>NC_092710.1:174910799-175540542 GCF_047496885.1 Scyliorhinus torazame | reverse complement strand
CGATTGTCAGTGCTCCAGCTCATCCAGCCATATAGATGTCTGCATCTTTGCAGCTGCAACAGCTCATGGTGTTATGAGCCAGGGTTTAAAAAACTCCAAAGTATATCATGGAGTTCACCTGACCTACAACTGTTTGTTGAATTTGGCTAAGATGTGCAGAAGAGCCTGCCTTTCAGGTGTTATTCAACAGGCTTCTTAGGCGCTTTCAATCAAAAAACAAGCTTTATTCTAAGAATTGAGTTAATATTTGTATAAACACACAGTAAAATTGTTATCAACTACAAACCTAAAGACCCCACATGGCGACAGTAATCTACGTATAACCTCAATGAATTCCCCCTTAACTGTTCCAATTCAATAACAAAATTCAAGTAAAATCAGAAACCCCTTTTCAAAGGTGTGGCCCAGCATTCTTACTGGTATAAGACTTGTTATTGATACTCTGTTCCCCTTTTCAAACAACAGTTTTGAATTCCTTCCAGAAAGCAATTATCTCTTTTAAGTTATCAAGTAGTCTGGAAACAGCTTTTAAAATGAAGATAGAGAAACATTTCTTTCAACCTGTGCAGTTCAAATCAGTCCAAACTCAAAGCAAAAGTAAAAATTCACAGAGCCACAGCCCAGCTCCACCCACACAATGACATCACTGAAGCAATGTGATAAGACAAAAACATTTCTTAAAGGGACACTCCCATGAGAATGACACCATGCGGCAAGTGAAATGAGCATGGTTACTCAGGGGCTGATGTCAGGACCTCACATGCAAATCTTTCATATTGCCCTTTTACATGTCATAATTTCAAGTGTGCAAACCCAAAGGTTCCTCACCCATAACCGTGACATCAGTTGGTTTTGTTGGGCTTTGTAATTCCAACTTATTAACGGGCACCCCCCTCAAAATCAGTCTGTGCACAACTTGGGATGATGGGTTGTAGCAGGACATTTAATTGCACCTGATTAGCGGAAGTCCTTACTCTTCAATGTCGCCACATTAGTGAAAGTCCTTACTCATCAATGTGGTTTATTGGTCGGCATGATGGTGCAGTGGTTAGCACTGCTGCCTACAGTGCTGAGGACCCGGGTTGTTGTTTAAGATCTACTCATTCATTTTGATGACTTTGTGTCCATTCAAAAGTGGTGGACTTTCTGATCAGATTTCTTAATACAGACGTTCTCGATGACAGGTTTGACATAAACTTGCCCAAGAAATTAACAGAACCTAGAAATCTTTGAACAGCATTCTTCTCTTCTGGCATTTTCATATTTTGGATTGCCGAGATTTTCGTGTTGTCAGGCTTGACACCTTGAGAGGATCTGGTATCTCCCAGGAAGTTTAATGATGATTGTGCAAATGTGCACTTTGCCTTATTTAATTTAAATCCAAATTTATGGCGCTGGATTATCCGCCGGCGGGACGCTCCATTTTGCCAGCAGCCTGGGAGTTTCCCGATGGCATGGGGCTGTCCCACAATGGGAACCCCCATTGACCGGCCGGCATAATGGTCATCCCGTCGGCGGGGTGAAGCAGAAATGTGGCGCAGCGGGACAGAGAATCCCACCCATGGTATCGTTCAAAACCTTTCTTAAACGACAGATGCGTTCTTCCTCGGTTGTGGGCCAAATGATTATGTCATCGACATATACCGTCACACCATCAATACCCTCTGTTATCTGTTCCATTATCCAATGGAAAATCTCTGAAGTGGATATTATTCCAAAATCCATGCGGTTGAAGCAGAAGCGCCAAATGGAGTATTGAAAGTATCTGCTCGAGTCGTCAAGATGCATCTGCCAGAATCCTGCGAAGCATTCGAGTTTTGTGAAGATACGGGCAGTCGCCATCTCACATGTGATTTCTTCACACTTAAGGATGGGATAGTGTTCTCTATGATTATTTTTATTTAAATCTTTTGGATTTATGCAGATTCAAAGATCTCCAGATGGTTTTTAACGCATACTAGTGAGATGACCCAATCAATCGGTTGCGTGATTCCTTGTGTTGTAGTCAGTCAAGTTCCAGTTTCAACCTTTCTCGCAAAGGAACAGGATCTCTCCTAGGCGGATGAATTACTGGTTTGGCATCTTTTTGAAGTAAGACCTTGTACTGGTAAGGTAACGTGCCCATACCTTTAAATACATCAGGGTACTGTTGTCGTATATGCTGGATTTCTTCTTCCATGTTTAATGTGTCCTGAGTAGTCGTATAGATCCTTTGAACAAGCTGTAAGTCTTTGCAAGCCTGTGCGCCGAACAGTGATGATTTTACATTTGCCACAATTTCAAATCGTAGTGCCTTTTTTATTTTCTTGTTTGTGACTTTGAGATGGCACGATCCCATTGAGGCGATCTGATTACCATTGTAGTCCTTCAGCCTACATGCGGCCGGAAGCATCTCATGTTCTCCTGGAATCGTATTGAGATCCTTGCTTGACAGTAGATTGGCTGAAGCCCCTGAATCAAGCTTGAACAATATGGGAATATTGTTAACTTGCACTACAGAAGTCCATTCACTGCTGGAGTTGATCATGTTGACTGGTTGAGGAGAGCTTGTAGCTTTATGTTCCTCACTTCTTTCAATTATTCCCACGAAAAACATGTTTTCTAATGAGCAATTGTCCTCTTCTGCTGAATAATTCTCTTTGATTTCTTCTTCTCCGATGAATTCACACTTTGAACATTGATGTTCCTTTGTTTTGGTTTTGGAGATTGAAATTGCGCTGTTGATCTGCATTGTGATGCACAGTGATTGAGTTTTCCACACTTTAAACATTGTTTGCCTTGACCTGGACATTACCTTTTTAAGTGGGCGTTGCCACATTGGTAACACGTCATGACATCGTCTCTCTGGTGCATGATACACGTTCACGCATGCGCAGACATTTTTTCTTCCGTCTCGCAGTTTCTGGCGAATAGCGCATGTGCTGGGTTGGAGTGTACGCGCGCGAGATAGCTGCCGCCCGAAACATGCTTCTGTATTGCCAGCTGCATCATTTTAACACTCTTGGCCTCGTGGTTGACTTTCGCGCCTTTTTCACCGTGATAAAATTCAATGTACTGTTTTTTACTCTGTTCATGAGCTAAACATTTTTCAATACCGATTTTCAACATTAGATCTTGCTGTCTTAACAATGCTTCTCTTAAACTCTCATCACTTATGCCATCCACAATTTGATCATGGATCAGTGAATCTTGCAATGCTGCATAGTTACAAGTTTGTGCTAGTAATTTTAAATCCGTGACAAAGCTGGTGAATGATTCCTCATTTTTTTGCAAAAGCTTCTTGAATCTGAATCTCTCAAAGATTTCATTCGTCTGAATTTTGTAATGGTCATCAAATTTGTTAATTATTATATTGAATTTGCTTTTGTCCTCACCTGCAGAGTAGATAAAAAGAGTTATAAATTTCTATTGCCTACTGTCCTGCCATGGGTAAAAGCAGTGCAATCTTCCTAGCCTCAGTAGCGGTGGTTAAATCATGAGCCTCTAGATAAATCTGAAACTGTTGTTTGAACAATTTCCAATTGGAATTAAGATCATCGGTTGCCTTGAGTTGACATGGAGCTTGAATGTGGTCCATTGAGGTGATTTTTCTGCGAAGGATCCGAAAGCTGTGAAGCTTCCCCAGTTGAATAGGCGATATGAATTTGTTATTTTTTTCTCGCTTTTTCTAATCTAATCTAGTTAGTTTTCCTGAAGGCAATCCCTGGTACCATGTTATACTACGTTGTGCAATATCTTGTTCAGTTAATCTCAAAGTCTTCAACTAAAACAAATACTGTTTACTGAGCAACGATAACAATTTAACTATGAGTTTGTTCCCTCTTCAACAACTAAACTATAGATTAAATTAACAAGACTAAATATTTTTAATGATGATTAACAGCACCTGCACACTATGCTATCTCTCTCTACCTCTGGCCACAGGTCACTCCTAACATGAAGAGGCGGGAACTCTCCTTGAGTTTATGTTTTATACCCATATCAGGTGCTGCCATATACTGGTTATCTAGCTGTTTCTTCTGTATGTTAACCCTTTACATACACACAGATATGCAGATCACTACAACCTGCTCTAATAGCTCTTACATGAATGGTGCAGTTTAGTTTCTGTTCAATGGCAGACTGCAGGATGTTGATAATGAGGGATTCGATAGTAGTAATGCCATTGAATGTCAAAGGGAAGATGGTTGGATTCTCTCTTGTTGGAGATTGTCCGTGCCTGACGCATGTGTGTCACAAATCTTAATTTATGCTCAATAATCTTGACTAGCAGTGTTTCGATTGGTTCATCAATCATGTTGGCATGTGCTAAGGGCCATCTGACACTGCACAAGCGCACTTTCAACATAGGGAATCAGGCTTCGTTTAGGCACTTAGTAATTTTAGTAATTTGTCCATCCTGTATTTCACAGCATGCAAAGTACACTTGCAGGCCCTTCTGTCACATTGCATCTCAAGGACAATCCCTCAATGCGGCTGAATACAAACTTATGAGGTGAATATTTCAGCCATTGCGATGCCAGAAAGTCTCAAGAACATGTGGAAATTTCTCTCCTGTTATGGAATGGGCAGCCCTTGGCATCTAAGGTCTCAAGGGCAGGTATATTAAATGGTTTGACAGCCATTTGCTTCTCAGGGTACATCTATATCCACAATGTTGGCTATGAGAAGCGCCTCTGTGTTATATCCTCCCTGTTGCTAATGGTGCCAGCAACAAAGCCAACCCTGGATACTCAGGCCTACCTCTCAACATTTCCGCCATTGTCCCCCTCTTCATACTCCTCCTCCTTGGTTCCATCTTCACCAAAAAAGTTGAATATCTCACCCCCCTCCACCTGTTCTTCTTCCTCTTGTGAACAATCTTTATCACCGGGCTCTGGATCCGGCATGTTTATACCCCTTTTCAGCACCATATTATGCAGCAGGCCACCAGCATCCTTGGTACCCATGTAGGGGAGTATTGCAGTGCTCATCCTGAGCGACCTAGACATCGGAAACACATTTTTAAAATGCCAATAGCCTGCTCAATTATTGCCATTGTCTGATACAAAACTCTGTTCTGGCACCATTTCCCGATGGTGACAATGGAGTAAGTAGCCTTCTCCACAACGGGCAAACTTTGTCACCCGGTAGCCAGCCATAAACCTGTGGTATCAGCTCAAAAAAGGTGCTGCGGGTTGGATTCCCTTAGGATGAATGAGTCATTGCTTCTAGGCAATCTTGCACAGACATGGTGGAAAACTTTATTGTGGGCGCACTCAAGCTGGATGTTGATATAGTAAAATGATTACCTATCTTTCTGCCTTAACAGCAATGTGCATGTAACCTTTTATGTCTTATACTGATGGAAAACGTGAATATTTCCCAGCTTGCCACATCCACATTGGGAGAATGTACACAAATGGCAGGATCATTGTTTTTTTTTAAGGGGAGGCAGTGGCGTAGTGGTATTGTCGCTGGACTAGTAATCCAGAAACCCAGGGTAATTCTCTGGGGACTCGGGTTCAAATCCCACCAGGGCAGACGGTGAAATTTGAATTCAATAAAAAATCTGGAATTAAAAGTCGAATGATGACCATGAAACCATTGTTGGAAAAAAACATCTAGTTCACTAGTGTCCTTTAGGGAAGGAAAACTCTCATCCTTACTTGGTCTGGCCTACATGTGACTCCAGACCCACAGCAATGTCGTTGACTCTTCAATGCCCTCAGGAATAAGCAATAAATGCTGTTCCAGCCAGCGACGCCGACATCCAATGAATTTAAAAAAATTAAAGACCATCCTTCGTTCTCTGGGAATTGGTTCTTTGGGACTTGGTGCCAGTTGTTTTCTTAAACATAAGGCTCTCTAGGTCTCACCCACTCCCCATGCCCATATGTGCCAACTCATGCCCCCCCCACCTATCACCATGGACTCTTATGCCCTCATGCCAACTTAGTGCCAACTCATACTCTCAGAAGTATTTTTCTGCGAGCAGCTCAACAGATCATTAAGTACATGAAAAGAAAATGAAATAAAAGAAAATACATAATAGGGCAATGCAAAGCACACAACGTAACTACATAACACCGGCATAAGGTAGAGCATAGAGGGCTGTAGTGTTTATGAGGTCAGTCCATAAGAGGGGTCGTTTAGGAGTCTGGTAACAGAGGAGAAGAAGCTGTTTTTAAGTCTGTTCGTGTTCAGTCCTTTCTAAAAGCAGACATTTGCATTCACAACCCTACATCAAAGACAGATAATCCTTTAATAACCTCTTTGAGCTATCATTAAACTGTGAACTTATAGTCCCCTACTGTGATTATTTATTTATTTTATTTAGAAAAACAATTCTTAAAATTTAGAGTAACCAATTAATTTTTTCCAATTAAGGGGCAATTTAGTGTGGCCAATCCACTTACCCTGGACATCTTTGGGTTGTGGGGGCGAAACCAACAAAAACTCGGGGGAGAATGTGCAAAGTCCACACGGACACTGATCCAGAGCCGGGATTGAACCTGGGACCTCGGCGCAATGAGGCAGCAGTGCTATCCCACTGCGCCACCGTGCAGCCCTACCCACTCTGATTATGATAGGTTCATAGAATCATAGAATCATAGAATTTAAAATGCAGAAGGAAGACATTTGGTCTTTCGACTCTGCACTGGCCCTTGAAAAGAGCACCCTAGTTAAGCCCACACCTTCATCCTATCCCCATAACCCAGTAACCCCACCTAACCTTTTTTGGACATTAAGTTCAATTTAGCATGGCCAATCAATGTAACCTGTGGGAGGAAACCGGAGCACCCAGAGGAACCCCACGCAGACCCGAGGGGAACGTTCAGGCTCCGCACAGACAGTGACCCAAGCCGGGAATTCAACCTGGGATCAGGTCGTGGGTAGAAGTCAAGAAGTAATGATACTATAATGAAAGCACCTAGGGTTATGTCAAGAAACAGTTATCAAAATTGCAAGCACTTGTTTCTTTCAACCTGCAGGCAGGCAGTTTTGTCTCAATTTTAAAAAATCTCAGTGGGAAGTGAACCTGTGGAATCTTTTACCATAGAAGCTTGTAGAGTAAGGGGATCAGGGTTATAGGGATAAGGCGGGAAAGATGAGTTGAGGATAATCACGTCAGATCAGTCATGATCTCATTGAATGGTGAAGCTGACTCAATGGGCCGAATGGCTTACTTCTTCTCCTCTGTCTTATGGGGGACTTCCAGTAGGCAAAAAGGGTGATGAAAGTCAAAGGCAGGTAATTTACAGGCACAGAATGTAATATAACAGGTCTAATCACTTCGGCTCCAGGGTTCACACTGCCCAGGAGCCTGCTCCCAGGGCCCCGCACAAACTCCCTATTGGCCACGGTTCACGCACTCCCACGCAATTGACCCCAAGCCAGTCACATAGTCTGTCAGGGATTTGCTTAAAGGGGCCACGCTAGTACATCCCCCTCCTCAGTCCCTTATTACAAACTACACAAAGAACATCTATATATGGAGTTTACAAATTACATAAGGCAACAGGGGAAAGAAAGCCCATCAAAATGTCAATTGGTCCGGAGACCTCCCAGGCCCTCCCGGACCACCACAGCCCCACCACAGACTCGGCACCCTTCTGGGTAATCTAATTGTCGGCAGTCGATAACACTTCTGGAGGCAAAGAATCAAGGACAGGCAAACTGGCCTCACCGGTGTCAATAGGTGCAGCTGGCTGAGTAGATTCAGGAGCCCTCGATTCCCCATCATCAGATGAATTTACTGCAATGTTTAAAATACTACTGCAGATTAGGCATCCCAACCCTCGACTCCTCCAGTGGTCGATGTACTTCCTGATAATCTTCCCATTGACACTGATCACATATGATACAGGCTCTGAATTGGCCACATAATGTCCAGCTAACTAAGGCAGCCCTGAAGCAAACTTATGAACCAAAACTGGGCCTCCCATTCATAATGACATGTCGTCCTTCTGCTCTGACCATTGACTCCTCTGGGAGGCCTGATGTGCCTCCACCCTCCCTGCCAAATTTGGAAATACAAAATTCAAGGTGAAGGCCCATGAGCAGCTCAGCAGGTGTGACCTCCATGGTGTCGTGGAGGGTTGAGTTGTACAACAAATAATTAGCCAAATGCTGGAGAAGTGGTTTGGTCGATTGCTTTGTCATTGCGTTCTTGAATGTCTGAATGGTCCTCTCAGCCAAACCGTTAGATGTCAGGTGATATGTGGCCGTTCTCTTGTGTGGCGTGCCATTGGCCCACAATCAACACCCTGGGGGTTACCACTGATCAGAAACTGAACTGGACTAGCCATATTAATACTGTGGCTACCAGGGCAGGTCAAAGGCGAGGAATACTACGGTGAGTAACTCACTTCCTGACCCCAGCAAAGCCTGTCCTCCCTCTACAAGGCTCAAGTCTAGAGTGTAACGGAATGTTCTCCACTTTCCTGGATGAGTGCAGCTCCAACAATCCTCAAGAAGCTCGACACCATCCAGGACAAAGCAGCCTGCCTGATTGCTCCCCCTTCCACAAACATTCAAACCTTCCACCACTGATGAACAATGGCAGCCATGTGTACCATCTTCAAGATGTACTAGAGTAACTCACCAAGGTTCTACAGACAACACCCTCCAAACCTGCAACCACTACATCTACAAGGACAAGAGAAGCAGATACATGGGAACCCCACCATCTTGAGATTCCCCTCCTAGTCATTCACCAACCTGACTTGGAAATATATTGCCGCTCCTTCACTGTCGCCGGGGCAACATCCTGAAACTCCATCCCTAACAGCATAGTTGGTGTACCTACACCACAAGGACTGCAGCGGTTCAAGAAGGCAACTCACCACCATCTTCTGAAGGGAAACTAGGGATGGGCAATAAATGCTGGCCTAACCAGCGACGCCCACATCCCGTAAATTTTTTTTTTTTAAATATGAAAACCTTAAAGTCATTGGCTGTAAAAGGGTTGCCATTGTCCAGCACAGTGGATTCCGGAAATCCATGAATAATGAACACTCGGCGTGAGACATCCACCATGGCCGCCAAGATCGTAGTCCCTATCTCCTGAATTAATAGCCACTTAAAGAGGATCCCCTGGCTGGAGGGTGAACGACTACTCGTGACCCTCACAAAATCACACCAGCCTCGCAGGTCAGCTAATCCTGATGGGTGAAATCGGGCCTTACTTGCTTAGAATTCTCATAGTGTCGGGCAGCATGGTGGCACAGTGGTTAGCACTGCTGCCTCATGGCGCTGAGGTCCCAGGTTCGATCCCGACTCTGGGTCACTGTCGGTGTGGAGTTTGCACATTCTCCCCGTGTTTGCGTGGGTTTCAGCTCCACAACCCAAAGGTGTGCAGGGTCGGTGGATTGGCCAAGCTAAAATTGCCCCTTAATTGGAAAAAATTAAAAGAAAAAAAAAGAATTCTCATAGTGTTACCTGGTCTGTATAATTCTCTTGACCTTTGATAGAATGGGGTCTCTCTGGATCCAGTTACAAATGTGTCCCGCAGTCACTGGCAGGGTGTCTAGGAAGTTCAAAGCCAGCAAGATCTCCTGGGGTACTGATGGTGGCAGGATGCTATTCGGCAGGGGGAGACAACTCAATGCATCTGCACTGGCAATCTGTGTGCTGCGCCGGTGCTGGAAAGCATGATTATGGGAAGCCAGCAGCAAGGATAAGGGCAGTATTGGTTTGTATTCCCTTAAAAGTCCCAGTAATGGTACATACATAGATACATAGAAGATAGGAGCAGGGCAAGGCCTTTTGGCTCTTCGAGCCTGCTCCGCCATTCATCACGATTAAAGCTGATCATCCAACTCCATAGCATTATCCTGCTTTCTCCCCACAGCCTTTGATCCCATTCGGCCCTAAGTGCTATATCCAGCTGGCTCTTGAATATATTCAATGTTTTAGCATCAACTATTTCCTGCGGTAATGAATTCCACAGGCTCACTACTGTTTGGGTGAAGAAATATTTCCTCATCTCTGTCCGAAATGGTTTACCTTGAATCCTCAGACTGTGACCCCTGATTCTGGACACACCCATCATTGTGAACATCTTCCCTGCATCTATCCTGTCTAGTCCTGTTAGAATTTTATAAGACTCTATTAAATCCCCCCTCATTCTTCTGAACTCCAGTGAGAACAATCCTAAACTAATCAATCTCTCCTCATATGACAGTCCCACCATCCCTGGAATCAGTCTGGTAAACCTTCGCTGCACTCCCTCGAGAGCAAGAACATCCTACCTCAGAGAAGGAGGCCAAAACTGCACACAATACTCCAGGTGTGGCCTCACCAAGGCCCTGTATAATTGCAACAACACATCCCTGCTCCTGTACTCAAATTCTCTCGCAATGAAGGCCAACATACCATTAGCCTTCTTTACCGCCTGCTGCATCTGCATGCCTACCTTCAGCGACTGGTGCACAAGGACACCCAGATCCCACTGCACACTCCCCTCTCCCAATTTACAACCATTCAGGTAGTAATCTGCCTTCCTGTTTTTGTTTCAAAAGTGAATCTCCTCACACTTATCCAAATTATACTGCATCTGCCATTGATTTGCCCACTCACCCAACCTGTCCAGATTATGCTGTAAGACCCTTGAATTCTCATCACAGTTCATCCTCCCACCCAACTTGGTATCATCTGCAAACTTTGGAATGTTACATTTTGATCCCTCATTCAAATCATGTATATATTGTGAATAGCTGGGGTCCCAGCACCGATCCCTGTGGCACCCCACTAGTTACTGCCTGCCAATTTGAAAAGGACCTATTAATTCCTACTCTTTGTTTCCTCTCTGCCAACCAGTTTTCTATCCACTTCAATACACTTTCCCCAATCCCATGCGCTTTAATTTTGCACAATAATCTCTTTGGCGGGACTTTGTCAAATGCCTTCTGAAAGTCCAAATATACCACATCGACTGGCTCCCCCTTGTCAACTGTACTGTTACATCTTCAAAGAATTCCAACAGATTTGTCAAGCATGATTTCCTCTTCATAAATCCATGCTGACTCTGACTGATCCTGCCACTGCTTTCTAAATGTTCCGCTATAAAGTCCTTGATAATGGATTCATGAATTTTCCCCATTATCGATGTTAGGCTTACTGGTCTATAATTCCCTGCTTTCTCTCTACCGCCCTTTTTGAATATTGGAGTGAATTGAGCTACCCTCCAATCTGCAGGGACTATTCCAGAGTCTATAGAATCCTGGAAGATGACCACCAATGCATCCACTATTTCCATAGCCACCTACTTAAGCACTCTGGGATGCAGATTCTCAGGTCTTGGGATTTATCCGCCTTCAATCCCATCAATTTTCCCAGCACCATTTCTCTACTAATGTTGATCTCCCTCAGCTCTTCCCTCTCACTAAACCTTTCATTCTCCAGCATTTCTGGTATCTGATTTGTGTCCTCTTTTGTGAAGATAGAACCAAAGTACTCAATTGCTCAGCCATTTCTTTGTCCCTTATTATGCATTCCCCTGCTTCTGTCTGTAGGGGCCCTACATTTCTCTTTACCAATCTCTTTCTCTTCACATATCTATAGAAACTCGTAGTGTCAGTCTTTATGTTCCCTGCAAGCTTACTTTCGTACTATACTTTCCCCATCTTAATCAATCCCTTCTTCCTTCTTTGATGAATTCTAAATTGTTCCCAATCCTCAGACCTATCATTTTTCTTAGCCAATCTATATGCTTCTTTGGATACTACTAATTTCTTTTGTGAGCCATAGATTGACCCTCTTACCCATTTTCCTTTTGTAGCAATCAGGACTGAACAGTTGCTGCCGCTCCCCCATGTGTTCCTTGAATGTTTGCCATTGCCTATCCACTGTCATCCCTTTAAGTAACTCTCCCCAATCTATCAAGACCAACTCATACCTCATATCTTCATAGTTTCCTTCAGTAAGATTCAGCACCCTAGTCTCCAAATCTACAACTTCACTCTCCATCTTGATAAACAATTCTATCATGTTATGGTCGTTCATCCCCAAGGGGTCTCGTACAGCCAGATTGGCAATGATTCCCTTCTCATTACACAGTATCCAGTCTAAGTTGGCCTGCTTTCTAGTTGGTTCCTCCCTATTGGTCAAGGAAACCATCCCGTATACACTCCAGGAATTCCTCCTCTACAGCATTCTGGCTAATTTGATTTGCCCAATCTATGTGAAGCTTAGAATCACCCATGATCACCGATATTCCCTTATTACATGCATCTCTAATTTCAAGTTTAATGACATTCCCAACATCACCAGTGCAGTTTGGGGGTCGATATATGACACCCACTAATGTTTTTTTCCTGTTGGTATTTCTCAACTCTACCCATCCAGATTCCACATTGTCAGAGCTAATATCCTTTCTCACTATTGTGTTAATTTCCTCTTTAACCAGCAGTGCCACGCCACCACCTTTTCTTTTATGCCTGTCCTTCCTAAATACTGAGAACCCTAGGACATTCAGTTCCCATCCCTGGTCACCCTGCAGCCAGGTCTCTGTAATCCCAATTATATCATACCCATTCATATCTATCTGTGCGATTAGTTCATCCACTTTATTGTAAATGCACCGTGCATTCAGACACAGAGCCTTTAAGTTTGCCTTTTTCACATTGTTTATCTTGCTCCCAATATTTTTCTCTTTTGCCCTTTTTGAATTTTGCCCTTGGTTTCGCCACCTATCTCTTTTCTTATTCACTTTTCTACCTTTCGTTTTTGTCCTTGCTCCCTCTTTCTCTGATTCCTTGCATAGGTTCCCATCCCCCGGCATATTAGTTTAAACCCTCCCCAACTGCTCCAGCAAATAGCCCCCCTAGGACATCAGTCCCAGTCCAGCCGGGGTGTAACTCGTCCAATTTGTACAGGTCCCACCTCCCACAGAACTGGTCCCAATGCCCCAGCAATCTGAAACCCTCCCCCTGACACCATCTCTTCAGCCACGTATTCATCCAATAAATCCTGCCATTTCTACTCTGACTAGCATGTGGCATCGGTAGTAATCCTGAGATCACTACCGATTTCTTAACTTCCTTCCAAGCTCCCTGTATTCTGGTTTAGGACCTCATCCCTTTTTTTACCTATGTCGTTTTTTACCTATGTGTACCACGACCACTGGCTGTTTAACCTCTTCCTCCAGAATGACCTGTACCCGCTCTGAGGCATCCTTTACCCTAGCGCCAGAGAGGCAACATATCATCCTGGAGTCTCGTTTGCGGCCATAGAAACACCTGTCTATTCCCCTAACAATCGAGTCCCCTATACCTATTGCAGTGGCACATTTAGTACCCCTCCCCTCTACAGCAGAATCAACCGTGGTGCCACGAGTTTGGCTGTTGCTGGTTTCCCCTGAGAGGCCATTCTCCTCAACAGTATCCAAAACGGTATATCTGTTCTGCAGGGGACTGGCCACAGGAGATTTCTGCACTACCTGCCTCGCTCTCTTGCTCTGTCTGGTGGTCACCCATTCCCTTCCTGCTGCGGAGTCTGAGCCTGTGGCATGACCACCTCTCTGTACGTGCTATCCACGATGCTCTCCGACTCACGGATGTTCGATAGTGTCTCCAGCCGCCGCTCCAGCTCTGAAACTCGAGCTTCCAGGAGCTGTAACTGGAGACACTTCCTGCACACTTGCTGACCCTAGGGACTGGAACTGTCCCCAGCCTGCCACATGGAGCAAGAGGAGCAAACCACGGCTTGGAGCTGTTCTGCCATGTCTTGTACCTTTAAAATAAACTTTTGAAATTATGGTTGGTAACTATGTCAAATCACTATCCATACACATATTGGTGGAATCTCTTTACACCGCATATAACTGCTAAGCCCTCCTTCTCAATCTGTGCATAAATCCGCTCTGCTTCTGAAAGGTTCCTCGAGGCAAATGCGATAGGGCACTCAGAACCATCTGTCAACTTGTGGGGTAATACTGCCCCTACACCCTTCATGACACCATGCTGACTCAGCTTCATTATGCTATGTATTTCTTTTTTCAAACTTTTATTTTTATAAATTTAGAGTATCCAATTATTTTTTTCCAATTAAGGGGTGATTCTACCCTACACATCTTTGGGTTCTGGGGGTGGGACCCACACAGACTCAGGGAGAATGTGCAAACTCCACATGGAAAGTGACCCAGGGCCAGGATCAAACCTGGGTCCTCGGTGCTGTGAGGCAGCAGTGCTAAGCACTGCGCCACCAGGCTGCCCTTTATGTATTTCTAAGTGCCCTGCTATTATATCCTTTATAATGGATTCTAACATTTTCCCAATGACAGGGTGTTACATGGCAGTTTTCTAATCCTTTGGGACTTTTCCAGAATTTTAAAATTCTTGGAAGATTACTTTATAGATACTTTCTTTAATATCCTAGGATGCAACCCATCAGGTCCGGGGGACTTATTGACCTTTAGCCCCATTAGTATTCCTTGTTCTTTTCCTCTAGTGGGAGTCATTGTACTTATTTGCTCCCCCACTTTTGCCCCTTGATTATTTCGTATTTTTGGAATGCTATTTATGTCTTCTACCATGAAGACTGGTGTAAAGTATTTATTTAACTCATTTGCCATTTCCTGGTTCCCCATTATTATTTCCCCAGTCTCATTCTCTAAGGTCCTGTGTTCACTTTGACCTCTCTCTTCATTGTTATATATTTAAAGAAGCTCTTACTATCCATTATTATATTACTTGCTACCTTACCCTCATAGTTTATCTTCTCCCTCTTTATTATTTTTTGGTAAGCTATTGTTTGTTTTTAAAACTTTCCCAATCCTCTGGTTTACTACTAGTCTTTGCTATATTGTATTTTTTTTTCAGTTTAATACTACCCTTAATTTCCTTAGTTAACCATTGTCAATTTATCCCCTACCTAGAATCCTATCCTCACTGAGACATATCTTTGTTGTGAGTCACAAACCACTTACATAAACGTTTGCCATTGCTGGTCAGCTGTCTTTTCTGTTAAATCTCTCTCCAAGTCCATTCCAGCCAACTATATCCTCATTCCTTTGTAATTACCCTTATATAGGTTTAGCATAGTTCGGACATCAAGGTGGTGCAGTGGTTAGCACTCATAGCACTGAGGACCTGGGTTCGATCCCAGCCCCGGGTCATTGTTGTGTGGAGTTTGCACATTCTCCTCGTGTCTGCGTGGGTCTTACCCCCACAACCCATATGATGTGCAGGGTAGGTGGATTGGCAAGGCTAAATTTCCCGTCAATTGGAAAAAAAAGAATTGGGTACTTTAAATATATTTTTTTAAAGTTTAGCATTGTCGTTTCTCATCCACGTTGCTCACTCTCAAACTGAATGCTAAATTCTGCCATGTTATGGTCACTGTTTCCTAGGGGATATTTTACTCTGGAATTGAGTACCTCCTTACACATTATCAGATCCAAAATAGCCTGCTCCCTGGTTGGATACACAGCAGGGGAAGCAAAATTGCACAGTGGTTAGAACTGCTGCCTTATATTGCCAGGGACCACGGTGCGATTCCACCATTTGGCGACTGTCTGTGCGGAGCTTGCACATTCTCACTATGTTTGTGTGGGTTTCCTCCAGGTGCTCTGGTTTTCTCCCACTGTCCAAAGATGTGCGGGTTAGGTGGATTGGCAGCTGAATTGTTCTTAGTGTCCAAAGGTTAGGTGGGCCTAGGTGGGAATACTCTTTTGGAGAGTCGGTGCAGACTTGATGGGCTGAATGGCCTCCTTCTGCACTGTAAGGATTCTATGGTTCTAATATTGTTCTCGGAAACTGTCCAAAATTCACTCTGAATTCTTCCTCATGGCTACCTCTACCAATTTGAATCTCCCAATCCACAGGAAGATTAAAGTCACCCATGGTTATTGTACTGCCTTTTTTACATGCCCTCATTATCTCCTGATTTACTCTCCATCCGACAGTAGCGACTTATGAACCAGTCCCACTCGTGTCTTCTTCCCCTTGTTATTTCTTACCTCCACCTATGTGGATTCTACATCTTATGATCCAAAATAATTTCTTGTTATCGTACTTAACTCGTAATAAAAAGCCAGTCCACCAACTTTCCTTTCCTGCCTATTCTTGCAAAATGTCATATACCTCTGAATATTCAGTTCCCAGCTTTGATCTCAAGTTCGATAAAAATATTGCTTTCACACACCGAGAATGGATTCTCTAGCCTTTCGATTGACTTTTTATCCTGGTTTCAGCGAATTTCAAGTAGCCATCTATTTAATCTTCAATTTTGAAAAGAATCTACCAATAATGTGCATTATGTCATGTCCAGGGAGATGAGTCTAACAGACATTCATGCATTAGATCATGACTTGTATTTCCTCACAGTGCAGTGTAATAGATCCAGTTGTGCATCATGTAATCTACACTAGTTTTCAGACTGACACTGCAGACTTCAAATTTAAAACATGAAAAACAAAAGGATAAAAGCAAATTACTGCTGATGATTGAATCTGAAACAAAAACAGAAAATACTGAACAATCTCAGCAGGTGTGACAGCTTCTGTGGAAAGAGGAGAGAAGGGGGAAGGAGTTAAAAACAAAGGCATCCCTCATTCACTGAAGATGAGCCCGATAGCTTAGGAAATGGAGCAGTTGGTCCCCAACACATAACCATAAAGCTGTGGGAGTTAAGGTTGCCTGTCATTCAATCTGTGAGGCGTCATTATGTTGATGATCATGATGCCGATTATTTTCATTATTATCATATTCTCCCCTTTTCACCTCATTGCCTTCCACAATTGAGAGGACAAGTGGGAGGTGTGCTCTTCGGCTTTCACTAATGTTGCTCAATTTCAGCACTTACAAGACGTGTGAGAATGTTAATAACAGAACATGAGGCTGGGGTAGATTTACATCGCCACTGCTTTCAAAGTAATCCCATCAAGCAAATTGCCCCCAGCTACTTTATAATTCAGTGGATGAAATTTTGGCAACACTGATACATTCCATCAGATGACTGCCATATAGTTCAGGCAAAATTCTACTCCTGTCTAATTTTCCCACTCTCCTGTACACAAGCCCTTCATTTGGTGTCTCCTCTGGGTACTATATGGGGAAATTACTTGTGTGCACCCTCATTACCCAGGCATCTGATGCACTGAGCATCAAACTTTAGGAATTTTGACAGTTCTTAACAGAGCCATCAGATGGGAATATTCAGCCAGGCAATAAAATCCTGACACTTATTCATTTCCTGCTCTACGAGTGTAAATTAAGAGAGCATGTTTCCTATGTCACAACAGTGACTTCACTTCACAAAGCACTTTTAAATGTCCTCAGGTCATGAAAAGCAATATGTAAATATAAATCTTTCTTTCTGTGTTTTAATCTACCACTGTTTCTGGGCATTTTGACCTTCAATTTTTTTCAGGAATTTATGTGGTCTGTTACTGACTGTCAAGATATTATTCGCTCATAAGTCTCAAAATGCCCTCTAAACCTTTATTGCGATGTAGAAGTCCCATCAAAATAAAGTCTGGCCGTTGTCTTAATTTCCTGAATATGCTTGCATCTATTAAAAATATGCTTGTCTGGAATAATATTGTTTTTAATATATTTGCCTATTTTCTGGCTTTGTCCACACCACCTCTGAAGTCACTGAGGGATAATTTTAACATTCAGCAGATCAGCCGCTCATCATAGAACTCCATTTTATTTTTCTTCCATTTATCTGCGACCATCAATGGTTTAAAAGTTAAACTCCATCCCACTGACTCTTGTTACAATATAGCATCTCACTCAAAGGCCAATTTTCATTTATAAATTCTGGTAAAGAATGGCGGTTGTCATTTTGCCCATGAGAACCATTACTGCCCAGTGTGGATTTACTTCCACCTTATGTCTTTGTCATGGTATGCAGACATGCACATAATGAGATACAGACAGGCAGCTAATGAACACAGAGAACAGGACATAGCCAATCAGCAGGCAGAACACTTGGGGGTGGTTTCCCACTATAAAAGGCACAAGGCACTCACACTCCGCCTCTTTCCACTGGGGACATCTACAGAGTGAGTCAGGGTGCATATTTCACATAACACCTCCAGCACGTGGCTAAGAGCTAGTCTGGTTCAGTCAGACAGAGTAATCACATTTAGGTTAGCAGAGAGTCGAACTCACAGAGAACTGTGCTAACTGTGTGACAGGTTCAATAAATCAGATTGAACTAACTTCAAGGTCTGGAGTACCTTTCAGTTAAAGCTGCATCCAGTTGCAGCCTGTGTTATCTCAGTGTTAACACAACATGATAGCAGAAGACTGCTATCCCTAGGTGGTTTACCTCAATCTGTTCCGTGACAACCAGCAAATGTATCCCAGCACCATGGAGAAGATCCAGGTTCCTCAACAGCTGCGGACCTCCGGCAATCTCAGTGCCAACTGGCGGACCTTCAAGCAAAGGTTTCTGCTGTACATCGAAGCCTCAGACCTCAAAGGTGCGTCTGATACAAGGAAGATCGCGCTTCTCCTATCAACTGTGGGGGATCAAGCCATCCAACTCTTCAACTCGTTTAACTTCACCGAAGGCCAGGACAAGACAAAGTTTCAGACCATCCTGGACAAGTTTAATAGTCATTGTGAAGTGGACACCAATGAAATCTTCGAGCGCAAAATATTCAAACAACACCTACAAGGCAAAGATGAATCTTTCAAGTCCTTCTTAACTAACCTCCGCCTGCTAGCGTGTCCTGCAACTTTGGTGATATTGCTGATTCCATGATCAGAGACCAAATCGTTTTTGGAGTTCACTCAGATCCTCTGAGAGAGCAGCTTTTTAAAAATCAAGCATATGACCCTGTCAGTAGCGATTGAAACATGTACAGTGCATGAGAACGCCAGAAATGGGTATTCCCAATACAAATAGACTGACAATGAGAAACTTGCCTCCCACGAGGCTGAGAGTGTGCAGGCCATCGCCTGGATGCAGCGCCTCAGCATTGATGAAAGCGGCCATTTTGCGCGCTCTTCCCAGAGCCCCACGCATGCTCGGCGCACATGCCTGAAAGCAGCTAAACCTTGTGCAGCGGGTCGACACAATGACCTCCCCCAACGTGGATCTTCAAGCCGGCATTGACGACATTCCCGCTCAGTATCCAGATGTGTTTGACGGGATGGTCACTCTGCCATATCGGTACAAGATCCTGCTATGGCCTGATGCCACGCCTGTGGTCCATGCACCACGCCCGGCTCCACTGAAGGAGCGCCTGAAGGCACAGCTCAAGGATCTTCAGGACCAGGCCATCATTTCCAAAGTTACAGAACCGACTGACTGGGTCAGCTCGATGATATGTGTAAAAAAGCCTTTGGGGGAGCTGCGTATCTGCATTGATCGCAAGGATCTCAACCAGAATATAATGCGGGAACACTACCCCATCCCGAAGTGGGAGGAACTCACAAGTGGGATGGCACACACCTGGTTTTTCACAAAGTTAGATGCGTCACATGGATTCTGGCAAATCCAGCTGGATGAGTCCAGCAGAAGGCTTTGCACCTTCAACACACCGTTTGGCAGGTACTTCTATAATCGTATGCTGTTCGGCATTGTCTCAGCCTCGGAGATCTTCCATAGAATCATGGAGCAGATGATGGAGGGCATTGAAGGGGTTCGTGTGTATGTGGACGACGTTATCATATGGTGCACGACCCCTGAAGAGCACATCTCTCGTCTCTAGCAGGTATTCCGCCGTGTCCATGCCAATGGCCTCAAGCTGAACAGGGCCAAGTGTTGCTTTGGCATGTCGACAATTAAGTTCTTAGGTGACCAGATATCTCAGCAGGGTGTGCGCACGGACACAGACAAGGTCAATGCCATCGAAGCCATGAAGACCCCTGAAGACAAGAAGGCGGTGCTGCACTTCCTCGGGATGGTGAACTTCTTGGGCAAGTTTATCCCAAACCTGCCCTCACACACCACGGCCCTCAGACACCTGGTGAAAAAGTCCACTGCCTTTGAGTGGCAGGCAGCTCATCAAGCAGAGTGGTTGGAGCTGAAAGCCAAGCTCACCACTGCACCTGCATTGGCATTTTTTGACCCTGACAGGGAAACAAAAATCTCGACAGATGTGAGCCAGGATGGCATCGGTGCGGTGTTGCTCCAGTGCGATGACACCTCATCCTGGGCACGGGTTGCCTATGCATCACGGGCGATGACACCCACCGAGCAGCGATACGCCAAATTGAAAAGGAATGCCTGGGCTTTCTCACTGGAATTATCAAGTTCCACGATTATGTCTACGGCCTGCCGACGTTCACTGTCGAGGCGGACAATAGGCCTCTGGTCCACAAGGACCTGAACGACATTACGCCTCGGTTGCAGCGCATCCTCCTCAGACTCAGAAGGTACGACTTTGAACTCGTGTACACGCCTGGCAAGGAACTCATTATTGCGGATGCCTTGTCCCGCTCCGTAACCTTGCCTGCTGACCCACCGGCATTCATCCAACAGATCGAATCACAGGTGCAGCTGTGGGCCAGCAACCTCCCGGCATCGGATAAAAAGGTGATTCGCATTCGCGACGAGACAGCCAAAGATCCTCTTCTGCAGCGTGACATGCGCCACCTCGCCAATGGCTGGCAAAAAGGGCAGTGCCCCCAATTCTTCAACGTGAAGGACGACCTGATGGTGGTTGATGGTATCCTCCTCAAGCTGGACCACATTATCATTCCACTGAGTCTCCAGAGCTTGGTGCTCCGGGAAATCCACGAGGGACATCTGGATGTCGAGAAGGGCAGGCGCAGAGCCAGGCAAGCTGTCTACTGGCCTGGGATTAGTCAGGACATCTCGAATATGGTCCTCAACTGTCCGACCTATCAACGCTTCCAGCCAGCACAGAGCAAGGAGATGCTTCAGCAGCACAAAATCGTGACCTCCCCGTGGTCCAAGGTGGGCATCGACCTCTTTCATGCCAATGGTCGTGATGTGTTAATAATTGAATATTTTTCCAACTACCCAGAAGTCATGAAGCTCTCGGACCTCACATCCAAGACCGTCAACAAGGCCTGTAAGGAGGCGTTCTCCAGCCATGTTATTCCACTCACTGTCATAAGTGACAACGGTCCTTGCTTCAGCAGCCAAGAGTGGTCAAGATTTGCCCAGTCATATCAGTTTAACCATGTTACTTCCAGCCCACATTACCCACAGTCCAACGGGAAGATTGAGAAAGGGGTGCACATAGTGAAGCAGCTCATCTGCAAGGCCGCGGATTCTGCTTCTGATGTCAGCCTTGTGCTGCTTACGTACAGGGCAACCCCTCTGTCTACCGGCATTTCACCAGCTCAACTCCTGATGAACAGGGACCTGCGGACGAGTCTTCCAACCATACACTTGCCTGACCTGCACCACCTCCCGGTGCTGCTGAAGGTGCAGAAACTCAGGGACCGGCAAAAGCAGGGCTACGACGCTCATGTCACCGATTTGCCTGTGCTATCCCCGGCGGATGCTGTTCGGATCAAGCTACCTGATTGAGACTGGTCAGCTCCAGCTGTTGTTGTTCGACAGGCTGCTCCTCGATCGTACGTTGTGTGTATGGCTGATGGCTCTGTTATGGGGCAAAACAGACGGGCACTGCGCACAGTTGCCTACCCGCAACCACATTCTTTGTTGTTTCCATCTGTTATTGTGCCACCTCCTGATACCTCGACCCACGAGGCCACCAGTCAGGCTTCAATCCCGTCTATCAAGGCGCTGTCGTCCACACCACCACCTCTCCGGCGGTCGACCAGGATCAGATGCAAGCCCCAGAGACTGGACTTATGAACATTTGTTTTGTTTGCTATGTTCTGTTTGCGCACATTAGACATCTGTTTTCACATGTACATATGTTCCCATCTGCCATAGTATGTAAATAAGTTAGTTTTTCGGCCTACACATGTAAATACTTTCACATATGCTACAGAAACACATTTCAAAAGGGGAGATGTCATGATATGCAGACATGCACATAATGAGATACAGACAGGCAGCTAATGAACACAGAGAACAGGACATAACCAATCAGCAGGCAGAACACTTGGGGGTGGTTTCCCACTATAAAAGGCACAAGGCACTCACACTCTGCCTCTTTCCACTGGGGACATCTACAGAGTGAGTCAGGGTGTATATATCACATAACGCCTCCAGCACGTGGCTAAGAGCTAGTCTGGTTCAGTCAGACAGAGTAATCACACTTAGGTTAGCAGAGAGTCGAACCCACAGAGAACTGTGCTAACTGTGTGACAGGTTCGATAAATCAGATTGAACTAACTTCAAGGTCTGGAGTATCTTTCAGTTAAAGCTGCATCCAGTTGCAGCCCTTGTTATCTCAGTGTGCTTAACACGACAGTCGTGTTCACGCAAGTGTTTAAAACAATCTGCAAGATCATAATAATAATATTTATTAGTGTCACAAGTAGGCTTCAATTAAGACTGCAATGAAGTTACTGTGAAAATCCCCCAGCCGCCACACTACGATGCCTGTTCGGATACACTGAGGGAGAATTCAGAATGTCCAATTTGCCTAACAAGCACGTCTTTCAGGAATTGTGAGAAGAAACTGGATCACCTGGAGGATGCCAACGCTGACACAGGGAGAACGTGCAGACTCCGTACAGACAGTGACCCAAGCCGGGAATTGAACCCGGGTCCCTGGAGCTGTGAAGCAACAGTGCTAACCACTGTGCTACCGTAACGATTAGCCCATTTGATTATTCACTTCCCAGTCAAGGTTAAATCTCACAGCCCAAATCTGATCAGTTAACTCAGTGCCTATCCGATGGGAGTACGAAGAAATTACAGCAAAGAAACACGTTCTTCAGTCCAACGAGTCTGTGCCAGTGCTCACACTCCACTTGAGCTTCCTCCTACCCATCTTCATTCCACACCAATCAGTGTATATTGTTATTCTTTTTTTCCTTAGGCACTTATCCAGCTTCCCCTTGAATATATCATAGTCACCTCAACTACTCTATGTGGCAGTAAGTTCCACATTCTGACCACCCCTTGGGTAAAGAATAAACCTGGGATAAACTGAACTTTGTGACTCACCTCTCCATCACTCAGTGCCTTTACTCATAATAGAAATACAAGCCCTTAATAGACATGTCCTAACACCAGTCTAGTTTTATCAGCACACAACAATAATCGGTCATTTTAACTACAACTTGGGTCCACAAATTTTGCCCTTCACAAGAGCCAATAGAAAACAACTGATAAAATATGTTTTTTTGCTTTTACTTTTCTTTTTCCTTCACAATAATGCCCGTTATGACCATTCTATTAACAACATTCCCTCTTCAGGTGGGGACTGGCAGCCTGATTTATTCACTTTATTTGGCTTGTATCAGCCCCATTGCAACTGAGTAATAGCAAACTACTATCTGATGAAGAATTATTCCTCCTGCCTTGCTCACCTTCTCTCTACTGAAACAGGAATCGAGGAAAAGTCACCAATGGAGAACAGAATTTTAATTCAGCCATTTATTTGAACCCTTGCCATATGACTAGAAATCAGAGGCTCTACTCATACATGCATACACTCTCAATTTTTGGAGTTGAAATAAAATTTATTTTGCATATAGTTTAAAAGTAGACACAAACTCCACTTTTACATGATTGTTTTGTTAGGCTATCGCAGAGAAGTTTGTGCGGTACCGTGGTGGCTGCTGGGGAAACGTCTGCGGATTTCAAGCAATGTAAGAATGTTATAAAGTTTTACAATCATATACCTTGTTTGAGACCAGCCATCTTCAATGAGAAGCCAAGAACAAATGTGCAGTCTCCTAGAAAGTTAATTTGTAAAATTAACTTTGTAAAATATAGATGTTTTGCTGTTCATCAGGGTAGATTTCTTTGCATTTAGTAAAACAGACCAAAATTCACAAGGCGGGATTTTCCATTGGCTGATGCCGAAATCGCAAAATGCGATTGGCTGGAGAATAGATTCTGGCGCCAAATTCGTGGCCGGCCCTAATTTGACGCCAAACTGCAATTCTCCGTTACCTCAATAGCAGCGCCAATGTGGTCTGGAACGCACGTACAGTAAACCCCTTTCATGTCATTGGCGGGCCCAATCTGGGGCCTTGCGATGCTCCGCCTCCGATGGGCCGAGTTCCCAACAGCGTGATTCACTTGTGCTTTTAATAACCGTGAAACCGGTGTGGCGGCTGCTGAGGGAGAGAGAGGGGGCACGGAAAGCACCAAAATCACCATAATTTGCTGACAGTTGTGCCGCTGGCTGGGGCGCATCTGTCAGGGCCGGGGGAGAGTAGTGGGGGGTGGCCAGGAGGTGGTCTGTGGGGTCATGGTGGATGGACACCGAACAGCAACCATGTAACTGTGCATACCGCTAACAGCCCACTGTGAACTTAGGGCCATGGGTTGTATACGCGTCCCCCCTGGCCACCCCACTAAGTTTCCTCTGGCCCCAGCTGACCCATCAGTATGGTTGTTCCAGTACAACCAGTGCCATTTGTTGGCTGGGATGAGTGATACTTGGAATTTAAAGATGGCTACAGGACAAGGGGAGATAGGTACGATCTGGTAAAAGCACATTCAGGTTGATGTCTGGTTATTTTCACACACAAAGGGTGCAATTTTCCCAAAATTTGGCAAATTGTCAGTTCTGGCACGAAAACCAGTGTGAATCCTGACGGCCCAAGTGGCCCGATCCAGACTGCAATTTTTAGGTACTTTGGAAAAAATATTATTTGTTCACAGGCACGTCAGGAAGGTGGCAGCGAAGACGCCAGCTCCCCGCTTCACAGAGGGGGCCCCACCTTTCTGCTTGATGCCGCAGAGACGAGAAGGGGAACAATATACTCTCAGGTTGGCAGGAAATCCTCCAGCAAGATCACAATCGCTTCTTGGGAGATGGTGGCAGCACTGGCCAGTGCCAGCAGCCTGCTCAACAGGACAGGGGTGCAATCCCACAAGAAGGTGAATGACCAACTCCATTCTACTTGGGTAAGTGTTCCCTGCCTCCTCTTTGCACTCCAAATTGCCGCACCCCTCAGAATGTAACCTCACCCTCCACATGCTGCCACCTAGCAGGTCCCCAGCATCCAACCTCCCACAAGCTTCCTCACATACCCCGATATTCCTCTTCTCACAATCCTCCCTGCTCATGCGCTATGCCCACAGACACCAGGTTTCTTCAACATCTGACCCGCCAGGCGGGATAGCTAACATTATCTCCATTTGTGTTCCTGCAGGATAAGCTTGCTCACAACTGCCGCGAGCGAGCGAAGATGGGCGGTGCAATGCCAGAGCTGAAGATTCTGACTCCTTTTGAGGAGAGAGTCCTGGAGCGCCCCGGGGAGGAACAGGAGCATACAGTCCATCCATCACCTCACGGATGCACATATGAGCGGATGCCTGTGAAATACCACAGAGGTCCCCTGTGGAGTCCTGGAAGGACCCTTTGGCGAAGATGCTGAGGGATGGCGTGATCTTTAATGGCCACACTGAGTGGGTGTCCTCTGCCGCCACATTCACAATGGCATGGCAGGTCCCATACAGTCTCCTTCGCAAGGCTGAGTCTTTGATGGAACGTGCTGTTGGACAGCTCTATGAAGGACACACGAGTCTGGTAGATCCTTGGTCCTCTTCAGCACTTTCGTTCCCTCTGTATGGCTGGTGCGGTCACCCACCACTGGTCCTGCTTTGCGGCCCCCTGGTCTTGTTCTGCAAGCTCTTCCCTTGGAGTTGCTGCATTCTGCTGTTGGGCCTGGGTTCCTCCAGTGCAGTGATTAGTAAGATAGCCAGCTCCACTGGCTCCATCCCGATATTGATGGGAATCCTGTGAGGGATGAGACAGAGCAAGAGTCATGTTCGTGTCGCAGCTGCTGACCATAGTTACCTCCCCTGACCCATTGCCCTTCCTGACCTGGAAGTACCCAGTCCCAGAATCTCACCGGTAGCTATCTCAATTCACAGCTCAGGTGTCCTCCCATCTCCAGAAAAGGGCCGGCCCCCAGCATATACCCTTGCCCGTTGAGACACACCTGTAGCCTTTGGTTTGTGTTTCCCCTCCCTTAAGCACAATACCACTGGGGGCTCTTACAGGAAGGTTATGTGCTCACTCAACCCAACTGGCCAAGGTCAAATGGATGGTTATGTCCACCTTGAAGAGTGCCGATGGATCCCGACTAGCAGGTGGTGGAGTCTTGGCAGAGAAGCAACCTCATTGCCGCTTAATCCCTGCCACCAAGCTTTGAGCCCTGAAACCTGAGGATTCATCCCATTCCAACTTTGAGACTGTGGGGAGCTGACCTTTTTAAGGGTTAACACTTGATCGCCAATTAATAGCATGAGTCTCAGGAAGGAAGAAGGAATGATTGCTTTCTCCTTCGGGTATAGGCAGAGCTAATAGCCACCCTTCTTGGTCAGGCTGCATAATTCAGAGAGCTCATTGCTGTCATGCCTCCTGGATAGCTACTCCATAGGTTGAGCACTGCCCAAACCCCTCATCCCGTGATGTGTTTGCGTCCATGACGAGTTTCGAACCCCAACTCTTTTTCCACCATGATGCATTTACAACCCCAACGCATTTTCGACTGTGACACGTTTACGACCATGATGTCATAATATCCACTCATGTATATAATGAGATGCAGACAGGCAGTGATTGACACACAGGATAACCAATGAACACACACGACACAGAACAACCAATCACCAGACAGGACACCACCACAATAAAGCCCACAGGGCATTAAGACTCTCTCTCTCTCACAGGACACAGCTACTGAGATAGTTAGAGTGCACAAGCCAGCGAGCACCATCTCCATGAGGTAGCGAGCTAGTCTGGTCAAGCCAGTAGGAGGTTATCAGTTCGATTAATAGAGTGTCAACCCACAGCAGATTATGTACAGCAATCAGCAAGTTCAATAAAACAGTGTTGGACCATCTCCAAGAAGCCTGTTTCTAGTTTCGCTGCATCTAGTTGCAGTCAACGTTGAACCAACTCACATAACACATCATTCTGAACGGTCGATCTGAAGTCGGCCTACCACCAGCTCCCAATCCGCCCGGAAGACCGCCACTACACTGCCTTTGAAGCAGCCGGCCGACTCTTCCACTTCCTCAGAGTCCCCTATGACGTCACTAACAGGATCTTGGTCTTTCAGAGAACGATGGACCGAATGGTGGACCAGTACAGTTTGCGGGCGACATACCCGTACTTGGACAATGTGACCATCTGCGGCCATGATCAGCAGGACCATGATGCCAACCTTCAGAGGTTCCTCCAGGCCACCCAATCCCTCAATCTCACATACAACAAAGAAAAGTGCGTCTTCTGTACTACCCAACTAGCCATCCTCGGCTACGTCATGGAGAACAGAGTCCTAGGGCCCGACGCCGACCGTATGCGCCCCCTCACAGAACATCCCCTCCCCAAAGCCTCAAGGCCCGAAAACGATGCCTGGGGCTGTTCTCATACTACGCCCAGTGGGTCCCCAACTATGCGGACAAAGCCCGCCCACTTATTCAAACCACCAGTTTTCCCTTGACGGATGAGACCCGCTTGGCCTTCAGCCGCATCAAGGCTGACATCACCAAGGCCGCAATGCACGCGGTGGACAAGTCCATCCCCTTTCATGTAGAGCGCGATGCGTCAGACGTTGCACTGGCCGCCACACTCAACCAGGCGGGCAGGTCAGTAGCATTCTTTTCTAGGAACCTCCACGCTTCTGAAATTCGACACCCCTCGGTCGAGAAGGAAGCACAAGCCATAGTGGAAGCCGTGCGGCACTGGAGGCACTACCTAGCCGCTAGGAGGTTCACCCTCGTCACCGACCAGCAGTCGGTCACCTTCATGTTTGACAACGCACAACGGGGCAAAATAAAAAAATGACAAAATCCTGAGGTGGAGGATCGAACTCTCCACCTACAATTACGATATCAAGCATTGTCCTGGGAAGCTCAACGAGCCCCCAGATGCCCTGTCCCGCGGCACATGCGTCAGCGCGCAAGATGACCGACTTCGGGCTATCCACAATGACCTCTGCCATCCGGGGGTCACCCGGCTTACCCACTTCATTAAGGCCCGCAATCTGCCCTTCTCCACCGAGGAGGTCAAGGCAATGACCAGGGATTGCCAAGTCTACGCGGAGTGCAAACCGCACTTCTACCGGCCAGGCAAGGCCCGCCTGGTAAAGGCCTCCTGGCCCTTTGAGCGCCTAAACATTGACTTCAAAGGGCCCTTCCCCTCCACCAGCATTAATATATACTTCCTCACTGTCATCGACGAGTACTCCCGCTTCCCCTTTGCTGTCCCCTGCCCCTACATGATCTCGGCCACTGTAATAAAGGCACTGCACAGCATCTTCACACTGTTCGGTTTCCCTGCCTGCGTCCACAGCGACCGGGGCACATCATTCATGAGCGATGAGCTACGTCAGTAACTGCCCAGCAAAGGCATCACCTCGAGCAGGACTACGAGCTATAACCCACAGGGAAACGGGCAGGAGGAGAGGGAGAACGTGACGGTATGGAAGGCCGTTCTTCTGGCCCTCAGGTCTAGAAGTCTCCCGATCCCCCGCTGACAGGAGGTTCTCCCTGACACCTTCCACTCCATCAGATCGCTCCTCTGCAAAGCCACGAACAAGACCCCTCATGATTGTTTGTTTATCTTCCCCAGGAAGTCTATCTCCGGGGTCTCGCTTGCATCTTGGCTGACAACTCCAGGACCAGTCCTTCTCCGGAGGCACATGAGGAGCCATAAGACCGATACCCTGGTCGAGAGGGTCCAGCTGCTCCATGCCAACCCCCAGTACGCCTACACCGCGCATCGGTCTCCCTACGGAACCTGGCACCAGCTGGTTCCCCTGGCAACACGCCCCCCTCCCCGCTGCCCACCGCCACCCCCAGCACCCCGTACTGGGGTGGGGTCTCACTGTATTGACCCCCCTGGATCTCCTGTATTGTCCCGCGCCGACACTGCCGCCACCCATCACCCCCCTGCCTACCCCCACACCCCATCTGTCCCCGACACGCCGGACTGAGGCTCAAGCTCCAGACACAACGCCCCTGGAGTCACCACCTGCAACAACCGTGCCCGTCGCACCACCAGAGCTGAGGAGGTTGAAGAGAACGATCCGGTCTCCAGATAGACTGAATATGTAATGACCCCATGTCACCCCCGCTGGACTTGATTTTTAACAGGGGCTGAATGTGGTGAATGTATTCATCTAATGCATATATGATACTGTAACCTATGACCTATAACCTGGAAGTGGTGATACGAGCTGCTTCCAGGTACTGTACTGTAACCCCGGTGGGCTCCGCCCTCACCAGGGCCATATATAGACCGGCCGCCTGTGGGCGGCATTCATCTGTACAACCGACTCTGGCTAGACAAGTTCATGATTAATAAAGCCTAATGTTCACTCGCTCTCTCTGCCTATCGGTGAATTGAAGGTATACATGAATCATCACTGCTCCATGTGAACCCTTTAAAAGAACACAAAGTTAGCCTTTGTTATAACCCCCATGAGACCCACTGGGACGGCTCGATTAATCGCCCTCTGAGCCTTGTGAGCACAATCTCCCCTGCTGAGGGGTGGAGACCCCTTAACAGGATAGTTAACTCAGGATATTAAAAGCCGGCTTTAGTGGTCACAGAGGAGTCCACAACGAGGAGCGAAGAGAAATTAATTTATTACAAGGTAAACTACGTACACAGTACATTCCAGGTCCCAGCCGGGGAGCTGTTCATACTCAGCTCCCACCTGGGCTGGCTTTTATGCTAGTGTCCAGCACTCCGCTGAGAAGCCCCGCCCCTCAGCAGGGAAACTTTTATTCCATGAGGCTCACAGAGAGGCTAATTGATCCGACCCTGAAGGTCTCCTGTGAGTTATAACACCGGCCCAGGTTGGGCTGAGCTGCAGAGTAGTCCCGACCTGGACTGTTACTTGTAAATACTTCCTTTTGGCAATAAACCATTCAATTGACTCTCCTGTCCAGACTCCTCTGTGACTAATAAATCTTCAATATCTGGAAACCAAAATCTAACATTTCCAGAACATTGGGCATAAATATCATTATCGAAATAAATCAATCATGTCTAAAATATTACAATGTGTGAGAAGTAACTGTCAAACTATGAATTGAATTGTCAGCGGATTGCACTCTGTAAGTATACTTGGTGAAAAATATAGAAATATGTTCTTGTGAAGTTGGCTGAATCTAGCATGACATAGGAAACACAGAACTCTTGTCCTCTCAGCTGCTCCCTGTATACAGCGTTGGCCGGCTGAAGCACATATCAGGACTTCAGGTGTGGTAATCAGCAGACTGCCCATTTTCTCAGTGCTTTTCAGATAGCTGCAGTTGATTTTTCAGGAACTTAGTGAAGGTTAATTACTCTGGGATGGATGGGAAGTGAATGCCATTTGCTAAAAAAGTGAAGCATGAAGCTGGGCGATTGAGCATTTCTGGTGAAAGCACAGTGTCACCACTGTACTCACATTAAGGAGGGTAACTCCATAACATTGTATGAAATATGTGGTGCAGATATAAAGAATTTATAAGAAAGAATGAACAATACCCAGAGAATATAGTCTCATATTATTAGCCATATATGTTATAAAGTCAGGAATTTTTGGATTGCATTTATCCCTAAGATAGAAAAAGTTTTATTGAGAAAATTACCTCTAATATATTGGGGAATTTTAGTCATGGAATTCCCTGATGCCCTGCCATCAGAAAGCAGCCAAATCAGGACCCTACTACAGCCCTGGTCAATGACCCAATGCCAGATCCCAGCAGATTAACACGATCAAGGCGAGTGCATTTGGGTTCGGGTACCTGCACTGTTCTATTGGTAAGACGAGGAAGCATGGTACAAATGTTTCATTGGGAGTACTTGGAAAGTACCAAAGGAAAAGCAGTTCCACGTGATATTCAGCTCAAACAAGAATCCTCTCTGGTACAACACCACAGAGTCTGGAGTCTTTTTGCCTCAGGGGCACTCACATTCCACTAAGGCTTTCTTGAGGGTGTAAAAGGTGGAATTCCCTGGGTATTTAGAGAGGCTGTGTGTTTGCATATGAATGTGTGAGAAGAGAGACATTAGTAATTGCAAACCATCTTAGCTCTTGTTCCTTGTTCTATAAACTTCAGAAAGTATATGATCCCCTGCAAGAAATAGTATCTGTCCTGTTTGCAATTGAGTTACTTTTTCCAGAGACTTATTTTTAAAGCAAACTCTAATTATCTCACCCACTTATTACCTGTTATGTTGAAAATTAGCTTAGTTTTGTTTGTAATTCATTCTGAATTTTAAATTGTTAAATATTACATGTGGTATGTTGTGAGATGCAACATTAAGAAATGGGAAACAAGCACTCAGTGTCTTTCGAGCTAACTGTGTAATATGAGGAATTCCCTCAGGCATTATAATGGAGCTAAGGAAGACCTGAATTATACAGGAAATTGGGTTTGAGCGATGACAGAGATTATGCACAATCATTTGTTTTGCCTCATGATACCATCTCTTTATATTTGAACTAATTGGCCAAGCAATAGAAGCAAACAAATTATGTTTGCATTTGCTCCACCTGCAAGCCAGTTTGCAGCTTCGGTCAGAGAGAATCATGCAAAGAAAGATTAGAGTAAAAAAATACGATGGTGTTTAATGAAAAATAGTAAGCAAATACTTACCAGCTTACCAATTTTTAGCCTTTACTGTTTTCTGAATGCAGGTTAAAAAGCATCACAGGAAATCCGATGTGAAAAAATATCTTATGTTTAGGTGAAAGTGAAACAAATTGTAATTAGAAATCTTTGGGTTTCAGTCAACAAAACCATTCAGGAAGAAATGGTACAACAATTTGCGTAAACAACACACAATGCCTTCTGTCTACACACGTTACAATGCTAAAAGGGGATTGCAAGCATCATTAGCTGTCGTCTCAGTCAATGCGTCCCTCTGGAGCTTTGCTCAGCTGTCTGTGTGCAGCACAGGCAGCTAAAGCTATATTAATATTGGCACACAAAAAAGACGTGGAGGCCAAAAATTGACAATCCAATACTATTGCTATTGTAATAATAACACAGTGGAATTTCTTATCGGCTGGAAAATAAAGAGCCTAACCAAATCAGAATTCCAGGAGTTAAGCAATTTTGGTGCATGTAAATCTCTCGCTGATGAGACACCAGCAGCATTAAATCATCCACTGACAAAAGGGAATGCATCACTTAAAGAAACAAGGCTGTTTTAAGGAAGGCTTTCCTTACAGCAGCTGATTGCCTCGTGACTAGCTGTTGTAAGGAAGTTGTCTTCTCAATCTGAGCTTGGAAAGGCCACCATCACTAAATCAATTGTTCTCTGCAGAGACATGGCAGCCTTCCGCCTTCCATCTTCACGATGAAGTCAATAGTGGAGCACCTCAAAGGAGCACCAGTAGGAGAACACTTAAGATTACACACTGGTATTTGAACGTGTTTCTTTAAATTGTCAATGGGTCAGTGTTGATCAGGCAATGTGATTTGACAAAAATATCCATCCTAGTTTTTAGGTTGCTGCGGTCCTAAGGTGGATGGAAGGAATGGGACTGATACTCTTGGAGATTTTAGTTCAGGCCAATAGGGAAGATTTTGCCAAAGGGCTTTTCACTGACCTGCTGTTGGAGAGTTATTGAGACTGACAGGATTGGTCTGTCTCACTCTTTCCTCTATTTCTTACTGTTCTTCAGATTTCTCCACATCCACACCTTCCTCCTCAGATGATTTGATGAACCAGATAACTTGACAGAAACACTATAAACATAGAAAAGAGGAAATGGAGTAGGCTATTTGGCCCTTCGAGCCTGCTCCATCATTGTACAGGTTCATGGCTGACCTTTTATCTCAACACCATACTGTTGCTCTCTCCCCATACTGCCTGACACCTTTAGAGTCTAGAAATCTATATATTTCCTTCTTAAATGTGTTCAGCAACTTGGCCTCCACAGCTTTCTGCGGTGGAGAATTCCACAGTTTCAAGGATAATATAACTCAATAAAACATGTTTTCACTGTTCCTAGGAATTGTCTATGAGGATCTAAAGGAATCAAGGATTCAATAGTTATACCCAGACTAAATACAGATTCAACAGTTGGATCTTGCTAAAAATCATGGCCAATGACATTGCTGAAGGATTACTCAGCAAGGATACTTCTGTTACAAATATGTGGTTGTTATGTTTGGGACTGTGTCTTTAATTTTGGATAAAATTAAAGGGATCACATGACCTGTTCTGAAGTCTGCTTAACAACAAGCCTGAGTGATGTGATTGTTAAAGATTAAAGGGAGGTCTAGGTTGTTTGTTGGAGGAAATGTGTAAGGCGTTCACACTTGGGGACCATACCAGCAACATCTGTGTTTAAAGTAGTTGGGCAGATATTCTCTAAAGCCCCAGGGAACTGTTGAGTTTTGTTGGGTTGTAAACAGTTATGCTTTAACTGTCCATTTATTTTCAAGATAAAAGCGAGGTGAGATCTCAAGGATAGCTAATTAGTATTTCTACCTGGATGTAAGGCCTAAGTGATTTGCATTCCATGGAAATGGGCTTTGAGTGTGGTTTCTAAGATATCCCTGAAAGCTGCAGACACAGTCCATCTGCTGGGATCAGGAGGAGAGGGAGCATCTAGAGGCCAAAGATCTCTATGGTTCATCATGCAGCAATGCAGGTGGGAGCTCATGTTCAGATCAAAAAGACCTGCTCGTGAACAAATTTAAAAGGTGTCTAGAAGATTTGCAGCTTGCACTAAAGGGAGAATGTCCAGGAAAATCTTTCACTGTGAAAGACAGTTAAAAGCTACCATGTTGGGAAAGGAAAAGAACGGGAACGGGAAAAGAACAAAGGGAAAGTAAATCTCAGAAGCTATGAATCATATTGGACTAGATCCAGGAAAATCGAATTTAAGGGACATGCAAAACATACTTGTGAACGGTTTTTGTTTTGGTGGTGATTAAAGTAAAAAGGGAAAGTTCTGTTCTGTAGTTTAAAGTAGAAATTGCCTACAAAAATAAAGTCAAAAGTGCTTTTAGTCTGGAAACAGTCGCAGCGAAGCAGTCTAGAAACATGTCCGGTCGTCAGTTCTTGTTGGAAAAAGCAAAGGGAGTGGGGGAGATTTTCCGTGCCCTCGGCATGGCTCACCATTGGTTCCCGGCAGGATATTCTGGGATTTCCCATTGAATCCACCCGGATCCACCATTAGTGGGATAGGAAGACCCCTCTGGTGAGAACGGTTGTAAATCCTCCCTAAAGAGTGCAATCACAGGAAAACCAGCAGAGCTGGGCAAATGAAAGAGTAAGACTGAAAACAGAGCCGGCTGATATAAGAATGTGAAAAAGAGCAGAGTGCTAGCCTGATCTTTGGAGCTCCTGAGGTGATATCAGTATTCAAAAGTGATATTGGGCAAGTGGAAGCAGCTGATTAGGTGAGTACGATCGGGTAAATACTTACTACTTTTATCACTTATAGTTTGTAAGGTCTATATTTTGTGGTCAATTGTTTGTAAGGGCTATATTCTGTAATAACGAGTTCAGGGACAAAATTTTATTTAATTTTAAGTATCTTCCAAAAGGTTGAATTTAAAGGGGAAAGTCATGGCAGGAGAGCTCAAAGTTGTGATGTGCTCCCCCTGCTCCATGTGAGAAGCCAGCAACATATCCAGTGCCTGGAGCTATCATATGTGCATCAAATGTCTCCAACTGCAGCACTTCGAAGCCTGAGTTCTGGAACTGGTGTGGCGGCTAAGGACACTGTGAAGCATCCACAAAACAGAGGGTATCATGAATAACACGTATTGAGAGATGGTCACATCGCAGGCGAAGGTGTCACAGGTGGGAAGGGAATGGGGGACCACCAGGTAGAACAAGAGGCCTAGGTAGATACAGCAGGAATCTCCTGTAGCCATTCCCCTGCAAAACAGATATACCGCTTTGGATACTGCTTGGGGGCATGGCCTATCAGGGGAATGCATCCTTCGGAGTGGCCAGGTCGACCTTGGGTGCGACTACACATCGTCTTCATTGGCCCATTCATGGGCTCCATGTTAGAACAAAGAAATGTATAGCACTGGAACAGGCCCTTCGGCCCTCCAAGCCTGTGCCGAACTTGCTGCCCGTCTAAACTAAAATCTTCTACACTTGAGGGGTCCGTATCCCTCTATTCCCATTCTATTCATGTATTTGTCAAGTCTCCCCTTAAACGTCACTATCATACCTGTTTCCACCACCTCTTCTGGCAGCGGAGTCCAGGCACCCACTTCCCTCTGTGGTTATACCAATGTCTCCTAGTAATTGACCTCTCCACCCTGGGAAAAAGCTTCTGACTTCCACTCTGTCCATGCCCCTTCATAATTTTGTAGACTTCTACCAGGTCACCGCTCAACCTCCTTCGCTCCAGTGAGAACAAACCGAGTTTATCCAACCTCTCCTCATAGCTAATGCCCTCCATATCAGGCAACATCCTGTCAAACATCCTTTGCACCCTTTCCAAAGCCTCCACATCCTTCTGGTAGTGTGATGACCAAAATTAAACACTGTATTCCAAGTGTGGCCTAACTAAGGTTCTGTACAGCTGCAGCATGACTTGTCAATTATATTCAATGCCTTCTTGACTACCTTCTCCACCTGCGTTGCCACTCTGTGGCCTATGGAACTGTATACCCAGATCCCTCTGCCTGTCAATACTCTTAAGGGTTTCACCATTCACTGTATATTTCCCACCTGTATTTTATCTTCCAAAATGCATTATCTCAAATTTGTCTGAACGAAACTCCATCTGCCATCTCTCCGCCCAAGTCTCTAACCTAACTATATCCTGCTGTATCCTCTGACAGTCCTCATCACTATCCACAATTCCACCAACCTATGTGTCATCCGCAAACTTACCAATCATACCAGTTTCATTCTCCTCCAAATCATTTATATATACTACAACAGCAAAGGTCCCAGCACTGATCCCTGTGGAACACCGCTGGTCACAGCCCTCCATTCAGAAAAGCACCCTTCCACTGCTACTCTCTGTCTTCTGTGATCGAAACAGTTCTGTATCCATCTTGTCAGCTCACGTCTGATCCCGTGTGACTTCACCTTTTGTACCAGTCTGCCATTAGTTCAAAGTGCTAATCAAAGCTCTAAGTTCATCTGCCTGACCTGTTACTTCTCACATTGAGGCAAATGTCCTTCAGACCAGCAGTCCTGCTGTATTCAGCAACATCTCCCTGCCTGCTCTTCCTCTGTGTTTTACTGGCCCTATTCTCTAGTTCCCCTTCAGTTATTTCATCTTCTAACCGATTGCTCTGGTTTCCATCCCCCTGCCATATTAGTTGGGCCAGCACGGTAGCACAGTGGTTAGCACAGTTGCTTCACAGCTCCAGGGTCCCAGGTACAGAATGCAGCTGCTAGGGAGACACAGACTCTTATACTCCACCTTACTGGGCGGAACCAGCAGGCAGGCTTCACCAATGATCTTCCTGTCTCAGATACCTCCCACACCAATGATCTTACAGCCTCAACCTAGGTACCGTAATGCCCCTAATACCGACTACCACATTCACCCCCTGTTAAAAAAGAGTCCGGCGGCGGTGGTGGTCTCACGTCATACAGTGGTAGAGGTTATGGTGGTACCCGTCGGTGGTGCAGTGTTTTGCCTTATTACATGTCACAACTATTTACAGTATTCATTTTACATGTACGTATCAGAATGAAGCAATTAGTCGATCGGGGGCCCTGGTTGTCCTCTGTGATCGTCGCAGTTTCGGCGGTGATGCAGGCGCTGGCTCGGGCATCCGTGACTCCGGGAGCGTGACTTTGGCCTTTTCGGTAGCTTCATCACCTTTGGGTGGGACCAGTGGAAGAACCGATCCACCTGGGAAGTGGGGAGCCATGGGGTGCGCCGGTGGGAAGGAGGGTGGGGTTGGTGGGGAGGTGTGGGTGGGGATCCAGCGGGCGCCAGGTCCCGCAGGGAGACCGTATCCTGCCGGCCGTCGGGGTACACCACGTTGCGTACTGAGGGTTAGCGTGAAGGAGGTGGACCCTCTCTACCAATGGGTCCGACTTGTGCGCTCGCACGTGTTTGCGGAGCAGAATGGGTCCAGGACCTGCCAGCCAGGTTGGGAGCGAGGTCCCGGAAGAGGACTTCCTAGGGAAGACAAGGAGATGTTCATGAGGTGTTTCGTTTGTCGTGGTACACAACGGTGATCAGGTGGAGTGGAGTGCTTCGGGAAGGACCTCCTGCCAGCGGGAGACTGGGAGATTCCTGGACCGTAGGGCCAGTAGGACGGTCTTCCAGACCGTTCCGTTCTCCCTCTCTACCTGTCCGTTTCCCCGGGGGTTATAACTGGTCGTCCTGCTCAAGGCGATGCCCTTGCTGAGCAGGAATTCACGCAGTTCGTCGCTCATGAAGAAGGACCCCCTATCGCTGTGTATGTAGGCAGGGAAACCGAACAGGGTAAAGATACTAATGAGTGCTTTTATGACGGTGGCTGCGGTCATGTCGGGCCAGGGGATGGCGAAATGGGAACCGGGAGTACTCGTCAATCACGTTCACCAATCACTGTAAATAGTTGTGACATGTAATAAGGCAAAACACTGTACCACCGATGGGTACCAGCATAACCTCTACCATTGTAAGACGCGAGACCATCAGACCCGCCGGACTCTTTTTTAACAGGGGGTGAATGTGGTAGTCGGTATTAGGGAAATTACGGTACCTAGGTTGAGGCTGTAAGATCATTGGTGTGGGAGGCACCTGAGACAGGAAGATCATTGGTGAAGCCTGCCTGCTGGTTCCGCCCAGTGAGGCTGAGTATAAGAGTCTGTGTCTCCCTAGCAGCTGCATTCTGTACCTGCACTGCTGGGGGAAACATCTAGTCCAATAAATTGATGCTCGATCAATGACTCCAGAAGTGAGATTGGATGACAATTGAAGGCTTTATTGGACTAGATGTTTCCCCCAGCAGCACAGGTACAGAATGCAGCTGCTCGGGAGACACAGACTCTTATACTCCGCCTCACTGGGCGGAACCAGCAGGCAGGCTTCACCAATGATCTTCCTGTTTCAGGTACCTCCCACACCAATGATCTTACAGCCTCAACCTAGGTACCGTAATACCCCTAATACCGACTACCACAGCCCCTCCAGTTTAGATGCAACCCATCCTTCTTGTATAGGTCCCACCTGCCCCAGAAGAGCTCCCAATGGTCCAGATATCTGAAACCCTCCCTCCTACACCAGCTGTTTAGGCACATGTTTAGCTGTACTGCCTTCCTATTTCTAGCCTCACTGGCACGTGGCACAGGGAGTAATCCTGAGATTACAACCCTAGAGGTCCTGACATTTAACTTTCTACTTAGCTCCCGGAAATCCTGCTGCAACCCTTGCCTCCTTCTGCCTATGGCATTAGTACCAATGTGTACCACAACTCCTCCCCATTCAGAATACCCCCTACCCGTTCCGGGAGACATCCTGGACCCTGGCAGCAGGGAGGAAACATACCTCCTGGAGTCTCTTTCACATCCACAGAAGCAACCATCTGTGCCCCTGGCTATAGAGTCACCTATAACTATTGCTCTTCTGCACTTTGACCCTCCCTGCTGAACATCAGAGCCAGCGGTGACTCCGCTCTGGTTGCCACTGTTGTTTTCCCCTGATAGGCTATCCGCCCCCAAACAGGATCAAAAACAGTATACGTGTTAGAGAGCAGGACAGCCACAGGGGATTCCTGAACTGACTGCCTGCCCTTTCTGGCGGTCACCCATTTCTCTGCCTGCACCTTGGTTGTGACCATGTTTCTATAACTCCTTTCTATGATGCTTTCCGCCACCTGCATGCTCCTAAGTGCATCCAACTGCTGCTCCAACCAAACCACGAGGTCTGTGAGGAACTGCCATTGATTACACTTCCTGCAGACGTAGTCAACCAGAACGCTGGAAGCATCACAGATCTCCCACATCTCACAGTTAGAGCACTGCACCACACTGAGTGACATTTAAACACTAGTTAATTCATTTGAAATAAACAGTTGTTAAATTGTTATTGGATTAAGTTACAATTAACTATATGGTCCCTAGTACTAGATTTGTACTGTAAAATTAAATGCTAAATACTAATCTCCACCTTCAGGTTTACTCCTCTACCTAGTTAATTAATTAGTTAAAACATTTTTTTTTGTTCAAATTCAACACAGATTCCCTACCAGCCTTACAGGTCACAGCTTTACAGTGACATCATCTGAGTCCCCCCCCCCCCCCCACCCCCCACCCCATCTCACATTTTGAAAACACAGAGACACAGACACAGAGTACCACTTACCTTCCCAGACTGCACTCCTGATTTCTCCCGCTCAGCTCTGCTCCTGATACTTAGCATTGATGCTCACTCCAAGTGGTTCGATCTATAGGAAATGAAGTCCACAACCTCACCAGGTAGAGAAATTGCAATAGGCATTTCCCACCCATGAGTTGCCTGAGGTGGGATGGCTTTTACCAGTAAAGAAGCCCAATATTTTATGAGGGCCAATGGTATTCAACATATTCAAATTTCTCCCTACCTCCCTGCTTCAAATGGACTGGCAGAGAGAACCATCCAGACATTCAAGGCTGCCATGAAAAAGCAGTCTTCAGCCCCTTTACAAATCAGACTGGCCCGGTTTTTACTCACCTATCATATGATGCTTCACGCATCACAGGTCCACACCCCCCAAGCTGCTCATGGGCAGATGATTTAGAATGCAATTAGACCTTATATTCTAAATTTGGTGAGGAGGGCAGAGGCTAAACAAAATGAACGGAAAATACACCACTATCCAAAGAAAGTTGAAAGAACATTTGTGGCGGGTGATTTCATTTTTTGAAGAATTTCGGTGCTGGCCCTAGTTGGATCCCGGGAATGGTCATGATCAATAGAGGTCCAGGTTCATGCGAAATTGAAGTACAAGGGAGTAGGTTAAAAAACCACTTGGACCACTTTAGAAAAAGAGAACTGCACATGGAACTAGTGGGGCAACCTGGCCCTGGTAGACTTTTCAGCGAGATAGATGCGGTTGAAAGTAATGCCACATCCAACTGCCTCGAGGATGGACGCAGTGTTGATCCAAGGAGAACTGAGGAAACTATCTGTATGGATACACCTTCACCTATCGAGAGTCAGCCCACTGAGGGCCAAACACCAGTCACCTCTATTGCTGCAGCAGCCATCAGTGAATTGCATCCCTCTCAAAGGATTAAGAATTCCCTAACCAACTGATCCTATAAGAGACTGTTTTGAGAGACATTTGATGCACATTTTTCAAAATAGTTCCTTTTTTATTTGAGAATTTTTACCGTGGGCCTAAAGCGGAGGGTTGTGGTAGCATGCCCCTTTTGGGGGGGGGAGGGGGTCCCTGGAAGGTCAGGTGATCAAATCAGCCAATGGGGCCGGAGAGTGTGAAACCTGAAGCGCGGGTTCCTAGTCAGTTAGGAGTTTGGAGTCTTGGAATATGGCAGCCTTTTATCTCACTCTGTACATTGTTTCTTACTTTAATAAAGTGTTAATTTGTTAATCCACCTGGTGGTCACCCATCTGTCAGGACGTTACAGGAAGGTAGAGAGAAAACACAGAATCATAGATCTGTCAGCCTGACTTCGGTAGTGGGGAAAATGCTTGAGTCCATTATAAAAGATTGAATAGCAGATCGCTTGGAAAACAGTCAGTGTGGATTTATGAAAGAGAAATCATGCTTGGCAAATCTACTGGAATCCTTTGAGGTGTAACTAGTAGCGTTGACGGGGGAGGAGGGTGTCAGTGGAAGTTGTTTATTGGACGTTCGGAAGGTTTTCAACGAAGTCCCACATAAGAGATTAGTGTGTAAAATTAAAGCAGCTGTGATTAGGGGTTGTGTATTGAATTGGATAGAAAACTGGTTGGCAATCAGGAAACAAAGAGTAGGAATTAACTAGACTTTTTCCAAATGGCAGGCAGTGATTAGTGCGGTATCACAGGGTCAGAGCTAGGACCCCAGCTATTCACAATATATATTACTGATTTAGATGAGGGAATTAAATGCAATATCTCCAAATTTGCAGATGACACAAAGTTGGGTGGGAGGATGAGCTGTGAGGAGGATACAGAGATGCTTCAGTGTTATTTGGACAAGTTGAGTGAGTGGGCAAGTGAATGGCAGATACAGTATAATGTGGATAATTGTGAACTTAATGCACTTTGGTATCAAAAACAGGAAGGCAGATTATTTTCTGAATGGCTATAGATTGAGAGAGGGGATTGTGCAATGAGATCTGGGTGTCCTTGTACACCAGTCACCAAAAGTAAGCATGAGGTGCAGCAGGCAGTAAAGAAGGGAAATGATATGTTGACATTCATAGCGAGAGGATTTGAGGTGCAGGGATGTCTTGCTGCTATTATATAGGGTGTTGGAGAGACCACACCTGGAATATTATGTGGGTTTTGGTCTCCTTATCTGAGGAAGGATGTTCTTACTATAAAGAGGGTGTTGGCGAAGGTTTACCAGGCTGTTTCCTGGGATGGCGGGACTGACCTATGAGGAGAAATTGAGTCGCTTTGGATTATATTTGTTGGAGTTTAGTAGAATGAGGGAGGAATCTCATTGACACCTATAAAGTTTTAACAGGACTCAACAGGGTTGGTGCGGGAAGGATGTTTCTGATGCCGGTGGAGTCCACAACCGGGGTCACAGTTTAAGGAAATGGGGTTGACCATTTAGGATTGAGATGAGGAGAAATGTCTTCACCTGGAGAATGGTGAGCATGTGCAACTCGCTACCACAGAAAGCAGTTCAGTTTTTAAGATAAAGATAGATAGTTTTTTGAAGAATAAAGGGATTGCATTGTGGGGAGGGGTGGGCCAGCCGCCCAGTCAAAGTGGCGGCCTGATACCGAGATTCGTAACGGAATCCCATGACCTCCCGCCATGCATAGATTGGCATGGCAAGGGAGAAGGAATCGCTCCTGGGCAGATGCGCCACCTCCTGACAGCGGGAAACACGGAGCTGGGAGCCCGGAGGATTCCGCGTTGTATGTTTTCAAGAATTTAGATGTCGCTCTTTGGACTAAATGAATCAAAGGATATGGGGGGAGAGCGGGAACAGGTTACTGAGCTGGATGATCAGTCATGATCATAATGAATGGTGAAGCAGGATGCAAGGGTTGAATAGCCTACTTCCTGCTCCTATTTTCTGCATTAGTCTGTCTCTTACAGTAACAGTCTTAAAGCATGTAATCTTGTGTCATCTTTCAGCTACCAACTGGAAGTTAGAATTTATTCTTGTTAAATTATCGGTCTCTACGGGGCTGCATCAGAAGAAATACATTTGAAAGACAGGACCGTCATCAATATTTGTTATTCTCCAACATTTGGCTAACATGTGGTTTCTCTGTAACGCACCTCAGAAAAGGTTAGTAAAATGGAAGCGTTTCTGCTGTATGTTGCACAAAAAAACAAGGCAATATGTATGTAGGAGATGGACAGTTACAAGAAAAGTAGTTGTTTTCTGTTGGTGAATGCTATGGAATTCTGCAAAGGTCCTTGAATATGCACATGATGCAGTTCAGGTTACCCTACGCCCCAACATCTTTCAATAAACCCGGACAGTTATGTGCTGCTGAGTGCAGGTGCTGATTTTAATTATTTAAATGTTAAGCAGCAAGTTAAAACAGTGTATCAGTGACATGGTAATACAGCAATACTGCAAACACTCAGATCCTTGCCAAGTCTCCTGCTGTTGGCTGGAACGAGCTGCTGGCAAATATATGATACACCAGTTTGATCCCCAGAGGAATCTAAGGGAGCAAAAATTCATTAATGCTCTATTAATGTTAAACAGCAAATCACAACATATCGACATACACTTAGCGGGTGTCTAATCTCTAATGTTCATGTCATTTGTCCTCACACCGGTTTTGTCACTTTTTCAATTACTTTGACATGTGGAGCCATATGGGGACTCTGGTTACTGAGTTCAGCAGATTATAAACAGATGTGAGGAAACTCTCCAGCTGTTGTATTTTTTAAGGTACGAAATTCACAATCTAAAATTTCTTCAGAAAATTAAGAATTTTTATGCTTGGCAACAATAGAGTTAAAATCTTACAGCTCATGAAAACTAGAAACCATGTTCTGTGGTACATTAATCACTATCATTATACAGATAGTAAGCAAGGATGCATGGCTTTTATTAGGAGGACATCTATGTATTATCCTATCTGTCTGACAATAATTTTTTTATCCCAGTGACAAGTCTGGTACCTCCAAGACTGCAAGGTAAGACATGAGCAATCTCACATTGTGAAGAGATCAGGATATGATTAGATCGATGATTATCCTGTGGGGCCATCTGTAGTCTTCCCCACTGAAGATCAGCAGCCACCCACCTGTCATAGTGTAAACACTATGAAAGCAGTGCATAGGAGCATGAGGACATGCAAGGCAGCTGCAAGACAGACACTTGTACATGGCTAATTTGTTGACTGATTTATGCAATATGGCAATGCCTGATTTATAACTTTGGGTTGGAGTTTTTGTTTTGTGATGACTTTTTATTTCAGTATTTTGGCCAAGTGAATGCTGTGATGATCAGTAGCAGAGAGAAGGTGAAATGTGGGACAGTTGATGAATGAGAAAATGGGGTTGTATCCACTGATACCACAAAAGGCTGAAGCAATCACAGGCAACCTCAGCTGATCACCATTTGGCTTGTGGCAAGGATTATGATGCTCTCATGATCATAGAATCCTTACAGGATAAGAAGGAGGCCTTTCGGCCCATTGGGTCAGCACTGACCCTTCAACCGGGCACTTTACCCATGTCCACTCCACCCTATCCCCGTAACCCCACAACCTAATATCCACTTCCCTAGATACTAAGAGGCAATTTATCACAGCCAATCCACCGAACCCACACATCTTTGGACTGTGGGAAAGAAAACGGAGTGCCCGGAGGAAGCCCACGCAGACACAGGGAGAAGGTGCCAACTCCACACAGACAGCCACCCAAGGTTGGAATTGAACCCGGATCCCTGGCGTTCTGAGGCAGCAGTGCTAACAACTGTGCCACCCAGCAGACGACAGAAGCTGAAAGACATTTGCAGTGAAAAAAAAACTAGAGAAGAGGAAATCCCACAGAAAAGAGACTGGCAGAGTTAAATACAGAAGCTTGCAGAGATTAAGAGAAAAGGAATTTCTTTTCAGTTGAGAAAAGTAAATATTTCCAGTAAAGAAAAAGAATTGCTGCTGTTCAAAAATGTAACAGAAAAGACACTGGATGGTGAGACTGGGCAGGATTGCAGGATGAAACAGGCCATGATGAGTCACGGGTTCTTCGAAGAACTGTTGGTTCCTTTAAAGAGGTCCAGTTGCAGATGCATTGTCTTAACATCCCGTCAGATCACATTTCATGTAGAACATGATTTTCATTAGATGCATGCTTCCACATGGGCATGAGTTGTGCACTAGAGTCATAAGCTATGCAGTCAACAGATGGCCCTCATCACCCAGTAGACACCGTCTATTTTGTTATAGTGGTTACAATGCAAATTTTATGATGGACTGCCACAGAACAAAGGCATCATGGCCACTGTAGGGATCCCAGGCATTGATCTGCATGATACACTGTGTATGAGCGCACAATTGTGTAGATCAGTACTAAACGGCAGCCTAGCGTGGCCGGCGCATCTCCCAGGCGTGACCGGTGAGTCACGGGAGAAACTGGTGTCCAGGTATCTTGTTGAGCTGTAAGGCTCATTTAAATATTCAGATCTGGATCTTGCCCAACGAGAGCAAGATCCAGATCGTGCCGGGTGGAGCGAGTCGGGCGACTCACACAAGGTTTCGCGCCCAGCGCGGTGCCTGATTTGGGGCTAGTGCCATTCACCCATTGTGCCCAGATGCACATTGGGTGCAGTGGTGTTACTGAATCGCACCCATACAAGCTCAACTTCACATTCACTGTCAAGGCCATCTTCAACATGCTGTCAGGCTGTAGTTGCATCTACAAAGGTGGCACATTTCATTAAGGACCTTCTTAGTAAAGCAAAGTTTAACATATTGGCCCATAACTTCCTCAAAGCAGCAATCTCTGGTGGATTGCCACTCTGGATGACCTTACTAATTGCAAAGCCATGTCTTGCCCAACCTTCCTCACTCAGACTGGTTGAGACAAGAGCAGTGATGCTCCCGGCTCATTGGCGTGGAGTAACTGGGGCGCAGAGAAGAAAGGAATGCCCCCTTTTAATGGCACTGACTGCAGAAAAGGATATTTATAAAGGGACAATTTATAGGGAGAAGGTAAGTTTCAAAGGGTAGGTGGTTCAGATAACTGCTGGGGATGAGGGGGGGGCGGCATCAGGTGGCAGATCCACTGGGGGATCATGTGTGCAGGATGTCCCATGCGAGGCTGGATCGAGATGTTTAAATAGTTACTCTGCAGTTAGAAGTGATTTTTTTTTCCCTTTCCAACTCTTTCGGAGAAACTATCAGGGTAAAACTGGTAGAACTTCAGAGCAATTACCAGACTAACCCTTACATGGGAACTTCCTAGAGGGATTCCCAAGTGCATCTTTGGGCTGTCCCCTAAATGCGATCCTGGGGAATCAGGAAGTAATGAGGCGCTGAGGTTTAGGTAGGAGCATTGCTCCCTGAACACTCCTGGTATATATATATGGCTTCCTTCTGACAACCCTTTTTCCCCTCCTCCACTCTCTTCCCACAGCCCACAGTCTTGCTCTGTGTTGTCTCTGCTCATCCCCCCCTGTCATGCTGCAGGCCAAGGAGAATGCAAAGCACTGTCCGAGAACTAGTTGTCTGTGCAAAATATTTAAAATCACATCAATGTTCTTAAGAACATGCCACACCACTCTCTGTGGAGTTCAACAAGTTTAAAGAATTCTGGTAACTACCAAAAACTTCCACAATCGTAACATCAACCAATATAAATCAAGTGGCAACTAATCTGAAAATAATTGATAATCCCTTTAATTAGCATTTCTGCTGTTGAACGTATATTTATCTCTCTGAATTTAAAAGACAACTGTAGCTGAAGTGTTGAACTCCAAAATTGCAGTGATGCTGTCAAATCCACGTTGCTTGTTGATTCATGTAACAATCTAACTTTGCATAGTTCCAGCAGGTTCACTAACACCCTTACCAAACTGGCATCGGGTGTGGTTAGAACGAAGTGTGGCTTCATGCATCTCAGATGCCAAATTGGAGGCAAAGGAGACCCTGCAGCACCAACAAAGAGGGCAGTACATAACCAAACTTTGCACGTACAAGTCTCCAGCTTCATCTTCTAAAACTGAATTAAACTTCAAATTTTCAGCCAACCAAAAATCTCAAAACACAAGAAAATAGATATTGAACATTTGCCAACTGAATATTCCCCCAGTAATAAACTGTGATAAAGTGTCTGCCTCTGTGATAGAAAAACTACAAAGCATTTGGGCTGGATTCTCCGATTTGAAGACTAAGTGCTGACGCCGGCGTGGGAACGGTGCCGTTTTAAGCCCGGAAAAACAGCGCAAAAGATGCATCGATCCTCTGTCTGCTGGGGGGCTAGCAGGTTGCAGGGTACAGCCCCCGGCTCTAGCTGCGGATACAGCCGGAGAATTGCCGGGTCCATGGCCGTGCATGTGAACGGCGGCGACCTGCAGTGGCCACACCATGCGACATGGCGCCGGCCGCACTCGACCCCGGCCTGACAAAAACTGCCCCCCTTTGACCAGGCTCCCCACCCCCGGACCACCCCTCACCAGCCTCCGCCAAAGCCCCCCCCCACCGCCCGTGGAATGGCACCCCCCTCCGCCCCCCCCCCCCCCCCCCGGACTGTGGCGGCGCTGGACTCAGTCCGCAGCCGCCACGCCGGGTTTACAGAAATAAACAGCATGAGTGATCCACGCCATCGGGAACTCAGCCCATTGGAGGCGGAGCATCGGGGGAGGGCCTCAGGTGACGTCCTGAGGCCGTCCCGATGGCGGGAGGCATACTCTGTGAATACGTTATTTTGGAGGGGGCGGAGCACCGCAATAGCAGCACCACCCCCACCCCACCCCCAATTTCGGCGCAAACGGGGATTCCCGGCCGATTGCGAACGCGACTTCGGTGTCGGAGACCGGAGAATCCCGCCACTTATGTGGTTTAACATAATACAAAACTTGTAAACATGTATTAGATACATTATGTGCAGCGGTAGTTCATAAAACTTAAACTAATGGATGTCATTCAATGTATAAACTTCAGCACTCTTTTAGTTTGACAGTTTTCAAAATGTTCTGTATTTTTCCAAAGTTCCTTTGTTCTGGGGCTTTCTGCAATATTTGGTCCATTCTGCAGCTTCTGTGCTTCCTTGCAAAAGAGAGCAATCCCAAAAGTGCTATAATGCAGAGAATGTTTATATATACTATATAAATTATGTATGTGCCAGCAACTCAACAATTACAAAGAACAGGAAAAAGAATCTATCACCAGAATTCATGAGAGATTGTCGAGACAGCAAAGTTAAAATCAAACGTCCTTGAGAACGAAGTTCCATCAGCCCAAAGGTCTGGGGACCCCCTGAAAAACTATGATTTACGACAATTGTCGTGTGATAAAAACTATTTTGAAAGAGCAATACAATTATTTTCCCTCTCTGAGCCAACACCACCTTCTTGAGGTCAGCGAAGTGGATGTGCTGTTTGATGTCAGAACCTCACTGGAACATGTTAAACAGAAAACAATTGTAGTTTGTGCCTTTCTGATCCACATGCAAGGTTAAAGCTGCATGATCACATTGTTTTCTTTGATTCCAAAATAGCTCTAAAATAATGTCAATCTAATAATGTCAGGTGAATGTGAGGAGGGAGCTGTGCTCCGAAAGCTAGTGATTCGAAACAAACCTGTTGAACTTTAACTTGGTGTTGTAAACTTCTTGCGATGAGTGGAAGGACATTGACAAAGCCATTGATAAATATCAAGGATGAATCTATTTGTAAAATATAATGAAAAAATAGTGCTGAATATATCCAAGAAAACAAGAAACAAAATCAGCAAGTCCTGGAAAAACGCAACAGGTCTGGCAGCGTCTGTGGAATGATTCTGAAGAAGAGTCACATTGACATGAAACATTGGGCTGGATTCTCCATTTGGGAGACTATGGGCTGAATTCTCTGATTTTGAGGCTATGTCCGGAGGAAGTGTCTAGTTTTACAATGAAAAAGTCGGCGTCACCCCTGCACCGATGCTCCGCCCGGTGGGGAGCTAAGCAGTGGCACTGGGTAAAATTCCCGGCATTCCTGACATAAACGGCCAGCAAATTGCCGGGTCCGTGACTGCACATGCGCATGGCGTCGGCCTGCAGCGGTCGCGCAGTACAACATGGCGCCGGCCACGCACGGTCCAAGTTGGCCGGAGAGTGTCCCTCTGGAACATCTTTGCCACCCCCGGACCACCACCCACCAGTCCCCCCAGCCCTCTCCGAAGCTCTAAGTTCTCCCGCTACAGTAGAATCGCTCCTGTTCAGCGCTGGTGTCAAGTGTGCCGCCCAGGAGCGATTCCTTCTCCCTTGCCATGCCAATCTATGCATGGCGGGAGGTCATGGGATTCCGTTACGAATCTCGGTATCAGGCCACCACTTTGACTGGGCGGCTGGCCCACCCCTCCCCACAATGCAAACCCTTTCCCTGTACCCCCGCTGGCAAGTAGAATCATCCTTTCCCCAACCCCACGGGAATTATTGGTCAACCCCCCATCACACCACACTTGCATGAGGGTGACCTGACACCCATCACTGACTATTCCACCAGACCTCCAACAAAGACCCCCATCAGACCCCCATATCAGAGACCCCCCATATCAGAGACCCCCCCTATCAGAGACCCTCCCTATCAGAGACCCCTCATATCAGAGACTCCCCCATATGAGAGAGAGACCACCATATCTGAGACCTGATATGGCGGTATCTCTGATATGCGGGGGTGCTCTGATATGGGGGCCTGATGGGAGTGACTGGGCGGAGGTGTGGGCAGTATTTGCATTCTTGGGGGCAGGGAGCCATCTGATGGACTTTCGGACACCTCTGTTACATATCTATCCCCGTGACTCACCATAAATCCGACGTGTCAGGGCCACGCTGGAAAATACTTGCATCAATCCACGCCCGCGGAAATCCTGGCCAAAGGGGCCTGAGCATCATGGAGCTGTGAAGAACTGAGCTTCTAGCCCGTTAATCAGATGCAAATGAGTTGAAACGATTCATTTGCATCCTCCTGCCAGCGCGGGGCAGGTGGCTCGCTGCTCCAGTGGCGGCAGGGACTGGAGCATCATCGCCGATCCCGTTTTTAGCCCAACGTTTGATTGTCCACCACATCGGAAACCTTGCTACCAGTGGCTGGTGGCCGAGAATCCACCGCATTAACTCTGTTCCTCTTTCCACAGATGCTGCCAAACCTGCTGAGTTTTCAACACTTTCAGTTTTTATTTCAGTTTTCCAGAATACACAGTGGGCGCGATTCTCCGATGCCGCGCTGTTTAGGAGAATTGCCTGGGGCGCCGTTTTTTCACGCGACACCGGTCCGACGCCCTCCCGCGATTCACCCAAGCGGCGAGATCTGCACTATCGAGTTCTACGCGGCGCAGGCCGAAGAATTGCCCGAGACACCCAAAATGGCGATTCTCCGCTATCCCTGCTATTCTCCGGCCCGGATGGGCCGAGCGGCCTGCCCAATACGACGGGTTCCCACCGGCGCCGTCCACACCTGGGGCGAAATTCTCCGTTATCGGCGGAAAGTCCGCCGATCGGCGCAAAAAACGGCGCAAATCCGACTTGCGTCACGTCGGAAAAATGGGTCAAAAGTCTCCGGCCCGAAATGGGCTAGCAGCGACGTAACGTGATCCGCGCTTGCGCAGTGGTTCACGCCGTGCAGCGTCATACGCGCCGCACGGCGTGACGGCTCATAAGGCCGCGCTGCTCCCCCCCACCCGACCGGAACACCCGACCGCAACACCCGACTGGATGGCTGGCCGCCGCTCAGCCCCGAGGTTCGAGTCACGGGATGTGGAGGCGCTCCTGGACGCGGTGGAGCAGAGGAGGGACGCCCTGTATCCCGGGCACGGCCGCAGAGTTGCCCCACGCCACAGCCGGCGTCTGTGGAGGGAAGTGGCAGAGGCCGTCACCGCTGCGGCCCTGACACCACGGACAGGCACCCAGTGCCACAAGAAGGTGAACGACCTCGTCAGAGCAGGCAGGGTGAGCCTCCCCCATATCCCCCCCTCCCCCATATCCCCCCCTCCCCCATATACCCCCTTCCCCCATATCCCCCCCTCCCCATATCCCCCTTCCCCCATATCCCTCCCTCCCCCATATCCCCCCTCCCCCATATCCCCCCTTCCCCCATTTCCCCCCTCCCCCATTTCCCCCCTCCCCCATATCCCCCCTCCCCTCATATCCCCCCTCCCCCATATCCCCCCTCCCCCCATATCCCCCCTCCCCATATCCCCCCTCCCCCATATCCCCCTTCCCCCATATCCCCCTCCCCCATATCCCCCCTTCCCCATATCCCCCCTTCCCCCATATCCCCCCTTCCCCCATATCCCCCCTCCCCCATATCCCCCATATACCCCCTCCCCCATATCCCCCTCCAACCTTCCCCCATATCCTCCCTCCCCCACATCCCCCCTTCCCCCATATCCCCCCTCCCCCATATCCCCCCTTCCCCCATATCCCCCTCCCCCATATCCCCCTTCCCCCATATCCCCCCTTCCCCCATATCCCCCCTCCCCCATATCCCCCCTCCCCCATAACCCCCCTCCCCCATATCCCCCTTCCCCCATATCCACCCCTCCCCCATATCCCCCCTCCCCCATATCCCCAAGTGAATCCAGCCCTAACCTTAACCTCTGCAATGCACGTGCAACCGATGGCGTGCATTCATATACCTGCCTAACAGTGTTGCCTTTTACCCCTGCCACCCCCCCCCCCACAGGATAAGCGCGCACACACCAATAGGGAGCATGTGAGGACTGGAGGAGGCCCCGCTGATGAGAGGCCACTGACCGAACACGAGGAAAGGGCCCTGGAACTGGCTGGCGGACCTGACGACCGTGAGGTTGCTGATGCAGAGGTCGGGGGCGTAGTAGCAAGTGAGCCACCGACAGCCCGTCCCCATATCCCCCCTCCCCTATATCCCCCTCCGCCATATCACCTGATCACTGCCTGATGTCTAACCATGCATGCTTCATTGTGTATCGCAGGACCAAACGTCCAGGCACCCATCCCCGCAGATGCAGACCGTCCGCAGGATGCCCCTCGGAGGCCACGGGAGATGGAGAGACACGAACCCTCCAGCATGCGACGCCCGCAGGATGCCCCTCGGAGGCCACGGGAGACGGAGAGACCCGGACCCTCCAGCATGCGACGCCCGCAGGATGCCCCTCGCACACCACGGGAGACGGAGAGACCTGGAGCAACAGGGAGACGACACCCCCGTCACGTGCGGGAGCGACCACCCAGCGACAAGGAGGGCAGCCACAGGCCCCCGTCACATCCGAGCCAGGACACCACTACCCAGGACACCACTACCCAGGACACCACTACCCGGGACACCACTACCCGGGACACCACTACCCGGGACAGCACTACCCAGGACACCACTACCCGGGACAGCACTACCCGGGACAGCACTACCCGGGACAGCACTACCCGGGACACCTCTGCCCGGGACAGCACTACCCAGGACACCACTACCCAGGACAGCACTACCCGGGACAGCACTACCCGGGACAGCACTACCCGGGACAGCACTACCCGGGACAGCACTACCCAGGAAGACGAAATACCGGACAGTGACTCAGAGTGGATGGGTGGAGGCGAACCCCCACCCCAAAGTGCCATGAACTCAGAGTGGGACGAAGAGCACGACACAACGCCACTGCTGTCACCAACACCCTCCACCATCGCAGAAACACTCACTTCGGTGTTTAGCACTTCGGCACTTTAGTGATGAGGCGTCCGGTACACTCACTGGTGCGCACAACACAGCCGTCCCGGTACAGCAGGTGGAGGTAGGAGCAGCAGAGGGGCCGGGCGGTCGGAGGGCAGCCCAGCCCAAGCGAACATCTGCCGCCCAGATGGATCCCGGGTTCCTGGAGTTACCACACCCACACATAGATCCGATGCAATCACCGACCCGGAGACGAGCGAAGAGGGTGACGGGCGGCTTGCGGCGGCTGCAGTCGCAGGTGGAGGAGTCCACCCGCGTCCAGGAGCTGGGAGTGGTGCCGGTCATGCGTGCCACCCAAGCTGACACCGCACGGGTGGCGTCCGCGGTGGAGGCAATGGGTGCGACGGTGTCAGACATGGGGAACGGTTTGCGAGGCCTGGGGCTTTCCGTGCAGGCGGCATCTGTGGCCCAGGAAATGGCTGCCCTCTCACAGGAGGCCATGAGCCAGCGCCAGATGGCAGAGGCGCTCAACGCCATAGCCCAGTCTCTGCAGGCCATGGCCCAGTCTCAGCAGGCCATGGCCCAGTCTCTGCAGGCCATCGGTGAGGGCATCGGCGCCAGTGGCCATGTGCGAGCCGGCGTCGCACTGTCACAGACAGGGTTTGCCAACCCCCTGGGCTCCATGGCTGCAAACCTGCAGACCCCTGTCGATACCAGCACGGGCCTCCAGGACTGGCAGCGCCAGATGTCGGGGGGGCGTCGGATGGCCAGTCCGTTCGCAACCCCCACCCATGTAGAGGCCTGGGGGCCATCAGGCACCCCGAGGGAGGAGGAGGTGGTGTGGTCCGTCCCGGCTCCCCCTGTAGGGGAGGTCCCGGTACACCGCGACACCTCGGACTCCCCCCCTTCCGTCCCAGGTGCATCGGGCGGGCAACGGGCAGGACAGGCTGGCAGCTCGCCATCCCAGTCGCCCGGGCCGCAGCCTGGCCCATCTAGGCCAGGACGCCCCAGGAAACGGCCGCCAAAGGGATCCAGTGTCAGAGGGCAGGAATCACAGGAGTGCACCTCCAGTTCTGCTGTACCGTCTGGGGAACCACGTAGACGTAGTCAAAGGGCCCGTAAGGCCAAACAATTAGACACTGAGTAAGTTGGCACGGGTGCAGAGCACAGATGAGTTTTAGGGGCTAGGGCACGTGCATGAACTCGTTTGGTTATTAAAGTCAATGTTACACCTACAGAAGCTGCCTTTGTGCTCTGTCCAAAGCGTGCGGGGGTGTCATGTACGTTGAGCGCAAGTGTGTGTGTGAGGGGTGGTCTTACCTCAGCCCCAGGTGAGTCTGCCCCCTTCCCCCTGGGCCGCCATCAACATCCCCCGGGCAGAGGATGGGACCGTGCGCTGCAGTGTCACAGCCGCATGCAGGGATGGTCCGGGTGGATGGTGGTACTGTGGCCATGGGTCAGACATAGTCCAACGATGTAGAGCCAGGAGCTCACCGCAGGGCGGGTTGTCATCGTCCTCCATGGCCTGCAATAGACACGCGTCCACCCGCAACTGTGTGAGCCCGGCCCGTTGTGCCGCAGGTGGATCGGCAATGGGGGGGGGTGGTGTGCATGCGGGTGGGATGGGTGGGGTTGGGGAGGGGGGTGAGGGTGCTGGGTGGGTGGATGGGTGGGGGGTGTGGGTGGTCGGCTGTTGCCATGGTGTGCGGTCTGTGGCCATACTACCCGATTCCCACGCCCATCTAGTCAGTGAAGCGGGCGGCTATCAGTCTGTCCCGTGCCCGCTGGGCCAGCTGGTAACGGTGGACAGCCACCCGCCTGTGTCTACCCCGTCTGCCCTGACCATTATCCCCATCCCCCTCATCTTTGGAGGACTGCGCCTCTTCCTGCTGCTCCTCCCCTCCGCCCTCCTCTGCCTGCGGCACATCGCCCCTCTGCTGGGCTATGTTGTGCAGGACGAAGCACACCACAATGATGCGGCCGACCCTATCTGACCGATACTGGAGGGCGCCCCCAGAGAGGTCCAGGCACCTGAAACGCATCTTCAGCACACCAAAGCACCTCTCTATCACTCCCCTTGTCGCTACATGGGCATCATTGTAGCAGTTCTCCGCCTCATTGCGTGGCCACCGTACAGGCGTCATCAGCCACGATCGCAATGGGTAGCCCCTGTCGCCCAGCAACCAGCCCCTCAGCCGGGGATGGCGTCCCTCGTACATGCCGGGGATGGATGACCGCGACAGCACGTATGAGTCGTGTACACTGCCTGGGTAACGGGCGCAGACGTGCAGGATCATCATGCGGTGGTCGCAGACCACCTGTATGTTCATCGAATAGCTCCCCTTCCTATTGGTGAACATGGCCCTGTTATCTGCAGGTGGCCGCACGGCGACGTGCATCCCATCGATCGCGCCCTGGACCATGGGGAACCCGGCCACGGCAGAGAAGCCCACGGCCCGGGCATCTTGGCTGGCCCGGTCCACGGGGAAGCGGATGTAGCGGTGCGCCATGGCATATAGGGCATCTGTTACTGCCCGAATGCACCGATGCACCGATGTCTGCGATATGCCGGACAGGTCCCCACTCGGTGCCTGGAATGACCCCGTTGCATAAAAGTTCAGGGCCACCGTAACCTTGACGGACACAGGGAGAGGGTGTCCCCCGCCAGTGCCACGCGGTGACAGGTGTGCCAGCATTATGTGGCAGATGTGTGCCAAGGTTTCCCGCCTCATCCGGAGTCTCCTCCTGCATTCCCGGTCCGTGAGGTCCTGGTATGACTGCCGGGGCCGGTACACACGGGGCGCCCTCGGGTGCCTCCGTTGCCGTGGGGCCGCGACGTCCTCCTCCCCCTCCTCGTCCTGTCGGTCAGGTGTCCCTCCAGCCTGGGCGGCTGACGCCTGTCCCTCTGCGGCAGCCTGCGCCGCCTCTCTGGCACACTCCTCCTCCTCCTCCTCCTCCTCATCCAGGGCAACATAGACATGAGCGGCTGCCGCCATGGCGGCCAACATCGCTGGATGATCTGAAAACGTGACGGACTGGTGGGGGGTAGGGGAACGACGACATGTCATCATTGCCCATATCCCCTCCTCCCCCCAGCCAGGTGGCATGGACCGCATGGGTCCAACTGTTGGAGGCTGGCACCTGGCCAGGTGGACCAACTCACTTGCCCTCGCATCCGCCTCCCCGGCACGGACACCCCCCCCAACCTCCACCCCAGCACGGACCCCACCCCCCCCCCAAACCTCCACCCCGGCACGGACCCCCCCCCCAACCTCCACCCCGGCACGGACCCCCCATCACCCTCCCCGGCACGGACCCCCCCCCCAAACTCCACCCCGGCACGGACCCCTCCCCAACCTCCACTCCGGCACGGACCCCCCCCATCCACCTCCCAGGCACGGACCCCCTCCATCCTCCTCCCCGGCACGGCCCCCCCCCCCCAACCTCCACCCCGGCACGGACCCCCCCCCAACCTCCACCCCGGCACGGACCCCCCCCATCCCCCTCCCCGGCACGGACCCCCCCATCCCCCTCCCCGGCACGGACCCCCCCCCCCCCAACCTCCACCCCGGCACGGACCCCACCCCCAACCTCCACCCCGGCACGGACCCCCCCCCAACCTCCATCCCGGCACGGACCCCCCATCACCCTCCCCGGCACCGACCCCCCCCCCCCCCAACCTCCACCCCGGCACGGACCCCTCCCCAACCTCCACCCCGGCACGGACCCCCCCCCATCCCCCTCCCAGGAACGGACCCCCCCCATCCCCCTCCCCGGCACGGACCCCCCCCCCAACCTCCACCGCGGCACGGACCCCCCCCCAACCTCCACCCCGGCACGGACACCCCCCATCCCCCTTCCCGGCACGGACCCCCCCATCCCCCTCCCCGGCACGGACCCACCCCCACCTCCACCCCGGCACGGACCCCACCCCCAACCTCCACCCCGGCACGGACCCCCCCCAACCTCCACCCCGGCACGGACCCCCCATCCCCCTCCCCGGCACGGACCCCCCCCCCCAACCTCCACCCCGGCACGGACCCCCCCCAACCTCCACCCCGGCACGGACCACCCCCATCCCCCTCCCCGGCACGGACCCCCCCCATCCCCCTCCCCAGCACGGACCCCCCTCCCGGCACTCCCCCGGAGCCCAGCCCACTCTAACCACCCCCCCCCCCCCCGCCGCACACACACAAACACATCCCGAGACACACCTCTCCTCACACATTCAGACTGCGGCCACGCCATCGCCTGCCCAGAGCCAACCCCCCAGGCCGTCACTCACCTCCACGCAGGTCGGCGTGAACCTGGAGCACAGGGTCACGCCGATGAAAAGGAGGTTTAATTTACGTCGACGTGAACGGTCATCACGTCGACGGGACTTAGGCCCATCCGGAAGGGAGAATATCGGCAGGCCGAAAATCGGCTGCCTTGCGCAGACCCGTGACATTCTCCGACGGCAGCGGCGACATTAACGCCCGCCGACTTTTCTCCCTTCGGAGACTTCGGCAACCGGCGGGGGCAGGATTCACGGCTGCCAACGGCCATTCTCCGACCCTCTGGGGGGGTCGGAGAATGACGCCCCTGGTCGCTGCAAGCGGGAACAGCGCGGGAACGCTGGGGGGACGGCCTATGGGGAGGGGAAGGGGATTCCTGCACCGGGGGGGGGGGCCTCAAATGGGGTCTGGCCCGCGATCGGTGCCCGCCAACCGGCGGGCCGGCCTCTCCGAAGGAGGACCTCCTTTCCTCCGCGCCCCGCAAGATCCAGCTGACATCTTCTGGCGGGGCGGCCTCGGGGAGGATGGCAACCACGCATGCGCGGGTAGGCAGTTACGCAGCGCCAGCTTTAAGGCGCCGCCAATGCCCGGCGCGCGCTGACGACGCTGCTTTCGCGACAGGCCCCCGAGTTCCTCGCGGCCCCGCTCCTAGCTCATTTTCGGGCCTTGAATCGATCGCGATCGGGGCCGTTTCGCGCCGTCGTGAAACTCGACGCCGTTCACGACGGCGTGGGCAGTTAGTCGCGGGAGCGGAGAATCGCGCCCAGTACTGTTCTCATCCAAGAAAAGCAGAACTCGCACAGAACTGTAAAATGATTCACCTGTAATCTGTGCAAGCAGGCAACGGAGGTGCTGGAAAAGAAACAGCTACTTTAAAGGACCCCAGACGCTGACATTGCAATGAATAGGACATGAATTCTAATTTTGAGTCACATTGGGATTTTACAAATATTTCTCCTTGCGATATGGAAAATAAATTTATGGATATTGTACAACAACCCACATCAGAGTGCAGCAGAGACACTCTGTACATCTTCACACCAGAGGTTATTGTTTAAACTAAGCAGAATCATCAGTAATAGTCTCATCATGCTTTTCCGTTCTGTTGCCTGAAACATCCACTTGCAGAAGAAAGCAAATCTTTAAATGACAGCACGCACCAGACATAACTCATGTCAAAAATGCTCCAGCCTGTGTAGATTGCAACCAACAACATAATGCAAGTCTTATGACTTTGGTAATCAATGTAGCTAAATTGTGCTCGTAAATTGAATTCACACAAAACAGAATGTGGCATGAAACACAACTTCTACTTCCTGCAGAAGTGGTACATTGTCAAAGTACATTCTGGAAGAATTTGTGTTGTAAAAGACAAAAAGGTTAATGCAGGACTATGGTTGCTGTTCCTGGAATAAACAACCTTTTACCAGAAAGAGTAATTAAGCAGTTTTAAAGGAGCTGAAACCTCTTGACCCTGGTGGAATGTGTACAAAGTGGGGCCAGCGGTGTGTGTGTGGGGTGGTGGTGGTGATGGGTGGGGGGGATGAGGGGGGGTTACGGGTAGGGTCACAAAGTATTTTACGCCTCTGGAAATGCTTGAAACTGTGTTTTAAAAAGTGGATTTTGGTTTTGTTTGAGAAGAGATGGATCCACTGCTTGAGAGGAAGGCATTTCTGCAGCATATAGCCAGTTACATCCAGAAGTCCAGAAGTGAATATATGCTGCTCTAGAGTTGCTCAACATGCTGAAATAGAGTACCCTCGAGTTGTCCTTATGTCTGCCTAGAATGCAGTGCAAGAGTCATTGATTTTTTCGTGGCATGACACTGTGAGACCAACCTTTGCCAGAATTTCTTCTCGTTATTTTATTCTTTTTTAGAGGGTTACATAGAACCATAGAATTTACAGTGCAGAAGGAGGCCATTCGGCCCATTGAGTCTGCACTGGCCCTCGGAAAGAGCACCCTACTCAAGCCCACGCCTCTACCCTATCCCCGCAACCCCACCTAACCTTTTAGATACTAAGAGGCAATTTAGCATGGCCAACCCATCTAACCTGCACATCTTTGGACTGAGGGAGGAAACCGGAGCACCCGGAGGACACCCACGCAGACATGGAGAGAAAGTGCAAACTCCACACAGACTCACCCGAGGCCAGAATTAAACCCGGGTCCTTGGAGCTGTGAGGCAGCAGTGCTAACCACTGTGCCGCATGCTGTGTGTGTGTGTGAGCGCAGATGAGTTCTGCCTTCTTATTCAATCAGATTGGTTTTAAAGTAAACTAATAAGTTTTATTCATTCATGGGATGTGGATGTTGCTGCCTGGGCCACCATTTATTGCCCGTTGCTAATTACCCTTGAACTGAATGGCTTGCTAGTCCACTTCAGAAAGTATAATAGTTAACCACATTATTGAAAGAAACCTAGTTCCAGTCTCTTTTATTCTGAACAACAGAGTTGAAGATAAATATTTGGTCATGTTGGCGAATGAACTGAGCTAATGTTGTGACCTATGGAGTATTGAGGCTAGATCAACCGGGCACTTCCTCCATCCATTCCAGTCATAACATGATTTGCAGCAGTTCTGTGCTTCCCGAAAATTCCTAAATATGCTAACTGTTCCACAGAGAATATAGATTTGGAGGAAGTGGAGTCAAAATTTGCAATCAATACCAAAATGTAAGGTACGGCTAAGTATTCAGGGAATCAAAGTGACAATGGCATATTAGTAGATGAAAGCCAATGTTAGTGTGTGGTGATACACTTTGGTTAAAAAAAAGTAATAGAATTGAACTCACTGTTGTGAAAAAGTGGGTGCATTTGGAATTATAGCTTCACAGCTATAAAAATAGCTGATTGTATTCAAGGGTTTTTCTCAAGAGGTTATGATGAACCTATGTAATAGCTGGGTCTGTGGACAACTAATCTAGATACTAATCTAGGTAATGATCTGGTGACCTGGGTTCAAATCCCACTACAACAGGTTGTGAATTTAAACTCAGTAAAATATCTGGAATTAAAAGTCTAATGATGACCATGGAACCACTGTCGATTGTCGTAAAAAAACATCTGGTTCACTAATGTCCTTAAGGGAATGAAATCTGCCATCCTTACCTGGTCTGGCCAAAACGTGACTCCAGACCCACAGCAGATGTGGGTAACTCTTAAATACCCTCTGGAATGTACTAGCAAGCCACTCAGTTGTAGTGAACCCCTACAAAAACACACAAAATAATGAAACCGGACAGACCACCAGGTATCAACCCAGGCACTAGAAACGAAAATGGCAAACCCAGCTCTGTCGACCCTGCAAAGTCCTCTTTACTAACATAGAATCTATGGCATGGAGACAGGCCCTTTGGCCCAAACTGGTTCATGCCAACCAAAATGTCCACCTAAGTTAACCCCATTTGATTGCAATTGGCCCATATGCCTCTAAACATTTCCTATCCATGTATCTGTCCAAATGCCTTTTAAATGTTGTCAATGTCCCTGTCTCAACCACTTCCTCCAGTAGCTCATTCCACCTTCGTACCACCCTCTATGTAAAAAAGTTGCTCCTAGGTTCCCATTAATTCTTTCCCCTCTTAACTTAAAACTATGCCCTCTAGTTCTCGATTCCCCAATCCTGAGAAAAAGATTGAGTGCATTCACCCTATCCATGCCTCTCATGATCTTATACACCTCCATAAGATCACCCCTCAGTCTCCTACGCTCCAAAGAAAAAACTCCTAGCCTGTCCAATCTCTCCCATAACTCAGTCCCTTGAGTCCTGGCAACATCCATGTAAATCTCTTCTGCACTCTCTCCAGTTTAATAGCATCTTTCCTATAGCAAGGCGGCCAAAACTGAACACAATACAATTGGTGTGGCCTCACCAATGTCCTGTACAACTGCAACATAACTTCCCAACTTCTAAACTCAGTGCCCTGACTGATGAAGGCCAGCATGACAAAAGCCTTCTTCAGTTCTCTATCTGCCTGTGACTTCACATTTAAAGAACCATGCACCTGAATTCCAAGGTCCCTCTGATCCAGGATACTCCCGAAGGTCCTACCATTCAATGTGAAAGGCCTACCTTGATTTGACTTTCCAAAATGCAACACCTCACACTTATCTGTATTGAACTCCATTTGCCATTTCTCAGCCTCATTTCCTCAAGAGCCTGCTGCAATTTTTGATAACCTTTCTCACTGTCTATAATACCACCTATTTTAGAGTCATCTGAAAACCTACTGATCATGCCTTTTCCAATCTCATCCAAATTGTTGATATAGACAACAAACAGCAATGGGATCAGCACTGACCCCGGAGGCACATCACTAGTCACAGGCCTCTAGTCCGACAAACATCCTTCCACCATTACCCTCTGCTTCCTGCCAAGAACTCTAACAAATTTGTAAGGCACAAAGCCATGCTGACTACTCTTAATCAAACCATGGGCTGGATTCTCCACCCCCCGACGCCAAAATCGCATTCATCGATGGTGTGGAGAATCCGTTTTCGCGCACAAAATCGGCGTACTCGTGGAGTGCGACGTGCCAAGCGTCCACTGCCTCAGGCCATTGCCTGAGGCCTGCCCTGCGATGCTCCGTTACCGAGCGGCCAAATTCCCGACGGCGTGATTCTAACATGGTCACACCATCTGTGATCTTCGCGTGGCGGCTGTGGACTCAGTCCGGGGCCACCACAGTCAGGGGAGGGCCGATCGGCGGGGCAGGGGGGCTTCATTCGGGGCTGGGGTCAATGTGTGCGGACGGTCCATGGCACGCAAGCGGCCGATGCGGGGCACTATTTTGCAAGTCCAGGTCCGCAGGCTGAGTCCGCCATGGAGCATGTCACGGCCGCTGGAGGCCGTTGCCATGCACATGTTTGGCCTCTGACCTGGAAGTGTGGGGGGCCGTATCAGCAGCGAGAGCTACGAGCTCTACAACAGCTGCCTGCTAATCCCCTGCAAAACGGGGAATCTGTGGCCTTTTGACGCCAGTTTTTCTGGCATAGAAGACCACAGTTTTCCCGACAGCGTGGGGGTATACTCACAAAACGGGAGAATCCAGCCTCCTGTCTTTCCAAATGCCTGTATATCTTCTCCCTCAGAATTCTTTCTAGTAACCAACCCACCACAGATGTTAGGCTTAACGGTCTATAATTCCCAGGTTTTTCTTTGCAGCCCTTCTTAAATAAGGGCACAACATTTGCTACCCTCCAGTCTTCTGGTACCTCACCCATGGCTAACGATGATGCAAATATCTCAGCCAGGGCTCTCGCAATTTGTTCTCTCGCCTCATGAAGTATTCTTGGATATACCTGGTCAAAGCCAGATTTATCCATCTTCATACATTCTAATATGTCCACCACCTCCTCTACTGTAATGTGAACTGAATATATCATCACAGAACTTCCCAGGCTCTCAAATCTTCATATCTTTCTCCACAGTAAACACAGAGGAGGAATATTCATTGAGAATCTTGCCCATCTCCTGTGGTTCCACATATATGTGTCCACTTTGGTTCTTGAGGGGTCCCATTCTCTCTCTAGTTATTCTTTTTCCTTTAATATACTTAAAGAATCCCTTTGGATTCACCTTAATCCTCTCGGCCAAAGCTACCTCATGCCCCCTTTTTGCCATCTTAATTTCCTTCTTGAGTATACTCCTGTATCCATTGTGGACTTCCAGGGAATCCTTTGATTCCAGCTGCTTGTAACTGAGCCACGGCTCCTTTTTCCTGGCCAAAACCTCAATATGTTTTGTCATCCAGGGTTGCCTACTCTTGCCAGCCTTGCCCTTCACCCTAACGGGACCATATAGACCCTGAACTACTTCACTTTTAAAGGCCTCCCACTTGCCAGAGGTCCCTTTGCGCTCAAACAAGCTACTCCAATCACCGTTGCAAGGTCCTGTCTAATTCCCCAGCCCAATTTAGAACTTGCACCAGTGGACCACTTTTGTCATTTTCCATAACAATTTAAAAATTAATAGAACTATGGTCATTGATCCCAAAGTAGCTCCCCGCCATCACCTCAGTCAATTGCTCTGCCCTATTTCTCAAGAGTAGGTCAAGTTTTGCTCTTTCCGAGTAGGGCCCTCCATATATTGCCTGAGGAAACTTTCTTGAACACACTTAACAAATTCCATCCCATCTAAGCCCTAACACTATGGCAGTCCTAGTCTATGTTAGGAAAATTAAAAATTTCCTACTATGACAACCCTATTCCTCCTGCAAGTCTACCCTATCTCCCTGCATATTTGTTCTTCCAATTCTCATTGACTATTTGGGATCCTATAGTACAACCCCAATAAGGTCACCATTCCCTTCTTATTTCTTAGTTCCACACACAAAGCCTCGCTGGATGATCCCTCGGTTATTTTATCTCTAACTACTGCTGTGATGCTCCCCCTAATCAAAAATGCAAATCCTCCACCTCTCTTTCCTCAACCTCTGTCTTGCCTAAAGCACCTGGACCCTGGAACATTAAGCTGCCAGTCCTGTCCCTCTCTTAGCCATGTTTCAGTTATGGCTATCATATCGCAGTCCCACGTACCTATCCGTGCTCTGGGTTTATCAGCCTTACTTGTCAGCACTCTTGCATTGAAATAGATGCAATTTAATCCAACAGATTTTCCCCGTTCCCTGCCGTACACGGGCTTATCATGTCTATTCAGCTTGCCGTTGCTATGTACTGCATCTCCTGTCAGCCCCTCATTTGCTTCCCTGCTGCTGAGGATCCCACCCCTCTGCCAATCTAGTTTAAACACTCCCTTGTAGCACTAGCAAATCTGCCCCCAGGATATTGATTCCCCTCCAGTTCAGATGCAACCTGTCCCTCTTAAAAAGGTCACCTCTGCCCCAGAAAAAATCGCAATGATCTAAGAATCTGAATCCCTGCCCCTGCACCAATTATTTAGCCACGCATTCATCTTCCATATTCTCTTGTTCTTGTAGCATGTGGCACTGGAAGTAATCCAGAGTTTACCAGCCTTGAGGTCCTGCTTCTTAACCTTTTTCCGAGCTCTCTATAATCACTCCTCAGGACCTCATCCCTATTTCTGTTTACGTCATTTGTGCCAATGTTCTGCAGCCGCTCCGAGATATCCTTTATCCTGGATATCCGGGAGGCAACACACCATCCTGGACTCCCGTTAGCCACAGAATCTCCTGTCTGTCCCCTAACTATCGAGTAACCTAGCACTGTGGTACTGTTTACCTTTATCTTTTCCCGCTGTGCCCCAGAGCCAGTGGTAGTGCCAAAGATTTGGGTAATGCTGATATCACCTGAATGGTCATCCCCCCCAACAGTATCCAAAACAGTATACTTACGAGGGGAATGGCCAAAGGGGGACCCCTGTTCCCTTTGCCTTTCCTGGTCTTCACCCAGCTACTTTCTGCCTGCACCTTCGGTGTGACCGCCTCACTAAAACTCCGATCTATAAAGTGCTCAGCATCCTGGATGATCCTGAGTGCATCCAGTTCCAGTCCCTAACTCGGTCTCCCAGGAGCTGCAGCCAGGTGCACTTCCCACAGGTGTAGTCATCAGGGACAACGGAATTCTCCCTGAGCTCCCACATCCTGCAGAAGTAGCATAACACTGCCCTCATTGCCATCCCAACTGCACTAAGAGTAAAGTTAAGAGGACGTTACCTGAGATTCCCTGTACTCTGCTGAGACGTCATTCGCTGAAGCCTCTCTAGCTAAAGCCTCACCACTCAAGCACTCTGCTGCAAATTTGTTAATAGCGCACCTCCCTCTCTCCCTCCCTTTTTCTCTTGCTTGTGGTCCTCACAGTGACAGGTTTCTTTGGTTGGAGGTGGAGAGAGGGAGGCAAACACTGAAGTAGTGCTTGGGGTTTAACTGCCCCTTGACAACAGCTCCTCCACAAACCACTTTCTGGAGGCACTGACCACCCGATGCAAATCTTCCCCACAACAGCCAATCAGCGTCGCCGCTTTGCTGGACATCTGGGAGCTGGTACCAAAATTGGGAGAGCTGTCTCACAGACTAGTCAAGCAACAGCCTGACATAGTCATACTCACAGAATCATACCGTACAGACAATGTCCCAGACACCACTATCACCATCCCTGGGTATGTCCTGCCGCACCGGCAAGACAGACCCAGAAGAGGTGGCGGTACAGTGGTATGCCGTCAGGATGGAGTTGCCCCAGGAGTTATCAACATCGATTCTGGACTCCATGAAATCTGATGGCTTCAGGTTAAACATGGGTGAGGAAACTACCTGCTGATTACCACGAACCGTCCACCATCAGCTGATGAATCAGAACTCCTCCATGATGAACAACACTTGGAGGAAGCACTGAGGGTGGCAAGGGAGCAGAATAAACTCTGGGTGGGGGACTTCGATGTCCATCGATAGCTCGGTAGTACCACCACAGGCTGAGCTGGCCGTGTCCTAAAGGCTATAGCTGCTAGACTGGGATCTGTCCATGACAGTGTCAGTAGTAGTGACCACAGCACAGTCCTTGTAGAAATAAAGTCCCGTCTTCACATTGAGAATACCCTCCATACTTCCGGGTGCGGCTATGCAGAGCTAGGTCGCATATTCGGTAGCTCCCGCTTGGAACGGACTTTTGGGCTCTTTTACAGGGCCCCCAAGGCATTTGTTTGACATTTCCCGGTGTGGGAAGAAGACTGCAACATTCCCCTGACAGTGTCCCCCAGGAATTGGATGTCTTTTGGTTACCAGACCCGGCAGAAACAGTAAAAGATTTGGCTGCAACTGCAGGATAAACAGGGCCTCTTCCAGCATGCAGGCGGGGGAAGGGCAAGCTTAAAGCTGCAAGCTGACGTGAGGGCCTTTATCAAAGGTGAATTCTAGCAGCAGAGGGAACAACTGTGAAAAGATCTCACCAAGCCCACTGAAGAAGCGGGGACGAGGCTTCCGGTGGCGGCCATGGAGGAGTAGGTCGTGCATTCGGCAGCTCCCGTCTGGAATGGACTCTTAGATCTTTTTCAGGAGTTTCCACAGACATTTTGGGGCAGATTGGTGAAGCGAACACTGCCAAAAGGACTCCCTCTCGAGACTTCCGGTTGCGGCTATGCGGAGCTAAGTCGCACATTCAGCGGCTCCCGCAAACACGGACTTTTGGGCTCTTTTCAGGGCCCCTAAGGGCACTTTTTCGACGTTTCCCGGTGTGGGAAGGAGTTAATTATAGCTCCCCGTCAGTATATGGCTTTAACTAGGAGCGGGGCGACACAAAAGGTGGTGGTGGACCAGAAGAAGGGAGGGAAGAAGGACACAATGGCGGCGGGCGGAGACCAGGCAGCGTGGAGGCAGTGGGCGGAGGAGTAACAGGAGGGTATCCAGCGCTGCCTCAGAGAGATTAAAAAGGACCTGACAAAAGATCTCTGACAATGAGGACGAGATCTTAGGCCTGGCGGTAAAGGTGGAGGGGCACGAGGCGCTCCACAAGAAATGGCAGGAGCAGTTCGAGGAGCTGGAGAATCGGTCAAGGCGGAAGAATCTGCGGATTCTGGGCCTCCCGGAGGGGCTGGAGGGGCCGGACGTGGGGGGCCTATGTGGTCACCATGTTGAACTCGCTGATGGGAGCGGGTCCGTCCAGGGGCCCCTGGAGCTGGAAGGGGCCCATAGAGTGTTGGCGAGGAGGCCCAAGGCTAACGAGCCTCCGCGGGCGGTGCTGGTACGGTTCCATCGGTTCGTCGATCGGAAGTGTGTGCTCAGGTGGGCCAAGAAGGAGAAGAGCAGCAGGTGGGAGAACGCGGAGGTTCGGATATATCAGGACTGGAGTGCGGAGGTGGCGAAGAGGAGGGCCGGGTACAATCGCGCGAAGGCGGTGCTGCACAGGAAGGGGGTGAAGTTTGGCATGTTGCAGCCGGCGCGACTGTGGGTTACCTACAAGGACCAGCACCATTATTTTGAGTCTCCGGAGGAGGCGTGGGCCTTTGTTCAGGCCGAAAAGCTGGACACAGACTGAGGGTCGGGATGGGCGATTGGGGACTGCGGTGGATATGTTATGCCTATTTTTGGTTCGGGTGGGGGGGGGGCCTTTGCATTGTTTTGGGTTTCTTTTTCTCTGTGTTGTTCTCTTTCGGGTTGGGGAGGGCGGATGGGGCGGGTTGGGCACTGTTTTGGTTGGTGGCGGGGCCTGGTAGGTGGAGAGCGCGGGCTTTTTTCCCGCGCCGAAGACTGGGGGGGGGCGGGGCCAGGGCGGGGCAGCGAGGATTGTTTCCCGAGCTTAGAACGGAGGGGGAAGGGGGAGAGCCTGTGGATGGGGAGTGGGAGAGGAGGGTGTGCCACACAATGGGAGGAGTCGAAGGGGAGGCGGGAGTGGCCGGGGTCAGCAGGAGTCAGCTGACTTGCGGAAGTGCAATGGGGGGAGTAAACCAGCTAGGATGGGTCCTAGCCGGGGTGGGGTGGGGGGTCGGGGGGTGGGTGGGGGGGAATCGAGTTGCTGCTGCTAAGGTCAAGGATGAGCTGGAGCGAGTGGGGGGGGGCTTGAGACGGGGGTATGCCGCCGTGGGGAACGGGCCGGGTGTGGGGTGTGGGCGCGTGGCTGGCCGAGGAGGGGTCATGGCTAGTCGGCGGGGGAGGGGGGCGGGTAGCCCCCTGATCCGGCTGATAACCTGGAATGTAAGGGGACTGAATGGGCCGGTTAAGCGGGGCCGTGTTTCCGTGCACCTGAAGGGGCTCAGGGCGGATGTGCTTATGCTCCAGGAGACACACCTGAAGGTGGCAGACCAGGTAAGATTGAGGAAAGGCTGGCTAGGTCAGGTGTTTCACTCGGGACTAGATGCCAAAAATCGAGGGGTGGCGATCTTGGGGGGAAAGAAGGTGTCATTCGAGGCGTCGAGCATTGTGGCAGATAATGGCGGTAGGTACATAATGGTAAGTGGTAAGCTGCAGGGAGAGAGGGTGGGTGGTACTGGTCAATGTGTATGCTCCGAACTGGGACGATGCGGGTTTTATGCGGCGTATGTTGGGTCGGATCCCAGACTTGGAAGTGGGGGGCCTGATAATGGGGGGAGGCTTTAACACGGTGTTGGATCCGGCACTGGATCACTCCAGGTCTAGGACGGGTAGGAAGCCGGCGGCGGCTACAGTGTTGAGGGGATTTATGGACCAAATGGGAGGGGTGGACCCTTGGAGATTTGCAAGGCTGGGGGCTAGGGAATTTTCATTCTTCTCACATGTCCATAAGACTAATTCTCGAATCGACTTTTTCATTTTGAGTAGGGCGCTGATAGCGAGAGTAGAGGATACCGAGTATTCGGCAATCGCCATTTCGGACCACGCCCCGCATTGGGTGGACTTGGAGATGGGGGAGGAGAGGGACCAGCGCCCGCTGTGGCGTTTGGAGGTGGGACTGTTAGCGGACGAGGAGGCGAGCGAGCGGGTCCGAGGAAGTATAGAGAGGCACTTGGAGACCAACAACAACGGGGAGGTCCGAGTGGGGATGGTATGGGAGGCACTGAAGGCGGTGGTGAGGGCAGAGCTGATCTCCATTAGGGCCCACAGGGAGCAGAGGGAGCGGGGGGAGAGGGAGAGGCTGGTGGGGGAGATGGTGAGGGTAGACAGGAGGTTTGCGGAAGAGCCTGAGGAAGGATTGTTGAGGAAGAGATGCAGCCTCCAGGCCGAATTCGACCTGGTGACCACCAGGAAGGCGGAGGTGCAGTGGAGGAAGGCCCAGGGGGCGGTCTACGAGTGTGGGGAAAAGGCAAGCCGGATGCTGGCGCATCAGCTTCGGAAGCGGGATGCAGCTAGGGAGATCGGGGGAGTTAAGGACAGGGGAGGGAGCATGGTGCGGAGTGGGGTTGGCATCAATGGGGTCTTCAGGGACTTCTACGAGGAATTGTACCGATCCGAGCCCCCACGGGAGGAGGGAGGGATGGGCCGTTTCCTGGACCAATTGAGGTTTCCAAAGGTGAAAGAGGGGCTGGTGGCGGGACTGGGGGCCCCGATTGGGCTGGAGGAGCTGATCAAAGGGATAAGAAGCATGCAGGTGGGGAAGGCACCGGGGACGGATGGTTTCCCGGTCGAGTTCTATAAAAAATATATGGACCTGTTGGGCCCGTTGTTAGTTAGGACCTTTAATGAGGCAAGGGAGGTGGGGGGGGGGGCTTTACCCCCGACGATGTCCCGGGCACTGATCTCCTTGATCCTGAAGCGGGACAAGGATCCCCTGCAATGTGGGTCTTACAGACCGATTTCCTTGCTAAATGTAGATGCCAAGGTGCTGGCGAAGGTCTTAGCCACGAGGATTGAGGATTGTGTGCCGCAGATCATCCATGAAGACCAGACGGGGTATGTGAAGGGGAGACAGTTGAATGCCAATGTGCGGAGGCTTTTGAACGTTATCATGATGCCGGCGAGGGAGGGGGAGGCGGAGATAGTGGTGGCGATGGACGCTGAGAAAGCCTTCGATAGGGTAGAGTGGGGGTACCTGTGAGAGGTGCTGAAGAGGTTCGGGTTTGGGGAGAGGTTTGTCAGGTGGGTTAGGCTGTTGTATGAGGTCCCGATGGCGAGTGTGGCCACAAATAGGAGGATGTCCGAGTATTTTCGGTTGCACCGAGGGACGAGACAGGGGTGTCCCCTGTCCCCTCTGCTCTTCGCACTGGCGATTGAACCCCTGGCTATGGCACTGAGAGAGTCGAGGAACTGTAGGGGGTTGGTGCTGGGTGGTGAGGAGCATAGGGTGTCGCTCTATGCGGACGACCTGCTGCTGTATGTGGCGGACCCGGTGGGAGGAATACCAGAGGTAATGACGATCCTTAGGGAATTGGGGGACTTTTTGGGGTACAAACTCAATATGGGGAAGAGGGAGCTGTTCGTAGTTCAGCTAGGGGACCAGGAGAGGGGGATTGGCGAGCTCCCACTAAAAAGGGCGGAGAGGAGCTTCAGATATTTGGGGGTCCAGGTGGCCAGGAGCTGGGGGGCCCTGCATAGGCTTAGCTTTACAAGGCTGGTGGAGCAAATGGAGGAGGAGTTCAAGAGGTGGGACGCGTTGCCGCTGTCCCTGGCGGGTAGGGTGCAGTCAATCAAAATGACGGTGCTCCCAAGGTTTTTGTTCCTGTTCCAGTGCCTCCCCGTGTTTATCCCGAAGGCTTTTTTCAGGCGGGTTAACAGGAGTATAATGGGGTTTGTGTGGGCGCGAGGGACTCCGAGGGTGAGAAGGGTGTTCCTGGAGCGGAGTAGAGATGGGGGGGGCTGGCGCTTCCCAACCTCTGTGGGTACTACTGGGCTGCCAATGCGACAATGGTGCGCAAGTGGGTGATGGAGGGGGCTGCATGGAAGAGGCTGGAGACGGCGTCCTGTGTGGGTACGAGTCTGGGGGCACTGGCAACGGCGCCACTGCCGCTCCCTCCAAGGAGGTATACCACGAGCCCGGTGGTGGTGGCGGCCCTCAAAATTTGGGGGCAGTGGAGGCGGCATAGGGGGGAAGTTAGGGCCTCGGCGTGGACCCCATTACGGGGGAACCACCGGTTCGCCCCAGGAAGGACAGGCGGAGGGTTTTCGGGGTGGCACAGGGCAGGGATACGAAAGTTGGGGGACCTGTTTGTGGACGGGAAGTTCGCCAGCTTGGGTGAGCTGGAGGAGAAGTACGGGCTCCCCCCCCGGGGAACACCTTCAGGTACTTACAGGTAAGGGCGTTTGCCAGACGGCAGGTGGTGGAATTCCCGTGGCTACTGCCACACACAGTACAGGACAGGGTGCTCTCGGGGGGGTGGGTGGGAGTGGGGAAGATCTCGGAAACTTACCAGGTGATGCAGGAGGAGGAGGAGGCCTCGATGGTGGAGTTGAAAGGTAAGTGGGAGGAGGAGTTGGGAGAGGAGATCGAAGAGGGGACGTGGGCAGATGCCTTAGGGAGGGTGAACTCTTCCTCTTCATGCGCGAGGCTCAGCCTCATACAGTTTAAGGTGCTGCACAGGGCACACATGACCGGGACAAGGATGAGCAGGTTCTTTGGGGGTGAGGACAGGTGTGTTAGGTGTTCATGGAGCCCAGCAAATCCCACCAATATGTTCTGGGCATGCCCAGCGCTGGAGGAATTTTGGAAGGGCGTAGCGAGGACGGTGTCGAGGGTGGTAGGATCCAGGGTCAAACCGGGCTGGGGGCTCGCAATATTTGGGGTGGCAGAGGAGCCGGGAGTGCAGGAGGCAAAAGAGGCCGGAATTCTGGCCTTTGCGTCCTTGGTAGCCCGGCGAAGGATTCTTCTTCAGTGGAAAGATGCGAGGCCCCCAAGCGTGGAATCCTGGATCAGCGATATGGCAGGGTTCATCAAATTGGAGAGGGTGAAATTCGCCTTGAGAGGGTCGGTACAAGGGTTCTTTAGGCGGTGGCAACCGTTCTTAGACTTTCTGGCAGAACGATAGACATTGGTCAATGGCAGCAGCAGCTCGGGGGGTTGGGGGAGGGGTTTACTTTATTTTGGTTTATGTTATTTACACTGGAAGGGTCTGAGGGGGTGTATACACCTGTTGTCTTAAGTCGGGGTGTTAATGTTAATTTATTATTTAGGTACGGGGGGGAGGGGTTTGGGGGTTGCCTTTTTAGATTGTGTTTTGTACTTAACCCTGTTGGGTTCTTTTTTCTTTCTCATTTTGTTATTGATATTTTATGAAAACCTTTAATAAAAATTATTTTTTAAAAAAAGAGAATAACCTCCATCATGTTGTGTGGCACTACTGCTGTGCTAAATGGGATAGACTTTGAACAGATCTAGTAACTCAAAACTGGGCATCCATGAGCCACTGTGGGCCATCAGCAGCAACAGAATTGTACCTAACCACAATCTGCAACTTCATGGCCCGGCATATCCCTCACTCTGCCATTACCACCAGGCCAGGGGATCAACCCTGGTTTCATGAAGAGTGCAGGAGGGCATGTCAGAGCAATGTTTAAAAATAAGGGGCAAAATTCTCCCCCAACGGCGCGATGTCCGCCGACTGGCGCCAAAGACGGCGCCAATCAGACGGGCATCGCGCCGGCCCAAAGGTGCGGAATGCTCCGCATCTTTGGCGGCCTAGCCCCAACATTGAGGGGCTAGGCCGACGCCGGAGGGAGTTCCGCCCCGCCAGCTGGCGGAAATGGCGTTTGTTGCCCCGCCAGCTGGCGCGGAAATGCGGCGCATGCGCGGGAGCGTCAGCGGCCGCTGTCAGTTTCCCGGCGCATGCGCGGGAGCGTCAGCGGCCGCTGTCAGTTTCCCGCGCATGCGCAGTGGGGAGAGTCTCTTCCGCCTCCGCCATGGTGGAGGCCGTAGCGGAGGCAGAAGGGAAAGAGTGCCCCCACGGCACAGGCCCGCCCGCAGATCGGTGGACCCCGATCGCGGGCCAGGTCACCGTGGGGGGCACCCCCCGGGGTCAGATCGCCCCGCGCCCCCCCCAGGACCCCGCCTGGTCCCGCCGGTAAATACCAGGTTTGATTTACGCCGGCGGGACAGGCAATTTCTGGGCGGGACTTCGGCCCATCCGGGCCGGAGAATCCAGCGGGGGGTCCCGCCAACCGGCGCGGCCCGATTCCCGCCCCCGCCCAATCTCCGGTACCGGAGACTTCGGCGGGGACGGGGGCGGGATTCACGGCGGCCAACGGCCATTCTCCGACCCGGCGGGGGGTCGGAGAATGACGCCCCAGGTGTCAACCTGATGAAGCAACTTGTGTGCCAAAAAGCATGAGCAGCAAGTATTGGACAGAGCTAAGCGATTCCACATTGAACGCATCAGATCTAAGCTCTGTAACTCTGCCACATCCAGCCATGAATGATTGTGGACAATTAAACAACTCACTGGAGGTGAAGGCTCCACAAATATCCCCGTCCTCAATGATGGAGGAGCCCAGCACATCTGTGAAAAAGATAAGGCTGAAGTATTCACAACAATCTTCAGCCAGAAATGGCAAGTGGATGATCTATCTCGGTCTCCTTTGGAGGTTCTCAGCGTCACAGATGTCAGTCTTTAGCCAATTCGATTGACTCCACGTGATATCAAGAAACGGCTGAAGGTACTGAATACTGCAAAGGCTCTGGGCCCTGACAATATTCTGGCAATCATACTGAAGACTGCAGAACTTGCCGCACCCCTGGCCAAGCTGTTCCAGTACAACTACAATACTGGCATCTACCCGGCAATGCGGAAAATTGCCCAGGTTTGTCCTGTACACAAGAAACAGGACAAATGCAACCCAGTCAATTACCGCGCTGTCAATCTACTCTCCACCATCAGCAAAGTGATGGAAGGAGTCATCAACAGTGCTATCAAGTGGCACTTACTCAGCAATAACCTGCTCACGGATGCTCAGTTTGGGTTCTGCCAGGGTCACTCAGCTTCTGACAGCCTTGGTTAAAATATGGACAAAAGAGCTGAATGCCAGAGGTGAGGTGAGAATGACTGCCCTTAACATCAAGGCAGCATTTGGCCGAGTATGGCTTCAAGGAGGGCTAGCAATACTGGAGTCAATGGGAAACAAAGGGAAACTCGCTGCTGGTTGGAGTTATGCCTGGCACAAAGGAAGATGGTTGGAGCTCAATCATCTCAGCCCCAGGACATCACTGCCGGAGTTCCTCAGGGTAGTGTCCTAAGCCCAACTTTTTCAGCTGCTTCATCAATGACCTTCCTTCCATTATAAGGTCAGTACGAAGTCTTACAACACCAGGTTAAAGTCCAACAGGTTTGTTTTGATGTCACTAGCTTTCGGAGCGCTGCTCCTTCCTCAGGTGAATGAAGAGGTATACCTCTTTTTAATAGGAATTTAATAGGAATGCTTAAAATCATGAAAATAGGACAAACTGTTTCCATCAGTTGAGGGGTCAAGGATGATTGGCGATAGATATATAGAGGTGGAACAGAGGGCAGAAGAAATGGTTTTACATAGTGAGTTGTGAGGCTGTGAGATTCACTTCCAGGAATATGGCAGAGACAGAAACTATGGGCTGGATTATGTCAGTTCTCCAGAGACAGGCTGGAGTGTGGAAGGGCTCATAAAATGGTAGCAGAAAGCATTGGGATGAAAGCCTGATACCATGCCACTGCCACCGGTTAGTCCCAGAAGTAGGAATGACAGCAGCACAGTTGTCTGCCCACCAGGCACAGAGAGCCAATTAATTTAATTAGATAACCCATGAATGGTCACTCTCTGCCCCGACAGCATAGTACTGCTTGGACAGGCAGCTAAGTACATTGACCTCCCAGGGAAGTCCATTCCTCCTGGTCACTCCATTGCCCACAGAGAGGCCCCATCAGCAACCATGGCCACTCACATTGCTCCGATGCTGGATAGTTCATCGCTTCAATCATTGGGGCTTGTTTGCCTGACTCGGGTTTATTTTAAAAAATTCTTAACTGCCCTTCAAGGGCATCAAAACATGGAGGCATCCGCTTCTTCTCCCTACAACCTCAGCAGTGGTCACCTTATCAGTAGAACTACTGAATCATAGGATTTACAGTGCAGAAGGAGGCCACACGGCCCATCGAGTCTGCACCGTCCCTTGGAAAGAACACCCTACCTAAGCCCCACCTCCACCCTACCCCCCGAACCCAGTAGCCCCACCTAACCTTTTTTGAAATGAAATTAAATGAAATGAAAATCACTTATTGTCACAAATAGGCTTCAAATGAAGTTACTGTGAAAAGCCCCTAGTCTCCACATTCCCGCGCCTGTCCGGGGAGGCTGGTACGGGAATTGAACCGTGCTGCTGGCCTGCCTTGGTCTGCTTTAAAAGCCAGCGATTTAGCCCAGTGTGCTAAACCAGCACTAAGGTCAATTTATCATGGCCAATCCACGTAACCCGCACATTTTGGACTGTGGAAGGAAACTGGAGCACCCGGAGGAAACCCACACACACACAAAGAGAACGTGCAGACTCCGCACAGACAGTGACCCAAGCCGGGAATCGAACCTGGGACCCTGGAGCTGTGAAGCAATTGCGCTAACCATTGTGCTCCGTGCAGCCAGTCCTCCAAGTGGGTTGGCAGTTCAGAGAATTGTAGGCTGCAAATTTTAATTGAATTACAGGATTACAGAATCATTCTGTGCAGAGGAACACCATTTGGCCCATTGTGTCCGCCCCACGTCTCCAATTGAGCATTATAACTTAGTGCCATTCTCTGCCTTTCTCAATACTCTTGGACATTGTTTTCATTTAAGTAATCATCTAATGCCCTCTTAAATGCCTGGAGTGTACCTCCCTCCACCACACTTCCAGGCAGCGCATTCCTGACCTGAACCACTTGTATGAAAAAGGTTTTTCTCACATCACTATTGCTTCATTTGAAAATCAGTTTAATCTGTGCTATCTCGTTCTTGATCTTTTTCCAAGTGGGAATAATCTCTGTCTAATCTGCCCATCCCCCTCATGATTTTGAAAACCTCTGTTAAATTTCCTCTTAGCCTTCTTATTTCCAAGGACAACAGGCCCTACCTCTCCAGTCTATCCTCATAACTGAGTTTATCATCCTTGAAACCATTCTTGTAAACCTGTACTGCACGCTCTCCAATGCATTCATAGCCTTCCCATAACGTGGTACCCAGAACAGCACATAATACTCTAGCTGAAATCTAACTAGTGTCTTGTATAAATTCAGCATAACTTTCTGGATAGGCGGGTGAAAGAAATGGGCTTGAAGGGATATGGAACCAGGTGGATAAATGAGATTATAACTGTTTACTCACATGGCAGATAAATTCCAACATGGGCTGATTGGGTTTTCTGGCCCAATATGTTACAAAGTTTGTATACCACTGCTGGTATATCAACTGCTGTACCTACATTGTCCTGATACGCTATTAATACTACCTACACTGTACCGAACACATTTTCAGTGTTCACTCAAAAACACTGGGCGGGATTCTCCGAGCCTGCGCTGGGTCGGAGAATTGCCGGGGGGCTGCGCCAATCCCGCCACGCCGCTCCGGACGCCGCGGCGCAGATCGGGGGCTGTAGAAAGCGGCTCCCGCGGCGATTCTGTGTGCTCGACGGGCCGAGTGCCCGCCACGTTCTGACGAGTCCCGCCGGCGTCATTTGTGTATGGGCCTACCAGACGGGACCTTGGCGTTCTGGCTGCGGGGGCCGTCCCCGGGGGGGGGCTCCACCGTGGCCAGGCCCACGATCGGGGGCAACCGATCGGCAGGCGAGCTAATTATGGGGGGTGGCCTATGTTCCTCTGTGCCGGGCCCCAGTAGGGCTCTGCCATGTTACAGGCCGATGCGGAGACGGCCGTGGCGCGCATGCACGGACCTGCGGCAGCCGTGTCGGGTCGGCTTTCGGCGCCGGAGCAGCACACAGCACTCCGGTGCCATGCTAGCCCCCGAGGAAGGGGAGAATGACTGGGCCTGGAGGCCCGTTGACGCCAGCGTCGCTCGTGCCGGTTTTGACGCCGCGTCAACACTTGGCCAGGATTTCGGAGAATCCCGGCCACTGTTCATGAGTAAAGATATACAGTGATTGGGGACTTCCGGTGACGGTGGGCGGGAGGCAGCTTCCGCTCGGGAATAGGAATTTCGGAGTTTTAACGCCCGGTCTCGGGGGCAACGGAGGCTGAAAAGGCTGTCTGAAGGCACAGGGAGGAGAAATTTCCAAGTTTGGGAGAAAAATGGCCGTGAAAAAGGGGGTTAACGGAAGTCCACTGGGGAGTGAAAAAGTCGGTTTCAAGCGCAGCGGTGGAGGTGCAGGAGCAAGGTGAGATGCTGAAGGAAGTGGAAGAGGCATTATCGCAACACAGTGGTCAACTCATCTCGATGGGGAAGGAGTTGTGGATGGTGTTAGAGACCAACAAGGGTCTGCGAGCCAAAATGGAAGACCTGGAAAACAGATCCAGGCGACAAAATCTGAGGATTGTGGGTCTGCCTGAAGGGGTGGAAGGCCCAAGGCCGACAGAGTATTTTGCCACGATGTTGGCGAAGCTATTGGGGGTGGGGGACGATCCCTCTTGATATGAACTGGATCGGGCTCATCGGTCGTGGAGGCCTATACCAAAGGCGAGTGAGCCGCCAAGAGTAGTAACTCTGTGTTTCCGTAGGTATAGCATGGAGGAGAAAGTCCTGTGCTGGGAAAAGTAGAAGCGGGTGGTGCAGTGGGCTGGAGCTGGTATACGCATATACCAGGACATTACGGTGGAGCTGGCGAGGAGGCGGGCTGCCTTCAGCCGGGTGAAGAAGGCACTGTACATCAGCAAGGTGCAGTGTGGCATAGTATATCCAGCTGAGTTGAGGGTGACCTACCAATCCAAAGACTTTTATTTTGGGACGGCGGAAGCAGCGGAGGAGTTTGTGAAGGCAGAAGGACTGTGGCAGAATTGAGAAATGGTCGTGTACCGATGCAGCCTCAAGTCACTTTATTTTTTCTCTGCGTGTTGGTGTATTTACTAAATGAGTCGACGCTGTACATATTTGGACAAGGGAAGAGATGGGACTTTCATTTGCAATGATGGTTCTTTGGAGCTTGGGTGTGTATGCGGGGGTTGTGTGCGAAAGGAGATTTCTTGGTTTTCCTGGGACCGGTATAGGGGGAAGGAAACCCGGGCGGGGGCCTCCATGCTGGCCGGTTTAAGCCGGCCAGTGAACGGGAGTGAGGTGGGGGGAATGGCTGTGGCCATCGGAGCCTGGTAGAACAGGTTTCGGTGAGTCTAGCCGGGGTGAAAAGTTGGGGGAAGGAACCGAGGTCGGGCGGAGGAGTTTACAAGAGGAAGTGGAGGGGAGGAGTCTCGTGGACTGGAGATGTCAATGGTGACCATAGGCGATTCCTGATTCCTTTTTCTTTTTTCCTTGTTTTTTTCCACCTTGGGAGGGTTTGTTTTATTTGATGCTTATATTGTCAGGTGGGTAGTTATTTAGGGGGTGGTGGGAGGATGGGATACTTGTTGTTGATAAGGGGATTGACATTGTTTTCGTTACAACGCAGTACAGGCCCTTCGGCCCTCGATGTTGCGCTGACCTGTGAAACCACTCTAAAGCCCATCTACACTATTCCCTTATCGTCCATATGTCTATCCAATGACCATTTGAATGCCCTTAGTGTTGGCGAGTCTACTACTGTTGCAGGCAGGGCATTCCACGCCCTTACTACTCTCTGAGTAAAGAGCCTACCTCTGACGTCTGTCTTATATCTATCTCCCCTCAATTTAAAGCTATGTCCCCTCGTGCTAGACATCACCATCCGAGGAAAAAGGCTCTCACTGTCCACCCTATCCAATCCTCTGATCATCTTGTATGCCTCAATTAAGTCACCTCTTTACCTTCTTCTCTCAAACGAAAACAGCCTCAAGTCCCTCAGCCTTTCCTCATAAGATCTTCCCTCCATACGAGGCAACATTCTGGTAAATCTCCTCTGCACCCTTTCCAATGCTTCCACATCCTTCCTATAATGCGGCGACCAGAATTGCACGCAATACTCCATTTGCCACCTCTCAGCCCAGCGCTGCAGCTTACCTATGTCCCTCTGTAACTTGTAACATCCTTCCGCACTGTCCACAACTCCACCGACTTTAGTGTCATCTGCAAATTTACTCACCCTTCTACGCCCTCCTCCAGGTCATTTATAAAAATGACAAACAGCAGTGGCCCCAAAACAGATCCTTGTGGTACACCACTAGTAACTGGACTCCAGTCTGAACATTTCCCATCAACCACCACCCTTTGTCTTCTTCCAGCTAGCCAATTTCTGATCCAAACTGCTAAATCACCCTGAATCCCATGCCTCCGTATTTTCTGTAGTAGCCTACCGTGGGGAACCTTATCAAACGCTTTACTGGAATCCATATACACCACATCAACTGCTTTACCCTCATCCACCTGTTTGGTCACCTTCTCAAAGAACTCAATAGGGTTTGTGAGGCACGACCTACCCTTCACGAAACCGTGCTGACTATGTCTAATCAAATTATTCCTTTCCAGATGATTATACACCCTATCTCTTATAAACCTTTCCAAGATTTTGCCCACAACAGAAGTAAGGCTCACTGGTCTATAGTTACCGGGGTTGTCTCTACTCCCCTTCTTGAACAAGGGGACAACATTTGCTATCCTCCAGTCTTCTGGCACTATTCCTGTTGACAAAGATGACTGAAAGATCAAAGCCAAAGGCTCAGCAATCTCCTCCCTAGCTTCCCAGAGAATCCGAGGATAAATCCCATCCGGCCCAGGGGACTTATCTATTTTCACCTTTTCCAGAATTGTTAACACCTCCTCCTTATGAATCTCAAGCCCTTCTAGTCTAGTAGCCTGAATCTCAGTATTCTCCTCAACAACATTGTCTTTTTCCTGTGTGAATACTGACGAAAAATATTCATTTAGCACCTCTCCTATCTCCTCGGACTCCAAGCACAACTTCCCACTACTGTCCTTGACTGGCCCTACTCTTACCCTAGTCATTCTTTTATTCCTGACATATCTATAGAAAGCTTTAGGGTTATCCTTGATCCTACCTGCCAAAGACTTCTCATGTCCCCTCCTGGCTCTTCTTAGCTCTCTCTTTAGGTCCTTCCTAGCTAACTTGTAACTCTCGAGCGCCCTAACTGAACCTTCATGTCTCATCTTTACATAAGCCTCCTTCTTCCTCTTGTCAAGTGTTTTGACTGCCTTAGTAAACCACGGTTCCCTTGCTCGACCACTTCCTCCCTGCCTGACAGGTACATACTTATCAAGGACACCCAGTAGCTGTTCCTTGAGCAAGCTCCACATTTCCATTGTGCCCATCCCCTGCAGTTTTCCTCTCCATCCGATGCATCCTAAGACTTGCCTCATTGCATCACAATTGCCTTTCCCCCAGATATAACTCTGCGGTATATACCTATCCCTTTCTCCTCCTTCGATGGGCCGAGTTTCCAATGACGCAGTTCATTGTGCTTTTAATAATCGTGGCTGATGAGGAGGAGGTAGGACACCGAGAGGAGCGACTGTGGGCTGCCGGGTCGGACACTGGCCGGGTTGGCTGGTGTGGGGGTCGGTGACGGGGGAACAGGCCGACCGGCCGGGGTGACCCCCCACAGGACTGGGGCAGTGCCTGGCACAGACCACCATTATTACGGCCATCTTGCTGTGCACTCAATGACCACCACTCTGGTCCCTGGTTCTGCAGAGAGACACCGGCCGTATGGGCACTCACAACCCCCATCCTCGCGTTCCACCCTCCACCACCCGTCCCCCACCCGGCCGCCACCCGCCGGCAGCCTATCCAGGGCAACACCCACAGTAGGCCCTCTGACAAGGGCAATGCCAGCAGATGATACCCCTGGCATCAGGGATGGACGTCAGGGCCAGAGGTCCCATGGTGCCAACCACTAATGGGTGTAGGGGTGCGGGGATGGGAGGCAGGGACATGCGGGGGCAGAGCCCAAATTGCCAACCAGGGCCATCATGTAGCCCATTGGACCTGGTTGGGCACGGGGGTATGCATCATGCTAACATGTCAGCCTCTCATCCCCTGCAGACAATGGATATTGGAATTCAACCAGCAATGGTGGCCTCCTGTTGGTCGCTGCAGCCCTGGGGGATGCCGTGCGGCTGTACGAGCTGGAGCTGCTCGAGGAGGAGCGTGCAGTAGCGGAGCGTGCTGCAGAGGACCAGGAGGCAGCTGCCCACGCTGGAGAGCTGGCCGCCAAGCAGTCCAAAGAAGAGGAGCTGCCAAGGAGGCGCCGCATGAGGACTTGTGTGTACTGGCATTGCCTGTCATTTGAGGACCTGCCGGACCAGTTATGTTGTCGAAGACTCCGGATGAGCAGAGAGACAGTGTGACATATCTGCCAGATGATGGCACACCTGGCACCGTGGGTGTATGGGGGAGGACAACCGGTCCCAGTGGGTTAAGGTGACTGGTACCCTGAACCTTTACGTGACGGGGTCCTTTCAGGCGCCAAGTGGGGACTTGTCCAGATCTCACAGACCTCGGTGCACAGGTGCCTCCTGGGGGGGAGCCGGGTTATGGGGGTTAGTGCCAGGGACACTGCTGCCTACTCACGCTGGTGCCCTTAGGTCATGCAGCTTTTTACAGCACTGCAGTCTGCCACCTGCGCCTAGGCACTGTGAATGGCGGCAGCTGGCAGCCTCCTTCCCAGGCCGGGGTACAGGGTCATCCACCTCTCTTCCAACTCGTCCAAGAGGGCCTCCAGTTCAACATCAGTAAATGTTGAGGCTGATCTCCTCGCTGCCATCTTGTTGGCTGGGATGGTGTGTGTGGGGAGTGACATCTGGATATGCGGCTGCAGCTTGTCTGCCTCCTGAGTGTCAGTCACGAAATCGGCAAATCTGGCACCGTTTCTCATTCAAAACGATTGTGGTCTACGCGGCACCAGTGCTAGCCCCTTAGCAATAGGGGATTCGGCCCAGGTGTGGCCACTGTCGCAAAAGTCCACAAATTATGCATTGGCGTCAACAGATAGACCGGGATTCTCCGTCCTGACGCATTTCTGGTGCGGCACGCTGTCGGGACTCTCCGTTTCACCGACTGGTCAATTCCCATTGTGAGGCAGCCCCACGCCGTCGGGAAACCCCCAGGCTGCCGGCAAAATGGAGAATCCTGACGGCGGAGAATTCAGCCCTATAGTCTCAGAAATGGAGGGCGGGATTCTCCGAACCCGAGCCGGGTCGGAGAATCGCCGGGGGGGGGGGGCACGATTCATGCGATGCCCCTCCGATGCCAATCTGCCGATTCTCCGCTCTACGCGACGCCCCCGGCAATTCTCCACACGCGCTGCGCCGATTGCCCGCCGAGATAGGCCAAGTCCTGCCGGCGCCGTCCACGTGTGGTCCTGCCCGGCCGGACCTCGCCGTTCATCCTGTGGGGGTCGGCTTGGTGGGGGTGGGGGGGGAAGGGGGGATCCGACCCCAGGGGGGGCCTGGCCCATGTTCGGGGGCCTACCGATCGGCGGGCAGGCTTATCCTGGTGGGGGCCTATGTTCCTCCATGCCAGGCCCCTGTAGCTCTCCACCATGTTGCGTCGGGGCCGGCGCAAAGAATGCAACCCATGCGCATGCGCGAATTTGTGCCGGCCGTAGCGCGGATGTGCGAACTCGCGCCGGCCGTAGTGCGCATGCGCAGACCCGCGGCGCCCGTTCTGACACCGGTATCGGCAGCTGGAGCTGCGTGAGTCACTCCAGTGCCATGCTGGCCCCCTGTGCGGTGCAAGATCGCTGCTCCTCGGGGCCTGTTGACGCCGTCGTAAAATGCAACGGCGTTTACGACGGCATGAACACTTAGCCTCAGAATCAGAGAATCCCGCCCGGAGAATCCTGCCCATAGTCTCCAAATCAGAGAATCCAGCCCCTGAATCTAGAACATCCTGACTCAGAGATTTTTATCCCTTGAGTCAAGGCTAATATCTTCAGGCCCAAGAAAGGAGCCTAGGGCTGGATTCTCCTATTTGGAGACTATGTCCCCACTACGGCGTGAAAATGGCAGAAAACTGTCGCAAAACGGCCATCGATTCCCCGTTTTGCTGGAGGCTAGCAGGAAGACAGCGTAGGGCTCCCAACTCTGGCTGCCGATACTTCCTGGAGAATTGCCGGGTTTGTGGCCGCGCATGCTCACGGCGGCGGCCTGCAACAGCCTTACAACATGGCGGTGGGCTCTCGCGGACCTGACCACGTGAAATAGTGCCCCCCTTTGGCCGGCTCGTGCACCCCGGACCGCCCCAACACTGTGCCCCTGTTCCGAATATGTCCACCCCTCCACGTGGTTCGGCCCTCCTCCAACTGTGGCGGTGATGGACAGAGTCCGCAGCCGCCACGCTGAGTTCATGAAGGGTGAAACCACACGGGACCCATGCCATCGGGAACTCGGTCGGTTGGGGGCGGAGCATCGCCGTGCAGACCTCAGCCAACGTACGGAGGCCGTGGATATGGCATGTTGTGTACTCTCCGACTCCGAGTACTCCGCTTTTCAGGTGGCGGAGCATCGCGAAAGCAGCGCCACCCCCGATTTCGGCGACATTGGGGATTCTCCGCCATGTCGCCAAACGTAATTTTGGCGATGGAGATTGTAGAATCCAGCTCTATGTCCCAAAGCTGGCATGAAAATGGTGGCGTTTTACGCCAGGAAAACTGGCACAAAACGGCCACTGATTCTCTGTTTTGCTAGGGGCTAGCAGGAAGGCAGCGCAGAGCACCCGGTTCTAGTTGCCGATACGGCCTGGAGAATTGCCGGGTCCACGGCCGCGCTGTGCTTCATGGCAGATGCCGTTCGCGGACCCGGCCCGCAAAATAATCCCCCCTTCGGCCAGCTCGCGCACCCCGGACCGCCGCACCACAGTGCCCCCAGTCCCGAATATGTCCAACCCTGCCCGCGGATCAGCCCTCACCCGACTGTGGCGGCGCTGGACTGAGTCCGCAGCTGCCATGCCGAGTTCCCGACGGGTGAGACCACACGTATCCCATGCCGTCAGGAACTCGGCAGGTCGGGGACTGGGCATTGCGGAGCGGGCCTGAACCAATGTACGACGCTTTTCAGGTGGCAGAGCATCGCGAAAGCGGCGCCGCCCCCGATGTCGCCGTCATCAGGGATTCCCCGCCCCGTCGCCCAAGGCGATTTCGGCAATGGGGATTGGAGAATCCAGCCCCAGGTATCCACTCCAGAGACATGGGGCGAAATTCTCCTACCCGCCCCGCCACATTTCTGCCCCGACCGGCCGGCGGGAGTCTCCGTAACACCGGCCGGTCAATGGGGTTTCCCATTGTGGGGCAGCCCCATGCCGTCGGGAAACCCCCGGGCGCCGGCAAAACGGAGACTCCCGCCGGCGGAGAATGACGCCCAAGAGTACAAAGGGCTGGATTCTCCGATTTGAAGACTAAGTGCTGACCCAGTGTGGGAACAGTGGCGTTTTATGCCAGAAAAGCTGCACCGATCGTCCATCTGGTGGGGGGCTAGCAGTGGTTAGCACTGCTGCCTCACGGTGCCGAGGTCCCAGGTTCGATCCAGGACCTGGGTCACTGTGTGCGTGGAGTTTACACATTCTCCCCGTGTTTGCATGGTTTTCGCTCCCACAACCAAAGGATGTGCAGGGTGGGTGGATTGGCCACGCTAAATTGCCCCTTAATTGGAAAAAATGAATTGGGTACTCTAAATTTATAAAAAAATCAAAAAAAGGTATCTAGGAATCCAGGTGGTGCAGAGCTGGGCCCAGCTACACAAATCAAACTTGACAGGATTGGTAGAAGGAATGAAGGTGGACTTTAAGAGCTGGGAAGTGTTGCTGTTGTCACTGGCTGGGCGAGTGCAGATAATTAAAATGACAGTGCTGCCCAGGTTCTTGTTCATGTTCCAGAACCTCCCTATCTTTGTTCCCAAGTCCTTTTTCAGGAAGGTTAACAAGATAATTACAGGGTTTGTGAGGCCGGGGAAGACCCCGTGAGTGAGGCGGGTGTTCCTGGAGAGGGGGCGAGGGGGGGTGCCGGGTTTGCTAAATTATTATTGGGCGGTGAACATTGCAATGGTGAGGAAATGGGTGGTGGATGAGGGATCGGTATGGGGACAGATGGAGATAGCATTGTGTAGGGGGATGAGTTTGAAGGCACTGTTGTTGGCACCTCTTCCGTTCTCACCGGTCAGGTACTGTGAACCCTGTGGTGGTTTTGATGTTACGAGTGTGGAGCAAGGCAATATCTTGGGCTGGAGGGCATGTCGTTGTGGGCAGCGATATGTGAAAACCATAGGTTTGTGCCGGAGGGGCTGGATGAGAGGTTCTGGGGTGGCGGCAGGTGGGGATACAGTACTTTCGGGACTTTTTTATAGGGCGCAAGTTTGTGGGGCTGGAGGAGCTGGAGGAATTGTATGAGTTACCCAAGGGGAATGAAAGGATTTATGTGCCTGCAGGCGAGGGAATCCGTGAGGAGAGAGGTGGTGTCTTTTCCGGAGCTACCACCTCTGGTGCTGCAGGACAAGTTGTGTTGCAGGAAGATAGAGGGGAAGGAAGGGTGTTGGATATTTACAAGGAATTGATGGAGAGGGTGGGCGCTCCGATGGAGGGGTTTAAGCACAAATGGGGGGAGGAGCTGGGAGAGGAGATGTGGGCCAGGGACGTGGGGAGAGGCCTTGTGTAGGGCGAACGCATCCCCGTCGTACGAGACGTTGAGCCTCCTCCAGTTTAGGGAGTGGAATATAGATGTGGCAGTGTGCAGGTGAGTCCACGAATCACGTCAACATGTTTTGGCCGTATCCAAAATGGAGGGGGTTCTGGCAGGTGTTATGTCTGAGGTTCTGGTGTGGGGGTGGTCCTGATTCCGGAGGTGGCGATATTTAGTGTGTCAGAAGATCCAGCAATCCAGCTGGGGAGAGAGGCCAATATGTTGGCCTTTGCCTCCCTCATTGCCCCAGAGACGGATTTAAAAAAAAAATTTAGAGTACCCAGTTCATTTTTTCCAATTAAGGGGCAATTTGGCATTGCTGGTCCACCTAACCTGCACATCTTTGGATTGTGGGGGAGAAAACCACGAAAACGTGGGGAGAATTTGCAAACTCCACACAGACAGTGACCCAGAGCCGGGATCGAACCTGGGAGCTCGGCGCCATGAGGCAGCAGTGCTACTCACTGCGCCACCGTGCTGCCCCTCCAGAGATGGATTTTGATGTCTTGGCCGGACTTGGAGCCACCAAAGACGGGGTTTCGGGTGAGTTACCTGGCAGAATTCCTGCAGTTGGAGAAGGTCAAGTTCGCTTTGCGGGGGTCAGCAGAGGGGTTCACCCATAGGTGGAAAATGTTCATTGATTTCATTAAGGAGGTTTGAGGGATCAGCAGAGCGGAGGGGGTGTGTGGGGTGGATGCGGGGAGCAAGGTAAGGGGATAAAATTGGAAAGGCGGGATGTGGTGGGGTGTTGGTATCAGGGTAGGTTGGGGATTTGTTGTTGTTTGTTCAGGTCGTTGTTTTGGTCTTCTGATATTTTTTGTACATCTGTGAAAGCCTGGAATAAAAATATTTTAAAAAAGAAAAATGCTCCTCAGTCTACGTGTACTGCTTGAGGGATTAGTGCTGGGATAGTTTGGATCTGCTCTGGTACTGATTCATCTGGTTTTCTTTATCATTGCTCCTCTTTCTCCAGAACCTGGATCCTCTAAAGTTGAATTTACATTTGGGAACCCATTGTGTAGCACAGCAGCTGTTAGATAGTAAGCCAGTAATTTTCTGCCAATACAGAACTTTGTTTTGATTTGCATATGCGATGTTGGCATCGCTGGCAAGGGCAGTATTTGTTGCTCATGCCTGATTGTCCTTGAACCGAGTGTCTCGCTGCACCATTTCAGAGAGCAGTTTGGAGTCAATCACATTTCTGTGGGTCTGGACCAGGTAAGGATGGTAGATTTCCTTCCCTAAAGGACATTAGTGATCAAGATGAGTTTTTCCAACAGTTGATGATAGTTTTTGGTCACCATTACTGCTTTATAGTCCAGTGGCTGGATTTTCCGTTTTAGAGAATCCTTTTTCCGGCGTGAAAATGGTGGTCCTTTACGCCAGGAAAACTGGCGTCAAAAGGCCACCAATTCCCCGTTTTGCTGGGGTCTAGCATGGAGGCAGCGTAGAGGTCGCAGCTCTAGCTGCCGATGCGGCCCCCAGCACTTCCAGTTCAGAGGCCGCGCAGGTGCACGTTGCCGGCCTGCAGCGGCCGCGCCGTGTGTCGTGGCGGACTCAGCCCGCGGACATGGACCGCCAAAGTGGTGCCCCTGATCGACCGCTCGCCCGGAACGCCTGCCCACATTGCCTCCAGTCTCGAATAAAGCCCTCCGATCCGCCCAGCCGCCACGCAATCTTCCCGGACGGTGTGAGCGCACGAAACCCACGCCATCAGGAATTCAGCCGGTCGGGGACGGAGCATCGCGGGGTGGGTCTCAGGCAATTGCCTGAGGCGATGGATAATCGACCTGGCGTACTCCTAGAGTACGCCGCTTTTCAGGGGGCAGAGAATTCAGAAACCGACGCCGTTCCCAATTTTGCCGCCAAAACGGATTCTCTGCCCCGTTGTCGAATGCGATATCGACGTCGGGGAGCGGAGAATCCAGCCCCAGATTTTATTAATTGAATTAAAATTCCTCCAGCTGCTGGGGTTTTAATTCATGTCACCAGATTGGGTCTCTTGGCTACGAGTCTAGTGATACAACCACTTACCAAGGGTAATGGAGAATTTTGCAGTGAATTCCATGGTACCAGCAAATGCTTTGAAAAGCAATCTCAGTTAACTATATTAATCAGCTTCCACCTTGATGAACTGGTCCAGACAAATTGTGCCTTTTAACTGGCAGCGCACTTTCTGAAGGTCAGATGGGATGTCAGGTCACATCATTTCACTCTTAACTCCACCTGGCAGGACAGGCATTTCTGCAGTACACTACAAAACTGTGAAATTTAGGTAGGGTCGCTTTCTCCACTGAAAACCCAGAGCGCATTGACCCCATCAGAAATTCCTGACTCCGAAAACACCAAATTGCCAACTTCCCCCATTCCAGAAATTACAGGGCCCAATACATTTTACATATGCACCACTGATCTAGAGTTCACAGAATGCAACTAACCTCTTCTGTAATACTGAATAAGGATAAAATAAATTTAAAAATATATAATTCCAGCTTCTCATGAATTTAGCAGCCTCTGGCTGCACCAATGTTGGCACACTAATTGTTTGAACTTTACCTATCTAATTTCATGAATGAATAGGTATTCAATACCCAGGAAATAAGGGAGGAAATAAAATTGGTGAAATATACCAGAATGGAACCTGCAGCGGAATATACAATTAAGATTTTAAAGAATTGCATATAATGCTTAAGGGATTGTATTATTGGCAAGTAAAACAGAGACAATATTACTTGCTTGCACACAGGAACTAATCGATTGATATTTCAATGCATATGGAACTTTGGAATGATTGGGACAATCCATTACTGGGTCATTTTTCCAACCCACCTGCTTGCCTGTTGCTGAGTAAAGGAATGAATGATAAGAGCAAAAATTTGATTTTGATTCATCCTGACTAACCAGATTGCATGAATAATATCGAAGTACAAAAATGTCTTCTAATATACAGGTTGTTTTATTTAAATGCAAATGAGAATTGAATGGCTCTGATTATGCACATAAAGTCATTAAGCAGTCAGTATTTGTCATTTATATTAGACTACAGCACATCATTTGCTAACTCAGATTAATATGTCTGCTACCTATTAACTCGGACATAACATGTAAAAATAAACAAAATTGTCAGGTCTTAATTAACCACTTTATTTGCTGCACCTTATTGAACGACTTGGAACAACATCTACTTTGATAAAGGCAGCAAGAAATGCTTCACAGCATTTAAAGAACAAATTGAACATCATCGCACTTAAAAAAAGACTTTGGGCGAAATTCTCCATTATCGGCGGAAAGTCCGCCGATCGGCGCAAAAAACGGCGCAAATCCCACTTGCGTCACGTCATGAAAATGGGCCGATAGTCTGCGGCCCGAAATGGGCTAGCAGCGACGTAACGGGATCCGCGCTTGCGCAGTGGTTCACGCCGTGCAGCGTCATACGCGCTGCACGGCGTGACCGCTCATAAGGCCGCGCAGCTCCCCCCCACCCGACCGGAACAGCCAACCGCAACACCCGACTTGATGGCTGGCCGTCGCTCAGCCCCGAGGTTCGAGTCACGCGATGTGGAGGCGCTCCTGGACGCGGTGGAGCAGAGGAGGGACGCCCTGTATCCCGGGCACGGCCGCAGAGTTGCCCCACGCCACAGCCGGCGTCTGTGGAGGGAGGTGGCAGAGGCCGTCACCGCTGTGGCCCTAACACCACGGACAGGCACCCAGTGCCACAAGAAGGTGAACGACCTCGTCAGAGCAGGCAGGGTGAGCCGCCCCCATATCCCCCCTCCCCCATATCCCCCCCTCCCCCATATCCCCCCCTCCCCCATATCCCCCCTCCTCCATATCCCCCATATCCCCCATATCCCCGTCCCCCATATCCCCCATATTCCCCCTCCCCCATATCCCCCCTCCCCCATATCCCCCCTCCCCATATCCCCCCTCCCCCATATCCCCCATATCCCCCCTCCCCCATATCCCCCCTCCCCTATATCCCCCCATATCCCCCCTCCCCCATATCCCCCCTCCCCCATATCCCCCCTCCCCCATATCCCCCATATCCCCCCTCCCCATATCCCCCCCTCCCCATATCCCCCCTCCCCCATATCCCCCCTCCCCATATCCCCCCTCCCCCATATCCCCCATGTCCCCCCCTCCCCCATATCCCCCATATTCCCCCCTCCCCCATATCCCCCCTACCCCATATCCCCCATATCCCCCCCTCCCCCATATCCCCCCTCCCCCATATCCCCCCTCCCCCATATCCCCCATATCCCCCCTCCCCCATATCCCGAAGTGAATCCAGCCCTAACCTTAACCTCTGCAATGCACGCGTGCATTCATATACCTGCCTAACACTGTTGCCTTTTACCCCTGCCACCACCCCCCCCCCAGGAGAAGCGCGCACACAACAATAGGGAGCATGTGAGGACTGGAGGAGGGCCCGCTGATGAGAGGCCACTGACCGTACACGAGGAAAGGGCCCTGGAACTGGCTGGCGGACCTGAGGACCGGGAGGTTGCTGATGCAGAGGTCGGGGCCCCACGAGCAAGTGAGCGACCAACAGCCCGTCCCCATATCCCCCCTCCCCTATATCCCCCTCCCCCGTATCACCTGATCACTGCCTGATGTCTAACCATGCATGCTTCATTGTGTATCGCAGGACCAAACGTCCAGGCACCCATCCCCGCAGATGCAGACCGCCCGCAGGATGCCCCTCGGAGACAACAGGAGACGGAGAGACCCGCACCCTCCAGCATGCGACGCCCGCAGGATGCCCCTCGGAGACCATGGGAGACGGAGAGACCCGCACCCTCCAGCATGCGACGCCCGCAGGATGCCCCTCGGAGACCACGGGAGACGGAGAGACCCGCACCCTCCAGCATGCGACGCCCGCAGGATGCCCCTCGGAGACCACGGGAGACGGAGAGACCCGAACCCTCCAGCATGCGACGCCCGCAGGATGCCCCTCGGAGACCACGGGAGACGGAGAGACCCGAACCCTCCAGCATGCGACGCCCGCAGGATGCCCCTCGCACACCACGGGAGACGGAGAGACCTGGAGCAACAGGGAGACGACACCCCCGTCACGGGCGGGAGCGACCACCCAGCGATGAGGGGGGCAGCCACAGGCCCCCGTCACATCCGAGCCAGGACACCACTACCCAGGACACCACTATCCAGGACATCCCTACCCGGGACACCACTACCCAGGACACCCCTACCCGGGGCACCACTACCCAGGACACCCCTACCCAGGACACCACTACCCAGGACACCACTACCCGGGACACCACTACCCAGGACACCCCTACCCGGGACAGCACTACCCGGGACAGCACTACCCGGGACAGCACTACCCGGGACAGCACTACCCGGGACAGCACTACCCGGGACAGCACTACCCAGGACACCCCTACCCGGGAAGACGAAATACCGGACAGTGACTCAGAGTGGATGGGTGGAGACGAACCCCCACCCCAAAGTGCCATGGACTCAGAGTGGGACGAAGAGCACGACACAACGCCACTGCTGTCACCAACACCCTCCAACATCGCAGAAACACTCACCACGGTTGGGCACTTTAGTGATGAGGCGTCTGGTACACTCACTGGTGCGCACAACACAGCCGTCCCGGTACAGCAGGTGGAGGTAGGAGCAGCAGAGGGACCGGGCGGTCGGAGGGCAGCCCAGGCCAAGCGAACATCTGCCGCCCAGATGGATCCCGGGTTCCTGCAGTTACCACACCCACACATAGATCCGATGCAACCACCGACACGGAGACGAGCGAATAGGGTGACGGGTGGCTTGCGGCGGCTGCGGTCGCAGGTGGAGGAGTCCACCCGCGTCCAGGAGCTGGGAGTGGTCCCGGTCATGCGTGCCACCCAGGCTGACACCGCACGGGTGGTGTCCGCGGTGGAGGCAATGGGTGCGACGGTGTCAGACATGGGGAACGGTTTGCGAGGCCTGGGGCCTTCCGTGCAGGCGGCGTCTGTGGCCCAGGAAATGGCTGCCCTCTCACAGGAGGCCATGAGCGAGTGCCAGCGCCAGATGGCAGAGGCGCTCAACGCCATAGCCCAGTCTCAGCAGGCCATGGCCCAGTCTCAGCAGGCCATGGCCCAGTCTCAGCAGGCCATAGCCCAGTCTCTGCAGGCCATGGCCCAGTCTCTGCAGGCCATGGCCCAGTCTCAGCAGGCCATCGCTGAGGGCATCGGCGCCAGTGCCCATGTGCGAGCTGGCGTCGCACTGTCGCAGACAGGGTTCGACAACCCCCTGGGCTCCATGGCTGCAAACCTGCAGACCCCTGTCGATACCAGCACGGGCCTCCAGGACTGGCAGCGCCAGATGTCGGGGGCACGTCGGATGGCCAGTCCGTTCGCATCCCCCACCCATGTAGAGGCCTGGGGGCCATCGGGCACCCCGAGGGAGGAGGAGGTGGTGTGGTCCGTCCCGGCTCCCTCTGTAGGGGAGGTCCCGGTACACCGCGACACCTCGGACTCCCCCCCTTCCGTCCCAGGTGCATCGGGTGGGCAACGGGCAGGACAGGCTGGCAGCTCGCCATCCAAGTCGCCCGGGCCGCAGCCTGGCCCATCTAGGCCAGGACGCCCCAGGAAACGGCCGCCAAAGGGATCCAGTGTCAGAGGGCAGGAATCACAGGAGTCCACCTCCAGTTCTGCTGTACCGTCTGGGGAACCACGTAGACGTAGTCAAAGGGCCCGTAAGGCCAAACAATTAGACACTGAGTAAGTTGGCACGGGTGCAGGGCACAGATGCGTTTTAGGGGCTAGGGCATGTGCATGAACTCCTTTGGTTATTAAAGTCAATATTACACCTACCGAAGCTGCCTTTGTGCTCTGTCCAAAGTGTGCGGGGGTGTCATGTACGTTGAGCGCAAGTGTGTGTGTGAGGGGTGGTCTTACCTCAGCCCCAGGTGAGTCTGCCCCCTTCCCCCTGGGCCGCCATCAACATCCCGGGCAGAGGACGGGACCGTGCGCTGCAGTGTCACAGCCGCATGCAGGGATGGTCCGGGTGGATGGTGGTACTGTGGCCATGGGTCAGACATAGTCCAACGATGTAGAGCCAGGAGCTCATCGGAGGCGGGTTGTCAGCATTCTCCATGGCCTGCGATAGACACGCGTCCACCCGCAACTGGGTGAGCCCGGCCCGTTGTGCCGCCGGTGGATCGGCAATTGGGGGTGGGGGGGTGGTGTGCATGCGGGTGGGGTGTGTGGGGTTGGGGAGGGGGGTGAGGGTGCTGGGTGGGTGGATGGGTGGGGGGTGTGGGTGGTCGGCTGTTGTCATGGTGTGCGGTCTGTGGCCATACTACCCGATTCCCACGCCCATCTAGTCAGTGAAGCGGGCGTCTATCAGTCTGTCCCGTGCCCGCTGGGCCAGCCGGTAACGGTGGACAGCCACCCGCCTGTGTCTACACCGTCTGCCCTGACCATTGCCCCCATCCCCCTCATCTGGGGAGGACTGGGCCTCTTCCTGCTGCTCCTCCACTCCGCCCTCCTCTGCCTGCGGCACATCGCCCCTCTTCTGGGCTATGTTGTGCAGGACGCAGCACACCACAATGATGCGGCTGACCCTATCTGACCGATACTGGAGGGCGCCCCCAGAGAGGTCCAGGCACCTGAAACGCATCTTCAGCACGCCAAAGCACCTCTCGATCACTCCCCTTGTCGCTACATGGGCATCATTGTAGCGGTTCTCCGCCTCATTGCGTGGCCTCCGTATAGGCGTCATCAGCCACGATCGCAATGGTTAGCCCCTGTCGCCCAGCAACCAGCCCCTCAGCCGGGGATGGCGTCCCTCGTACATGCCGGGGATGGATGACCGCGACAACACGAATGAGTCGTGTACACTGCCTGGGTGACGGGCGCAGACGTGCAGGATCATCATGCGGTGGTCGCAGACCACCTGTACGTTCATTGAATAGGTCCCCTTCCTATTAGTGAACACGGCCCTGTTCTCTGCAGGTGGCCGCACGGCGACGTGCATCCCATCGATCGCGCCCTGGACCATGGGGAACCCGGCAACGGCAGAGAAGCCCACGGCCCGGGCATCTTGGCTGGCCCGGTCCACGGGGAAGCGGATGTCGCGGTGCGCCATGGCATAAAGGGCATCTGTCACTGCCCGGATGCACCGATGCACCGATGTCTGCGATATGCCGGACAGGTCCCCACTCGGTGCCTGGAATGAGCCCGTTGCATAAAAGTTCAGGGCCACCGTAACCTTGACGGACACGGGGAGAGGGTGTCCCCCGCCAGTGCCACGCGGTGACAGGTGTGCCAGCAGGTGGCAGATGTGTGCCACGGTTTCCCGGCTCATCCGGAGTCTCCTCCTGCATTCCCGGTCCGTGAGGTCCTGGTATGACTGCCGGGGCCGGTACACACGGGGCGCCCTCGGGTGCCTCCGTTGCCGTGGGGCCGCGACGTCCTCCTCCCCCTCCTCGTCCTGTCGGTCAGGTGTCCCTCCAGCCTGGGCGGCTGCCGCCTGCCCCTCTGCGGCAGCCTGCGCCGCCTCTCTGGCACGCTCCTCCTCCTCCTCCTCCTCCTCCTCATCCAAGGCAACATAGACATGAGCGGCTGCCACCACGGCGGCCAACATCGCTGGATGGTCTGAAAACATGACGGCCTGGTGGGGGGGGAGGGGAACGACGACATGTCATCATTGCCCATATCCCCTCCTCCCCCCAGCCAGGTGGCATGGACCCCATGGGTCCAACTGTTGGAGGCTGGCACCTGGCCAGGTGGACCAACTCATTTGCCCTCCCATCACCCACCCCGGCACGGACCCCCTCCCAAACCTCCACCCCAGCACGGACCCCCCCCCCAACCTCCACCCCGGCACGGACCCCCTCCCCAACCTCCACCCCAGCACGGACCCCCCCCCCCAACCTCCACCCCGGCACGGACCCCCTCCCCAACCTCCACCCCAGCACGGACCCCCCCCAACCTCCACCCCGGCACGGATCCCCTCCCCAACCTCCACCCCGGCACGGACCCCCTCCCCAACCTCCACCCCAGCACGGACCCCCCCCCAACCCCCAACCTCCACCCCGGCACGGACCCCCCCCCCCCCAACCTCCACCCCGGCACGGACCCCCTCCCCAACCTCCACCCCGGCACGGACCCCCTCCCCAACCCCCAACCTCCACCCCGGCACGGACCCCCCCCCCAACCTCCACCCCGGCACGGACCCCCTCCCCAACCTCCACCCCGGCACGGACCCCCTCCCCAACCTCCACCCCAGCACGGACCACCCCCCAACCCCCAACCTCCACCCCAGCACGGACCCCCCCTAACCCCCAACCTCCACCCCAGCACGGACCCCCCCTCCCAACCTCCACCCCGGCACGGACCCCCCCCAACCTCCACCCCAGCACGGACCCCCCCCAACCTCCACCCCGGCACGGACCCCCTCCCCAACCCCCAACCTCCACCCCGGCACGGACCCCCTCCCGGCACTCCCCCGGAGCCCAGCCTACTCTAACCACCGCCCCCCCCCCCCCCCCCCCCCGCCGCACACACACACAAGCCGAGACACACCTCTCCTCACGCAATCAGTCTGCGGCCACGCCATTTCCTGCCCAGAGCCAACCCCCCAGGCCGTCACTCACCTCCTCGCTGGTCGGCGTGAGCCTGGAGCACCGGGTCACGCCGATGAAAAGGAGGTTTGATTGACGTCGACGTGAACGGTCATCACGTCGACGGGACTTCGGCCCATCCGGAAGGGAGAATATCGGCAGGCCGAAAATCGGCTGCCTTGCGCAGACCCGTGACATTCTCCGCGGCAGCGGCGCCATTAACGCCCCGCCGACTTTTCTCCCTTCGGAGACTTCGGCGGGGGCGGGGGCGGGATTCACGGCGGCCAACGGCCATTCTCCGACCCGGCGGGGGGTCGGAGAATGACGCCCAAATGTTTCTATTTATATGAAGGGGTGAAGAGAAAGTTTGTTACATCCCCTGAGAAACTCGCTTATTTTAGTACACAGTTATTACTACCTTGTAGTCCTAGTATATTCAGTTTCATTTCTCTTAATGATTTAATCTTTAAAACCACAATCTGGCCGTTACATTTAATTTCAAACACTTCAGGAGCAGTAAGAGCCAATCATTGTGTTGCTTAGGGACCGGCAAAGTTGTTAGCATTGCAAAGAGTGGCAGGTTGGGGGGTAGAGAGGCGATTCAAAGTGCACTATGCTTCATTTTTGAGAAGATTGAAAATGTTCTTTTCTTAACAGCAGCTGAGGATGTGAATTCTGCAATCAGCCTTGTTATTGTTTTGCTTGGGTGGGAAGAGGAAGACATTGTTGGACGAATACTAATTGCACTCAGGAAAATCTTAGCAATTCTGAGCAGCACTTTGACAGACCTGATCAGACAAATTCAGTCATTAAGTAGATGCATACCTCAGCCAGTATTTTGTCGTTTATATTCAACTGTAATATATCATTTGTTGACTCAGATTAATACAACTGCTATTTATCTACTGGCACATGACATAGGAAATAAATAAAATCATCAGGACTTAATTATCTGCTGTAAAAGAAAAAGGGGAACATCCAATGGTAATTTTTGTTTATAGATTAGGCCTGAAACATTAACATTTTTCCTTTCTTTACTGCCTAACTAGCTGAGATTTAGGAGCATTTTCTAATTGTGTTGTATATGTCTAGCATCTGCAATATTTTGTCGGATAAATTCACTTATTTATCACTCCCAGCAGGGAGTCACTCTCAAAGAGTACCAGTAGGTCAATCAAGGCCACAGTGTTGTAGTAGCCCTAGCTTCGACTATGCTTGTTTTGTTATGCTCCTGACGTAGCATAAGCTGCTTCAATGATGTGCACTCTGACAAAGGAAGGTTCACACTTGGAGATAGCTTTAACACGTTTATTAAACTATTAACAATTCTCCGACTTGGATTCAACGCTACTGTTATTCCTGCTATAGCTACTCAGACTGATGAACCAGTCTGCTACAATCCACGTGGTGGGAGTGATGTTCAATCAACCCTGTGTCTATACTCACTGAGTGTCTCCACTGGAAAGAGACTGAGCATGTGTGATGTGTCCTTTTATATGGATTGGTGTAATGCCCTCCTGTGGTAGTGTCACCTCTGTGTGTATCGTGACTGCCCATTGGTCGTGCCCTATCTTACTGACCTATTGGTTGAATGTCTGTGTGTCATGTCTCTGGTGTTCCTTCTAGTGTCTAGCTAGGTGTAGTGTATGTACATTAACCCTTTGTGTACTTACAGTGATGTATATCACCACATCCCCTCTTTTTCGTGTTACATATTTTCTATGCAGTGTTAAAGAAAATTGAACAAACTAGGTAGATGAGTGATATTCTGTACATGTTATAACAGTGATGATTAAACAATAAGTCCAAATCATATGCATGAGTCCAAAGTTCATTATTTATTATGTTTGAGTGGCTTTCTTGTTTGATTGGTGAGTTGGTGATGTTGATGGTGGCATTGCATTGTAAACACCATAAGTGTCCCTGTGCTGAAGGAACTAAGAAGTGGTCAAATCACTTTGTTGTCGGATTTGGACTCTTTTTTTCTTTCGATGCTTGTGGTGGTAATTCTTGATGGCATCTGTCCTGAAAGCCAGGTTGCCAGTTAGTAGTGCTTCATCCTGCCATGGCATATAATTGTACTGAGCTGAGCAGTAACAGTGTCCCTCATTTGCAGAGTTGTACCATGTCGTACCAGTCGTAGTTCCATTGGTGTTGTTGCTGTCGTGCTTGTTGTCGACGTTGTTGCCTTTGGTACTCTTCTTGCTATTGTCTTTGATGTTGTTGCTGTGTTGGTTGCTTTTGTTGCCGTGTTTGCTGCGCTCAAGGACCACACTCTGTGGATAATACGAGTCCTTCACACAGTTACTCGTGTTAGCGTGCTTTGTGGCATCTGCTGTCTCCTTGAGCGTGCCGTTACTGAGTTTGTGGCACTCCCCGTCTGGAGTCATGTCCGGTTTACTTGAATCAGCTTTGGCTTGTTGATGCTCCCCGTCTGGAGTCTGGTCTGTTTCACCTGAGTCAGTTTTGGTTTGTCAATGCTCCCCGTCTGGAGCCTGGTCTGTTTCACCTGAGTCAGTTTTGGTTTGTCGATGCTCCCCGTCTGGAGCCCTTTCTGGTTCACCTGAATCAGCTTTGGTTTCTTGATTCTCCCCGTCCAGAGTCATTTCAGGTTCACTTGCATCTTCTGAGGTTTCTTGATGCTCCACGTCTGGAGTCAAAACATTCAGGAATGCATTTGCTTGTGGAGAGGCTCGAGCGATTGAAGTTTGAATTAATGTGGTGTCACCAGAGTCACCAGTAATCTCACTATGATTGTCGAGTGCCTCTGTACATTCTAGCTGAGGTCTGTCACATTGCACATCTGGTATAGGAAGTGGGATGCCGTCGTCAATTGTCGCACATACAGTGGGTAGAGCCTCCGTGTCTTCTTGTCGTTCACTTGAGCTGGGTAGACCATCAGAGTCTTCTTATGGTGGCTCAAATAATCTGGGTGGACTGTTATAGTCTGCTTGCTATACACTTGAGCGTGGCAGACTGTCAGAGTCTTCTTCTTGTTCACAGGAGCGTGGTAGACAGTCATAGTCTTCTTGCTGTTCACTGGAGCGTGGTAGACTGTCATAGTCTGCTTGCTGTACACCTGAGCCTGGCAGACTGTCATAGTCTTTCTGTTGTTCACTTGAGTGTGGCAGACTTGCATCGTCTGCTGCTGGTTGCTCAGAGGAGGTTTCTAGACCCTCATGGTCTTGTTCATGCAAGGACTGCGCTTTGGAGTCTTTCATTGCTTCTATCGTGGAGGCTGTCCACGAGCTCGCTGTGGAGGCTTGTGTCTCTCCCTCTGTGGAGTCTTGCAGCGTTCCCTGTGTGGAATCGTGCATTGGTCTCTCTGTGGAAACTGTCATCACTTCTTGTTCATGCAAGGACTGCGCTCTGGAGTCTTGCGTTGCTTCTATCATGGAGTCTGTCCATGAGCTCTCTGTGGAGGCTTGTGTCACTCAAGTCACTTCATGTTCATGCAAGGACTGCGCTGTGGAGTCTTGCGTTGCTTCTATCCTGGAGTCTGTCCACGAGCTCGCTGTGGAGGATTGTCACTGGAGTCACTTCTTGTGTGGAGACGTGCAGTTGTCTCGCTGTGGAGTCTTTCATCGCTTTCTGTGATCCCTTCGTCGTGCGTGGACCACTCTCTGTGTGGAGTCGGGGACCCTTTGTGGAATGTGGACCACTCTCTGTGTGGCAGCAGGCTACTGTCTGTGGGCTTGTACCGCTCTCTGTCTCTTGGTGTCAGGCCGCAGCATCATCCTGCACTCACGAGTCGGGATGTCATATATGCTGGGCTGAAGATCCTCAAATCCGAAGAACACATCCGCGCCTGTGTCGGATTCTTCACAGTAGAACACATCCCGTTGCTGTTTGGATTTGGTACTGGGGTAGCCACCAAAGGTGAAATGTTTGTCTGAGTCGTTGTCTTCCAAGACCATATCATCACGTTTTATGTCGGAGCTGGCATTGGGCTCGCCATGTCCAAAGAAGAATTCAAGGTCTGAGTCATAATCTTCAAGGACTGTATCATCTCTTTGGGCAGTGCTAACTGCTTGTTGCAGGGTTCTGCGGAGGTTACTTTCAGCTACTGGTCGAATTTCAGGCGTTGTGCTGTCGTTCCAGTTGAAAGAATCGGGTTTTACAGCTTTAAAAAAAAATTCCCGAGTTTTGGGACATTTCCCCTTTAAGCGGGCGTGGTCTGGGGCCTCTGACGTCATGAAGCATGTGACGCAGTGCGTATGAAGCGATTGTGCATGCGCAGATCGCAGTTCCTTTACTTGGGGCCTTGTTCTCAATTCCGCATGCGCGGCTTCTCGCGCATGCGCAGATGGACCTTCCCGTTCTATGCGTTCTTCGTGGCAACTGCGCATGTGCAGCACCTTTTCCAAGATGGCTGCAATTCAAAACTGCCATTCGTTGCTGCAAGCCTACCTCGCGGTGAGTTTTGGCGCCTCTTTTACCTCTTACCTTTTCTTCTTGTATGTTCCTCGCAGAATTCTTGGAATTTGTCCAGGACTGCCTGGAAATCGCCCTTGTTTTGCCCCTTTGAGTATTTGAAGTTCTGGAAGATTTCAGCTGCTTCTGGACCCACGACGGTAAGTAGAAGCTTTATTGTCTCTGCATCCGCCATGCCATCTAGGTCGAACGCTACCAGGTAGATCTCGAATCTCTGCCGGAACCAACGCCAGTTTTCACTGAGATTGCCTTGGTACCAGAGCTGCTGTGGAACCGGAATCTCGAACATCATCTTACCTGGCTGCTGTTGCTGGTAGTCACTGTTTGCTGAGTTTTAACTATATGGATTGAAAGAGTTCACTCGTGGAACCATGTTTTGTTATGCTCTTGTCGTAGCATAAGCTGCTTCCTTGATGTGCACTCTGACAAAGGAAGGTTCACACTTGGAGATAGCTTTAACACGTTTATTAAACTATTAACAATTCTCCGACTTGGATTCAACGCTACTGTTAATCCTGCTGTAGCTACTCAGACTGACGAACCAGTCTGCTACAATCCACGTGGTGGATGTGATGTTCAGTCAACCCTGTGTCTATACTCACTGAGTGTCTCCACTGGAAAGAGACTGAGCATGTGCGATGTGTCCTTTTATATGGGTTGGTGTAATGCCCTCCTGTGGTAGTGTCACCTCTGTGTGGAGCGTGACGGCCCATTGGTTGTGTCCTATCTTACTGACCTATTGGTTGACTGTCTGTGTGTCATGTCTCTGGTGTTCCCTCTAGTGTCTAGCTAGGTGTAGTGTATGTACATTAACCCTTTGTGTACTTACAGTGATGTATATCACCACAATGCTCTCCTCAAATTTAGCTTCCAGTTAAAACCACAAAATTTCTTGGGAATTATTCACTTGTGATAGCTGGACATCATCTCATTTAAGGAGAGCAGCTGGGTGAAAGCATCACTTTGGCCACAGATCTAACAGCTGTAGTGGGAGTGTTATCTAGGTCCCATTCAAATTCTGTCAACGTTCCTATAGGTGGCCTGATCAAGAGGGACTAATATGTTGGGTTCTAGACAACATGAGTTCCACTCATCAGCTTATTGGCTGCCACACAAATGCTGAATATCAACGCAAGGAGGAATTCCCAGCCTAGGCAATCCCTGCCGTTGACATTGCCTCTGCCCATCATTTGAATTGCTTGGGTCAGCCAGAGGTTCTGCCCTTTACAGAGTACCGGCAAAACACCTGGAAACATATGAAACACTTGTGGAATTATAACTTATTTTTCTAATCAAGAAAAAGAAGCAACAGCATTAGAAAATGGAGCATTCTTTCACTGCACCTGGTGTCGGGATAAAACACCCCATGATCAACCAAAGCAGCAGGAAGATGCACCATAAAGGTATCTCAAACTCTGCTCTTTCTATATGCCTTAGAACATAGAACATTACAACGCAGTACAGGCCCTTCGGCCCTCGATGTTGCGCCGACCTGTGAAACCACTCTAAAGCCCATCTACACTATTCCCTTATCGTCCATATGTCTATCCAATGACCATTTGAATGCCCTTAGTGTTGGCGAGTCTACTACTGTTGCAGGCAGTGCATTCCACGCCCTTACTACTCTCTGAATAAAGAGCCTACCTCTGACGTCTGTCTTATATCTATCTCCCCTCAATTTAAAGCTATGTCCCCTCGTGCTAGACATCACCATCCGAGGAAGAAGGCTCTCACTGTCCACCCTATCCAATCCTCTGATTACCTTGACTCAGATTGAAATATTTTACAGGGTAAGAGAATTGTCTGTATGTTCAGTAAATGTTTTAAGTCAGCATTCACAAATCAGAATGTATAATACAGGTGGGCAAGAACATATCCTCTGCCATGAGAAAACTCAAGGAATTAAATGCTTACCAGGTATTAGGCTGATAGTACCTGATAACTGGACCAAATTTTAATTTTAAAATTAATGAGAAATTGAGTATGAAATAGATGAGGCAACATGAAATGTGGAACTCCATTACTGCTCCATGCTGTAAAATGGCTGGCCTAGATCATCTATTCAGTCATAATACAAGGGTGGAACACAAGACCGTTTAGATATTGTTGAGTGGGCTGAGGCTATTTGAGATTCTTGCAGATGCACTAAGGGCCAAGCAGTGGCAGGCAACTAGAGGAAGATGAGATTTGAGGAAACAATCCTTCTGGGTGTGGTGCAACCATTTTTGAAAACAGTACGCTGGAAGAGCCCTGGCAGGGCACATTGATAATCAGGAACAGCCTATATGGTTAATGAGGTAGTGGCTGCCATCATAGGAGGAAGATAACATTAAACTACCTCCTAGACAGCTTAATATATAGGTTATGACTGAACCACCGTGTTTTCAGAACAAACTGTTTATCTCCACAAACACATTTCAGGATGAAATACTTTGAAGTTAAATTGAAAACATTATAAACTTCAATTTTACTAAACACAATAGAGAGTAAGTTCTAACATTCTAGCAAATAAAGAAAATTATTGTTTCCTATGATCTCCTATGACACTGCATATGGTAAGTCAGGGTATTGGGATTCTCTTATTTCTGCTGACTTTGTGTTGATATTCTTCTCTACGCTCCATAACACCTTAAAGTGCATGTAAATAATTGACAGTTGTTGACTCATTACAACTCAGAGGATATTTTTTGTGAGGGCCACGAAGAATCCAGCACGAGTGTTAAGGATACAAAGTAATAACATTTATTTACAATAACATATATATATATATATAACAGCAGCAGCAACTTCCCTTGCTGCACTCTCCTTCCTGCTGGTTCCAAACTGGCCAGATTTATTTATACTTGGAGTTTACTAATGGTTTCTCCGCCCCCCTCATTGGGGAAGCTCATACTCCCACAGGATTGTGGGATTGTCATTAGTCCCCAGCCAATGGTAAGCAGGCAGGTTATAACATCCCTCCCCCCCAAAGTCCAAGGAATCCACCGAAGACCCTGGCGAACGAGGGCGTCGGACTCGTTTTGCCGCAGGCCGGACACCATTTGCACGCGGCGCTGGATCAGGCGGCGTGTAACGAGACGGAGACCGGCGCTTCCGTGATGAACGGCGAGATGCCGAGAAAACCCCTGTCCCTGCCGTTCTTGTGTGCGGCGTACTTTTGCGCCAATGTCCGCGAAAACCATACTGAGGCGGGTGCGAAGTCTCCGGCCCATTAGGAGTTCTGCGGGAGCTACCCCAGTCACCACATGGGGGGTGGTCCGATACGTAAACAAAAAGCGAGCCAGTCCCGTGTCCATTGATCCGGAAGACTGCTTCTTTAGCCCTCTTTTGAATGTCTGCACTGCGCGCTCCGCCAACCCATTTGAAGCCGGGTGGTAAGGGGCAGTGTGGATATGGCATATGTCGTTCACCTTCATGAACCCCGCAAACTCGTCACTCGTGAATGGAGTGCCGTTATCCGTGACCAGCACCTCGGGGAGGCCATGCGTACTAAAAGACAAACGGATCTTTTCAATTGTTGCGCAGGACATTGTCCCCTGTATCTTATGCACCTCTAGCCATTTAGACTGGACGTCGATTAATAGAAGGAACATGGATCCTTGAAAAGGGCCTGCGAGATCTGCATGCAAGCGTGCCCAAGGCCGCACTGGCCATTCCCAGTGATGTAGGGGCGCGGCCGGCGGAAGCTTCTGATGCTCCTGGCAAATGGAGCAGTTTTGGGCCACCTTCTCAATGTCGGTGTCGAGGCCTGGCCACCGGAGATAACTCCGGGCCAACATTTTCATCTTGGTCACACCTGGATGCCCATTGTGCAAGTCTCTTAGTATCAGCTCCTAGCCTTTTTCCGGGACAATCACACGCGTCCCCCACAAGAGGATGCCGTCTTCCACGCTGAATTCTGACAGCTTGGAGGAAAATGCCCGCAACTCGCCTGGGAGCTGTCTATGCTGCCCACCATACAGGACTACGTGCCGAACCTTTGACAGGACTGGCTCCGACTGGGTCCACTCACGGATCTGTGATGCCGTGACAGGCAAGGTGTCCATAAAATTTAGGGTTGCAACCACCTCACCGGTCGTGGGGGTCGACATGGGGCCGGTCGATAAAGGCAATCGGCTCAGTGCGTCGGCATTTTCTATCTGCGTTCCTGGCTTGTGCTCCAGAGAATACTCGTATGCAGCAAGCAACAAAGCCCAGCGCTGGATCCGTGCAGAAGCAATGGGAGGTATTGTCTTATCCTCTCTGAAAAGTCCCAGCAGAGGCTTATGATCAGTCACGATAGTGAAATGGCGGCCATACACGTACTGGTGGAAGCGTTTCACCGCAAAAACCACTGCCAGGCTCTCCTTCTCGATCTGCGCGTACTTTTTCTCCGCTACAGTCAATGTGTGGGAGGCGAAAGCTATCGGTCGCTCGGCCCCGTTCTCTATCTTGTGGGACAGGACGGCCCCAATACCATACGGGGATGCATCACATGTGACGAGCAAAGGCTTTCCAGGATCATAGTGGGTTAGTAACCCAGACGACAACAATTGTTGCTTTACCCGCCGGAAAGTGGTTTCTTGCGGCTGACCCCAAACCCAGGTGTAATTTTTCTTTAGCAGAAGGTGCAACAGGGCCAGCGTAGTTGCCAGATTGGGGAGGAACTTCCCGTAATAGTTTACGAGACCGAGAAAAGAACGAAGATGCGAAGTGTCAGTCGGGGCGGGGGCCTGTTGAATCGCACGCACCTTCTCTGCGACGGGGTGCAAACCTTCGCGGTCCACCCGATAACCTAGGTAGACTACTCCCTTTGCCTGAAATACGCACTTTGTGCGATGTAAACGGACTCCAGCCTCCGAAAAGCGTCTAAGGACAGGCTCCAGATTTTCCAAATGTTCCTGCTCCGACGTCCCTGTAATCAAAACGTCATCTAAGTAGACAGCAACACGTGGTAAACCTCTCAAAATGCCCTCCATAACATGTTGAAAAATAGAGCAGGCAGAGGATACTCCAAAGGGCAACCGTGTATATTCATACAGGCCCCGGTGTGTATTAATCGTTACATATCGTCGGGAGGCAGGGTCCAGCTCCAACTGCAGGTAGGCGTGACTCATATCTAATTTTGTGAACGAGAGTCCACCTGCAAGTTTCGCGTACAGATCCTCTATGCGAGGCATTGGATATTGGTCGAGTCAGGACGCCGTATTCACTGTAAGTTTATAGTTGCCACAAAAGCGAACTGTGGCATCTGGCTTCATTACGGGTACAATTGGTGCTGCCCAGTCAGCAAAACGGACGGGCCTGATAATACCCAAACTCTCCAAACGAGTGAGCTCCCCTTCTACCTTCTCGAGCAAGGCATAAGGCACCAGGCGCGCCCGGAAATAGCGCGGTGTGGCTCCTGGTTCGACTTGGATACGGGCTACTGCCACTTTTATTTTCCCCAAACCAGGCTGGAATACATCTGGGTATCGTCCTAGCACCTCAGTCAACCCTCCAGAAACTGTTTGGAGGATGTGCTGCCATTCCAACCGCAAATGGCGCAACCAGTCCCGACCCAACAGCCTGGGCCCCTGGCCGCACACCATGATAAGTGTGAAACACCCCCCTGGCGTCCATAAACAACAGGGGTCATTGTAGTTCCTGCAATGTCCAGTGGTTCCCCCGTGTAGGTGACCAACCTGACCTGTGAGTCGGTTAATGTAAGGGTCTGTATACCCTGCTTGATGCGGTCGAATGTCCTCTGGGCGATCACGGAGACCGCTGCGCCAGTGTCCAACTCCATCTCAAGCGGGTGATCATTGACCCGTACTGTCACCTTAATGGGGGCCACACGGGGAGCTGCCACACAATGCAGCTGCAGGCAGTTGTCCTCCGTCTCCACGTCCTCAGGAGTAGTTGCCGCAGGTTCATCCACATGGAAGGTACGACCCCTGGGCTGGTCCCAGTTTCGGTCAGAACGACGGCGCCTCTGGCGCCCCCAGGACCGGCGTCCGCGACGGTGTCGGCGCCTACAAGTCTGACACGGACATGGCTCCTCATCCATTGGTTCTGGAGAAGGCTCCCTTCGGGGAAGAATGTCCGACGGCCACTGGCGTCGATCCGGATGTCGCCTCGCCCAAGGTACCGCAGGGGTGCAGGGGGACGTTTTCGGACAGAAGGGGTTGCGTCCCAAGGCATGCACTTCCATTCCCTGTAGCTCCTGCACTCCTCGTTCTGCGCTCTCTCGGGAAAATACTATTTGAATGGCCTGTTGAAAAGTCAATGTTGGCTCAGCTAACAACTTTCTCTGGGTGGCCGCATTGTTAATACCGCAAACCAAACGGTCGCTTAACATTTCTGACAAGGTCTCACCATAGTCACAGTACTCCACAATCCTGCGTAGCCTGGATAGAAAATCGGCAAGGGATTCTCCAGGGGTCCTCTCAGCGGTATTAAACCGGTAACGCTGGACTATCGTGGACGGGGTTGGGTTAAAATGTTGCCCCACTACATTCACAAGTTCATCAAACGTTTTTGTATCCGGCGCAGCTGGGTACGTAAGGCTCCTAATCACCCCAAACGTATGCGGGCCGCAGGCGGTGAGCAATATGACCACCTGGCGCTCCTTTTCGGTGATATTGTTTGCCTGGAAATAGTAACGCCTCCGTTGTGCGTACTGGTTCCAGCTTTCCAGCGCAGTATCAAAAACATCCAAACGTCCGTACAGAGGCATGGTATCATAGAAAACAACTTCCAACCTGTATCCAACAAAAATCCAGGGAGGTGGCTTCAGCAGTGTAGACAGCTATTCACTTTAACCCTCGTCGCCAGTTTTGTGAAAGCCACGAAGAATCCAGCACGAGTTTTAAGGATACAAAGTAATAACATTTATTTACAATAACATATATATATATAACAGCAGCAGCAACTTCCCTTGCTGCACTCTCCTTCCTGCTGGTTCCAAACTGGCCAGCTTTATTTATACTTGGAGTTTACTAATGGTTTCTCCGCCCCCCTCATTGGGGAAGCTCATACTCCCACAGGATTGTGGGATTGTCATTAGTCCCCAGCCAATGGTAAGCAGGCAGGTTATAACAATATTGTAAATCCAGACTGTTCATTGACAAATGTACATCTCCTGTGATGTTTTTGTTGTTAATGAGTTGATAGCCCATTGCTCAGACAACTATAAAAGAAACATTGGGAGCGATTTACAGGCCTTGTTGGCTTGGTGACGTGTTGAGTCCGCTGAATCTCGCGAGAAGCCTCTCGGTTAAGGGTGGGGGGCCCTGAAAAGGGGGGACCTCAGAGACCCCATTGCAGAGTGTCCTCACTTGGTGTGTATGGGGGACCCTCAAGCTAACTTAGAAATCGGGGCCTCTTTTAAAATGGTGACCCGTTCTCTGAGGAGCCGGCCTGGCCAGCGAGTTCAACTAGCCAGTGAGGAAAGAATTTCTCAGGGCACAATTTAACAAAAAGATTCCTAAGTGTCATTTTGGCCGCGATTAGTGGGGTGTTTCTCAGCAGCTGCATTGGCAAGATCGCAGCCCATATTTAATGGTACTTAATCCCAGAAATGGGCCACAACAAGCTTCTCGCCACTACTAGCTGTCTCACCATCTGGTTTGCCAGAGCCGGGGCTTGGGAGTCGGAGGAACAGCAGCAGGGTCACCAATATTGCCAGGAAGGCAGTAGCAGCGCCTGTCAGTATGGGCAGTATGACTAGGAGGATCAACATCCAATGCAGGAAGAAGATCAACAACCTGCTGCAAGGGTAAGTTACCACTTCTCTCCTGGCAACAGTTCTGCCTGTCACCCCACAAATTCCCAACCACTCCCCCCCCCCCCCCCCACACACACAAATCACCGGCTGACACCTTGTACCCTCCACACATCCGATCATTGTGCTTGTTCCTCAGCACCCCCTAGCACCCACCAGCACAACCCTTCATGTCCAGTTGCAGTGCCCACATATGCCACCTGCTATGGACACCCCACCCCCTGCACTATCAGCCGCGTTGACCGACAAAGCCCTCTTTGTCCTGGCAGGAGAATATAGCCCTTAATAAGCGGGAAAGGGCCAAGACCGGGGTCAGAGCAGCAGAGATGCGAATCCTGAGCCCCTATAAGGAATGGGCCCTGGAAATTACCGGGTTGCCCGAGGAGAGAGCAGACACCAACAGCGTGGTTGGCCTGTGTCGCAAAGGTGAGGATCTACTGCCCCTTCACCCAGATAAACTGTCTCAACTGAGTTGTTCATGACAGACAAAATAATCCTTCCCTTTCACTGACCACATGTCCATTCTCTCGCAGGACCTTCATCTGATGGAACTTGGCCATCCAGACTCATTTCCCGCAGCCACCCAAGAGAACACCTCGGAAGGGAGTTCCGAGGAAATCATCACAGCTGTCAGCCATACCTTCCACCATCGCAGACACAAACCTTGGTGGGCAACCTTACTGGACAGGTTTCTGGGGCACAATCCGGTGACCACCACACAGTTGCTAATGCACATCAAATGGAGATAGGAACATCAAAAGGAGTCGGCAGTCAGAGTTCTGCTAGATCCCAGAATTCAGCTGACTCCCATTCAGATGCGGAGCCTCTGGACAAGGTTCTCCCAGGGTTGATGCAGATGCCAGGACACAGCGATGAGATTCAGGAGGGGTGTCAGTGACAAGTCCCAAAAGCTATGGGAGTTGGCACCGGCAATGCGTGGCACCAAGGCCAACACTGCTAGGGTAGTCACCGCAGTGAAAAGCCTGCAGCATGAGGTCAGTGTCTTGAGTGGTGGTGCCCAAGGCATGGCTCAGTCTGTGATGACCGTGGCTGAGGGCCTCCACATCATGTCCCAGTTGCTGAGGGACATGTCCCAGATGCAGGTGGACATTGCTGAGACACTGCAGAGTGTGGCCTAGTCACTGAGGAGCCTCGCCGAATTGGTGGATGATGAGTCTGGAGAAGGGTGTGTAGATAGCCTGGGTCACATTGAGATCCAAAAGTTGAGGAGTTGGGCGTCTTGAAAAATATTAAGGTAGATAGGTCCCCAGGGCCTGATGGGATCTACCCCAGAATACTGAAGGAGGCTAGAGAGGAAATTGCTGAGGCTTTGACAGAAATGTTTGGATCCTCACAGTCTTCAGGTGATGTCCCGGAGGACTGGAGAATAGCCAATGTTGTTCCTTTGTTTAAGAAGGGTAGCAAGGATAATCCAGGGAACTACAGGCTGGTGAGCCTTACGTCAATGGTAGGGAAATTACTGGAGAGAATCACACAGTTGGACGGTGGAAAATGCTACCATGGGGAAGAGTCAGGTGTTGTCAAACGAGGCAGAGCACCAGAGCTCATCCCAGAGCGGGTCGTCATCATCCTTCATCCCATGGACCAGACCCGCTGTTACTGCCAACCCAGGGCCCACACCCCGTAGTGTGGCAGGTAGGAATCATGGAGGGTGTTTCAGGGGAGGGTGTGGTATGGGGATGGGATGTGGTGTTCATGCCCCAGTTTCCCACACCCAGTCGGTGAACCCGGAGGCGATCAGTGCGTCCCATGTGCGTTGGCCCTGGCGCACATGTTGTGCAGATTCCTATACATGCCCGGGCCCCATGTCCTGCCCATCTCGCTCTCCCCACATCCTCCTTCTCCAGCATGTCGCCCCTTTGCTGCATGATGTTGTGGAGGACACAGCAGACCACCATGATGCGGGTGACCCTCCCAGCATCATACTGGAGGACCAGGCACCTGAATCGCATCTTCAGGAAGCAAAAGCACCACTTGATCTTCCACCTGATCGCTGCATGGCATCATTGTAGCGGGTCTCCGTGTCAGTTGGTGGCCTCCGGATAGGCGACATCAGCCACGACCACAGCGGATACCCCTGTCACCCAGGAGCCAGCACCCCAGCCTGGGGTGCTCCTTGAAGGGGCCAGGAACCTTCAAGTGTGCCAGGATGAAGGCATTGTGCATACTGCACAGGTAAAAGGCGCAGGCGTGAATGATGCGCAGCTGATGGTCACATACCAGCTGCACGTTCATCAAGTGGAATCCCCTTCGATTTTTGAAGAGCGGCCTGTCATTTGCAGGTGCTCATAGGGTTACATACATCCCGTTAATCAGCTCCTGGACCCAGGGCATGTCGACGATGGCGGCAAACCCTGCTGCCCGGGCATCTTGGTGCGCTCGGTCCACATTGAAATGGGTGTATTGAGCCAACTGGGTATATAGAGCCTCCATGATGATGCGAATGCACCTATGCACCGAGCTCTGTGAGATCCTGGACAGGTCCCCAATAGAGGTTCAGGGCGACGGTCACCTTGATTGCCACCGGGAGCGGGTGTCCTCCCCCATTGCCCCACGTTGCCAGGTGTGCCATCATCTGGCAGATATGTCACACTGTCTCTCTGCTCAGCCGGAGTCTTCAACGGCATGCCGGTCCGACAGGTCCTTGAATGACAGGCGCTGCCGGTACACACGAGGCCTCTTGCAGCACCTCCTTTGCACTTCTACCTTCTCGGCCTGTTGGGCGGCCAGCTCTCCACCCTCAGCGGCTACCTCCTGTTCCTCTGGGGAACACTCTGCTGCTGCAGCTTCCTACTCCTCGAGCAGCTCCAGCTCGTACAGCCGCAGTGCATCCCCCAGGGCTGCGGCGACTAGGAGGAAGGCCACCATTGCTGGTTGAAATCCAATATTGATTGTCTGCAGATGGTGAAAGGCGTTCATGATAGCATGGTACATATCCGAATGTCCAACCTGGTCCAACAGGCTACTCGGTGGCCTCAGTTGGCTCTTAGGGCTCTGCCCCTCTATATTCCCCCTCCCCCTTCCGCCATCCCCAGTATCTGGCTCCATCGGTAACCGGCGATGAGGGACCTCTGGCCCTGGTGCCCGTCCCTGCTAGCAGGGGTACCAACGGATGGTGGAGCTCATGCCAGCGGTGCACACTGCGACCCGTCCAGCACCTCTTTGGTCTACTGTGGGCGTTGCCTTTGGGTGGGCCGCATGATGCCCCACCGGCGGGGGTGGTGGGGTGGAGAGTAGGGGCTGGGGTGAGGGGATGGGAGCACCCGTACGGCCGGTATCACTCTGCAGGCCAGGGGCCAAGGTGGATGGTCAGTGGGGTGAGCAGCAAGATGGCTGCCTTTCAGGCCGCAGCAATGGCAGTCCATGCCTAGACACGGAGGCCCTGAGGGGGGTCACCCTGACCACATGGCCCATCCTCTGGTCACCTATGTCATCCCCATCTACCCCCGGACCTGGCTAAAGCCCTCCCGTCCCCCCGTCCCCCCGTCCCCGTCCCCCCGTCCCCAAGGAGCCGGCAACCCACGGTCGAGCCTCTGAATATCGTACCTCTTCTCTCTCCCTCATCAGCCAAGGCATCTGTTTCCAGGGGCACAGTGCTGCCTCCTCACCCTGGCCGCCTTGAGGAGGCTGTGCCATTTTTCCTGCTCTGTTAATCCTGGCACTGTTGCCCACAATGCTCACGACCTCTGCCGTATGCGGCAGGTTCGGTGCATGGCAGCGGGTGGCAACCTCCTTAACACCCCGGGGTACAGGGTGGCCCACCTCTCCGCCACGGCGTCCAACAAGGTCTTGAGTTCAGCCTCAGTGTACCGGGATGCCACTCTTCTTGCTGCCATCTTGTTAGCTGGGATTAGTGTGTGTGGGGACTGGAGTGTTTACATGTGGCTGCAGCTTGTCAGCCTCTCGAGTATCAGTCCCGACCCCGGAGAATTAGACACCGCTTTTCATTGGAATCAATCGTGTTCCATGTGATTCCGGTGCTGGCACATTCACGGTTGATGAATCGGTCCGGGAGCGGCGCCAATTTTGCGGTCATAGAAGTCCACCGATTCTGTATCGCCGTCAAAACTCAGGGCAGGATTCTCCTCTGGCTGATGCCAAAATCGCGAAACACGTTTGGGCGGAGAATATGGGGCGGTATTCTCCCCCGCCCCCCGCCGGGTGGGAGAATCGCTGGGGCGCCGCGCGAATTGCGCCACGTCGCCCCGTCCCCCGCACACGATTCTCCCACTCCCCCCCCCCGAAACCAGCGCCACGCGAATTGCGCCGGGCCGCGATTGGCGGGCTGGCATCTCTGTCGGCGGGCCTCCTTTCTTCCGCCGGCGAGCCTGGATCCATCCGTCATGTTTGTGCGGGACGGCCTGGGGAGGATGGCCGCCGCGCATGTGCTAGTTGGCACCGGCCCAACTGCGCTAGCGCGGGACCCAAGTCTTTTACGCAGCGCCGGGTCTCTGACGCCGCGCCGAGGACCCGCCCCCATAAATCGTGTGATACCCCTGCTAGCTCCTCGGAGGGGGAGAATAAGGGTCTGGGAACGGGCGCCGACGCCGGAGTAAAACACTCCGGTTTTTACTCCGGCGTCAGCACTTAGACTCCCGTTGGGAGAATCCTGCCCATGTTCTCACACCAAAACTGATGCCTAATCGCAATTCTCCGTCACCTCGACAGCGGCGTCAATGCGGTCTGGAATGCACATACAGTAAGCACCGTTTGCATGTCATTAGCGGGCCTGCCCAGTATTCTCCGGGGCCTCCGCGATTCTCCTCCTCCGATGGGCCGAGTTCCCAGCGGCGTGGTTCACTTGTGCTTTTAAAAATCGTGAAACCAGCATCGCGGCTGCTGAGGGAGAGAGAGGAGGGAGGACATGGAGAGGGGCAACTGTGGGCTGCCAGGCCGGAGCTGGGCTGGCCGGGGAAGGGGTACCCTGCCAGGGCCGGTAGGGGGGTGGGTGATGGGGGAACAGTCCGAGTGGCCGGGGTGACCCACACAGGACTGGGGGGGGGGTCCAGTCATGGACCGCCATTACCGCGGCCTGCAAAGCAGCCATCTTGTTGCGCACCCCACTGACCACCCACCTTGGCCCCTGGTTCTGCAGAGTGACACCGGCCATATGAGCACTCGCAACAGTCAGCGGGAGCCGTGCCGCTGGCATGGGGAGGCTTCTACGAAGTCTGGGGATACTGTTGGGGGAGTGGCCAGGGAGTGGCCAGGAGTTGTCCCGTGGGGCAGTATTCGGCAGGTTGGGTTCGCACACCGCCGGCACCGTGTTGTACGGCGCAACCGCTGCAAGTCGTCGCCGTGTGCTTGCATGGCAGCGGACCATTGGAGCGGGAGCCGGGAGTTTTAACCGGCGCCGCTGCTAGCCCCTCACCGGTCTCGGAATCGGTGAGGGTTCGGTGCCAATTTTGGCGTTGTAAAACTCCACAGTTCCCATGCCGGTGACGGCACTCAGCCACAAAATCGGAGAATCCAGCCCCATTTCTCCTGGATCCCTGACAGGTGACTTCAACTTATATTACTGTAATATGATTGAGAGTCTGGTGTTGAAATGCTCCCTGACCAGCTCAAACTACTTTGCGTCAGGAGCCTCCAGGGATGTCAAATTTATTATAACGTTGTAGTTGTTGGCCCAAAAGCTGTTGATAGGATAACCTTTTATTTATCCTCCCTCATTATTTCATTTGCAGTGTCAGACGGTAATGGAGCTGTTCAATATACTGATGCCCTGATCGAATGGGTCAAAGTTTCCAATCATGGACATTTTTCATTCACTGTTCTCTGGCGCGGTTAGCGCCTTCCAACTTCTTTGTTGGTTTTGGAGGCTTCTCCCTTCTGCTTAGAATTCAATGACTGTGGCTTTTGATTGATTGCGTTTAAACGGGCCATGCTACCACATGGGCAATAGTGCCGGCCTAGCCAGCAATGCCCGCCACACAAGAAGGAATTTTTAAAAGTAAGATTCCACATACACTCATGAAATAAATCAGGAGATTTGATTTGGTGATGTAGATTAAGGAATAAATGTTGACCAGGATATCAGATGAATGTCCTCGCTCATCTGCACCTCGAAAGTTGCAGCAGTCCCTCAATACTGCCTGAAATATCAGCCCAGATCTTGTGCTCAAGTTTCCTGAACATGATTGAACCTTCAAGTTTTTGACCCAGGAGCTAAATTACTTTGAGCCAAAGCTGACATTTATAAAGTTATTTTACCATTGAAAGCCATAACAGTTGGCAAAGTATCAACATATTATTTGCATAATATGTGCAACAAACTGTTATAGCCAGTCTATATTTGGGTAGATAAGATGTGGTGGGCTGGAAACCATCTTTGGCACAAAAATGAAGATAAGACTCAGAACGAACAAATATTGTTGCAGAATCTGAAAGTGTTCTAAGAAATCATGCAATACATAAACATAAATTACATGCATCGGTTACTTACACCAAATATGTATAGTTTTCATGGCTGATATTAGTATTTTGTTGGGTTTCCATAGTTTTAGTTGAATCAACAATTATAAATCTTTTTCAAAAAGTTATAAAAATAAATAAGGAAGCTTTCTTGAGTCGAGTGAAGAATTTTTGCATTTTTACACACAGTGGGGTAGATTTTAACTTGTATCACGGAGTGAAAACAGAGTATTAGCAGAATTAAAACAGTTGGACAGGACTTAAATGACGATCTAGTCACCGCCATCTTAAAAGGAGGCAACCATTGGGCAGCCAGTGTGCCCCGCATTTCAACCAGTAGGCCCCTTTAATATGTACAGCGTGCGCAGCACCTCCATTACTATTGTAGGACACAACAGAGCACTCACTGTGCATGTTCCATCCAATATTGTTAGTGGTACAGCTGAAGGGACTCCAAAAAAGGCCATTTTAAATTATTTTTCAGGCTGGAGCAAACACTAACTGGGTTTGTGCTGCCCCAGGCTGCATCTGCACCCCAAACCCCAGGACTTACCTTGTGCCAGAGTGGCCTCACCAATTGTTTTACATTGAGATATCCACTGAGTACATACAACTTGTGTGCTAAATGTGCCCCAGGCCTCAAAATGGGAGACAGGAAGCTGATAGAATAGGACAATCAGCCAACTGAAAGTTAATAGCCGAGATCCTCTGATCTCTGATCCCGCGCCGGGTCAGAGAATCGCCGGGGGGGGGGCAAGAATCGCGCCACCCGCTCCGAAGACCGGTGCCCACGGGGTCAACGCCGCGCCGGTCGAGGGCCGTTGAAAGCGCGCCCCCCCCCCCCCCCGGCCGAGTGCCCGCCGAGTTCGGCGGTGTCCCACCGGCGTGGGTTACGTATGGTCCTACCTGACGGGCCTTTGAATTCTGGCTGCGAGGACTATCCTGGCGGTTGGGGGGGGGGATCTGACTCCCAGTGGGGGGCCTCCACGGTGGCCAGGCCCGCGGCGTGGCCTACCGATTGGCGGGTGGGCTAATTCCATGGGGGGCCTATGTTCCTCCGCGGCGGGCCCCTGTAAGACTCCGCTATATTGCCCGGGGGCCGGCACGGACCCGCACCGGCCGTGGCGTGCCAGAGCAGCGGACATTACTCCGGCACCGTACTAGCCACCTAGGAAGGGGTGAATGCCTGGGTCTGGAGGCCCTTTGACACCGGAGTCGCTTGCGCGGCTTTTGACGCCGGCGTCAGAACTTGGCCGTGGGACCGGAGAATCCCGGCCAACATCTATTTAGGTCATAAAATGTCATAGAGTTCCTACAGTACTGAAGGAGGCCATTCGGCCCATCGAGCCTGCACCTGCCCTCTCAAAGAGCACCCTACTCACGCCCACAACCCAACCCTATCCCCGCAACCCTACCTAACCTTTTGGACACAAGGGGCAATTTAGCATGGCTAATCCACCTAACCTGCACATCTTTGGACTGTGGGAGGAAATCGGAGCACCCGGAGCAGACCCACGCAGACATGGGGAGTGCAAACTCCACACAGACAGTTACCCAAGCCCAGAATTGAACCTGGGTCCCTGGTGCTGTGAGGCAGCAGTGCTAACCACTGTGCCACCGTTCCGCCATGCTGCCCTAATTAGGTGTTAGGAAAAAGCACTGCTGTTAAGAATGTAACATGTTAGTTTGAGGTTTGCAGGCCTGAATCCATCCTTAGAATGTAATCATTCCTGGTGAGCCTCTCCATGAAAACATTCTTCTTCAATCCCGCACAATGGGAGTTTTCACAGTGGCATGGAGTTAATAGGAGTGCTTTCAAAAGAAAAACACTGCGGTTGCTGGAAATTTGGAATAAAAACAGAAAGTGCTGTAAATACTCAGCAAATCTTCCAACACTTGTGGAGAAAGAGGAACAGTTAACATTTCATGTCAATGACCTATCATCAGAACAAAAGGTGCATATCTAGTTCTAAAGATTTCTTGTGAATAGTACAAATTTCCCTTCAGATGTAGAAATCAAGGGCTGGATTCTCCAATTTTGAAGCTATGTCCGGAGGATCCATGTCGTTTTACATGGGTAAAATCGGCACTGCCCCAGCACCGTTCCTCCGACCAGTGAGGGGCTAGCAACCACGCCACTTAAAACACCTGACCACCATGAAATAAACAGCCAGAGAATTGCCAGGTCTGTGGCCGTGCATGCATATGGCAACGATCTGCAGCAGTCGCGCCGTACGTGCCCCGACCTGCCAGATAGTGTCCCCCTGGCCACCCCCCACCAGTCCCCCCAACCCTCGTCAAAGCCCCCTAGCCAGCAGCATGGCTCCCGCTGCTGGGCACAGTCTGCAGCCGCCACGGCATTCACGGAAACTGAGACCACACGTCCCCGGCGAGGTCATGAACTCGACCCATCGGGGGCGGAGCATCGGGGAAGGGCCTTCAGGTGATGTCCTGAGGCCGTCCCAACAGCGTGCGGCCGTGCCGCAGTGATGCAGTTTTGGAGGAGGCGGAGCGTGTGAAAACAGGTGCCGCCCCCAATTCGATCGTAAAAATGGATTCTCCGTCCAATCGCCGATTGCGAAATCGCCGTCAAGTAACGGAGAATTCCGCCCCAAGTCTCTTTCATTCTTCCAGGATATGCTTGGGGAATAATCACTTATGTTAACCAGCTGTTGAACCTCATTCTGCACTGCACAGTAGTTTATAGGGTGCTTGAAACTGTCCTTTTTTTCCATAAATTTAGAGAACCCAATTATTTTCTTTTCCAATTAAGGGGAAATTTTTAGTGTGGCCAATCCACCTAACCTGCACATCTTTGGGTTGTGGGGGTGAAACCCACGCAGACATGGGGAGAATGTGCAAACTCCACATGGACAGTGACCCAGGGCCAGGATTCGAACCCAGGTGCTCAGTGCCGCAGTCCCAGTGCTAACCACTGCGCCAACATGCCACCCTCTTTTGAATCTATCCTGACCATACCCTCTCTCCAGAATGTTTCTCCTACTCCATTCTGTTGTCAGTTCCCAAGAATCCATCCCTTCCTGTTGCACTTCAGCAAGTAGAAAAGATATGCATCCAAAAACTTGGAACATTCCCTCCGAAGCTTGCTTTTTCATTAGTTATTCATGCAATCTTTCATTCAATGTGGTGCAATTCTAAAATCCACAAACTGCATGTTTGATGCTGCAGCTAAACATGCTTTTCCTCCTCCTCAGTGCAGTAAACCACTGTAAACCTGTCTCACATACATGATTACAACCATTCCATGAAAAAACAGTGGGCATGTTAAACAGCCAAATGGATGGCCGAAGTCCTGCCCTGATGTTAGTCCATCAATCGGAGACGCATATCGCTCTAGCTTTAAAGCAAAACTGGACACTGAATTCCAACCAAGACCAAACCAAAGCCATGTCAATGCTCTGATTCTGTTGCCTAGAGTGCGCATGCAATCTAGAATTAGAGTTTGCCATAGAAACATAGGAGCCGGAGGAGGCCATTCGGCCCTTCGAGCCTACTCTGCCATTCATTATGATCATGACTGATCATCCAACTCAATAGCCTAATACCACTTTTCCCCCATATCCTTTGATCTCCTTCGTCCTGAGTGCTATATCTGACTGCTTCTCGAAAACATGCAATGTTTTGGTCTCAACTACTTCCTGTGGTAACAAATTCCACAGGCCGACCCCTCTCTGGTTGAAGAATATTTTCCTCATCTCTGTCCTAAATGGTCTACTGCATATCCTCAGACTGTGATGCCTGGTTCTGGACAACCCACCATCGAGAACATCCTTCCTGCATCTAACCTGTCTCTTCCTAAAAGAATTTTAGAGGTTTCTATGAGATCCCCCCTCAATCTTCTGAAGTACAGCGAATACAATCCTAGCCAATTCAATCTCTCCTCATACATCAGTCCTGTCATCCCAGGAATCAGTCTGGTAAACCTTCGCTGCACTCCCTCTGGTGCAAGAACATCCTTCCTTAGAAAAGGAGACTAAAATGGCACACATTATTCCAGGTGTGGCCTCACTAAGGCTCTGTATAATTACAACATGATATCCCTGCTCCTGTACTTGAATCCTCTCGCAATGAAGACTAACATACCATTTGCCTTCTTTACTGCCTGCTGTACCCGCATGCTTACCTTCAGTGACTGGTATACGAGGACACCGAGGTCTCATTGCACATTCCCCTTTCCTAATTTATGGTTATTCAGATAATGATCTGCCTTTTTATTTTTGCTGCCAAAGAGGATAACCTCACATTTGTCCAAATTATACTGCACCTGCCATTCATTTGCCCAATCACTCAACTTGACCAACTCACACTGAAGGATCTCTGCATCCTCCTCAGAGCTCGCCCGCCCACACAATTTGTTGTCATCTGCTAACTTGGAGATATTACATTATGTTCCCTCATCTAAATCATTAATATATATTGTGAATAGCTAGCTAGGGTCTGAGCACCGATCCCTGCGGTACCCCACTAGTTATTGCCTGCCAGTTTGAAAAGAGACCCGTTAATTCCTACTCTTTGTTTCCTGTCTGCCAACCAGTTTTCTATCCATCTCAATACACTACTCCAATACCAAGTGCTTTAACTTCATACGCTAATCTTTTATGTGGGACTTTGTCAAAAGCCTTCTGAAAGTCCAAACACACCACATCCACTGGCTCCCCTTCATCAATTCTACGAGTTACATTCTCAAAGAATTCCAGTAGATTTATCAAGCATGATTGCCCCTTCATAAATCCATGCTGACTCTGTCTGAGCTTGCCACTATTTTCTAAGTGATCTGCTTTAAAATCTTTGTAAGAAGTCTTACAACACCAGGTTAAAGTCCAACAGGTTTGTTTCGAATCACTAGCTTTCGAAGAGCAACCCCTTCCTCAGGTGAATCAGGTCATACACCTGAGGAGGGAGCTGTGCTCCGAAAGCTAGTGATTCGAAACAAACCTGTTGGACTTTAACCTGGTGTTGTAAGACTTCTTACTCTGCCCACCCCAGTCCAATGCCAGCATCTCCACGTCATGGCTAAAATCTTGGATAATGGATTTGAGAATTTTCCCTACTACAGAGGGTCAGGCTTACTGGTCTATAATTTCCTGCTTTCTCTCTACCTCCCTTTTTAAATAGTAGAGCTACATTAGTTACCCTCCAATCTGCAGGAACTGTTCCAGAGCCTTTAGGATCCTAGAAGGTGACCAGCAATGCATCCAGTATTTCTGGAGTCTCTTCCTTAAGTACCCTGGAATGTAGATTATCAAGCCATGGGGATTTACCAGTCTTCAATCCCATCAATTTCCCCAACACCATTTCTCTTCTAACATTGATCTCCTTCAGTTCCTCCCTCTCACTTGTGGCGACTAGGGGCTTTTCACAGTAACTTCATTTGAAGCCTACTTGTGACAATAAGCGGTTTTCATTTCATTTCATTCCCCAACATTTCTAGTATCTGATTTGTGTCCGAGGGCGAAATTCTCCCCCAACGGCGGGATGCCCGCCGACTGGCGCCAAAGCCGGCGCCAATCAGACGGGCATCGCGCCGGCAAAAAAGTGCGGAAGTCTCCGCATCTTTGGCGGCCTAGCCCCAACATTGAGGGGCTAGGCCGACGCCGGAGGGATTTCCGCCCCGCCAGCTGGCGGAAATGGCGTTTGTTGCCCCGCCAGCTGGCGCGGAAATGCGGCGCATGCGCGGGAGCGTCAGCGGCCGCTGTCAGTTTCCCAGTGCATGCGCGGGAGCGTCAGCGGTGCTGTCAGTTTCCCGCGCATGCGCAGTGGGGAGAGTCTCTTCCGCCTCCGCCATGGTGGAGGCCGTAGCGGAGGCGGAAGGGAAAGAGTGCCCCCTCGGCACAGGCCCGCCCGCGGATCGGTGGGCCCCGATCGCGGGCCAGGCCACCATGGGGGCACCCCCCGGGGTCAGATCGCCCCGCGCCCCCCCCCAGGACCCCGGAGCCCGCCCACGCCGCCTGGTCCCGCCGGTAAATACCAGGTTTGATTTACGTCGACGGGACAGGCAATTCCTGGGCGGGACTTCGGCCCATCCGGGCCGGAGAATCCAGCGGGGGGTCCCGCCAACCGGCGCGGCCGGATTCCCGCCCCCGCCCAATCTCCGGGAGCGGAGACTTCGGCGGGGGCGGGGGCGGGATTCACGGCGGCCAACGGCCATTCTCCGACCCGGCGGGGGGACGGAGAATGACGCCCCTTATTTGTGAAAACAAAAAAAATTTACATGTTTAGTTGCTCAGCTATTTCTTTTTCCCCTGTTACACATTCCCTGTTTCTGACTGTGAGGCACCTACATTTGTCTTCACCAATCTTCTTCTCTTCATGTACCTATAGAAGCTTTTACAGTCAGTTTTTATCTTCCCAGCAAGCTTACTCGTACTCTGTTTTCCCCTTCTTAATCAATCCGTTGGTCTATCTTTGCTCAATTCTACACTGCTCCCAATCCTCGGACCTGGGGCGGGATTCTCCGATAATGGGGCTAAGTGTTGATGCCGTCGTAAATACCATTGCATTTTACAATGGCATCAACGGGCCCCCAGGTCCATCAATTCAGCGGCCCACAAGGGGCCAGAATGGGCACCACAGGAAGTGCTCAAGGGAGCGGCCACCGTTCGGCCTCCGATACGCGGATTGCAGACGCAACACCACGGGGGCTTAAATAATTCACCCCCCACGCACAGCCATCGTAGGGAAGATGGACGCACGCGGTGCAGCGTCCAGGTTCCGAGATGGCGAATTAGACAAGCTCTTGGATGCTGCAGAGCAGAGGAGGGGGGTTCTGTACCATGGACCCAGCTGCAGGACACAAGGCGCCATTGTTCAGCGTTCGTGGGCGGAGGTGGGCGAGACCGTCAGGGCTGTCGGGCCGGTTGCCAGGGCAGGTGAACAGTGCAGGACGAAACTGCAAGACCTAATCAGGGCAGCCAGGGTGAGTACCCAGCACTGTGCCCCTGGCACCAACCCTCCTACCCCCCACACATCTGACACCGCCCCCCCACCCCCCCCAGGGGAACAGTCCAACCCCCACTCTGACCCACCCACACCAGCCGCAGTGACCGGGTGCCCTGTGCACCTATGCCATCATAGACCCAAACGCTGAGCTGCATGCGTCGAACCGTCTAACACTGTGAATGTTTGTGTAAGCCCCCCAGGAGGAGTCTGCCCATAACCGCAGGGAGTGGGAAAAAACCAGAGGGGAGCACCTGAATTGTGTCCCCTCACCATGCACGAGCAGAGGGCACTGGACATCGTTGGCGGACAGGAGGAGCGGGAGGTTGCCAATGCCGAGATCGGAGGCGAGCCACCAAGTGAGAACACCTTGCCTGGCCGCAGTTCCTCACAACACATTTGTGCCAAACCCCCTCACCCCTCCCCCTCACCCCACCCCCTCACCCCACCCCCTCACCTCAACTCACTCCCTCACCCCACCCCCTCACCCCACCACCTCACCCCACCCCTCCCTCTCACCCCACCCTCTCCCCCCACCCCCTCACCCCACCGCCTCACCCCACTCCCTCACCTCACCCCACCCCCTCACCCCACTCCCTCACCCCACCCCCTCACCCCACCACCTCACCCCACCCCTCCCTCTCACCCCACCCTCTCACCCCACCCCCTCATCCCACCGCCTCATCCCGCACACTCACCCCACACCCTCATTCCACACCCTCACCCCACACCCTCACCCCACACCCTCACCCCACCCCTATCCGTCTGTCTAACCATACATGCTGTCTTGTGTCTTACAGACCAGCGGCGATGGTCCTGGCCCATCCGGTGCCTCCACACCCCCAGCCAGGGCCGGTGCCCCCCAGGGACACTAGCACCGACGGGGAGGCCAGCAGTCTCAACAGCCCTGCACCCGACACGAGCCAGGATACGGAAACACCAGGGGACGGACACACAGAGGCTAGAAACACAGAGGACAGGAACACAGGGGACGGACTCACAGAGGACCAAAACACAGAGGACCGACACACAGGGGACCCACACACAGGGGACCCACACACAGGGGACCCACACACAGGGGACCGACACACAGGGGACAGAAACACAGGGGACCCACACACAGGGGACCCACACACAGGGGACAGAAACACAGGGGACCGACACACAGGGGACCCACACACAGGGGACAGAAACACAGGGGACCCACACACAGGGGACCCACACACAGGGGACAGAAACACAGGGGACCGACACACAGGGGACCGACACACAGGGGACAGAAACACAGGGGACAGAAACACAGGGGACAGAAACACAGAGGACAGGAACACAGGGGACGGACTCACAGAGGACCAAAACACAGAGGACCGACACACAGGGGACCCACACACAGGGGACCCACACACAGGGGACCGACACACAGGGGACAGAAACACAGGGGACCCACACACAGGGCACCCACACACAGGGGACAGAAACACAGGGGACCGACACACAGGGGACCCACACACAGGGGACAGAAACACAGGGGACCCACACACAGGGGACCCACACACAGGGGACAGAAACACAGGGGACCGACACACAGGGGACCGACACACAGGGGACCGACACACAGGGGACAGAAACACAGGGGACAGAAACACAGAGGACGTGACACAGGAATCCAATACACAGCATAATACTGCACAGGAGACCCCAGACTTCGGGTCCGATGAGGACATCGTCTTTCCAGCACTGTTGCCTCCTACACCCTCCACCATCGCAGAGACTATCAGCTCGGGTGGGTTCTTTAGTGAGGAGGCTCCTGGGACACTTACTGGTGAGCACCACACAGCTGCTCTGGTACAGCAGGTGGAGGTTGGAGCAGCCGAGGGGCCGGATGGTCAGAGGGCAGCTCGGCCCCAGCAACCAGCTGCCGCACAGACCGGTCCCGGGTGCCTAGAATTTCCACTCCCACCCATAGATCCGATGCAGTCAGCGACCCAGGGACGAGAGAAGGGGATGACAGCCGGTTTCCAGCACCTGCAGACACAGGTGGAGGAGTGCATCCACGTGCAGGATGCACGGTGGCGTCCGCGGTGGAGGCAATGGTGTCGGACATGGGTCAGGTTATGCAAGGCCTGGGGCTTTCTGTGCAGGTGGGGGCCATGGCTCAGGACATGGCTGCCCACTCACAGGCAGCCATGAGCCAGAGCCAGCTGCAGATTGCAGCGGCGCTCCTCAGTCTGGCCCAGTCCCAGCAGGCCATGGCTGAGAGCATCCCCGCCATTGCCCAGGTGCTGGCTGGCGTCGCACAGACCCAGAGGGAGATGGTGCAGTCCCAGAGGGAGGGGGCATAGTTCCAGAGGGAGGTGTCACAAACCCAGTCAGGGATGGCCCACTCCCTGAGCTCCATGGCCACTAACATGCAAACCCTAGTCAATACCAGAGCGGGCCTCCAGGACTGGCAGCGCCAGGTGTCGGGGGGTCTCGGGGTATGGCTCTGCTCGCACCCCCATCCCATGGAGAAGCCCTGCGGCCATTGGTTCACCAAGGGAAGAGGAGGTGTCGGGGCCCGTGCCGATGACTCCTGCAGGGTGAGGTCCCGGAACACTGCAACACCTCAGACTCCCCCTTTCCATCCCTGGTGCATCTGGTGGGAAGCAGGCAGAGTAGGATGGCACCACGCCAGCCGGGAAACCCGAGGAGCAGCCTGGCCCATCCAAACCGGCCGCACCATGAAACGTGCAGCAAACAGGGGCCCAAGTCACAGGGTGGGGCTCACAGAGGTCCACCTCCACTCCTGCTGAACTGTCTGGGGAACCACCTCGTCGTATTGTTAGGGCCCGTAAGGCCAAAAAATTAGACACTTAGTAAATTAGCATGGGTGCAGGGCATGATGTGTTAGGCAGGTAGGTTCGATATGGACTGCACTCGATGCAGGGAAGCTAGAATCAGACGTCTAACACAGAAGAAGATCCAACACTGTTTTATTCAACGATAGAACTGATATACATATTCAGCTGTGGGTCGACACTATACTGAACTGACTGGAGACCTTTTAGTAGCCTGACCAGACTTACTAGCTACCGCATGGTGTTTGCACTGTGCTAGCTCGTGGACTCTGACTGTCTCAGTGGCTGGGTCCCGAGAGAACGGGAAACCTAGTGCCCTCTGGCTTTATAGTGGTGGTGTCCTGCCTGGTGATTGGCTGCACTGTGCTGTGTGCTTACTGGTCATCCTGAGTGTCAATCAGTGCCTGTCTGCATCTCATTATATACATGAGTGGATATTATGACATCTCCCCTTTTTTTTTTAGATAAATAAATACTAAGGTGTGCGTGCGTATATATATATATACGTATATGCCTGACTATATACAAAAGGTGTCTAAATTAATGTATATACATAGGAAGGTGTCGATAGTGCAGATTCATGGCAAACAAAACAATATTTACAGAGGTTAAATCGATGAAGTCACAAAATGTACAAAAGTCTACAGATTCAGTCTTTGGGGTGGGCGACAAATTCTTGTCGATCACCGCAGAGGTGGATCAGGGGCCGCCTGCACGTAGATAGGCAGGATCGCTGCCATCGCAGTGGTCGCATGGGCCGGCAGGATTGCTGGTAGATCGGTGGCCTCGTGGCAGGGTACGTCCGGAGGAAGCATCGTAGGCGGTGGGGCACTTCGGTCAGGTAGCGGGCGTGGAGCTCTTCGCAGTCCCCGTCTGTTGCGTCGTAGCACGGAGCCATCAGCCATGCGGACAAGGAACGATCTTGGAGCCACTTGTTTGATCACAACAGCTGTGGCTGACCAGCCGCTCTCAGGCAACTGGACACGAACATGACCAGTTGGGGCCAGCTCGGGTCGATCCGTGGCCTGAGCATCGTATGTGGCCTTCTGTTGGGCCCGTGACTGCTGCATTTGCTGTAAGACCGTGAGCTGGTCAAGGTCTGGAACATGGATGGCTGGAACTGTGGTCCTCAGAGTGCGATTCATGAGCATCTGCGCTGGAGACAACCCAGTGGACAGTGGGGTTGTCCTGTATGCCAGCATCGCCAGGTTGAAGTCGGAGCCTGAGTCTGCAGCTTTGCACAGCAGCCGCTTTACAATATGGACCCCTTTCTCGGCCTTCCCGTTTGATTGCGGGTAGTGGGGACTGGAGGCTACGTGACGGAAGTTATAGGATTGTGCAAAATCAGACCATTCTTGGCTTTAAAAGCAAGGACCATTGTCGCTCATTACCGTGAGCGGAATCCCATGCCTGGCGAACGTTTCTTTGCAGGCTTTGATTACCGCCTTCGATGTGAGGTCGGACAGTTTCATCACTTCTGGGTAACTGGAGAAGTAGTTGACCAGGAGTACGTAGTCACGCCCCTTGGCGTGGAAAAGATCTACACCTACTTTGGACGACGGCGAGGTCACGATCTCGTGCTGTTGCAACGTTTCCTTGGGTTGAGCTGGTTAAAACTTCTGACAAGTAGGGCAGTTGAGGACTGTGTCGGCAATGTCCTGGCTGATGCCCAGCCAATAGACCGCCTACCGAGCTCTGCGTCGGCATTTCTCGACCCCAAGGTGACCCTCATGGAGTTGGCCCAGCACCATAGCCCGCATGATCTGAGGAATTACGATCCTGTCGAGTTTCAGAAGGATTCCCTCCACCACCGTCAGGTCATATTTTACGTTATAGAACTGGGGATATTGTCCCTTCTGCCAGCCATGGGTAAGGTGCTGCATCACACGCTGCAGCAGAGGATCCTTGGCCGTCTCCTCACGAATTTGGACCACCCGTTCGTCAGAGGCCGGAAGGTTGGTGGCACACAACTGCACTTGCGCTTCTATGTGGCAGATGAAGTCACTTTGTTCATACAGTTGGTAATGGACCTGGATAGGGCACCTGCAACGATCAGCTCTTTGCCTGGCGTGTAGACAAGTTGGAAGTCATAGCGGCGTAGTTTAAGAAGAATTCGCTGTAACCGAGGTGTCATGTCATTTTAATTCTTTTGGATTATATGGACGAGAGGCCTGTGGTCCGTTTCTACCGTGAATTTTGGCAGGCCGTAAACGTAGTCGTGAAACTTGACTATCGCTGTCAGAAGGCCCAGACATTCCTTCTCAATCTGAGCGTACCGTTGCTCAGTGGGCGTCATGGCCCTGGAGGCATACGCCACTGGAGCCCAGGACAAGGAGTCATCTCGCTGAAGGAGCACCGCCCCAATGCCGTCCAGGCTTGCATCAGTCGATATCTTGGTTTCCTTGGTTGGGTCGAAGAACGCTAGAACCGGGGCTGTGGTGAGCTTTGCATTCAGCTCACGCCCTTCCTCTTCATGCGTGGGCAGCCACTGGAATTCCGTCGACTTCTTGACGAGATGGCGGAGGGCCGTGGTGTGGGATGCCATATTGGGAATGAATTTCCCGAAGAAGTTGACCATCCCGAGGAAGCGGAGGACCGCCTTCTTGTCCTCCAGGGTCTTCATGGCGTTGATCGTCGAGACCGGTGGAAGAATGCTTGGTCTGGCGCTGATGGTGTCGAGGTCGGATTTTGAGGTTCGGTCCGGCGATGCGGCGGTGTCCAGTTTGAACCGGATAGGGGCCTTGTTCACTGTGAGGACAGCACACCACTCGTCGTCGGGATCCACACTGAGGATCGAGAGGCGTTTCGCCGTTGTGGTGGAAGGCAGCGCATGTGTAGTTATGATGCCCACCCGGTATGGGGACTTGAGGCACTCAGCATCAGGGTCCGTTGGGCTGTCGGGATCGTAATCTGGCATGCCTTGTTGTATTGAGCGGACACTTCTGCGCCGCAGCTGGGACCGCTGGCTGCTGAGCGGTGGAGCAGATCTGCAAAGAGCTGCGTAGTGGCCAAGCTTGCCACACTGTAGACACCGGCGTCCTTTTGCCGGACATTGCCCCTTGAAATGGGCGGAGCCACAATTCGGACACGTCATGACGCCGACGTCAGCGCGTTCCGTGTGCCATCACGCATGCGCAATGCGGTCGGTCGACGTACGCACCTGCGCAGTCGAGTTGTCGGGCTCGTCGTCCACTCGGTCATGGCGCGCATGCGCAGGGACCCGGGAAAAGCGTGCAAAACGGCCACCCTCCTCAATGCTCAGGCCCTGCATTTGTGCAATGGCCTGCACCCGTTCCGCCTCGTGGGAGGCCAGTTTTGCAGTTTCTGCTAACCTGATGTGGGAGTAACGATTCTTGGCATGCTCATAGACAACGCACATCTCGATAGCGACAGAGAGGGTCGACTGTTTGACTTTCAGGAGCTGCTGCCGAAGGGAGTCGGAGTGGACCCCGAAAACAATCTGATCCCGGATCATGGAATCAGCCGTCGAGTCATAGTTACATGACTGTGCTAGAATGCGGAGATGGGTCATGAAGGACTGAAAAGGTTCATCCTTACCTTGAAGCTTCTGCTGGAAAACGTACCGTTCAAAGCTCTCATTCACCTCAATGTCGCAGTGGCTGTCAAACTTCAGTAGGACTGTTTTGAATTTCATTTTGTCTTCGCCGTCAGTTGTAGATGTGGATGGCATGGTCCCCCGCAGTGGAGAGAAGCAGCGCACTCTTCCTGGCATCCGTGCTGCTTCGAGGTGGGAGGCCTCGATGTACCAGAGGAACTTTTGCTTGAAGATTTTCCAATTTGCGCCGAGGTTGCCGGAGATGCGGAGCTGCGGAGGAGGCTGGATGTTTTCCATGTCACCGGATGGCTGCTTGCTGGTCAATGCTGATTCACTCGAGGTAGGTCCGTCAATTTTCAGTATCACTCCGTAGTACCATGATGTGTTAGGCAGGTAGGTTCGATGTGGACTGCACTCGATGCAGGGGAGCTAGAAACAGACATCTAACACTGGAGAAGATCCAACACTGTTTTATTCAATGATAGAACTGATACACATATTCAGCTGTGGGTCGACACTATACTGAACTGACTGGAGACCTTTTACTAGCCTGATCAGACTTACTAGCTAGCATGGTGTTTGCACTGTGCTAGCTCGTGGACTCTGATTGTCTCAGTGACTGGGTCCCGAGAGAGCGGGAAACCTAGTGCCCTCTGGCTTTATAGTGGTGGTGTCCTGCCTGGTGATTGGCTGCACTGTGCTGTGTGCTTACTGGTCATCCTGTGTGTCAATCACTGCCTGTCTGCACTTCATTATATACATGCGTGGATATTATGACAGGGAACAGTTCAGTTATAGGGGCTAGGGCACATGTACATAACTTTTCTAATGAAACACATTTTATCACCGATGGAATCTGCCTCTGTACTCTGTCTAATGTGTGCGGGGGTGGGGAGGGAAGTGAGGGGCGATGGAACGTTGAGCTCGGTGGGTGTGACGTGCGCCCCCCCCTCCACCCCTGGATGTCCACACCACCCCGCCCCCCCAGCGAAATGACAGGGCCATGTGATGGTGTATCCAACCCGCATACAGGGACGACCCAGGTGGAGGGTCTAACTGTGGGCATGATGCAGACATTGTCTAACGATGTGGAGCTCAGAGCTCATCACAGAGCGGGCTGTCATCATCCTCCATGCCATGGCCCAGACGCGCTTTCACTGGCAACCATGTGCCCCCAGCTCGTTGTGCCGCAGGTGGATGTGCAATGGAGGGGTGGTGTGCATGCGGGTGATGCGGTGGTGTGGGAGGTAAGGTTGGTCGATGGTGGGGGAGGTGAGTCTCATTGGTGTTGTGGCAGGTGAGGGTAGTCAGTGGTGAGGTGGTGCCATCTTGTGGTGTCCGTGCCCCTGCTCAGCAATCCCCCCCCAGTTGGTGAAACGTGCAGCAATTAAATCATCCCATGCCCGCTGGCCCTGCCGGTGGCGTAGTGCAGCCTCCTGTCCATGTCCAGCCCCCATGTCCCGTACATTGTCCCTCTCCCCCTGCTCCTCCTCAACTGGAGAGGCGTGCCCATCCTCATGATCCTCCTCCTCCAGCACATCGGCCCTCTGCTGGACTATATTGTGGAGGACGCAACAGACCCAAACGGTGTGTCCGACCCTCCTTGAGCCGTACTAGAGGGCCCCTCCAGAGCGGTCCAGGCACCTGAAGTGCATTTTCAGGACCCCAAAGCACCTGTCGACCACACTCCTGGTCGCATAATGGGCCTCATTGTAGCGGGCCTCCACTTCTGTCAGTGGTCTTCGTATAGGCGTCATCAGCCACGACCGCAATGGGTAACCCGTCACCCAGCAACCAGCCCCGCAGCCGGGGGGGAGGGTTGTTTTGTTCTGCTCTTGACGTAGCATAAGCTGCTTCCTTGATGTGCACTCTGACAAAGGAAGGTTCAGACTTGGAGATAGCTTTAACACGTTTATTAAACTATTAACAATTCTCCAACTTGGATTCAACGCTACTGTTAATCCTGCTAGAGATATTCAGACTGACGAACCAGTCTGCTACAATCCACGCGGAGGGTGTGATGTTCAATCAACCCTGTGTCTATACTCACTGAGTGTCTCCACTGGAAAGAGACTGAGCATGTGTGATGTGTCCTTTTATATGGGTTGGTGTAATGCTCTCCTGTGGTAGTGTCACCTCTATGCGTATCGTGAATGCCCATTGGTCGTGTCCTATCTTACTGACCTATTGGTTGAATGTCTGTGTGTCATGTCTCTGGTGCTCCCTCTAGTGTCTATCTAGTCTACGTGTATTTACGTTAACCCCTTGTGTATTTACAGTGATGCATATCATCACATCCCCCCTTTTTTCGTGTTACCTATTTTCTGTACAGTGCTAAAGAAAATTGAACAAAAACAGGTAGATAAGTGATGCTATGTACAAGTTATGATGATTGTGATGACTATACAATAGTATACAAGACCAAATAATAGTTGCGATTACTTTGAGGATAAGACAACACAAAATAAAAGTTATGAGTGCAATAGTTCATGAATTTATATGGTCTGGTATAGAAGTATCAATGGTGACGTTGTCATTCCCTTGTGAATGCCGTCAGCGTCCTGGTGTTTGGTCATCAGGAGGTGTTCAAATCACTTCATTGACTGATTTGAAGTCTGTTAGTGTAGCAAACATGAATTGGTAAGATGCATTGTCCTGCCATGGTATGTCATTGTATTGAGCTGAGCAGTAACAGTGTCCCTCATTTGCAGAGCTGTACCATGTTGTGCCAGTCGTGGTTCCATTGGTGTTGTTTTTGTCGTGCTTGTTGGTGACGTTGTTGCCCTTGGTACGCTTCTGGATGTTGCTGTTGTGTTGGTTGGTTTTGTTGTCGTGTTTGCTGCGCTCAAGGACCACACTCTGTGGATAATACGAGTCCTTCACGCAGTTACTCGTGTCAGCGTGCTTTGTGGCATCTGCTATCTCCTTGAGCGTGCCGTCACTAAGTTCGCGGCGCTCCCCGTCTGGAGTCATGTCCGGCTTACTTGAATCAGCTTTGGCTTGTTGATGCTCCCCAACTGGAGTCTGGTCTGTTTCACCTGAGTCAGTTTTGGTTTGTCGATGCTCCCCGTCTGGAGCCCTTTCTGCTTCACCTGAATCAGCTTTGGTGTCTTGACGCTCCCCGTCCGGAGTCATTGCAGGTTCACTTGAGTCAGCTGAAATTTCTTGATGCTCCTCGCTCGGAGTCATTTCAGGTTCACTTGAATCTTCTGAAGTTTTGTGATGCTCCCCGTCCGGGGTCAAAACAGTCAGGAATGCATTTTCTCGTGGAGAGGCTCAAGCAAATGAGGTTTGAAGTAACGTGGTGTCACCGGAGTCACCAGTCGTCTCACTGTGATTGTCGTGTGCCTCTGTACATTCTAGCTGAGGTCTGTCACATTGCACATCTGGTATGGGAAGTGGGATGCCGTCGTCACTTGTCTCACATACAGTGGGTAGAGCCTCAGTGTCTTCTTGGTGTTCACTTGAGCTGGGTAGACTGTCAGAGTCTTCTTCTGGTGGCTCAAATAATCTGGGTGGACTGTCAGAGTCGCTTTGTTGTTCACGTGAGCGTGGTAGACTGTCATAGTCTTCTTGCTGTGCACTGGAGCGTGGTAGACTGTCATAGTCTTCTTGCTGTGCACTTGAGCGTGGCAGACGGACATAGTCTTTCTGTTGTTCACTTGAGTGTGGCAGACTTGCATCATCTGCTGCTGGATTCTCAGAGGAGGTTGCTATACCCTCATGGTCTTGTTCATGCAAGGACTGCGCTCTGGAGTCTTGCGTTCCTTCCATCATGGAGTCTGTCCACGAGCTCACTGTGGAGGCTTGTGTCACTCCCTCTGTGGAGTCGTGCAGCGTTCCCTGTGTGGAATCATGCATTGGTCTCGCTGTGGAGGCTTGTGTCACTGGAGTCACTTCTTGTGTGGAGACGTGCAGTTGTCTCACTGTGAAGTCTTTCAGCGCTTTCTGTGTGGAGGCTGGGACCCTTCGTGGTGTGTGGACCACTCTCTGTGTGGAGTCGGGGATCCTTCACGGTGCGTGGACCTCTCTGTGTGGCAGCAGGCCGCTCTCTGTGGGCTTGTACCGCTCCCTGCCTCTTGGTGTCAGGCCGCAGCATCATCCTGCACTCACGAGTTGGGATGTCGCATATGCTGGGCTGAAGATTCCCCAATCCGAAGAACTCGTTGTCGGGATCGTCAATGTGCAACACGTCTAGTTGCGGTTCGGATTTGGTACTGGGGTGGCCACCCAAGGTGAAATGTTCATCTGAGTCGTTGTCTTCTAGGACCATATCATCACGTTTTGTGTCAGAGCTCGCATTGGGCTCGCGATGTCCAAAGAAGAATTCAAGGTCTGAGTCATAGTCTTCAAGGTCTGTATCATCTCTTTGGGCGGTGCTAACTGCTTGTTGCAGGGTTCTGCGGAGGTTACTTTCAGCTACTGGTCGAATTTCAGGCATTGTGCTGTTGTTCCAGGTGAAAGAATCTGGTTTTACGGCTATAAATATTTTTTTCGTGTTTTGGGACATTTCCCCTTTAAGTGGGCGTGGTCCGGGGCCTCTGACGTCACGACGCGTGTGACATAGTGCGTAGGAAGAGATTGCGCATGCGCAGATCGATGTTCCTTTACTGGGGCCTTGTTCTCGTCGTGCACGCGCAAATGGACCTTCCTGTTCTGTGCTCTCTTCGCGCAACTGCGCATGTGCAGCACCTTTTCCAAGATGGCTGCAATTCAAAACTGACGTTCGTTGCGGCAAGCCTACCTCGCGGTGAGTTTTGGCACCTCTTTTAACTTTTCTTCTTGAATGTTCCTTGCAGAATTCTTGGAATTTGTCCAGGACTGCCTGGAAATCGCTCTTGTTTTGCCCCTTTGAGTATTTGAAGGTCTGGAAGATTTCAGCTGCTTCTGGACCCTCGATGGTAAGTAGAAGCTTTATTGTCTCTGCATCCGCCATGCCATCTAAGTCGACGCTACCAGGTAGATCTCGAATCTCTGCCTGAACCAATGCCAGTTTTCACTGAGATTGCCTTGGTACCTGAGCTGCTGTGGAACCGGAATCCCGAACATCATCTTGCCTGGCAGCTGTTGCTGGTAGTCACTGTTTGCTGAGTTGAAACTATATGGATTTAACAGTCACTCCTGGAACCATGTTTTGTTCTGCTCTTGACGTAGCATAAGCTGCTTCCTTGATGTGCACTCTGACAAAGGAAGGTTCAGACTTGGAGATAGCTTTAACACGTTTATTAAACTATTAACAATTCTCCGACTTGGATTCAACGCTACTGTTATTCCTGCTATAGCTACTCAGACTGACGAACCAGTCTGCTACAATCCACATGGTGGGAGTGATGTTCAATCAACCCTGTGTCTATACTCACTGAGTGTCTCCACTGGAAAGAGACTGAGCATGTGTGATGTGTCCTTTTATATGGGTTGGTGTAATGCCCTCCTGTGGTAGTGTCACCTCTGTGTGTATCGTGACTGCCCATTGGTCGTGCCCTATCTTACTGACCTATTGGTTGAATGTCTGTGTGTCATGTCTCTGGTGTTCCTTCTAGTGTCTAGCTAGGTGTAGTGTATGTACATTAACCCTTTGTGTACTTACAGTGATGTATATCACCACATCCCCTCTTTTTCGTGTTACATATTTTCTATGCAGTGTTAAAGAAAATTGAACAAACTAGGTAGATGAGTGATACTCTGTACAAGTTATAACAGTGATCATTAAACAATAAGTCCAAATCATGGCGCATACACCGCTCCACAACCAGGTGTCATGGGCTATATGGTCTTGCCCCAGCCACGCATGCCTCCCACCCCCGCTCCCTCAGTGCCTCGGCTCCTGTCCGCGGTCCCTCCTGCGTGGGCCACCGTTTAACGGCACTGCCCTCACTGGGGGCTGCCATGGGTGTGGTCCTGGATTTTCCCCCCGGTGTGTGTCGCCGGCTGGGTGGGGTGCTCCGTGAACGGTCCGGCACCCACCTAAACGGCCAAGCGGCCTGCACTGAGCCTATGCCCGGGGCAGGTACCCATCAACACGGGCGCCGTAATGGCATCCGTTGCTTTGGCACTGCACTGTCATGGCAGGTGGTTCCTGGCCGCCCAGACTGTCTCACCCCGCCCTTCCCCGACACTCCCCCGAGCCTGGAAGGCCTACCCCCCCCCCCACTCCCGCAGGCCTGAGGTCCTCCCCCACGCTGACCTCTACCTCCTCCGGACGCCTCAACAGCCAGCACATCTGGTTGACTATTTTTCATACGTGGTTAGAACCAGGCCGTCGGGACTTCGGCCCTACCGGGGCACAAGATGTGTAAGGGCCCAGAGATTCGGTCGTCAGGGCACGTCCCGCGATTCTCTGGGCCGTCTGCCGCCCGCCGTGATCACACAGGTTTTGGGGGTGCGGAGAATCTAAAATCGGTGCCGAACCGGCGTCAGAGCCAATTTCAGCGTCAAATCCTATTCTCCGGCCGATCGCATTTCGCGATTTTGGCGCGGAGCCTCGGAGAATCCAGCCCCTGTTGTTTTTCTTGGCTAATTTGTATGCTTCTTCCTTGGATTGAATACTATCTCTAATTTTCCTTGTAAGCCATGGATTTACCACCTTCCCCATTTTACTTTTGTGTCAGACAGGAATAAACAACCGTTGCAGTTCCTCCATGCGCTCCTTGAATGTTTGCCATTGCCTATCCACTGTCATCCCTTTAAGTAACATTCCCCAATCGAACATAGCCATCTTACAAAGAACAAAGAACAAAGAACAGTACAGCACAGGAACAGGCCTTTTGGCCCTTCAAGCTTGTGCCGATCATGATCCCCGGCTAAACTAAAATCGTCTACACTTCCGGGGTCCGTATCCCTCTATTCCCATCCTAATCATGTATTTGTCAAGATGCCCCTTAAACGTCACTATCGTCCCTGCTTCCACCACCTCCTCCGGCAGCGAGCTCCAGGCACCCACTACCCTCTGTGTGAAAAACGTGCCTCATACATCTCCTCTAAACATTGCCCGTCGCACCTTAAACCTATGCCCCCTAATAATTGACTGCTCTACCCTGGGAAAAAATCTCTGACTATCCACTCTGTCTATGCCCCTTCAAACCTATGCCCCATTCAACCAATGTTTATACTTTCCAGTGGCCTTCCCTGCTCTACTAATAACGGTTGCATCCTGCCATTGACTAAACCCGCGGCTGTCTTACAAGAAGATGGCGGATCGATCTCTCTGCTAAGGCAGCACTTGAGTAATTGGCAAGCCCAGCAGGAAAGGGTCCTCGCAGATTGGGGCACTATTTTGTCATGCTGCCCTGATTTCCCCCTGTCCCCACACCTCCCTCCCCCTCACCCCCCTCTCTTTCTGACCCCCCCCCCCCCTCACCCCTCCTCTCCCTCAACCTCAGGGAGGCCACGGCAACACCCCCTCACCCTCCTCCATCTGCTAAGCCCCCACCCCCCCGATCCTGATCCCAGGCAATGGCAACCTGGCACCTGGGAACCCTGGCAGTGCGACATTTATGCCATCCTCGCGGTGCCGGAGCATCCTGATTCGGCGTCATACCGCCGCCTATCTCAATATTGGCATCGGAGGCTATTCTCCGCCCAATCGCGTTTCGCGATTTCGGCATCGGCGGTGGAGAATTCCGCCCAAGGTCACAGAAACGGAGAATCGCGCCCCGTAGCTGGCAGCAAATTCCCATCTAAAGGAAATCCCAGTTTGTTGTGTTTCATTCAAAGAAGAATGCCTTCACTTCACTCAGTACTGCTGCACTGCAGCATCAATCGATGTGCTCTAATCCTGCCAGAACCTCACAGAAATCCAAACATGCACCATGTCAGTAATCAGTCAGATATAACAAGCACAGTTGGGAATTCAGAATTAAGTATGACCCAGGTCAACGGGAGCAGCAGCAGGACAGGGCAAAATCTGCTTTGCCTAAACTATGATTTCAGAGTCACGGAAATAATCATCATCTGACACATGAATATTTTTAAGAGGATATGCAGAGTATTTATTTTCTCTGAACTTTTGTCTATTGCTGTGGATTATGTGGATATGCAAGATTAATTAATATAAAATTTGAATTATTTACATTTATTTCACCATCTGTTGACTAATTTATAGACTTATCTTTCCTTATCACGGAAATCTTTTAAGTCTAAACACATGCCCAAATCAAATTCCCAACGCTGCACTTAAATGAAACAAGGAAGCACTATCATTTTATCATGAGATATACTATCCAAAAGGTAGTAAAGCTCACACAGTACCACTGTTTCTTTTATAGATTTGATAAGAAAGGGAACACGGTGCACATGATTCAAACAATTAAGTGACATTTTAACATAGAACCCGTCTTTGGATTTGGATTTGATTTATTGTCACGTGTGAAAAGTATTGTTCTGCGTACAGTCCAGACAGATCGTTCCATACATGAAAAAACATAGGACATACATAAATACACAATGTAAATGCATAGACACAGGCATTGGGTGAAGCATACTACTCAGTAGAGAAGATGTGTGAAGAGATCAGTTCAGTCCATAAGAGGGTCATTCAGGAGCCTGGTAACAGCGGGGGAGAGCTGTTTTTGAATCTGTTAGTGCATGTTCTCAGACTATTGTTCTCCTGCCTGATGAAAGAAGTTGGAAGAGAGAATAACCCGGGTGGGAGGGGTCTTTGATTATGCTGCCCGCTTTCCCAAGGCAGCAGGAATTTGAAGCCGTCATCGATCTCCACCTCAGCACCATTGGTGCAGACAGGGGTGTGGACGATACTTTGCTTTCTGATGTCAATGACCAGCTCTTTAGTTTTGCTGACGTTGAGGGGGAGATTGTTGTAGTTACACCACGCCATTAGGTGCTCTATCTCCCTCCTGTACCCTGACTTATTGTTGTTCGAGATCCGACCTACTACGGTGATGTCATCAGCAATTTGTAGATGGAGTTGGAGCCACTTTGCCACAGACTCGTGTGTATGTAAGGAGTATAGTCGGGGGTTAAGTACGCAGCCTTGGGGGACCCCGCTATTGAGGACTATGGAGGAGGTGGTGTTGTTTATACTTACTGATTGTGGTCTATGGGTCAGGAAGTCGAGGATCCAGTTGCAGAGAGAGGAGCCAAGTCCTAGGTTTTGGAGTTTTGATATGAGCTTATTTCGGTTTATAGTGTTGAAGATGGAGCCGTAGTCAATGAGTAGGAGTCTGATGTCAGAATCCTTATTGTCGAGATGCTCCAGGGATGAGTGTTGGGCCAGGGAGATAGCATCTGTTGTAGACCGGTTGTGGCGGAATGCAAATTGAAGTTGATCAAGGCATTCTGGGAGTATAGAGTTGATGTGTCTCATGGCCAACATCTCGAAGCACTTCATAATGGTAGATGTTAAGGCCACCGGATGGTAGTCATTGAGGCGCGTTGCCCGGTTCTTCTTTGGCGCCGGTTTGATGGTGGTCTTCTTGAAGCATGTGGGAATTTCAGAACGGAATAGGGAGAGGTTAAAGATGTCTGCGAACACACCCAACAGTTGATCCATGCAGGATCTGACCGCATGACCAGGGAGTCCGTCCGGACCCATGGCTTTCTGATGGTTCACTTTCAAGAAGGCCGATCTGACTTCAGAAGCTGCGATTGTAGGGATGGGTGTATCCCAGGCTGCTGGGGGAGTTGACAATGTTTGTTGATTTCCTGCTCCAACCGAGCATAAAATGTATGGAGTTCATTGGGGAGGTGTGCACTGCTGCCAGAGATTCTACTTGGATTTGTTTTGTAGCCTGTTATGTTGTTTAAGCCTTGCTACAACTGACGAAAGTCCGTGTCATTAGCCTGTGACTCTCACTTAGCCTAGTATTATCTCTTGGCATCCCAGATGGCTTTGCGGAAGTCGTACCTGGATTTCTTGTATAGGTCAGGGTTACAAACAATGCACATGTTCCCACTTTGTCCTCAACTTGCCAAAGTCACGGAGGCAAACACACAACTGGAAGAACTTCTTCAGGGAAATGCATAACCTGAGAAGGCTTTGGTCAGTGCAACTGAAGATCTCAAGTCATGGCCACTTTGAAGACTGTTGTTTCAAGCACTTTTAATGAGAGCTATCACTCTTTGAAAGGTAAGTACCAACTTCACGGAAGGCACATGATCTGCGTCGCACTTTACTCACTGAACCTCATATCAGCCATGATTTATTGGATGGCTGAGCAGGCATAGAACATTACAGTGCAGAAGGAGGCCATTTGACCCATCAAGTCTGCACCAGCCCCCCAAAAGAGCACCCCAACCCAGGCCCAATCCGCCGCTCTAACCCCATAACTCCACCTAACCGTTGGACATGAAGGGACAATTTAGCACAGTCAATCCACCTAACCTGAACATCTTTGGACTGTGGGAAGAAACCAAGTACCTGGAGGAAACCCAAGCAGACATGGGGAGAAAGTGGAAACTTCACATAGACAGTCGCACAAGGCCAGAATTGAACCCGGGTCCCTGGATGTGTGAGGCAGCAGTGCCACCTTGCCGTCCATGGCCTACTCCTGCTTCTATTTGTATGTTTGTGTGAAACGAAAAGAAAAAAAAATTGTCACAAGTAGGCTTCAAATGAAGTTACTGTGAAAAGCCCCTAGTCCACCACATTCCGTCGCCTGTTTGGGGAGGCTGGTATGGGAATTGAACCTGCGCTGCTGGCCTGCATTGGTCTACTTTAAAAGCCAGCGATTTAGCCCTGTGATAAACCAGCCCCCTGCTACCAATCGACAGCACTGCATGGGAGCAGCTCGTGCAGCTGCAGCTTCCACCACTGCTGAAAGCCAAGAGTCTGGCCATGTGCACCAGCCATTAACACGAGAAGAAATGCCAGCAGCAGCACCAGTTGTTTCTCCTCGGGTACGTTCCCCAACAGGAAGAGGATCAAGTCTCTCAACAAATCTGAGCACAAGCACCTCAGGAGAAACTTATGCAATGTTCAACTATAGAAATGATTACGTCAGCTGCTGCTGATATCTTCAGTCTCATTGAACAGGACCTTTTTCCCAGTGGGGCAAATGGCAGATTGCAGATAACCAACAAAGTATCACTGGTGAGCAATGCCAGGTGCACTCCAATCCCAAACATCTCTTCCCCTCATCAAGTTGTGAGCTGCCTGCTCCTTACAGCAGAGGAACCTGAGAATTGTGAGTGCTGGGAATGCTTTGTGTGGAGAGGAGATTTGGAGATTTTCTGTGTCGAGTGACACACACAAAGCAGACTAAGCACGTGCTCATGCCTGCTTTCAAAAGCTAAATTATCCTGGAACAGATCACGAGCCCGACACCAGAAGCTGTAGATGGTCAGAAGCAGTTATAGCTTCAGGTATGCCAATCCACATCAAGCTGACCAGGAGACTCTCCAACTCTTACCATCTGCCATAGGCCTATTAGAAGGATCTACTGGTTGACAATCAACCTGTTTGGCCACATTATGAACAGTCAAATCCGAGAGTGAGACTTGAACCTGGAGCTTCTGGGTCAGAGGCAGGGACACTACCCATAAGACATCCCACTTCAAGAGAAGTGAAATACATTATTTGTGGAGGGTTTCTGTGAAGCATGGTTGGGAAAGGGCAATATGATAAAGTTGAGTCTAAGTGTTGGCTGCTCAGGTAGGGATTTGAGGGGCCTGGGGAGAGGGGAATGAATGGCGTTGCAAGGTGTGTTGACCTGAGAAGTGTTGTGCAGGAGAATGCTGGGAAGTTAGAGTGTGGGTGCTTAGCGCCTCAAAATGTTACGCCAGTCACCTGTCATGCTGCTTGAGTTCCAATGCGCTTGGGGCCCTGCATTTAGGCTGGAGGGGCAACACTTCTGCCGTTGACTGCTTTAGTCACTTCGAAATCTACTTTTCCTTTATTTTCTTCACTTATTTAATAATGGTGCTGACTTGTGCTGAAATACAGTGTGACATGCAACAGAGCCATCGGGTACTTTTCCAGAAAAACATTCCTCAAGTTTAAACCTAAATATTGAGAAATAGTATTTTCATGGAAATTCCCCCAATCATCTGCCATAACATTAGTGCAAGATGCTTGGGAACCTAGGAGAATCGCAGCAACAATGTTTTGGTTGATTTTCAAGAGTTTTAACAAGTTTTCCTCAAAATGACAGTGGATAATTGGGAAGATCCCTGTAAAAATTCAGCCCCTCGGGAAGCTACTTGTTGTTTTATTCATTTACGGGAAGTGGGCATTGCTGGTTAGGCCAGCATTTATTGCCCATTCCCAGTTGCCCTTCAGAAGGTGGTGGTGAGTTGCCTTCTTGAACCCCTGCAGTCCTTGAGGTGTAGGTACACCCACTGTGCTGTTCGGGAGGGAGTTCCAGGATGTTGCCCCAATGACAGTGAAGAGCGGCGATATATTTCAAAGTCAGAGTGGTGAGCGACTTGGAGGGGAACCTCCAGGTGGTGGGGTTCCCAGGTATCTGCAGCTCTTGTGCTTATAGATGGTAGAGTTCCTGGGTTTGGAAGGTGCACTGCGGACAGCAGCACAACCAAGTCTAATCCTGTCCGTAGATCACGTTCATGTATGTGTTTACTAAACATTTAGTGAAGGTAAAATAAGATAAAGTCGCCAAAGTTCCAGATGACCAGAGGCTGTTTTCCCCTTTGAGGGGGTGAGCTAACTGGTGGTGATTTAACCCGAGGATCACCACACCTCAGTCAAGGGGCAATGTTGAGAAGGTGGGCCTACATGAATAACCTTTATGAATAACAACACTTAGTGCACTGTATAGCACTCACCAGAGAAAATTTGTGCAATTATTCCATTCCAAAGTTGGACAACATTGAGACCCACTGTAATGATCACACATAAATAAACCCCAAAATGCTGGAAATATTCAGCAGGTCAGGCATCATCTGTGGAGAGAGAAGCAGAGTTAGCATTCCAAGTCAATGTTCTTCCATTAGAAATGATATCACTATTGTTTTTGCATGATGAGCAAACTTAACAGACCATCAATAAAACTGAGGAACTTCCTATATGGACATTTAACAGTGCACCTCTGATCCATTGGGTGATTTCCTCTGTCATGTCCAGAGGACATGTAAGAGATCATGGGCGAGATTCTCTGACCCCCCGCCGGGTCGGAGAATCGCCGGGGGCTGGCGTGAATCCCGCCCCCGCCGGTTGCCGAATTCTCCACTACCGGATATTCGGCGGGGGCGGGAATCGCGCCGCGCCAGTTGGCAGGCACCCCCCCCCCGCGATTCTCCGGCCCGGATGGGCCAAAGTCCCGCCGCTGAAATGCCTGTCCCGCCGGCGTAGATTAAACCACCTACCTTACCGGCGGGAGAAGGCGGCGCGGGCGGGCTCCGGGTTCCTGGGGGGGTTGCGGAGCGATCTGGCCCCGGGGGGTGCCCCCACAGTGGCCTGGCCCGCGATCGGGGCCCAACAATCCGCGGGCGGGCCTGTGCCGTGGGGGCACTCTTTTCCTTCCGCCTTCGCCACGGTCTCCACCATGGCGGAGGCAGAAGAGACTCCCTCCACTGCGCATGCGCGGGAATGCCGTCAGCGGCCGCTGACGCTCCCGCGCATGCGCCGCCCGGAGATGTCATTTCCGCGCCAGCTGGCGGGGCACCAAAGGCCTTTTCCGCCAGCTGGCGGGGCGGAAATTCGTCCGGCGCCGGCCTAGCCCCTTAAGGTTGGGGCACGGCCCCCAAAGATGCGGAGCATTCCGCACCTTTGGGGCGGCGCGATGCCGGACTGATTTGCGCCGTTTTGGGCGCCAGTCGGCAGACATCGCGCCGTTTCCAGAGAACTTTGCCCCATAAACTGGTTAAATCAAACCTCACTTTCTGCTTATTTAAAATTGACTTTGCTGGACCAAAATCAAGGATGCTACAGGTCACATAATTTCAAAGTCCCTCAATGAGCACCAGCTGATGACAGGCCACTATTCACAAACCGAAAAGTGTTCCACTCGATGAACGTGCAGCTGACTTGTGATCATCTGCTACCCATCATATGCGTCAGCGTGCGATACTCGGGCAGTGTGCACGATGCCTTCATCCTGGCACACTCGACGATTCCTGATATGCACGAGACACCCCCCCGCCCTGGGCAAGGAGGGTCGGCTCCTGGACGACAGGGATTATCCACTACAGTCGTGGCTGATGACACATATCCGGAGACTACAGACTGACCCCCTCTGTGATACATACCTGCCACACTACGGCGTGCGGACCCTGGTTTGGTAGTAACAGCGGGTCTGGTCCATGGGATGGAGGATGGTGGCAACCCGCTCTGCGATGAGCTCTGATGTTTCACATCGTATGACAACTTCTGGCTTCTGCCACGGTAGCACTTTCCACCATCCACCTGAGTGTTCCCTGCATGCGAGCTGGTCATTATTCCATCACACGGCCCCATCGGATCCCTGGGGTGACAGTGATGGGGACGGTTGCGGGGGGGGGGATGGTGGGGTGCCCAGGCAACCCACAACGTCCAGGTGAGGTGCCCAGGACCCCCCCCCCCTCCCAATGTCCACCCATTTGCCCCTTTCCCATTTCTGGCCAGCCCAGACCAGCCAACCCCTCAGACCCACCTGACAGAGCACCGAGGCAGGTTGTAACAGTGGTAACAGGTGTTCATTGTGAACAAATATTTACATATTTGTGCCCTCACCCCAAGAACTAAACTGTGCCTGCACCTGTGTCAACTTAACTACTGTCTACCTTTCTGGCCTTACGGGCCCTAATGCGACATCCTGGTGGATCCCCAGATGGTACAGCAGGAGTGGAGGTGACCAGTTGTTATTCCCGCCCTGCAACCTGGGTCCCAGTTGGCAGGCGTCTCCTGGGGTGACCGGTCCTGGATGCTCGGGTGTCCCAGGTGGCATGGTGCGACCCTTAGAACAGAGAACATACAGTGCAGAAGGAGGCCATTCGGCCCATCGAGTCTGCACCGACCCATTTAAGCCCTTCACTTCCACCCTATCCCCGTAACCCAATAACCCCTCCTAACCTTTTTAGGACACTAAGGGCAATTTATCGTGGCCAATCCACCTAACCTGCACGTCTTTGGACTGTGGGAGGAAACCGGAGCACCCGGAGGAAACCCACGCACACACGGGGAGGACGTGCAGACTCCGCACAGATAGCGACCCAGCGGGGAATCGAACCAGGGACCCTGGCGCTGTGAAACCACAGTGCTATCCACTTGTGCTACCGTGCTGCCCCTGTTCTGCCGGCCCACCAAATGTACCGGGGGAAGGGGAGGGGTGAGGGAGGTAGTTCAAGGTGCTGCAGTGTTCCGGCAACTCCACTGCAGGAGTCACCGGCATGGGCCCCATCACCTCCTCCGCCCTCCTCCCAGAGTCTGCATGCTCGCAGCCATGGAGCACAGGGAGTGGACCGTTTCCATCTGGGACTGCGTCACATCACCCATTGACTGCGCCAACACCTTCTGGGTTTGTGTCAAATCAGCCACTGCGCCATCTCCGTCTGAGCCACCTCCCTCTGTGCCTGCGCCACATTACCCATTGACTGTGTCAACACCTTCTGGGTGTGTGTCACATCAGCCACTGCGCCATCTCCGTCTGAGCCACCTCCCTCTGTGTCTGTGGCACATCGGCCAGCGCCTGGACAATGCTGCCGACGCTCTCAGCCATGGCCCACTGTGATTGGGCCACACTCAGCAGCGCCGCTGCAATTTCCTGGTAGCTCTGCGACATAGTCGCCAGTGAGCCAGCAACCCTGTCCTGGGCCTCATCCAGCGCCTGAGCAGAATACCCCAGCTGATCCATGGCCCCAATCGGCGCTCCCAATGCCTCCACTGTAGACGCCACCCTTGTGATGTGACCTGGTGGCATGCATGGTCAGCACCAACCCTTGCTCCTGCACACGATTGGGATCCTGCAACTGCACCTGCAGGTACTGGATGCTCGCCGACAACCCCTCATGTAGTCCCTGGCTCTGTGACTGCATCTCCACAATTGATGTGAATGTCTATTCCTGAAGCCCGAAACCCATCAGGACGGCAGCGAGTCCCTGGGGTCGGCCAGCCCTCCGACCGTCCACCCCCTTCAGGCATTCTTACCTAAATCTCCTGTACCGGATCATCTGTGTGGTGAGCACCAGATAGTGTCCCAGGAGCCTCTTCACTAAAGTGCCCAACCAAGGTGAGTGTATCTGGGATAGTGGAGGGTGCTGGAAACAGCTGTGACATGAAATCACTGTCATCACCCGACCCGAGCTCTGGGTCTCTTGGGTCTAGGATGGAGGGCTGGTGTCCGAGCTGCTTTCGTCGTCACTGTTAGGCTAACGGGGGGCTCTGGCTGTGGCACTGGCTGGGGCAGGGGACACCCCATCACCAACAGGTCCTGCAAGACAAAATGTGTGATTAGACCGGGTTGGGGGTGGGGGGGGGGATTGGGGGTGCTGAGGGTGAGCATGACGGTAGGGGTAGTGCAGAGTGAGGATGGGGGTGAGGCTGGGGATGAGGGTTTTGTGCGTGATTAGACCGGGTTGGGGGGGGGGGGATTGGGGGTGCTGAGGGTGAGCATGAGGGTGGGGGTAGTGCAGAGTGAGGATGGGAGTGAGGCTGGGGATGAGGGTTTTGTGCGTGATTAGACCGGGTTTGGGGGGAGATTGGGGGTGCTGAGGGTGAGCATGAGGGTGGGGGTAGTGCAGAGTGAGGATGGGGGTGAGGCTGGGGATGAGGGTTTTGTGGGGGGGGGGTTGTGTTGGGGAGGCAGTTGACACACGTGTTACAGGCAACCGCAACTCAGCAGGTCTCACTACTTCGGCTGCGGCCAAACTTCTCCCCAGTGACCTCCCTTTCCACGCCCAGGGCCCTCTGCTCTTCCACATTTGGCTGTCCACCTTCAGAGTCTTCTCCCGCTCCTGTAGGTTATGGATAGCCTTTTCCTGGGACGGTGCAATCAGAAAATACCAGTTTTAGACAGTCCGACGCAAGCAGCCCCGGGAGTGGGTAGCCTCAGTGGCCAGGGCACCCGGCCACAGCAGCCGGTATGGGTGCCAGCATGTGGTGCAAGGTAGAGGTTCGGCATCCCTCCGGGTGGGGGTGGGGGTTGGGTTACGTGTGTATGGAAAGGGGGATTGATGCTCGTTTTAGCCTTAGTTTAATTGCTCTGTTCTATCACCTTTGCTCTGGAGTCGCCAGGTATTTTTCAGATACCGCCACGTGGTTCAAGTTCGAGTAATGATCAATAATCCTACACACCGCTTAGTAAGAGTTAAATCACCGCACATTTATTATATACAGCAATCAATACTTATACATTAATTCTACTTCTAAGCTACTTCCTACAACTAACAGGCCAATACTTAACTTTGGAAATGGCCCACCAGGTCAGGGAAACGAATGGCCTTTCGTATGGGTTCTGAGCCTGCGGGATTCAAAGCTGGTACAGGTCGATAGTCAGGAGTGCCTATCTCGTAGCGAGCGTTGGAGTAAGACTTACGGTTCTTGCGGCTGTTGTAGAAGGTCAGCAGAAGGGTCTCGAAGGGTGCGGAGAGGAGAAGAAGGGTCGATTTGAACTTAGACTCTATTCTTATAGTCCCCAGGGGCTTCTTACCTTTCGGGGCGGACCCTGTACTTGGTTCCAAGTGATTGGACTTCATCCCAATCACTTGGTTCGATATTCTCCAATGCTGGAGCGATTCCTTGATCGATGGGCGGTTTTGGGGTGGTCGTTCACCTCTCTTTGTGTCGGCTCCTGCTGGCGCCAAAAAGTCTGGGTTGGCTTTGTGTGTCTAATTTGTTGTACATTGTTCCCGGGGATTGTTAATTTATATTCAGATGGCTGGTGTGTTGTTATGTTGATGGCTGCAGGTATCGATTCTGTCTGGCCTCCCCAGAGGCGAATACACAGTTTTGCCTGCAGCTGCCAGTTTGAGTCCTGTTGGCTGATTTTCCGATCAGCCTCTTCCGTTCGCCATTTTAAATCGGGTTTTGGCCATTCTAATCGGGAGTTAGCCATTTTAACTGGCTACAGGATGTGCCAGGAGCATCGTGCTGCCTGCTCACCCTGGCCGCCCTGAGTAGGTCATACAATTTCTTCCGGAACTGCTGACCTGTCCAGACACTGTTACCCACGGCGCTGACCGCCTCTGCCATTTGCACCCTGGGAGGGCAGACAGTGGCGGCTAGCATCCGCCTCTCCTCCACCATGTAGAGGTGGGTCTCCAGCTCAGCTTCGGTGAATCTTGGGGCCGTTCTCCTTGCTGCCATCTTGTTGGCTGGGATGGTGTTTGTGGCGAGTGAAGTGGGTATATGCGGCTGTAGCTTGTCAACCTCCTGAGTGCCAATCTTGGACCTGGTAAATCCCCATCGATTCTCATTGGGATCGATTGTGTTCCAGGTGGCGCCAGTGCTAGCCCGTCAACAGTAGCTGAGTCAGCCCAGGTGTGGCACAGTTCTGCTGTCATGGAACTCCACAAATTCTGCGCTGGCTTCAACACTTAAGGCTGGCTTCTCCACTCCACCACGCCCGGAACGGGCGCATGCTCCGACCGACCGTTGCGGTTGCGCGCATGCGCGGTGGCTCCCTTCTCCGCGCCGGCTCCGACGCAACAGTGCGTAGGGCTACAGGGGCCGGCTCGGAGCAAAAGAGGCCCCCAGCCCGAGAAGCCGGCCTGCTGATCAGTAGGCCCTGATCGCAGGCCAGGCCACAGCGGAGGCCCCTCGCAGTGTAGGACCCCCCCCCCACCAGGCCACCCCCAGATGAATGTACGCTGAGGTCCTGCTGGGTAAGACCACATGTGGACGGCGCCGGCGGGATATCGATTTTTTTTTTAATGGCCGTGCCGAGCGGCCTCCGACTGGTGCCCCACCGCCATGCCGGCGCCAATTCTCCGCTCTCCGGAGAATCGGTGGACCGGCGTCGCACGATTCATGCCCGGCCCGGCGATTCTCCAGCCCGGCAGGGGCTGAGAGAATCCCACCCAGGGTTTCCTTTTCGATGGTTGAATATTTAATTTGGTGAATGTTGTGTTTCCTAGAAAAATAACTGATTGTTCTTTGAATTCCTTCATCATCTTCGTGCAGCAGTGCAGAACCAACACCCACATCATTTGCATCAATTGCCACAGTAAATGGTTTAGCCTAATTAGGTGTCATCAACACTGGTGCAGTGGTTAACACTTCAAGTTATCGAATGCATCCTGACATTCTGACGACCACTGATATTTTCTATGCTGTTTTAGAAGTTCAGTCACTGGAGCAACCACGCTGCTGAAATGTGATATGAATTTCCAGTAGAAAACATTAATGCCCAGAAATCGCAGTACTTCTCTCCTAGTTAAAGGTATTGGAAATTCTCCAATAGCTTTCGTCTTCACATTCCGTGGAACCATCTGACCATGTCCAACGGCACGGCCCAAAAAGGTGACCTAAGCCCTTGCAAATTCATCCTTAGCCAAATTTACCACCAATCCAACTTCCTTTAATTGATTGAATATGTTTTTTTAGTGCTCCAAATGCTCCTCCCATGTTTCACTGAACACCATCAAATCATCAATGTATACTGCACAATTGTTTACACCAGAGATGACATTGTTGGTTAATGTTTGGAATGTTGCGGCCGCGTACTTCATTCCAAATGGCATGACCTTAAATTGATACAGACCATTTGGCAACACAAAAGCCAAAAGTTCCTTCATGATGTCTGATAAAGGCACCTACCAATATCCTTTAAGTAAGTCGAGTTTGGTGATAAACTATGCTTGTCCCACGTTTTCAACACAGCCTTCCATATGAGGAATATTGGGCGCGATTCTCCAACCCCCCCCCCCCCCCCCCCCCGACCTCCGCACCTTTGGGGCGGCCCGACGCCAGAGTGGTTCCCGCCACTCCATTACGCTGGAACCCCCTGCCCCGTCGGGTAGGGGAGAATCCCGCCCAGGGTATGAATATGACTTTGTCATTGCGTTGACCTTTTTATAGTCCACACACAATCTTTGTGATCCATCCAGGTTTGGTACCATGGCAATCAGTGAGTTCCAATTGCTACAACTCACTTTGATGATATCATCCTTAAACATATTCTCAATCTCCTTTTGAACCTGTGCTAACATTAGTGGATTGAGCCACTGGATGTTGTTTAATGGGAAAATAATTTCCTAGATCTACATCATTGCTGGGACGCTTATTTTACCTTCTAATGAGGGTTGATATTCCGGTTGACTTTCAATGCTCAAGCACCGTTGGTAATTCAGAATGAAGTATGACCCAGGTCAACAGAAGCAACAGCAGGACGGGGCAAAATTTGGTTTGCCTAAACTATGATTTCTGAGGCACGGAAATAATTATCATCAGACATATTGGATTTTTTAAGAGGATTTTGTTGCTTTGAACGTTTGTCTGGTACAGTGGATTATGTGGGTATGCAAGATTAATCAACGTACAATTTGAATTATTTACAGACTACTATCTTTTTGTAAGATGGGAATCCCATTTAAGTCTAAACTCATATCCAAGTCAAATTCTTTGTCATGCACAAATATTATAAATGTAATTGAAGCTGCAATTAATAATGAAACCAGAGTTAAATTCAAATTCTGACATAAACGATACAATGATGTATTGAGACAAGTAATCAATAGCTTGGTCAAAGAGGCATGTTTTAAGGAACCTTAAGAGAAGAGAGAAAAGTAATGGGGCTTAAGGAGCGAATTCCAGAGATTAGAACCTAATCACTTGAAAGAACATTCACCAATAAAACAAAGGAAGTAGGGATGTGGAAGGGTCCAGAATTGGAGTCACGCAACCTTAGTTAACTATTTCGCCACTCAGGTCTCAGGTGAAAACAGTACTCTAGCTGATTTTACTACTGGATGGTCAGATCCCAGAATGGAACCTAGCTCAACAGATCCTAACTTTATTTTTTTGTTTAGAGACGTGGATGAACAGAGTCACAGGACCACCAATTTACTTATTAACAAAAAATACACTACTCCTTCACCACCCAGCTATACCTTTACAGATATACACAGATGTATTAGGGTAACTCAAGTTACAGAACATATTTTATACTCCAATGTTTTCAGTAAGTACACAGTCCATGTGAACCACCAGGTGAAATGTGGTCAGACACACCACACTCTGAAAACAAGTCATAGATGCCATTCAAAGCAACTTCTGTGGATTTCTCATCAAATTTCCCAGATGCTTGTTACCCATGTAAGCCAACTGGTCCTGTTGGAGCTTTTACTTACAAATTCTTGTCTTGCAGAATGCACTTTGAAATCTTCTCTCACACAATGTTTTGTCTTGGATGACTTCATCAAGAATCCACATTCAGGATTTGTACCTCTCCTTTCACCCTGGAACACCATGTGCAAACAAGCCTCCACACAATATATCAGGCATCCAGCCATGCCAACAGTACATTAGTGCTTCACAGACTGTATTAAGGCGTTATCAAACTTCGGGGGCTGAATTCTCTGTTGCCCAACTCCAATATCATAATCGGTGATCGGGCCGAGAATCAAATCTCATTCTCCGTCTCCTCGGAAATGGCGTCATCGTGTCTCTCTGCCCCTGATGGGCCAAGTTCCGGATGGTGCGGGACACGTGTGGTCTCAGCGTTGCGGTAACCCAACGTGGCGGCTGCAGACTGTGTCCAGCACACCACACTCAGCCGAGATCCGTGCCGCAGGCTGGGGGGCTTCCACGAGGGCTTGGGGAACTGCTGTGGAGTGGCCAGGGGGTACTCAGGGGTGGGCTATGTGGTCATAGATGGCAGGTTGGGTTCGGCTCCATGTTGTATAGCGCGACCGCTGCAGGTTGTCAGCCGTGCGCATGTGTGGCCACGGACCCAGTCATCTTCTGGTTGTTTTCAGCACAGGAGCAGTGAGTTACATCCTGCGCTGTTGCTGGCCCCTCACCACTCCTGGAATCGGTGAGGGGTCGGCGCCGATTTTTCATCATAAACCCCCCTCGAATTCTCTGTTTGAGCCGGCATTTAGCTGGTGAAACGGAGAATCTAGCCCAGGATATTTGGCTTTGCGCTATTTGACTTCTCTAGGTCTGCACCTTGAAGCTCTGTCTTTAACTGGGAGTCTCTATACACCTCTTTTTTAACTTCAGTGAACAGTACCTTGTTCAACTTTCTGTTCTTTGTTCCTTTGACTTCAATCTTCCTTGGACTTTAGGCTTTCCATTCCCTGATCTCTGTAACTATCTGTTCTTTAGTTTCTGGGAATTGCTTTCTGCAACTTTCCTGACTATTCTGGCAGCTACTGTGAAAAGCATCTTGCTTCTGGGTGACCTGGTTCCAGATTGAAAAGAACCTCTGCTGATTTTCAGTGTGAACCTATGGTAACTAAGCAACAGTTCCGTTTTTTTCAAAGCTTGTAATTGTTTTCATGCCTTAAATCTTTAATTTGAATGAAGGCAAAGTTTAAAGTGAAACTAAACGCCACAGACAGGCAGGCACCTGTGTTTAACATGATGCTAAACTAAAGTTTTAACCCTTTCTTCGAACTAAATACAGAAACATAAAACTAAACTTAAACTTAAAACTCTACCCTTTTTTCTAACACACATAATACAACTATAAATTATTTATTCTGCCTCTATCTCCTAACACACTTAGCGGGAATTAAGTGCCTTAAATTGAGTAACCCCACCTCCAATGCATTTTGACAGTCCACCACTTAGTTGCCACCAGGCTGGAGCGATTAAATTTACTCCATAAGGACAGTCGCAAAATTGATGTAAAATCTGGAACATTTTATCATAGATTTAGTAACTGTGTGACACACAAATGCAAATTATTTGCTAATGTTTTTTTAAAATATTTTATTGAAAATTTTTGGTCAACCAACACAGTACATTGTGCATCCTTTACACAATATTATAACAACACAAATAACAATGACCTATTTTATAAACAGAAAAGGAATAAATAATAAATAACAAAAATGAAAACTAACCCTAATTGGCAACTGCCTTATCACAAGTAACACTCTCCAAAAATATAATTTAACAGTCCAATATATAATTATCTGTAGCAACGACCTATACATATTATACAGTATATATTAACAACCCTGAGAGTCCTTCTGGTTCCCCCTCCCCTCCCCCCCCCCAGCCACCCCCCCCCCCCCCCCCGATCCTGGGCCGCTGCTGCTGCCTTCTTTTTCCATTCCATCTATCTTTCTGCGAGGTATTCGACGAACGGTTGCCACCGCCTGGTGAACCCTTGAGCCGACCCCCTTAGAACGAACTTAATCCGCTCTAGCTTTATAAACCCTGCCATGTCATTTATCCAGGTCTCCACCCCCGGGGGCTTGGCTTCTTTCCACATTAGCAATATCCTGCGCCGGGCTACTAGGGACGCAAAGGCCAAAACATCGGCCTCTCTCGCCTCCTGCACTCCCGGCTCTTGTGCAACCCCAAATATAGCCAACCCCCAGCTTGGTTCGACCCGGACCCCCACTACTTTTGAAAGCACCTTTGTCACCCCCCTCCAAAACCCCTGTAGTGCCGGGCATGACCAAAACATATGGGTATGATTCGCTGGGCTTCTCGAGCACCTCGCACACCTATCCTCCACCCCAAAAAATGTACTGAGCCGTGCTCCAGTCATATGCACCCTGTGTAATACCTTAAACTGAATCAGGCTTAGCCTGGCACACGAGGACGATGAGTTTACCCTGCTTAGGGCATCTGCCCACAGCCCCTCCTCGATCTCCTCCCCCAGCTCTTCTTCCCAGTTCCCTTTTAGTTCATCTACCATAGTCTCCCCTTCGTCCCTCATTTCCCTATATATATCTGACACCTTACCATCCCCCACCCATGTCTTTGAGATCACTCTGTCCTGCACCTCTTGTGTCGGGAGCTACGGGAATTCCCTCACCTGTTGCCTCGCAAAAGCCCTCAGTTGCATATACCTGAATGCATTCCCTTGGGGCAACCCATATTTCTCGGTCAGTGCTCCCAGACTCGCGAACTTCCCATCCACAAACAGATCTTTCAGTTGCGTTATTCCTGCTCTTTGCCACATTCCATATCCCCCATCCATTCCCCCCGGGGCAAACCTATGGTTGTTTCTTATCGGGGACCCCCCCAAGGCTCCAGTCTTTCCTCTATGCCGTCTCCACTGTCCCCAAATCTTCAGTGTAGCCACCACCACCGGGCTTGTGATGTAGTTCCTCGGTGAGAACGGTAATGGGGCTGTCACCATAGCCTGTAGGCTAGTCCCCCTACAGGACGCCCTCTCTAATCTCTTCCACGCCGCTCCCTCCTCCTCTCCCATCCACTTACTCACCATTGAAATATTAGCGGCCCAATAATACTCACTTAGGCTCGGTAGTGCCAGCCCCCCCCTATCCCTGCTACGCTGTAAGAATCCCTTCCTCACTCTCGGGGTCTTCCCGGCCCACACAAAACCCATGATGCTCTTTTCAATCCTTTTTAAAAAAGCCTTCGTGATCACCACCGGGAGGCACTGAAACACAAAGAGGAATCTCGGGAGGACCACCATCTTAACCGCCTGCACCCTCCCTGCCAGTGACAGGGATACCATATCCCATCTCTTGAAATCCTCCTCCATTTGTTCCACCAACCGCGTTAAATTTAACCTATGCAATGTGCCCCAATTCTTGGCTATCTGGATCCCCAGGTAACGAAAGTCCCTTGTTACCTTCCTCAACGGTAGGTCCTCTATTTCTCTACTCTGCTCCCCTGGATGCACCACAAACAACTCACTTTTCCCCATGTTCAATTTATACCCTGAAAAATCCCCAAACTCCCCAAGTATCCGCATTATTTCTGGCATCCCCTCCGCCGGGTCTGCCACATATAGTAACAAATCGTCCGCATACAAAGATACCCGGTGTTCTTCTCCTCCTCTAAGTACTCCCCTCCACTTCTTGGAACCCCTCAACGCTATCGCCAGGGGCTCAATCGCCAGTGCAAACAATAATGGGGACAGAGGGCATCCCTGCCTTGTCCCTCTATGGAGCCGAAAATATGCAGATCCCCGTCCATTCGTGACCACGCTCGCCATCGGGGCCCTATACAACAGCTGCACCCATCTAACATACCCCTCTCCAAAACCAAATCTCCTCAACACCTCCCACAAATAATCCCACTCCACTCTATCAAATGCTTTCTCGGCATCCATCGCCACTACTATCTCCGTTTCCCCCTCTGGTGGGGACATCATCATTACCCCTAACAGCCTCCGTATATTCGTGTTCAGCTGTCTCCCCTTCACAAACCCAGTTTGGTCCTCGTGGACCACCCCCGGGACACATTCCTCTATTCTCATTGCCATTACCTTGGCCAGGATCTTGGCATCTACATTTAGTAGGGAAATAGGTCTATAGGACCCGCATTGTAGCGGGTCCTTTTCCTTCTTTAAGAGAAGCGATATCGTTGCTTCAGACATAGTCGGGGGCAGTTGTCCCCTTTCCTTTGCCTCATTAAAGGTCCTCGTCAATACCGGGGCGAGCAAGTCCACATATTTTCTATAGAATTCGACTGGGAATCCATCCGGTCCCGTGGCCTTTCCCGCCTGCATGCTCCTAATTCCTTTCACCACTTCTTCTACCTCGATCTGTGCTCCCAGTCCCACCCTTTCCTGCTCTTCCACCTTGGGAAATTCCAGCCGATCCAAAAAGCCCATCATTCTCTCCCTCCCATCCGGGGGTTGAGCTTCATATAATTTTTTTATAAAATGTCTTGAACACTCCATTCACTCTCTCCGCTCCCCGCTCCATCTCTCCTTCCTCATCCCTCACTCCCCCTATTTCCCTCGCTGCTCCCCTTTTCCTCAATTGGTGTGCCAACAACCTGCTCGCCTTCTCCCCATATTCGTACTGTACACCCTGTGCCTTCCTCCATTGTGCCTCTGCAGTGCCCGTAGTCAGCAAGTCAAATTCTACATGTAGCCTTTGCCTTTCCCTGTACAGTCCCTCCTCCGGTGCTTCCGCATATTGTCTGTCCACCCTCAAAAGTTCTTGCAGCAACCGCTCCCGTTCCTTACTCTCCTGCTTCCCTTTATGTGCCCTTATTGATATCAGCTCCCCTCTAACCACCGCCTTCAGCGCCTCCCAGACCACTCCCACCTGGACCTCCCCATTATCATTGAGTTCCAGTTACTTTTCAATGCACCCCCTCACCCTTAGACACACCCCCTCATCTGCCATTAGTCCCATGTCCATTCTCCAGGGTGGGCGCCCTCCTGTTTCCTCCCCGATCTCCAAGTCTACCCAGTGTGGAGCGTGATCCGAAATGGCTATAGCCGTATACTCCGTTCCCCTCACCTTCGGGATCAACGCCCTTCCAAGCACAAAAAAGTCTATTCGCGAGTAGACTTTATGGACATAGGAGAAAAACGAGAACTCCTTACTCCTTGGTCTGCTAAATCTCCACGGGTCTACACCTCCCATCTGCTCCATAAAATCTTTAAGTACCTTGGCTGCTGCCGGCCTCCTTCCAGTCCTGGACTTCGACCTATCCAGCCCTGGTTCCAACACCGTATTAAAATCTCCCCCCATTATCAGCTTTCCCATCTCTAGGTCCGGAATGCGTCCTAGCATCCGCCTCATAAAATTGGCATCATCCCAGTTCGGGGCATATACGTTTACCAAAACCACCGTCTCCCCCTGTAGTTTGCCACTCACCATCACGTATCTGCCCCCGTTATCCGCCACTATAGTCTTTGCCTCGAACATTACCCGCTTCCCCACTAATATAGCCACCCCCCTGTTTTTCGCATCTAGCCCCGAATGGAACACTTGCCCCACCCATCCTTTGCGTAGCCTAACCTGGTCTATCAGTTTCAGGTGCGTTTCCTGTAACATAACCACATCTGCCTTAAGTTTCTTAAGGTGTGCGAGTACCCGTGCCCTCTTTATCGGCCCGTTCAGCCCTCTCACGTTCCACGTGATCAGCCGGGTTGGGGGGCTTCCTACCCCCCCCTTGTCGATTAGCCATCCCCTTTTTCCAGCTCCTCACCCGGTTCCCACGCAGCTGTATCTCCCCCAGGCGGTGCCCCCCCGCCCATCCCCTCCCATACCAGCCCCCCCCTCTCCCCAGCAGCAGCAACCCAGTAATTCCCCCCTCCCACCCCCCCCGCTAGATCCCCCGCTAGCGTAATTACTCCCCCCATGTTGCTCCCAGAAGTCAGCAAACTCTGGCCGACCTCGGGTTCCCCCCGTGACCTCGGCTCGCACCGTGCGACGCCCCCTCCTTCCTGCTTCTCTATTTCCGCCATGATTATCATAGCGCGGGAACCAAGCCCGCGCTTCTCCCTTGGCCCCGCCCCCAATGGCCAACGCCCCATCTCCTCCACCTCCCCTCCTCCCCCCTTCACCACCTGTGGAAGAGAGAAAAGTTACCACTGTGGTAGTATGTATTGGGGGTCATGTGGGACTGGAAGCCCTAATGTCATTGGCTGACAGATCCCGGGTCCTGGTTGGCCGTTGACCTCAAGCTCCGCCCTGAAGGCGAAGTATAAGAAGCCGGTGTCTTCCCCCGCAGGCCAGTTTACTATCGAGCTGCTGGGGAACAGACACGCTTAATAAAGCCTCATCGACTTCACTCTATTCGTCTCATGGAGTCTTTGTGCGCTACAATTTATTAAGCGTGCCTAAAAAGGACTATGGAGCTCAGGATCATTCCAGAATGCCTGAGGATCAGCCCCCACGCAGTGAATGCAGCAGCAGCCTTCAAACACTGGCAGACTTGCTTCGAGGCCTACCTCAGACTGACCACCGGCCGGGTCACAGACAAACAAAAACTGCAGGTCCTGCACTCGAGGGTGAGCACGGAGATTTTCACCCTCATTGAAGACACCGACGATTTCCAGACGACGTTCGCAACACTGAGAAGTCTCTATGTCCGCCCTGTTAACCAAATCTACGCTCGCTACCAGCTCGCGACGAGACGGCAAGCTCCCGGAGAATCGATGGACGAGTTCTACGCCGCGCTGCTGATTTTGGGACGAGCCTGCAGCTGCCCGTCGGTGAACGCAAATGAACACACGGACATGTTAATGCGCGACGCTTTTGTGGCAGGTATGCAATCCTCCCAAATCCGCCAAAGACTTCTAGAAAAAGAGTCGCTAGGACTCTCAGAGGCACGGGCCCTAGAAGCCTCCCTAGACGTGGCCGCGCGTAATACCCGCGCCTACGGCCCCGACCGCGCGGCAGGCCATTGGGCCCCGTACGTACCCGTCGCGGCAAACCCCCTACCCCCCCCCGGACACCCCACAGGCTTGCGCAGTCCAAACGCCGAGTCGCACCGGGGGCGCCCGCTGTTATTTCTGCGGCCAGGCGAAGCACCCCCGACAACGCTGTCCGGCCCGCGCAGCCATCTGCAAAAGCTGCGGGAAAAAGGGCCACTATGCGGTGGTGTGCCGATCCCGCGAGGTCGCCGCCGTCCCGGGGCCACAGGGAGCCCTACAAGCAGTCTATGCCTCCCAACACGCCATGTGCGACCCGCAGACGCCGCCATTTTGGGTCCCGACCACCGCGGCTCCGGGAGAACTGGGAGCCCTGCACGCCGCCTACTCTCCCCAACCCCCCTCCCCGCAGCCCATGTACGACCCGCCGCCGGCGCTCCCGATTTGGGTGCCGGCCAACACTCTCCACGGAGAGGAAGGGGTCTTTCGCGTCCCGAACGCCACCCTCACCCCCGTCCCGCGCCCCACGCCCGACCCGCCGGCGCCACCTACCTGGACCCCGACCACCGCTGTCCCCGGTGAGGGAGCTCCTCGCGCTCCTTGCGCTCGCAGCCCCACGCCGGACCCGCCGGCGCCGCCGACGTGGGCCCCGACCACCGCTGTCCCCGGTGAGGGAGCTCCTCGCGCTCCTTGCGCTCGCTGCCCCACGCCTGACCCGCCGGCGCCGCCGACTTGGGCCCCGACCACCGCTGTCCCCGGCGAGGGAGCTCAGCGCGGTCCTAGCGCCCGCGGCCCTGGCGCTCGCAGTGAAGGAACTTTGCACGGTCCTAGCACCCGCGGCCCTGGCGCTCGCAGTGAAGGAGCTTCGCGCGGTCCTAGCGCTCCCAGACCCCCCAGCACACCATGTGCGACCCGCAGACGCCGCCATTTTGGGTCCCGACCACCACAAGGGGAGGAGGGGCGCCGCCATCTTGGACCACCCCCGACCTGTATGACGCATGGGGGCGGCCATTTTGTCCACCCCCGACGCCATCTTGTGACCCCTCAGCCACGTGCGATGTATGGGGGCGGCCATTTTGTCCATCCCTGACGCCATCTTGGACGGCAACAACGGACCCCACCCCACTACTACAACCACGGCTCGCTTCGGTTACGCTCGATCAGGCTCGGCCCCGGACTCTCCAGACGACGACGACAACGGTCCTAATTAACGGCCACGAGACGCCATGCCTAGTCGACTCCGGGAGCACGGAAAGTTTTATACATCCCGACACGGTAAGACGCTGTTCCTTAACTACCTACCCCAGCGCACAAAAGATTTGCCTAGCTGCAGGATCCCACTCCGTACAGATCCAGGGATTCTGCATAGTTACCCTAACGGTACAGGGGAGGGAATTCAAAAACTACAAACTTAACGTCCTTCCCCAACTCTGTGCCCCCACCTTGCTGGGATTAGATTTCCAATGTAACCTACAGAGCCTTACGTTTAAATTCGGCAGCCCCATACCCCCACTCACTATCTGCGGCCTCGCCACCCTCAAGGTGCAACCCCCGTCCTTGTTTGCGAACCTCACCCCGGATTGCAAACCCATCGCCACTAGGAGCAGACGGTACAGCACCCAGGACCGGACCTTCATTCGGTCCGAAGTCCAGCGGCTACTAAAGGAGGGCATAATCCAGGCCAGCAATAGTCCCTGGAGAGCGCAGGTGGTAGTAGTGAAGACAGGGGAGAAACAAAGGATGGTCATTGACTATAGCCAGGCCATCAACAGGTACACACAACTAGACGCGTACCCTCTCCCCCGCATATCCGACATGGTCAATCGGATTGCCCAGTATAAAGTCTTCTCCACCGTGGACCTCAAGTCCGCCTACCATCAGCTCCCCATCCGCCCAAGTGACCGCAAGTACACAGCCTTCGAGGCAGACGGGCGATTATACCATTTCCTACGGGTCCCTTTTGGCATCACAAACGGGGTCTCGGTCTTTCAACGGGAGATGGACCGAATGGTTGATCAACATGGGTTACGGGCCACGTTCCCGTACCTCGACAATGTAACCATCTGCGGCCACGATCAGCAGGACCACGACGCCAACCTCCAAAAATTCCTCCAGACCGCCAAAGCCTTGAACCTCACGTACAACGAGGACAAGTGCGTTTTTAGCACCGATCGGCTAGCCATTCTGGGCTACATAGTGCGCAATGGGATAATAGGCCCCGACCCCGAACGTATGCGCGCACTCATGGAATTTCCCCTCCCGCACTGCCCAAAAGCCCTGAAACGCTGCCTGGGGTTCTTTTCGTACTACGCCCAGTGGGTCCCCCAGTACGCAGACAAGGCCCGCCCCCTAATACAGACCACGACCTTCCCTCTGTCGACAGAGGCTTGCCAGGCCTTCAGCCGCATCAAAGCGGACATCGCAAAGGCCACGATGCGCGCCATCGACGAGTCCCTCCCCTTCCAGGTCGAGAGCGACGCCTCCGACGTAGCTCTAGCGGCCACCCTTAACCAAGCGGGCAGACCCGTGGCCTTCTTCTCCCGAACCCTCCACGCCTCAGAAATCCGCCACTCCTCAGTGGAAAAGGAAGCCCAAGCCATAGTGGAAGCTGTGCGACATTGGAGGCATTACCTGGCCGGCAGGAGATTCACTCTCCTCACTGACCAACGGTCGGTAGCTTTCATGTTCGATAATGCACAGCGGGGCAAAATTAAAAATGACAAGATCTTAAGGTGGAAGATCGAGCTCTCCACCTTCAACTATGAGATCTTGTACCGGCCCGGAAAGCTGAACGAGCCGTCCAATGCCCTATCCCGCGGCACATGTGCCAACGCACAAATTGACCGCCTCCAAACCCTCCACGAGGACCTCTGCCACCCGGGGGTCACTCGGTTTTACCACTTCATCAAGTCCCGCAATCTCCCATACTCTTTAGAAGAGGTCCGTACAGTCACAAGGGACTGCCACATCTGCGCGGAATGCAAGCCGCATTTTTTCAGGCCAGATGGAGCGCACCTGATTAAGGCTTCCCGCCCCTTTGAACGCCTCAGTCTCGATTTCAAAGGGCCCCTCCCCTCCACCGACCGCAACGCATATTTTCTTAATGTAGTGGACGAATACTCCCGCTTCCCTTTTGCCATTCCCTGCTCCGACATGACCGCGGCCACAGTCATTAAAGCCCTGAACAGCATCTTCACACTGTTCGGTTACCCCGCATACGTCCACAGCGACGGGGGTCCTCTTTCATGAGTGACGAGCTGCGCCAGTTCCTGCTCAGCAAGGGCATAGCCTCAAGCAGGACGACCAGCTACAACCCCCGGGGGAACGGGCAGGTAGAAAGGGAAAACGGCACGGTCTGGAAGGCCGTCCTACTGGCCCTACGGTCCAGGGATCTCCCAGTTTCACGGTGGCAGGAGGTCCTCCCGGACGCTCTCCATTCCATCCGGTCGTTATTATGTACAAGCACTAATCAAACGCCCCACGAGCGTCTCCTTGTCTTCCCTAGGAGGTCCTCCTCTGGAACGTCGCTGCCGACCTGGCTGGCGGCCCCAGGACCCATCCTGCTCCGAAAGCATGTGCGGGCACATAAGGCGGACCCGTTGGTCGAAAGGGTTCACCTCCTCCACGCAAACCCTCAGTACGCCTACGTGGAGTACCCCGACGGCCGACAGGACACGGTCTCCCTGCGGGATCTGGCGCCCGCCGGCACCACGCACACCCCCCCGACACCATCAACCCAACCACCCCCCTTCCTGCCACCGCCGCACCCCGCGACCGCCCCCTTCCCAGGAGGATCAGTCCCCCTCCCCTTTGCACCGACAGCTGAAACCGTACGGCTCCTGGAGGCGACAACACTGGTACAAGAACCACCACCACCGCCGGGGCCGAGGCGATCGACACGGACGACCAGACCGCCCGACCGACTCGTGGCGTCGATGTAAAACAAAGATGGACTGTTCAAAGAACATTTTGTTTTTTTCCTATACCCTCTGTAAATAATTGCAACAGGACGAAACTGTCCAATACTGTACTACCATGTGAATGTTCTATCCTCCCAGGACCAGCCCTGTAAACCCTTGCCACCATACGAAGCATCACCCCGCCGGTAGTGGTGCCTCCCTCGATATGTGACCCACAGTCTTGCCGGTTGCAGCATTCCAAATTTTATCTTCTTTTTATGAAGCACCGCCTTGGCCCGATTAAAGCTCGCCCTCCTTCTCGCCACCTCCGCACTCCAGTCTTGATAAACGCGGATCACCGCGTTCTCCCATTTACTGCTCCGAGTTTTCTTTGCCCATCTAAGGACCATTTCTCTATCCTTAAAACGGAGGAATCTCACCACTATGGCTCTGGGAATTTCTCCTGCTCTCGGTCCTCGCGCCATCACTCGGTATGCTCCCTCCACCTCCAACGGACCCGCCGGGGCCTCCGCTCCCATTAACGAGTGCAGCATCGTGCTCACATATGCCCCGACGTCCGCTCCCTCCGCACCTTCAGGAAGACTAAGAATCCTCAGGTTGTTCCTCCTTGCGTTGTTCTCCAGTGCCTCCAACCTTTCCACACATCGTTTCTGATGTGCCTCATGCATCTCCGTCTTCACCACCAGGCCCTGTATGTCGTCCTCATTCTCGGCTGCCTTTGCCTTCACGACCCGAAGCTCCCGCTCCTGGGTCTTTTGTTCCTCCTTTAGCCCTTCGATCGCCTGTAGTATCGGGGCCAACAGCTCTTTCTTCATTTCCTTTTTGAGCTCTTCCACACAGCATTTCAAGAACTCTTGTTGTTCAGGGCCCCATGTTAAACTGCCACCTTCCGAAGCCATCTTGGTTTTATTATTTGCTAATGTTGGCGGAACATTGTGATCTGATGGTCTTTGGTCCCAATTTAAATGCAATGAAAGTGGCTAAGATTCACAGTTCCGAATAAATATTCTAAAATTTTGAGGCAAATCATCTAACTGTCTGATAAACCCGAAAAAAAACGAGGGAATTTATTAAGAGAAGCTATGGATACATTACTATGTAAGGCAAAGCACAGCATCATATTTATTTTAAAGACTGACGAACATTTTGATTGAAATAAAATCTATCTTAAGCTTTAAGTTGCTGAAAAAATACACGGTAAATCCTACCAGAACCAACAAGATGCCTCCACAACTAGGAAAGAGACGACAAATCCTCCTTTGAACCTAAATAGTAACAACTGTTCTATCTTCAATCCTGTCGCTAATAGGCAACTGGGAAAAAAAAAGAGGAAACCCCACTGCATACAAATTAAAGCGAGCCACCAATGCTAAATAGTCCCTATGCAGTTGCAGCTTGGCCTCCTTTACCTTCATTGTCCTGAGCCATTGATTCAGCTTTTGACTGAAATAATGACGAGCTCTGTCCTGGTACAAATAAGTGGAAATGCAGTTGAATAGTGTGAACTAATTTATTTCAACTTGAGTATTGTTAGACTGTCAATTACAGGCAGAAAAAGAACACAGTGGAGTGTATCCACGTTCCACATGCTTGTCAAATGTTATTGACCTGTTTCTCTCTCTCCACAGATGCTGCCTAACTTGCAGAGTATCTCTGGCATTTTCTGTTTTTATTTCAGATTTCCAACAATGCAGTCATTTCTTTTCATAATCAGAATGGCTTTTGGTACAACTGATAAACCCGAAACACATCAACATTTCTAATTTAAGTTCTGCAGACTCTACCCCTCACGATCCCCCAATCAAACCCCAACTTAGGACAATCATGTTTTAACCTAAAGCATGAGACAGTTAGCATATTGATATTAGTTAGTTCAAAACCAATCATTTCTTCAACCAGCCAATGATAGAAAAAATGTAAAAGATTCGTAATTTGGTTACCTCCAGTTCAGAACCAACGAACAGGATAAATATCTTCTTCCATTTGTCAACCGTTGCACAAGAGTTGATGTCTGCGGATTTTCAAAGTGATGCCAATTCTAGATTCTGACTCCACTGCTCAACCACATCGTTAATGCAGTGCTGGGATGGATTCTCCAATCCCCAAAGCCAGAACAACCAATCACGATCACGTGGAGAATCGCAAGTAATCCAAAGATCAGGGTTTGATTCCGACACCATGCTCCGGTCCCTCGCTGGCGGCGATTTCAACGTTTGCACCTCTCTTTGACTTAAGTCTCGAAGGTGCAAATTAGTATTGACAATTGGGAGCTGGGCGCCATGGCTGCAGAGATGGAGCAGAAAGCTACAAAAACACTGAAAGACCCTCAAAAGCGATTGGGCTTACTGGAGGTGGCTGCTCGGGCCGGGGGATGTAACACGGAGCGAATTGGTGCCATGTCGGTGGAGTCAGGGTGTGCCCCTCGGGATCTGAGAGGCTCGGCTCTGACCACCATTGCTGCAGTTTGCCTTTTAAACACACCCCTTTGGTGCTCCTTACAGGACCCTGGCTGTTTACTCTGCTGAGTACTGCCTGTGTCCTTTGAATGTCCAGAGATCCTCTAGTCATCTGGGAGCCAACCCAGGTTGCCCCTCTGGACACCCTCATACGCCAGCTGAAACATCAAGAGGATGGGGGTGGCCAACCTTAATCAGGGGCCCACCAGGTGTTGGCACTCCTCAGAAATGCTGCCCCACTACAGAGGAAGTAAGGGATTAGCAGAACTCACTCCAATCAGAGGACACCTGCACCGTGGCTTTGAGGACCTCTCTAGTTCTCTGCCCTTCTCAGGGCAGAGGCCTCACCAGTGACCCCCCCCTCCCGCCTTCCGAATCACCAGCTGTCTCCTCACTGGCATGGAGCTGTGGGTCCACCTCGAACTCCCAACCTCAGGAGACAGATGTGAGCCATCTTGGTAGCTGCAGTGTGGTCAGTGGAATGTTTAAAAACAGCTCCAGCTGCCAGGCTCTTTAGTGCTAACTCCGACCCTAGCGGTGCTGGGATTTGCTCTGAATTCACGCTGACAGATGTTGGCCGAAAGACATAGGAGCAGAATTGGGCCACTCGACCCATCGAGTCTGCTCCGCCATTCAATCATGGCTAATATTTTTCTCATCCCCGTGCTCCTGCCTTCTCCCCATAACCCCTGATCCCCTTAGTTATCAAGAACCTATCTATCTCTGTCTTAAAGACACTCGGATTTGGCCTCCACAGCCTTCTGCGGCAAAGAGTTCCACAGATTCACCACCCTCTGGCTGAAGAACGTCCTCCTCATCTCTGTTTTAAAGGATCGTTCCATTAGTCTGAGGTTGTGCCCTCTAGTCCTAGTTTTTCCTACTAGTGGAGACATCCTCTCCACGTCCACTCTATCCAGGCCTATCTGTATCCTGTAAGTTTCAATAAGATCCCCCCCTCATCCTTCTAAACTCCAACGAGCGCAGACCCAGAATCCTCAACTGTTCCTTATATAAACAAAGATTAAAATTTGCAAGTTCATTGGGACAGGTTTTTAAGATCCATAAATTGGAGGTGAGCAGATTTCCTATTCTGTCCCCTTCATCAACCCTGTGAAAATTCCAAATTTTCCCAGGGGTACTGGTATCCTGGGACAATCTCCAGGATCCTAATTTTCAAATTCCACGCAAATCGGAACCTGAGACTGCGGCATTTGAAAATCCCATAATGTTTAAATGGAATGTGAAGGGTGCCCTTCTAATTGCAGCTACCATTCCCCAACAACAACCAGCACCAAAACATACACATTAATTAGGGAAGATGTTGGATCATCCTCCTCCAAACAAATGTATGAAAATGGGCTGCAATGTAAAATTCTGAACGTAATAAAACAAAATCATTAAAATAACATAGTTAATGCAAGGGCATACAGCCATCTCTTCAGATCCGATGATCCTCCATGGCAAATAGGTGGCAGGATTCTCCACTCACGCAACGAAGTGGCCGCGCCGTAGTGAACGCCGTCGAGGTTCACGACGGCGCGAAAGGGCCCCGATCCCGACTGGTTCAGGCCCTGACAATGGGCTCGGATCGGGGCCACGCCATCTACACGCGCCAGGCCTTGGCGCCCGCATAATGGCAGCGCCGCATAGATGACGCGGCCAGCGCCGCATAACTGGCGTCATCCGCGCATGCGTGGTTGCCGTCCTCTCTAAGTCCACCCCGCAAGAAGATGGTGGACGGATCTTGCGGGGCCGCGGAAGGAAGGAGGTCCTCCTTCAGAGAGGACGGCCCGACGATCGGTGGGCACCGATCGCGGGCCACCCCACATTTGAGGTACCCCCCCGGTGCAGGATCCCCCCTCGCAGGCCGCCCCCCCAGCGTTCGCACGCTGTTCCCGACGGCAGTGACCAGGTGTGGACGGTGCCGGGGGGAACCCGCCGTTTTGGCCTGGCCGCTCGGCCCATCCGAGCCTGTGAATAGCGGGGGTGCCAGAGAATCGCCATTTTGGGTGTCTCCGGCGATTCTCCGGCCTGCAGCCCGCGGAACTTGACCGGGCCGTTCCAGCCGCTTGGGAGAATCGCGGGAGGGTGTCGGACCGACGTCCCGGGAAATTTTGGCGGCCCAGGCGATTCTCCCAACCGGCGCGGGAGTGGAGAATCTCGCCCAAGGTTTTCTCCGACACTGATGACTATATCAGCATGCAACAGTAAACATTTAAAAGGTAAATCTTGCTCCATATTTAGTGGACAATATTGCATAATATGGTTCTGTCATTTGAACTATGCAGTAATATACATTTCCTAACAATTCATCAATAGCAGGGGCGAAATTCTCCCGAAACGGCGCGATGTCCGCCGACTGGCGCCCAAAACGGCGCCAATCAGACGGGCATCGCGCCGCCCAAATGGTGCGGAATGCTCCGCATCTTTGGGGGCCGAGCCCCAACATTGAGGGGCTAGGCCGACGCTGGAGGAATTTCCGCCCGCCAGCTGGCGGAAACGGCCTTTGTTGCCCCGCCAGCTGGCGCGGAAATGACATCCCCGGGCGGCGCATGTGCGGGAGCATCAGCGGCCGTTGACAGTTTCCCGCGCATGCGCAGTGGGGAGAGTCTCTTCCGCCTCCGCGATGGTGGAGACCGTTGCTGAGGCGGAAGGGAAAGAGTGCCCCCACGGCACAGGCCCGCCCGCGGATCGGTGGGCCCCTATCGCGGGCCAGGCCACCGTGGGGGCACCCCCCCGGGGTCAGATCGCCCCGCGCCCCCCACAGGACCCCGGAGCCCGCCCACGCAGCCTTGTCCCGCCGGTAAATAGGTACTTTAATTTACGCCGGCGGGACAGGCAATTTATCGGCGGGGCTTCGGCCCATCCGGGCCGGAGAATCCAGCGGGGGGGCCCGCCAACCGGCACGGCCCGATTCCCGCCCCCGCCGAATATCCCGTACCGGAAACTTCGGCAACCGGCGGGGGCGGGATTCACGGCGGCCAATGGCCATTCTCCGACCCGCTGGGGGGTCAGAGAATGACGTCCCAGAAGAGCACATATTAATCAAAATTAAAATAAGGCGGGCAGTCCAACTTAATGACCACATTAAGTGACCAGAGAAAGTTCTGTCCAACTACAGGAAACAATAATATTCCATAGTTTGTCCACTCCACCTGAGAGTCACTGGAGCTCAATGATATAAGCAGGAGATTTTTAAATTGACCATGTTAATGCAAATGTTTTCATATCAAATGCAGTCTAGCTTGTGCTTTTATTACAATCCCAGCCAAGACCCCCAACAGTGGCTAGGATACTGGACAGAAACCTCAATATTTTATTAATTTTGTAAGACTGTGAGGAAAGGCTACTTTGCTCCAGGAGTGATTTCACAAAGAAACAGGGATATGATATATTTAAACAAATCTTATTACTAACACAGAATTAACATATCATAGAATCATAGAATCGACAGTGCAAAAGGAAGCCACGCGGCCCTTCGAGTCTGCACCGTACTCAAGCCCACTCCGTCACCCCATCCCCGTAACCCAGCAACCCCACTTAACTTTTTCAGACACTAAGGGCAATTTAGCACGGCCTATCCACCTAACCCTGCACATGGAGTGTGGGATGAAACCGGAGCACCCGAAGGAAACCCACGCAGCCATGGGGAGAACATGCAGACTCCACACAGACAGTGACCCAAGCTGGCAATCGAACCTGGGACCCTGGAGCTGTGAAGCCACTGTGCTGACCACTGTGCTACCGTGCTGCCCCATCTTTAACATTGTACCAGAAAATAACTTAGTTGTATTAACAATACAACTGAGTACAGTGAATACAATATCCTTGATTATTATCTTTATACCCACCTAAACAACAAGAGAAAAAAAATCTCAGTTCTCAATCACTTTAAGGTGGATTAGGTGGATTGGCCATGATAAATTGCCCTTAGTGTCCAAAATTGCCCTTAGTGTTGGGTGGGGTTACTGGGTTATGGGGATAGGGTGGAGGTGTGGACTTGGATAGGGTGCCCTTTCCAAGAGCCGTGTGCAGACTCGATGGGCCGAATGGCCTCCTTCGGCACTGTAAATTCTATGATTAATTACCAATACCACACAGGAATATTTGCTTTACAGAGATTTTTTTTAAATTTGTTCTTGCAATGCGAGCATCGTTGGCTGGGCCAGCATTTATTGTCCATCCCTAATTGTCCTTGAACTGAGTGGCTTGCTCAGCCATTTCAGAGGGGGGCAGATAAGAGTTAACCGCATCACTGTGTGGGTCTGGAATCATGTAGGCCAGACCAGGTAAGGATGGCGGATTTTCTTCCCTGAAGGACATTAGTGAACCAGATGGATTTTTACAAAAATCGGCAATGGTTTCATGGTCATCATTATACTTCTAATTCCAGATTTTTTTATTGAATTCAAATTTCACCATCTGCCATGGTGAGATTCGAACCTGGGTCCCTAGAGCGTTACACTGGGTCTCTAGATTACTAGTCCAGTGACAATACCACTATGCCACTATGGTACTGAAAGCAGGCTGAGAATAGGCCAGGACACAAACTGAGGCCCTGGCTGAAATCAATACTGGCCATCTGCAAGAGCACTCAAGTCAACACAAGCTCATTAATGCTATATGGACTTTGTGATTACACACTCACGTTTACACAAAAGAACAAGACCATGCTATGAATATGTAACAAACTTCCAGATACAGGTGATCAACTTTGCAACAGGTCAAAGGACAGACAAAAGAAGCCATCAGACTCCATAAAGAGCTGATGGCTGGTCAGACGAGGGTGTTTCAGAGGATAATGGGTCTTGATTGAATCACCCTCTATAAACAGGAGTATCCTATTTTTCCCATTAATGAGTTGGGGTCTGGATGGGACAATGACCATGGGAGAGCAAAACCACTTCACTTCTTCACACAGCTTCATTCAGATGAGAACTGCACTGCTTTCTGAAAATAACTGATGCCTTAGCTCCATCCAGCAATTACATCATCTTACCAAGCTGAAATTTCATTAACTCCACAGGGAATCCCCTTAATCAAAACAAAATTCCATTGACCAAGCGTTTTACAATGCTTTAATTGCACCCCTGGATCCCAACTTTTCAAACCAAGATTATTTTAAAACATGACTACAGCAGTCACACACACACACTACCCCAGGCTTCTAACCATTACCGCACCAAATACCAATAATACAATGCGTCTGAAATTCCTACATTCATCACACTGGGGAAATGATATTATGTTGGATAATGGTGTCCCATAGCAAAATGCTGTTGAGATAAATTAATTAGCAAGATATAGTTGAATGTATGTGTTTAATGTATACACATTGTTTTACATAATAAAGATGTAGTTTTGTAAATCTGAATGCTGCAATTTGTGTGACTTTCATAATGGGAAGTAAGGCAGCAAAAAGCATGCTAAAAGTTGGGGACCAATACATGTTAGATAAATCTTTCAGGTGACAAGAGAATTATGTGGAAAACATGACTGATATTTGGTTTACCAATTTCTTGGAGTAAAATGTCAAGGTTACATTACCCTCTTTGAGGATTTCAGAAATTTTTAACCTCTGCAAAACATCTCTATAATAGGAATACAAGACAGTAAATGAAGGTCAAGACCTTAATGTTTTATCAACACAAGGCAAGTGTGTACATGGAGAGGATGTTAAAGTGGATTTCATTTGTGTGAAGGGCCTCAAACCTGAATTTAGTTTTTCATTTTAAGCTTTGCCAAACAATATTGTCACATAAATTAGCTCGGTGAAGATGAAGAACTAGAAAGAGAAGTGCAAATATTTTACAATTCTTTATCTGCTTAAAGCCTAATAAAACCTGATTTGTGTTTGCAACAAAGTAGAATTTTGTAGAATTAATATCTCCATTTTATACAAGAAAAGTATGTTGCTTGTTGTTCTTGAAAGAACTGGAGCATGAAGCGAGTTCAATATGACTACATCGAACAAACACTTACAAAATGGTTTCTTTATAAAAACTCTCCTTTAAAATTTGATGAACACCTGAACTAAAATACCTACAATTATTATATAAAGCATGCAAGGCTTGTCCTATTAGCCCTATTATTGCCTGCTCTAGATTTCAAAGGTGAAATTAAACTGTACAGTTAGAAGTATACATAGTGACAAGTAAAAGGTTAATCTGTGAGAAAGATCTGATCTTATGATCTGGTCACATGCAGAATCTATTAAATTATGATCACAGTGCTGAGAAATATGAATTGAAACATTGTCCAACGTGAATATTAACTTGTATCATCATCACTCTAGAAGAAGCCTTTGAGATTAATTTAATTTTATAGCTTTTAAAGTAGCTCAGTGGGAAATGTACAAAATATGAAACTATAATTTGTTTTTCCAGAAACTCCAGGAATCAATGGCTCCATTCTGTTTGGTAGCAGTAAAAATTACAGCATGTAAAAATTGTAACACTTCAATGTTCTCTTTTTAAAATTAAACTATTAGCTCTATTAGTTTGGTATATAAAGCAACACTTTTGATTTTGGCCATAAGTGAGCCCCACTTGTTTCGAAAGAAAGCTGATCTATCTAGCACCTTGTACTGAAACAATATAGTGATAGATACACTGTAATCATAAATAACACAAAATTGTGCTCATGGCCTCTGGACATTTCAGAGTGTTTTAAAGCAAGTGAAATACTTTAAAAGTGTAGTAACTGTTGCTGTGTGGGAAATGCAGCAGCTAGTTTGAACAGAGAAGCTCCCACAAACAGCAATGTAAAACACAATCAACCAATTACAGTGATATTAGTTGAGAGATAAGTATTGGTCAGGACACTGAGTACTTTCCTTATCATAGGAATAGCAACAAGAAACACTTTTGAAATTTAAGTGGAGTGATATTCCATATGATTCATATTATCATAAAATAACTTCCATAGCCAAAATAGCATAGTAATAAAGCTGGTAACTAGCATAACCTTGCGAACTGGTGGATGGATTAAAGGATAGCAATGCAAGTATGGTTTTAGCTCCTTCTGGTGGTTGTAAGCAAAAATCTGCTACCCCAGTTCATTTCAACAAATCTCCCTTTATCTCCTCATGTTCTGGGCTAGGTGGGAGCTCCAGAAGTGCAGAAACATGCCCCTTCATGCTTGAGTGATTTTAAAGTGCTGAGCGGGAAATTAACTCTTTGATGTGGTTGATGTTTACAAACATTATGGTTTTAGCACTTAGACTTACTCACCCATGAAGAAGATGATGAAGCAATGTTCACAGCTGTTTTGTAGATGCTGTCAGTCACAGTCCACTACCAGAAATGAATGAATGGCTTGTAACTAATGGATCTGAGGGGTTTAAACATGTCACAGCTGTTAATGAACACGTGGTGCTTCCAGGTAAATGTTACAACTGTATTTTCTTTCACTGCCCCTGTCTGAGTGCTGTCTAGCTTCCAGACAGGGGTCTTTGGGAGAGGGGAGGGGGTGGGGGTGGTGGGGAGGGAGGTTTGTGGGGGGTTAGCTAGGGCGCCCCTGTGGGTGGTCTCTGTAGGGTGTCCTTCTGATTATCTGTCGGGGGGGGGGGGGGGGGTTCCTTTAGGTAAGAGGTTCCTGTGGGGATTTCCTCTAGTTCAGGGGTCACTTCGGGCGGTTCAGTCTCTGGGTGTCTCCCTATTTAGTGGGTCCCTGGGGGAGTCTCCCTATTCAGGCGGTTCCTCATGGGGGTCTCCCTATTTAGGGAGTCACGGGAGGGGGGGGGGGGAGGCTGGGCCGGGTCACCCCCATACCTGAGAGAAGGGGGTCACCAAGAAACTCTGGGGATGGGGGCTGCTTTGCGATCTATGGGGGGGGGCTGATTTGCATTGTGGAGAGAGGGGTACAGCCGCGGTACTTTGCTATTCGACTGCCCGATCAAAATGGTGGCCCAATAACGGGATTCTCTCAGGAATACCTCAGATTTCTCGCCATGCATAAATTTGCATGGCGAGGGATACTGAATTTCTCCATGTGGGAGCGCAAATCACATTCAATTCAACTCCAGCAGGAGAACATAGGGCTGGATCCTCCGGTCGGCAACGCCAAAATCATGATGCTCCACCCCTTCCAAAGCAGCCCCGATGCTCCTGCCCCGGCCGGCCAAGTTCCCTATGGCGTGGGTCTCTCATGGTCTCACCCATCAGGAACTTTGGCGAGGGGGCGGAGAATCAATGTTTAATTGGAATTCCTGCCCGGCAACGTTCCCGCGATTCTCTGGGCAAAGCTGGCCGAGTTCCCGATGGCGTGGTTGTAACCACATATTGCCGGTCAGGAACCTCGGGTGGCGGCTGCGGACTCAGTCTGCGGACACCCTGGTGGGGGGCGGGGGAGATCGAGCACCAGGGGGGCCTCATGGGCGGCCGGGGTGGCAATCGGGAGGCGCAGATCTGCGGGCGCGTGCTATATCAGGGGGAGGGGCCTAAATTGTCGATGTCGGTCCGCGGTCTGAGTCCGTCATGGTGCACGGCATAGCCGCTGCAGGCCACCGCCGTGCGAATGAGCGGATTCCCGACCGGAAGTGCGGTGACCCGTATCACAGCCAGAGCTGCGAAAAGCACTCTGGGGCCCTGCTAGCCACCTACAGGTAAGTGAATCGCTCTTGACTTTTTTAAGGAAAGACAAGAGTGAAACGCCATGTGGCAATAACCACATGAAACTAGCTTCACAAGGTTCAGGTAAGAAAAAAGGCAAATGTAGAACTGTGCTATCTGCTTGAAGGACACACTATAGACAATGGACGCAATTCCCCAGTTGTTTGCTGGAGGCGAGATTTTCTGGTCCCGCCGGCAGTGGATTCTTGCCTGCGGGCTTCCTGGTGGCATGGGGTGTCTTCAATGTGAAATCAATTGAGGCCTCGCTCCTTGCCACCGAGAAACATGGGGTTGGAGGACTGGAGGAACCAGTCTAATACGACCAATAAAAGTAACTGTCAGCTCAATCTGTTAAGTAATGGATAAAGAGACATTCCAATTAGTTGTTTCATTTATGTTAAGTATCCAATAATTGACATTGATATGTAAAGGGGCTTCAGGTGGCCTTTGTGTCAGGTGATGTGATGATAGAGTTTTGTGCAGAGTCTGTTGAAGTGAAATAAATGTGTTTGAGAAAAGGAGCAGAACCTTTGATTCTTTATACAACAGCAGCTAAATGTCTAATACAATCCACAGCTCTCCAATTCCTTCTAAACTTGTCAGGATGGTTTACTAAGGGCTAACCTCTTTTCAATAACTTGATGCCTCAAGCCAATTCAGCTGGAATATGAACATACATACGAATTAGGAACAGGGGTAGGCTGTTCGGCACCTCAAGCCTACTCCGCCACCCAAGACAACCATGGCTGCTTTGATTGTGCCTCAATCCGATTTTCTTGCATTTGTCTCCCTTGTCAATCAAAGACCTATCAAACTCAGACTTAAAAACATTCAAGGACTCTTCCTCCACTTCTCTTTGAAGAAGAAAATGACACAGACTAACAACCTTCTGAGAGAAAAAACAAAACCCCTCACCTCTGTCTTAAATGGAGATGTCTTTTTTTTAAAACTGTGGGCCCGAGCTCTAGCTTCTCACTGAAGGGAAAGGTACTTTCCGTGTCCACCTTGACAACTCCCTTGTGGACCTTATATTTTTCAATATGATTACCTCGCATCCTTATAAATTCCAATTAATATAGGTCCAACCTGTCAAATAAAATATTTAAGAGGATTAATGATGTTGTCTAATGTAGAGTGGAACATAGGACTTAGGAGCAGGTGTTGGCCAATCGGCCTTTTAAGCCTGCTCTGCCATTCAATAAGATCATGGCTGATCTGATTTTGGTTTCAACTCCTGCCTGGCACTCCGCCCATATTGCGTACAATTCTGGTCACCACACTGTCAGAAGGATGTGGATGCTTTGGGGAGTGTACAGAAGATTACCGGAAGAGGTTTACCAGGATGTTGCCTGAAATGGAGGGTATTAGCTTATGAGGAGAACTTGGATTGGTTTCAGTGGAACGGCGGAGGTTGAGGGACGACCTGATAGAGGTTTACAAAATTGAGTGGCATGCACAGAGTCAGACGCTTTTTCCCAGGGTGGAAAAGTCAATTACTCAGGGACATAGGTTGAAGGTGCAAGAGAAAATGTTTAGCGGAGATGTGCGAGACAACTTTTTTACTCAGAGGGTGGTGGGTGCCTGGAAGGTGCTGCCGGGGAGGTGGTGGAAGCAGATATGATAGCGACGTTTAAGAGGCATCTTGACGAATACATCAATAGGATCGGAATAGAGGGATACGGATCCCGGAAGTGCAGGCGGTTTTAGTTTAGACATGCATCATGATCAGGGCTGAAGGGCCTGTTCCTGTGCTGTACTTTTCTTTGCTCTTTGCTCATATCATTGACTCCCTTGTCTAGCAAAATCTATATAACTCCGCCTGAATAAATTCAATGGCACAGCCTCCACTGTTTTCTGAGGAAGAGGCTTCCACAAATTAACAACCTCATAGCTAATACCCTCCATATCAGGCAGCATCCGGGTAAATTTGAGAGAAACAAATTCTCCTGATCATCATTTTGGAAGGGTGGGATCCTCAGCTTCGCCCACACCCTCGGGAGTGGACCTAAGTAGGGTGCCCTTTCAGAGGGTCGGTGCAGACGCAATGGGCCGAATTGCTTCTTTCTGCACTGGACGGATCCTATGGTTCTATGGATCTAAGTCCACTCAGGATCTTATAAGTTTCAATAAGATCACCACTCATTCTTCTAAACTCCAAACGGTAAAGGCCCAAATTGTGCAGCCTTTCTTCATAGCATGAGTTCTTCATCCCAGAAATCAGTCCAGTAAACCTTCTCTGAACTGCTCCTAAAGCAATTATATCATTTTCAAATAAAGGTCTCCGATGCCACAATCACGTTTGCCGATCGGCCGGAGAATCCACGTTGGCGCCAAAATCAGGGGCGGCGCCGCTTTTGTGATGCCCGCCCCCTCCAAAACGCGTACTCTAGGAGTATGCTGTGCGCCATCAGGATGGCCTCAGGACGTTACCCGAGGCCCTCCCACCCGATGCTCTGCCCCCGATGGGCCGAGTTCCTGATGGCGTCGGTCACGCGTGGTATTTATTTTTCGGGAACTCGACATGGAGGCTGCGGTCTAAGTCCAGCGTCGCAACAGTCGGAGGAGAGCCGATCCGCGGGCAGGGGGAGGGGGGGGGGGGGGGGGGGGGGGCTTTGGCAGGGGCTGGGAGCACTGGTGGGGTGGTCTGAGGCTGACGAGCCTGGCTAAAGGGGGTTACTATTTGGCAGGCCGGGTCCGCTGCAGGCCGATGCCTTGTGCCTGCGCGGCCACGGACCCGTAAATTCTCCGGCCGCATCCGCAGCTAGAGCCGGGGGCTCTATGCTGAGTGCCTGCTCACACCCCACCAGAAGGAGGATCGGTGGCCATTTATTTGGTCGTAAAACGCCACCGTTCCCACGCCAGCATCAGCACTTGGTATCAAAATCGGAGAATCTGGCCCAAGGAGTCCAAAACTGCACACGTACTCTAGCTGTGGTCTCACCAAGGCCCTGTACAGACACAGTGAAGCTTTACTTATTTTATATTTCACTCCCCCTGCACTAAAAGCCAGCATTCCATTTGCCTTCCTAATCACTTGCTGTACCTGCATACTAAACTTTTTATGATTGATGTGTGAAGACACCCAAATCCCACTGTACCACTGAGTTCTCCAATTCCACTCTATTTAAGTAGTATACTCCTTTTCTATTCATCCTGCCAAAGTGGGCAAGTTCACATTTTACCGATCTATGTAGACTCTTTACCTCCTCTTGACAACCTACCCTCCTAACCTATCTTGGTGTCATTGAAAAATTTAACTGCCATACTTTCAGCACCATTATACAATTTATTGATAGATTGCAAACAGTCGAGGCCCCAGGTCTGATCTCGATGACACTACACTAGTTACGTCTTGCCAACCCATAAAGACCCATTTATCCCTACACTCTGGTTCCATATGTAGGGAGTGATCTGTCAGGTCTGTACGCAGAATAATACTTTTCACTGTACCTTGGTTCATCTGTAGATTTTATCAATAAGCAAATAAACAAATTCCTGTTAGCTAACCAGCCTTTTATCCATGCAAATGTTACCTCCACACCATGAGCTCCGTGTGTAATACCTTTTGATGTGGCACCTTGTCAATTAAAATATTTCACATATGACCAGAGCAATCACAAGGGGACATCATTTCCTCTTTTCTCACTAAGCAAGGACAATGGCCACATTTTACAGTGAACACTACCACAGAAGCACAAGTTTCAAATTGTAAACCTCCGAAGAACGTGATTGTGTTTGGAGGGCAAAAAAAAAATAAAACAACAACTTCAGTAATGATCCTCTAATGGTCTTAAGCAACCAACCAGCCAATTCACCAGCATAAATGCTGTAAAACCATTAAGACAGTTGTGCATTTCACAGACATAGAAAAACATTGGCAGTAATGTAGAATTGGAGACAACCGCAGTACAAATTACATTACGCATGTCATGATGGGAAACAGTATGAACTACAGGAAAAAGTTCCCATGGGGAAAATTGCATCAGTTGCTGCTGTCATGTTAAGGGCAAAACTCACACAGAACTGAGAACACAAATAGAAAAAAGATTGTAAACTGTATGACTCAGAAACAAGTCATTATGTTTTAGGAAGCAGTAGTTAAGTTCAAAGGATGCACAAATATGTACCATGCTAATCATATATTTATGATTTTGCAATATCATATATTGATTTTTCCTGTCACATTGTGTACAAATAAGCAATTATGCAGTATTCAAAACCATCAAAAGGCAAGTTCACGATTGATGAGTGCTCCCTAATAGGAGATTACATCTGCAGCCAACACAAAGAAGCTTACAGCACCTGAGAACTGAATATTGTGTTGCACCGCAAATCCTTTCAACAACTTAATAAAATTAATTCACTTTTTTTTTTAACAGTATATTATTGGAGCCAGTTTCAAATATGTACATAACAAAGAAGAAAAACAAAAAGCATCCGCAGCAAATAGCCATCTTACACCTCCCCAAACGCCCCACCCCACTCAACCCACTGCCACCCCGGCACCTGCCCCCCTTTTTCAACTTTTAACCCAGACTCCCAACCCAAATAAAGTAACCCCCACATCCTCCCAGCCCCCGCTGACAACTCAATAATCCTCAAAGAAGTCAATGAACAGCTTCCACCTCGAGATGAATCCCTCCTCTGCACTCCTGATGGTGAACTTGATCTGCTCTAAACGTAGGAACTGTGCAAAATCGTTCCTCTGGAACTCAGTCGTTCTGAGTCCTACCAGCACAAGAAGTTCCATTTACGGACTGTCAGGGAGACATCAGCCACTCTCCTCACCTGCACTCGTGGATCCTCTGACGCTCCAAATATTGCCACCTCTGGAATCAGAACTACCGTTACTCCCAAATCTTCCACATTGTATCTGCAAATCATGTCCAAAACCCCCGCAACCTCGGGCATCCCCAATACATGTGGATATGGTTCACTGGCCTTCCCGTGCACTGTCCACACCTAGCCTCCACTCATGGAAAGAACCGACTCATGCTGGACACCATCTTGTGAGCCCTGTGTATGACTTTGAAATGGATGAAATGAAATGAAAATTAAATGAAAATCACTTATTGTCACAAGTAGGCTTCAAATGAAGTTACTGTGAAAAGCCCCTAGTCGCCACATTCTGGCGCCTGTTCGGGAGGGGGGGGCGGCTGGTACGGGAATTGAACCATGCTGCTGGCCTGCCTTGGTCTGCTTTCAAAGCCAGTAATTTAGCCCTGTGCGTCTTGCACACGCCAAGGCACATTAATCTTCTGCAAAGCCTCATTCCACACTCCAGCCTCCAAATCCCCACCCGACTCTTCCTCCCACTTATGCCTAACCTACTCCACCAGAGCACTCTCTCTCTTCAACAGCTCCCTGATAACCGAGATCTTGCCCTTTCCTATTTCCTCTTCAGACAGAAGTTTGCCCTACAGCGTCAGGGGTGGCAGTGTCAGAAACAAAGGCACCTCCTTCCTCATGAAGTACCTAACCTGCAGATACCTGAACCCATTCCCCTCCAGCTCCTCTAAGTCTGCAAACTTCCCTCCAACAAACAAGTCCCTAAAATATTCTAGCCCCATCTGCCGCCACTCCCGGAACATCACATCCAACCCCACCAGGGAAAACCTATGATTTTCGCAAATTGGCACCAACAGGGACACGCCTTCCGCTGCCGACACTGGGCCACACCCTCAACGCTGATACCACCACCTAGCCCGTGGAGTATCTGGCCGGTGAGAACGGAAGGGGCGGTGGAAATAGTGCCCTCAAACTGGGCCCTTTATATGAGGCCGCCTCCATCTGCCCCCTACGACCGCTCCTCCACCGCCCATTCCCTATCCATTGAAATATTTGCTGCCCAATAATAGTTTTGAAACACAAACAAAACCTTCGGCAATACTGTCATCTTTACCATCTGGATCCGACCAGCCAACGACAATGGCAGCACGTCCCATCTTCATTCCCTCCAACAATCGCACCAGATTCAACTCATGCAGTTCGGCTCAGGCCGCGACACTTTTATCCCAAGGTATCGAAAACTCGCCCCTACCAGCCGAAGTGGCAGTCTCCCCGAATTCCTCCCCTGTCCTTGGGTATTAATAAGGAATATCTCACTATTCCCTATGTTGAGCTTGTACCCCAAAATCCCATGATCCTGTCAAAGCTCCCGACTGGGTCCAGGAAGGTTGTGTCTGCGTCCATTGCATGACCACTTCACCTTCTCGACCCTCCGAGGGCATCATAATTACATTCGTAACCTCTGGACATTCATCCACAGCTGCCACCCCTTCACAAATCCCGTCTGGTCCTCCTCTATCACCCCTGCCGCACAATCCTCTATCTACGTCATCTGGATCTTCGGCAACTGCTTTGCATCTACATTCAACAACGAAATTGGGCAGTACGACCCACATGGCACTGGGTCCTTCTCTTTCTTTAAAATTAGCGATATTGAGGTTTGAGACTCGTTATACATCTCGACTACTAGGGGCCACAGGTCCTACCCAAACTTCTTGTGGAACTCGGCTGGGAACACTTTTGGACCCGGGACCTTCCCTGTCTGCATCGACCCCACGCAATCCATCACCTCTCGCAACTCAATCGGGGCCCCCAGTCCCTGCATCTTCGCCTCCCCCACCCTCGGAAACTCAAGGCTATCCAAAAACTGCCTGATGCCCTCAGCCCCCACTGGAGGCTCCAAGCTATACAATTTCTGGTAAAAAACCTCAAGCGCCCCATTCACCTCCTCCAACTTGTTGTTGAAAACTCACCACTATTCTTAGAAGTCCCTTTATACCAAAAAGGGCCGACATTCTACATGGTGAACAGGGATTCTCACTCCCCGACTCCGATGCAGGCTTCAGTGGGTGCTATTCAGGTCAAACTATATTTTCAAGTTATTCCCCGGTATAACCCATACCTTCACCAAAGATTTCATCTACTTACCACTTAGTAGCATCGATCCTGGGTCCCGCATTGCTAAGTAAGTAAAGTAGACTTTGGAATAACCACTATTTCAGGTTAAATTAAGTTATTTTATTGTTATATTTTTTCTTTTAAAAGCTGCAATAACTTTCTTTACAGAAAGGTACAAAGATCTTGCTTCTGGATCCTTAAGGGGCTGGTTTAGCACACTGGGCTAAATAGCTGGCTCTTAAAGCAGACCAAGGCAGGCCAGCAGCACGGTTCAATTCCCATACCAGCCTCCCCGGACAGGCGCCGGAATGTGGCGACTAGGGGCTTTTCACAGTAACTTCATTGAAGCCTACTTGTGACAATAAGCGATTTTCATTTTTCATTTCATTTTCTGGTTGGTTGAAGGGACCTTCAGGCCCAACTTGACAATCAATCTTCTTTAAAGGCTGGTCTTCTTTAGATGTATTCGATGATGAGCTTGGTTGCTGTGTCCTATCTTTCCCATGTACCGAACTATGAGAGCTGCCTCTGCTGGCTCTCTCTGAGCTGACTCTGCCTACTCTTTAAATTCTAGTCTTCCTTAGATGTATTAGCTATTTTAGCTCGGCTGCTTTGCCCTGTCCCTTTCCCATGGCCAAGCTGACTGTAATCTAACACTAAGCTGCTTGTTTCTTCTCTGCTTCTCCGCCTCTCTCTGAGTTCTGGTTCTGCCTGCAGTCCCCTTTATTTGGGTTTATATATTTTTCTAACAGTTTCTAGTTTTTATGACTTTATTGTAAAGTAACTTTTATCACTTTGATTGTAAGAAGTATCTTTGATCTGAACATTCTAATCAAACAAAGTATTCATTTTGACATAACCTCACCTCTCAGGTCTCTGATTACATTGTTTCCTTTGTGATGTTCAAAGTTCCTTTGTGATATTCAAAAATGCTTTGGTTTCAAGAGGTGTTACTTTTAATTCCTGTCATTTCTATAGTTTTATTTTCCAATTGTGGCCTCAGCTCATAATTTTGACTTTGATTTTGGCTTTGAATTATGTTTCTCGTAGACTGATAGCCTCCAGTTTTCTTCAATTTACCTGGTATTAGCAAAATTTCACAGCTAGAATTGTCACCAAATTCATCCTTTCCTTTCCAGCTGCTTACTAAGATAGTTCATTTCAATGAAGGTGTGAGCCATTGTTTTTGGCTTCATTCAAAATCCTGTTTGTCTTGTTTGCTAAGCCTGCTTGACCAAGGATATCTGCATTTTACAATCCTTCCCTAGCAGCTGCTGTTAACCCTTTGTGGGATCTTTCCCTACATTCTCTCATGTTTCTCTCAGACCAGATATTGCCAGTATTCCATTTTTCAAATGACACATCTTTCCATATTTTCAATAACAAAATCCATTACCACCTACCCTCGTGATGCCCGCCCCCTCCAAAACGCGTACTCTAGGAGTATGCTGTGCGCCATCAGGATGGCCTCAGGACGTTACCCGAGGCCCTCCCACCCGATGCTCTGCCCCCGATGGGCCGAGTTCCTGATGGCGTCGGTCACGCGTGGTATTTATTTTTCGGGAACTCGACATGGAGGCTGCGGTCTAAGTCCAGCGTCGCAACAGTCGGAGGAGAGCCGATCCGCGGGCAGGGGGAGGGGGGGGGGGGGGGGGCTTTGGCAGGGGCTGGGAGCACTGGTGGGGTGGTCTGAGGCTGACGAGCCTGGCTAAAGGGGGTTACTATTTGGCAGGCCGGGTCCGCTGCAGGCCGATGCCTTGTGCCTGCGCGGCCACGGACCCGTAAATTCTCCGGCCGCATCCGCAGCTAGAGCCGGGGGCTCTATGCTGAGTGCCTGCTCACACCCCACCAGAAGGAGGATCGGTGGCCATTTATTTGGTCGTAAAACGCCACCGTTCCCACGCCAGCATCAGCACTTGGTATCAAAATCGGAGAATCTGGCCCAAGGAGTCCAAAACTGCACACGTACTCTAGCTGTGGTCTCACCAAGGCCCTGTACAGACACAGTGAAGCTTTACTTATTTTATATTTCACTCCCCCTGCACTAAAAGCCAGCATTCCATTTGCCTTCCTAATCACTTGCTGTACCTGCATACTAAACTTTTTATGATTGATGTGTGAAGACACCCAAATCCCACTGTACCACTGAGTTCTCCAATTCCACTCTATTTAAGTAGTATACTCCTTTTCTATTCATCCTGCCAAAGTGGGCAAGTTCACATTTTACCGATCTATGTAGACTCTTTACCTCCTCTTGACAACCTACCCTCCTAACCTATCTTGGTGTCATTGAAAAATTTAACTGCCATACTTTCAGCACCATTATACAATTTATTGATAGATTGCAAACAGTCGAGGCCCCAGGTCTGATCTCGATGACACTACACTAGTTACGTCTTGCCAACCCATAAAGACCCATTTATCCCTACACTCTGGTTCCATATGTAGGGAGTGATCTGTCAGGTCTGTACGCAGAATAATACTTTTCACTGTACCTTGGTTCATCTGTAGATTTTATCAATAAGCAAATAAACAAATTCCTGTTAGCTAACCAGCCTTTTATCCATGCAAATGTTACCTCCACACCATGAGCTCCGTGTGTAATACCTTTTGATGTGGCACCTTGTCAATTAAAATATTTCACATATGACCAGAGCAATCACAAGGGGACATCATTTCCTCTTTTCTCACTAAGCAAGGACAATGGCCACATTTTACAGTGAACACTACCACAGAAGCACAAGTTTCAAATTGTAAACCTCCGAAGAACGTGATTGTGTTTGGAGGGCAAAAAAAAAATAAAACAACAACTTCAGTAATGATCCTCTAATGGTCTTAAGCAACCAACCAGCCAATTCACCAGCATAAATGCTGTAAAACCATTAAGACAGTTGTGCATTTCACAGACATAGAAAAACATTGGCAGTAATGTAGAATTGGAGACAACCGCAGTACAAATTACATTACGCATGTCATGATGGGAAACAGTATGAACTACAGGAAAAAGTTCCCATGGGGAAAATTGCATCAGTTGCTGCTGTCATGTTAAGGGCAAAACTCACACAGAACTGAGAACACAAATAGAAAAAAGATTGTAAACTGTATGACTCAGAAACAAGTCATTATGTTTTAGGAAGCAGTAGTTAAGTTCAAAGGATGCACAAATATGTACCATGCTAATCATATATTTATGATTTTGCAATATCATATATTGATTTTTCCTGTCACATTGTGTACAAATAAGCAATTATGCAGTATTCAAAACCATCAAAAGGCAAGTTCACGATTGATGAGTGCTCCCTAATAGGAGATTACATCTGCAGCCAACACAAAGAAGCTTACAGCACCTGAGAACTGAATATTGTGTTGCACCGCAAATCCTTTCAACAACTTAATAAAATTAATTCACTTTTTTTTTAACAGTATATTATTGGAGCCAGTTTCAAATATGTACATAACAAAGAAGAAAAACAAAAAGCATCCGCAGCAAATAGCCATCTTACACCTCCCCAAACGCCCCACCCCACTCAACCCACTGCCACCCCGGCACCTGCCCCCCTTTTTCAACTTTTAACCCAGACTCCCAACCCAAATAAAGTAACCCCCACATCCTCCCAGCCCCCGCTGACAACTCAATAATCCTCAAAGAAGTCAATGAACAGCTTCCACCTCGAGATGAATCCCTCCTCTGCACTCCTGATGGTGAACTTGATCTGCTCTAAACGTAGGAACTGTGCAAAATCGTTCCTCTGGAACTCAGTCGTTCTGAGTCCTACCAGCACAAGAAGTTCCATTTACGGACTGTCAGGGAGACATCAGCCACTCTCCTCACCTGCACTCGTGGATCCTCTGACGCTCCAAATATTGCCACCTCTGGAATCAGAACTACCGTTACTCCCAAATCTTCCACATTGTATCTGCAAATCATGTCCAAAACCCCCGCAACCTCGGGCATCCCCAATACATGTGGATATGGTTCACTGGCCTTCCCGTGCACTGTCCACACCTAGCCTCCACTCATGGAAAGAACCGACTCATGCTGGACACCATCTTGTGAGCCCTGTGTATGACTTTGAAATGGATGAAATGAAATGAAAATTAAATGAAAATCACTTATTGTCACAAGTAGGCTTCAAATGAAGTTACTGTGAAAAGCCCCTAGTCGCCACATTCTGGCGCCTGTTCGGGAGGGGGGGGCGGCTGGTACGGGAATTGAACCATGCTGCTGGCCTGCCTTGGTCTGCTTTCAAAGCCAGTAATTTAGCCCTGTGCGTCTTGCACACGCCAAGGCACATTAATCTTCTGCAAAGCCTCATTCCACACTCCAGCCTCCAAATCCCCACCCGACTCTTCCTCCCACTTATGCCTAACCTACTCCACCAGAGCACTCTCTCTCTTCAACAGCTCCCTGATAACCGAGATCTTGCCCTTTCCTATTTCCTCTTCAGACAGAAGTTTGCCCTACAGCGTCAGGGGTGGCAGTGTCAGAAACAAAGGCACCTCCTTCCTCATGAAGTACCTAACCTGCAGATACCTGAACCCATTCCCCTCCAGCTCCTCTAAGTCTGCAAACTTCCCTCCAACAAACAAGTCCCTAAAATATTCTAGCCCCATCTGCCGCCACTCCCGGAACATCACATCCAACCCCACCAGGGAAAACCTATGATTTTCGCAAATTGGCACCAACAGGGACACGCCTTCCGCTGCCGACACTGGGCCACACCCTCAACGCTGATACCACCACCTAGCCCGTGGAGTATCTGGCCGGTGAGAACGGAAGGGGCGGTGGAAATAGTGCCCTCAAACTGGGCCCTTTATATGAGGCCGCCTCCATCTGCCCCCTACGACCGCTCCTCCACCGCCCATTCCCTATCCATTGAAATATTTGCTGCCCAATAATAGTTTTGAAACACAAACAAAACCTTCGGCAATACTGTCATCTTTACCATCTGGATCCGACCAGCCAACGACAATGGCAGCACGTCCCATCTTCATTCCCTCCAACAATCGCACCAGATTCAACTCATGCAGTTCGGCTCAGGCCGCGACACTTTTATCCCAAGGTATCGAAAACTCGCCCCTACCAGCCGAAGTGGCAGTCTCCCCGAATTCCTCCCCTGTCCTTGGGTATTAATAAGGAATATCTCACTATTCCCTATGTTGAGCTTGTACCCCAAAATCCCATGATCCTGTCAAAGCTCCCGACTGGGTCCAGGAAGGTTGTGTCTGCGTCCATTGCATGACCACTTCACCTTCTCGACCCTCCGAGGGCATCATAATTACATTCGTAACCTCTGGACATTCATCCACAGCTGCCACCCCTTCACAAATCCCGTCTGGTCCTCCTCTATCACCCCTGCCGCACAATCCTCTATCTACGTCATCTGGATCTTCGGCAACTGCTTTGCATCTACATTCAACAACGAAATTGGGCAGTACGACCCACATGGCACTGGGTCCTTCTCTTTCTTTAAAATTAGCGATATTGAGGTTTGAGACTCGTTATACATCTCGACTACTAGGGGCCACAGGTCCTACCCAAACTTCTTGTGGAACTCGGCTGGGAACACTTTTGGACCCGGGACCTTCCCTGTCTGCATCGACCCCACGCAATCCATCACCTCTCGCAACTCAATCGGGGCCCCCAGTCCCTGCATCTTCGCCTCCCCCACCCTCGGAAACTCAAGGCTATCCAAAAACTGCCTGATGCCCTCAGCCCCCACTGGAGGCTCCAAGCTATACAATTTCTGGTAAAAAACCTCAAGCGCCCCATTCACCTCCTCCAACTTGTTGTTGAAAACTCACCACTATTCTTAGAAGTCCCTTTATACCAAAAAGGGCCGACATTCTACATGGTGAACAGGGATTCTCACTCCCCGACTCCGATGCAGGCTTCAGTGGGTGCTATTCAGGTCAAACTATATTTTCAAGTTATTCCCCGGTATAACCCATACCTTCACCAAAGATTTCATCTACTTACCACTTAGTAGCATCGATCCTGGGTCCCGCATTGCTAAGTAAGTAAAGTAGACTTTGGAATAACCACTATTTCAGGTTAAATTAAGTTATTTTATTGTTATATTTTTTCTTTTAAAAGCTGCAATAACTTTCTTTACAGAAAGGTACAAAGATCTTGCTTCTGGATCCTTAAGGGGCTGGTTTAGCACACTGGGCTAAATAGCTGGCTCTTAAAGCAGACCAAGGCAGGCCAGCAGCACGGTTCAATTCCCATACCAGCCTCCCCGGACAGGCGCCGGAATGTGGCGACTAGGGGCTTTTCACAGTAACTTCATTGAAGCCTACTTGTGACAATAAGCGATTTTCATTTTTCATTTCATTTTCTGGTTGGTTGAAGGGACCTTCAGGCCCAACTTGACAATCAATCTTCTTTAAAGGCTGGTCTTCTTTAGATGTATTCGATGATGAGCTTGGTTGCTGTGTCCTATCTTTCCCATGTACCGAACTATGAGAGCTGCCTCTGCTGGCTCTCTCTGAGCTGACTCTGCCTACTCTTTAAATTCTAGTCTTCCTTAGATGTATTAGCTATTTTAGCTCGGCTGCTTTGCCCTGTCCCTTTCCCATGGCCAAGCTGACTGTAATCTAACACTAAGCTGCTTGTTTCTTCTCTGCTTCTCCGCCTCTCTCTGAGTTCTGGTTCTGCCTGCAGTCCCCTTTATTTGGGTTTATATATTTTTCTAACAGTTTCTAGTTTTTATGACTTTATTGTAAAGTAACTTTTATCACTTTGATTGTAAGAAGTATCTTTGATCTGAACATTCTAATCAAACAAAGTATTCATTTTGACATAACCTCACCTCTCAGGTCTCTGATTACATTGTTTCCTTTGTGATGTTCAAAGTTCCTTTGTGATATTCAAAAATGCTTTGGTTTCAAGAGGTGTTACTTTTAATTCCTGTCATTTCTATAGTTTTATTTTCCAATTGTGGCCTCAGCTCATAATTTTGACTTTGATTTTGGCTTTGAATTATGTTTCTCGTAGACTGATAGCCTCCAGTTTTCTTCAATTTACCTGGTATTAGCAAAATTTCACAGCTAGAATTGTCACCAAATTCATCCTTTCCTTTCCAGCTGCTTACTAAGATAGTTCATTTCAATGAAGGTGTGAGCCATTGTTTTTGGCTTCATTCAAAATCCTGTTTGTCTTGTTTGCTAAGCCTGCTTGACCAAGGATATCTGCATTTTACAATCCTTCCCTAGCAGCTGCTGTTAACCCTTTGTGGGATCTTTCCCTACATTCTCTCATGTTTCTCTCAGACCAGATATTGCCAGTATTCCATTTTTCAAATGACACATCTTTCCATATTTTCAATAACAAAATCCATTACCACCTACCCTCGTCTTCTTTCATCCATCCAATGTCCCTTGCCCCGCCTGCTTCTTCAGCTGCTGGCTTTCACCCCATATTCATATACTGTCCCCATGGCCCTGCACAGTTGCCCCACCACCTTCCCCATGGACACAAGTCCAAACTCCATCTGGAGCTTCCACCTCTCCTTTAACAGCGTCTCCTCAGGCACCAGCGAGTACTTCAGTCAACACTCAAAATGGCCTCCACCAACCTCAACCTCTCAGCCCACTTGCTCTTTTTTTGTGTGCCCAGATTGAGATAAACTGCCCCACTTACCACCGTCTTCAGCACCTCCCACAACCTGAAGGCGGAGACCTCAACCGTCTTATTCTGCCATCCCTATCTTATTGCAAACCTCCTTATCCATCAATAACCCCGCATCCTCCCCTGCGGCCGGTGGGGAGTCCCTTTTGCCACCCGCAAACCTACCCAATGCGGCATGTGGTCAGACACCATAATCGTCAAATACTTCAATCCAACCACCCCGACAACAGCTTCTTGTCCAGGACAAAGAAATCAATTCGAGAGTACACATGGTGGATGTGCGTGAAGTATGAAAATTCCTCCCCCCCTCGGCCTCTCAAACCGACACGGCTCTGCCTCTCCCATGCGTTCCATAAACTCCATCAACTCCTTTGCCATGGCCAACACCTTCAGGGACCTGGGACATGACCGATCCAACCTAGGGTCCAGCACCGTATTAAAATACCACCCCCCATAATCAGCTGGTGCATGTCCAGGTCCAGGATCTTTGTCAAAATCCACCTCGCGGGCCCTCGAAGCGTCCCCAAAATGTCCTCCACCATCCTCCTTCAACCAACTGTGCCACACCAAGTCCACCCACATCAACATCCCCCCGAAAAGGACCAAACAATTCCACCTCGAGCAGGAGCCACCAAATGTGCGACCACTCACTCCATGGCTGTCATTGGAAGTCAAAATTAATTCACTTTCAACATACTGGTTCATTGTACAGGAAAGGAAGTGTTAAAATCCAAAAGGTCTGTTCTGTTTTTAGAAATAGAGCAATATACTAAACAGGACCATTAGACACAAACGTCGCTTTGAGAAAAAGCACATCTTTTTGGACCAATTCAAATGACAACAATCATCACCTGTCAGTAAATGATGCAGTAGAATTGTTTTCCTGCAGGTAAAGTGGGTGTTACCAAGGTGTCAGATCTGGAATGTTTTGCCGAGATTCTGGACCTGGAGGAAGGTTTGGAAAAAGTGCTGGAATCTCAATAAAGATGTCAAGATTCCCGTACCAGCCTCCCTGAACAGGCGTCGGAATGTGGCGACTAGGGGCTTTTCACAGTAACTTCATTTGAAGCCTACTTGTGACAATAAGTGATTTTCATTTCATTTACATTTCATTCAAGATCAAACAGCTGGATAAACTCCAAATCTTCACAATTAAAAAGTGCTGAAGATTGTACAGAATTATGTAACATATTAATTTTTCACAGAAAATAATGTAGAACACTATCATTTCAGAGAATATAGGGAAAACCTAAAGTTTTCCAAGTTGATGATTGATGTTTGAAAAAGTGTAATGTTACAATCCCTGTAGAGCTAGCTTTAAAGAAAGAAATGTAAATTTCCAGCTGGTACCTTAAAGGATGACATAACAAGATTTCACATTTTAAGACTTTTGCTGTGAGAGCCAGACCAAAAGCACCAATCATTAACGCTATTTTTGTAGGCAACTTATACTTTAAAATCCAGAATTGAAAAATTATAATTTTACTTTCAGCACAACCAAAAAACCACTTCACAGGTATAATGTATACCGTCCCCTAAGTAGATATTCAGTTCTCCCGCATCAGTCCAAAGCTATTTGTAATTCCCAAGGGTTTACTACTGTTCCATCCTTTCTCATTTGGTAACTTCGTGGTGAGAGAGTTCATGGAAGTCCTTCCTCCAGTGCAAGCTAGACGAACCTTCTGGCCTTGTTTTAGCTCCTTACAATGTGGTATTTTCAATTCAAATGTAAGCTCCCACATGCATTCCTGCGCAGTGGACAATAAAGACTTTCCATCTTCAGCTGCTTTCTCTCTCACAGACTCCAGCAGACTGCCCAACTTTGTGAGTTTTTCTTAGAAACCGCTCTCAAAGCCCACTACTCTGGCAAAGTGAATCACTTGAAGCTTGTAAATAGAACGCTGATTTCCTATCCTTTTAACCCCAATTATCTTTTATCTTGGAAGTAAACAGGTAATATAAAGCATAACGACTTGATATTCTCAAAACCTTCCAGTGACTTTGTGGACTAATAGTCTGATAACAAATGCTGCAGCCATTGTCTCCGAGTGTGAACACATTAAAATGTTTTCCAGTGAAACTATGTGAGCCCTTTCTTTCATCTTTAAAAGCCCCTCACCCAGGCCATTTATCAGGCAAGCTTCAAAACATGTCACATGACCAACTTCATTTTACCCTAAATTAAAGACACAGACCAGGATTTCCGACTGTGCTATGGTTAGAACAAACAAAGAACAAAGAAATGTACAGCACAGGAACAGGCCCTTCGGCCCTCCAAGCCCGTGCCGACCATACTGCCCGACTAAACTACAATCTTCTACACTTCCTGGGTCCGTATCCTTCTATTCCCATCCTATTCATATATTTGTCAAGATGCCCCTTAAATGTCCCTATCGTCCTGATGCGCTAAGCGTCAAGAACCACAAAGACATGTGAGACTTTAACTCAGGCTTTAATATACTACAAGGGAGGCTTACCCGACACAGACGACCCCAGAAAGAATGGGGGCTGTCCCAGAAGAGGTTCTTATACTGACTCCCGGGGGAGTGGCTAAGGCGGAGCTCTCCGTGGCCAGGTCGGGTTACCTACCAGTGACCGAACCTCTGCAGAGTTACAGTACAATACACAGTATTACAGGGCCACGTTACGCACAACTATTATATACTATGTACAATGGTAGGGAGGTACAGTGGTGTATCACCACATTCACCCCTTGTTTAGAAGGAAGTCCGGTGTGAAAATTCGGAGCAGTGAACAGAGTCCATCAGGAGGTTCCGTGTCGTCAAAGGTCGAGACGAACGATGGGTTTGGTCGATCTCTTTGAACGTCGGAGCTGCGGCGCTGAGGTAGTGTCCGGCGGTATCTGTGCGGTCGGTGGTGCTGGTTCGCGAGGCGGCATGACTTCCCCCACCGCTTCGGCTGGCTCGAGGCGAAACTGCGGGATGACAGCGGCTGGCACGGAGTAGTAACAGGCTGAGGGATCGACGGGAGCAGAGAGGGAGTGGGGTGGAGGTTGCGGGGCGAGGGCGGCAGGGGCCCCAGAGGGGGCCAGGTCCTTGATGGAGACGGTCTCCTCACGCCCGTCGGGGTACGCTATGTACGCGTACTGTGGGTTGGCGTGGAGGAGACGGACTCTCTCCACCAGTGGCTCCGCCTTAGAGGTCCGCACGTGCTTGCGGATCAGGACGTCTCCCGGGGACAGGAGCCAGGATGGAAGCGATGTCACGGATGCCGATCTCCTGGAGAAGAGAAACATCCGCTCATGAGGGGTAGCATTCGTTGCAGTACACAAAAGAGACCGGATGGAGTGGAGTGCGGACGGGAGGGCCTCCTGCCAACGGGAGACTGGTAGGCCTTTGGACTTGAGGGCTAGCAGCACGGCCTTCCAAACAGTCGCGTTCTCCCTCTCCACCTGTCCGTTCCCCCGGGGGTTGTAGCTGGTCGTCCTGCTCGAGGCAACGCCCCTGGCGAGCAGGTACCGACGCAGCTCCTCGCTCATGAAGGAGGAGCCCCGGTCACTGTGAACGTAATTGGGATAACCGAACAGCATGAAGAGGTCGTGCAACGCTTTGATGACGGTGGCGGAGGTCGTGTCGGGGCAGGGAATGGCGAAGGGGAACCGCGAGTACTCGTCGATGACGTTGAGGAAGTACGTGTTGCGGTTGTGGGTGGGGAGGGGCCCTTTGAAGTCAATGCTGAGACGTTCAAAGGGGCGGGTGGCCTTGATTAGGTGCGCCTTGTCTGGCTTGTAGAATTGCGGCTTGCACTCCGCACAGACTTGGCAGTCCCTAGTCATGGCCTTGACCTCCTCGACTGAGAAGGGTAGGTTGTGGCCCTTGATGTAGTGGTAGAGCCGCCTGACGCCCGGGTGACAGAGGTCATTATGTAGTGCCCGCAGCCGGTCATCCTGTGCGTTGGCACAAGTACTACGGGACAGGGCATCAGGAGGATCATTGAGCTTACCTGGTCGGTATAAGATAGTATAATTGTAGGTGGAGAGTTCGATCCTCCACCGTAATATCTTATCATTTTTGATTTTACCTCGTTGTTTGTTGTCGAACATGAACGCAACTGATCGTTGGTCAGTAACGAGGGTAAATGGTTTTCCGGCCAGGTAGTGCCTCCAGTGCCGGACGGCTTCCACTTTGGCTTGTGCCTCCTTCTCAACAGAGGAGTGGCTGATCTCGGGGCCTTGGAGTGTGCGGGAAAAGAAGGCGATGGGCCTGCCCGCCTGGTTGAGGGTGGCACCCAGGGCAAAGTCGGAGGCATCGCTCTCGACTTGGAATGGTGCAGACTCGTCTACCGCATGCATGGCGGCTCTGGCGATAGTAGTTTTTAGGAGGTGGAAGGCCTGGCAGGCCTCGGGCGGGAGGGGGAATGAGGGGGAACGGAGGAGGGGTCGGGCCTTGTCAGCGTACTCGGGCACCCACTGGGCATAGTAGGCAAAGAGTCCGAGGCATCGCCTCAGTTCTTTGGGGCAGGTGGGAATGGGGAGTTCGAGAAGGGGGCGCAGACGGTCGGGATCGGGGCCGAGGACACCGTTCTCCACCACGTAGCCGAGTATGGCGAGGCGGGTGGTGCCGAAAACACATTTTGCCTCGTTGTACGTGAGGTTGAGGCGTTTGGCAGTTTGGAGGAATTTCGTGAGGTTGACGTCATGGTCCTGCTGGTTGTGGCCGCAGATGGTGATGTTGTCCAGATACGGGAAGGTAGCCCGCAGTCTGTTCTGGTCCACCATTTGGTCCATCTGCCGTTGGAAGACCGAGACTCCATTGGTGACGCCAAAGGGTACCCTAAGGAAGTGGTAGAGGCGGCCGTCCGCCTCGAAGGCCGTGAAGTTACGGTCCTCCGGGCGGATAGGGAGCTGGTGGTAGGCGGATTTCAAGTCTATGGTGGAGAACACCCGGTACTGTGCAATCTGGTTGACCATGTCAGATATGCGGGGCAGGGGATACGCATCAAGCAGCGTGTACCGGTTGATGGTCTGACTGTAGTCAATGACCATGCGGTGTTTCTCGCCAGACTTGACTACCACCACTTGGGCTCGCCAGGGGCTGGTGCTGGGAGCAATGATATTTTCCGAGAGAAGGCGCTTAATCTCCGCTCGAATGAATTGGCGGTCCCCAAAACTGTAACGCCGACTTTTAGTAGCCACGGGCTTGCAGTCGGGGGTGAGATTAGCAAACAGTGAAGGGGGGGGGATCCTGAGCGTGGAGAGACTACAGGTGGGATCCGGGGAGGAATCAGGGAAGAACTGGGGGTTGGAGACCGAGAGGGGGGGGGAGGGGGCCGTTAAAATGCAAGGTGAGGCTGCGCAGGTGGCATTGGAAGTCCAGGCCGAGGAGCGCGGGGGCGCAGAGGTGAGGGAGGACCATGAATTTGAAATTCTGGAACACCACGCCGTTCACCGAGAGGGTGACGACGCAGTAGCCCAAAACCTCGGCCGACTGGGAGTTGGAGGCCATGAAAATATGCCTGCGCGTGGGTAGTACCTTGAGGGAGCAGTGGCGCACGGTGTCCGGGTGGAGGAAGCTCTCCGTGCTGCCGCTGTCGAAGAGGCAGGTAACAGTGAAACAGTTTACCTGAACCTCCATGGTGGATCTGGCGAGCTGATGCGGTCGGTCCTGGTCGAGGACGATGGATGCGATGGTGGAGCTGTTGGAGAAGGGTTCCGGATCCGAGGAGCGGTCTGTGAGAGAAGGTGGCAGCGCCCAGGCGTCGTAGGCTGCTGCTGGAGGCCAGGTTGCTGTTGGTGGCTGCATCTCCTTTGTTTGCAGCATTTCGGTCCAGTGCGCAGGACCGGAAGTGACGATCGGCGGTGGACCGGAAGTGACGCAATTCGGTGGCGGGGCGGACCCGGAAGCGACGATCGGCGACGGACCGGAAGCGAAGATCGGCGAACCGGAAGTGACGATCGGTGAACCGGAAGTGACGATCGGCGAACCGGAAGTGACGATCGGCGAACCGGGAGTGAAGTGAGCCGGGCCGGGGATGATCAAAGATGGCGGCGCCCTTGCGTCGCACATGTTGAACAGCGAGCCGGGAACGGAGGACGGCGGCACCCCGGAGTAGCAGACCGCGGCGTTGGACCCCGAGACAGCAGTGGAGCGGCAGACGTTTGCAAAGTGGCCTTTCTTGCCACAGGCTGAACAGGTAGCATCTCTAGCAGGGCAGCGTTTCCTGGGGTGTTTTGCCTGGCCACAAAAATAACACTGGGGCCCAGGCATTTTTACTGCTGGTGTGGCTGGGTGGGCCCTGACTTGCAGTGGTTGTTGCTGGGAGGTAGCGGCCACGTAGGGAGCGTGGGCAGGCGTATAGGAAGTTTGTGCAGGCGTGTAGGACGCATTATTGTCGTAGGCTGCCTGTTGGGCCTCTGCCATAGTGACTGCCGTGTCCAGAGTCAGGGTAGTTTGTGTCAGAAGGAGTTGGCGAATCGGGACGGAAGCGATGCCGGCTACAAAGGCATCAAGCGCCAGGGCCTCAGTGTTCTGCTCAGCGGAGGCTGCTGGCGCGTTGCAGGTGAGCGCGAGGGCACGGAGATCCCGAACGAACACGGATAGGGGTTCACCCGGCTGCTGGTGCCGGAAGGCGAGGCGGTGGCGGGCGTAAATAGAATTAACAGTTCGTGCATACCGGCTTTTGAGCTTCACGATGGCATCGGCGTAGGTCGTTGTTCCCGTGATGAGGTCGAAAAGCCCGTAGTCGAGCCGTGAGCACAGGAGATTGAGTCGGTCGGCGTCCGTTTTGGCGAAGGCGGAGGATGCTTCCAGGTAGGCCTCGAAACACCGGAGCCAGCAGTTGAAAAGGTGATCCGCGCGTGGAGCGTGGGGGTCGAGCAAGAGCTTGTCGGGTTTCAGAGCAGCCTCCATTATAACTGTAGTATATTAAATTGATGCGCTAAGCGTCAAGAACCACAAAGACATGTGAGACTTTAACTCAGGCTTTAATATACTACAAGGGAGGCTTACCCGACACAGACGACCCCAGAAAGAATGGGGGCTGTCCCAGAAGAGGTTCTTATACTGACTCCCGGGGGAGTGGCTAAGGCGGAGCTCTCCGTGGCCAGGTCGGGTTACCTACCAGTGACCGAACCTCTGCAGAGTTACAGTACAATACACAGTATTACAGGGCCACGTTACGCACAACTATTATATACTATGTACAATGGTAGGGAGGTACAGTGGTGTATCACCACACGTCCCTGCTTCCACTACCTCCTCCGGTAGCGAGTTCCAGGCACCCACTACCCTCTGCGTAAAAAACTTGCCTCGTACATCTACTCTAAACTTTGCCCCTCTCACCTTAAACCTATGCCCCCTAGTAATTGACCCCTCTACCCTGGGGAAAAGCCTCTGACTATCCACTCTGTCTATGCCCCTCATAATTTTGTATACCTCTATCAGGTCGCCCCTCAACCTCCTTCGTTCCAGTGAGAACAAACCGAGTTTATTCAATCGCTCCTCATAGCTTATGCCCTCCATACCAGGCAACATTCTGGTAAATCTCTTCTGCACCCTCTCTAAAGCCTCCACATCCTTCTGGTAGTGTGGCGACCAGAATTGAACACTATACTCCAAGTGTGGCCTAACTAAGGTTCTATACAGCTGCAACATGACTTGCCAATTCTTATACTCAATGCCCCGGCCAATGAAGGCAAGCATGCCGTATGCCTTCTTGACTACCTTCTCCACCTGTGTTGCCCCTTTCAATGACCTGTGGACCTGTACTCCTAGATCTCTTTGACTTTCAATACTCTTGAGGGTTCTACCATTCACTGTATATTCCCTACCTGCATTAGACCTTCCAAAATGCATTACCTCACATTTGTCCGGATTAAACTCCATCTGCCATCTCTCCGCCCAAGTCTCCAGACAATCTAAATCCTGCTGTATCCTCAGACAGTCCTCATCGCTATCCGCAATTCCACCAACCTTTGTGTCGTCTGCAAACTTACTAATCAGTAAGTTGGACCTACTGTGGGAGATTTGACAGCCCAGCCCAGCCAAAAGTCCATTGACTTTCAATGGGATCAGATGATCCCAGCAGCAGGCGGGGCTGGAAAATAACACCCAAAATCCATAAATGTGACCCTCATAGTTAGAACAGTAGCAGGAATGGTCTCCAGAGAGGAACTTAAAGTTTAAAAACTGGAATTATTCAAACAGCAATTCTGCGCACTGGTCAGCAGTCTGGGTGAAATGTAGGAACATAGGAATATGGGAACAGGAGCAGAACATTAAGCCCTCACATCTGTTCAACCATTTTGTCACATTGATCCAACGCTCAACATTTTATCCTTTGATGCAGTTACTGAACGAACATCCATCAATCACAGTCTTGTAAATCTTGATTAATCTTATATGCACAGCCTTTCAGGGGAGAATGGCCTACTTCATCTCTACTTGTATTTTTGAAGAGAAGCGTAACTTTTTTTTTTATTATTATAAATTTAGAGTACCCAGTTCATTTTTTCCAATTAAGGGGCAATTTAGTGTGGTCAATCCACCTAACCAGCACATCTTTGGGTTGTGGGGGTGAAACCCACGCAAACATGGGGAGAATGTGCAAACTCCACATGGACAGTGACCCAGAGCCGGGATCGAACCTGGGACCTCGGCGCCATGAGGCAACAGGGCTAACCCACTGTGCCACCGTGATGCCCAAGAGAAGCGTAACTTAATGTTAGCTTAATACATGTAACCTTGATTCTCGTCTTAAATGAACGGAAATAAAAATCAGAGCAGATGTACAAAAGGCTGCCAATTCACGTTAACTGGTTTTAAACTATTGCACAAGGTCATAATCTGTTTCCTTTAATCCTGCAGGGCTGGTGACAAAAGTACCAATAGGCTTGAAGTCAACTGTTTTTAATCAGTGGTATATCACTGCTAAAACATCACTCTTGCCATGAATTTATGCATGAAGTACACACTAGTTATATATAAACTCAGCAGAAATTATATTTGCGCACTCCGTTGCTTAAGTTAATTAGCATTGCACGATTGCTATGTCTGTAAGCAAAGAAACAAATCATGTCAGAGTTTAAAGAAAGTCAAATGCCTTTGAAGAAAAGTAATTAAATAATCATTCTACCATGTCATATGCTTTTATCTTTTCTACTTTCTGAAATAATCCATGATTCAGCCATTTTGCTGCAGCGTTTAATTCATTTAAGCATTGCCCTTGACCTAGATTGCACAAAAGGCGGGTTTATTACTGCTAAAAATTTACCTTAAAGGAAAAAGATATTGATAACATGAATTGATCATTCTACCCATTTCAGAGTTTCAACTTTTATTGCGTAATTTGAATATAATGAATAAATGCTTAATGGACATACAATCAAATTGGTAGGAGGATAAGAAGTGAATATTTACTTTCTGGTATCAATATAGGGCAAGGCTTTCTGGCCTCCTCGCGGTCTGTCTCTCAGTGGCAGGAAACGGCATACCGTTGGCCGGCGATGGGATCTTCTATCCCACCACTTTCAATGGGATTTCCCACTGAATCCACCCCATGCTGCCAGAAAACCCGGGGAGGGGGTACGCCATCGATGGGACCGGAAGGCCCCACCAGCGTGAACACCAAAAGATCGCGCCCATAATTTATTGTTCTAATTTGGATCCAAATAACTACTAGCTTACATTTATATAGTGCCTTTCTTGACCTCAGAATAATTATAACCAAAAAGTACTTTTGAGATAATCACAGTCATTATGTGGGAAACAGAATAGTCAGTGAATACACAGCAAGATTCCAGCAATGAGATATATAAAAAGCAATTCTCCCGATTGGTGACTAAGTGCTCCCGCCAGCAGGAAAACTAGAGTGATTCCCACTGAGAGTTAGGTGGGTCACGTGGTGATTGGTTGGCCATTCTTGGTTTTGTCATTAAATTGTGGTTAGTTCAAACAGCTTTTGCATTTCTTCCTTGTCATTTTTCTTTGGATTTGCTTAAGAGTGCTACCTATATCTTTCTAAATATTAATGATCTGGAGGCCTAGTGGTGGTGATGTTGTAAGGTTGGCCTTGGTGGCTCGGACAAACAAGGATCAATTTTTGAAGGTTTTTTGGCCAAATCCATTCCTTCTGTTGATGATCTTCTTCTGTCAATCTGTTTTTAAGTTATGATGTTTGTATTCATTTTGGGTGCAGATGAGTCATTTATCCGTGGGGAGAGCCCTGATTCATCCGGTTTGGTTGTTCCGAACGTTGTAATGACTGTTGTTCTTGGCTGTACCTGTTGTACATTGACACCTGTAGCTGTCTTTTTTATTTTGCTTGTTTTGTGCAAAGTTGTGTAAAAATTGAAAAGCTCAAATAAACAGACATTTTCTAAAAATCCGAAATTAATAGTCCAATGATGACCATGAAATCATTGCCAATTGTTGTACAACCCATGTGGTTCACTAAATCTGCTATTCTTACCTGGTCTGGCCTATGTGCACATGACTCCAGACTCACAGCAATGTGGTTGACTCTTAACTGCCCCCGAGAGGGCAGTTAAAGAGGGGCAAGAAATGATAACCCAGCCAACGGTACCATCGTCTCATGAAGGAATAAATAAAAATTGTCCTCAATCCAACCCCGACAGCAGCGCACACCATGAATTCACATACCGTAAAGTAGAGAATTGTCACAACGCCCACCCACAACCTCCATCAACATAGAGACACACACCTTGGTGGAACCGAGAGACACACACCTTGGTGGAACCTAATCCTAGGGAAGCTGTTGAGCACGTCACTTTCTCAGAGCCACAGCCCATGGAGGCAGGAACGTCCTAGGGTGCCGGCACTCAGAGGGTTGCTGAAGGCCAGAAATCTGCTGAGTCTGAGTCAGATGATGTGCCTCTAGACTCCACCAAGCCTGAGTTGCTAGAACAGCAGAGAGAAGCTCTGTAAAATCAGAAAGGGATGTCTATGACACTCCTCACAAGGCACGATGGAGGAGTCGCTCATCTTTAAATTTAGGTGATTGCTCTTGCGAGCACTGTGAGTGCTGGTTGGCTGAGTGAGAGTGCTTTTGGAGTTGGGTGGAAACCGGGAGTTAGGTGGAACTGGGAGAAGACGCTACAGAGAGCTGATTGGTAAGTAGTGGGTAAGGTCGGTAAGTCTTTACAACTTCACTTTTATGGCTTCAAAATCTGCTTTCTAGTTTATAATCTGGAAGGGCTATAATTGGTAGTTACAAGGAAAAGGAAAAAAGTTCCCGAGAGAATGGGATATAATCTGATATTAAGCATCTTCTAAAGGTTGAATTTAAAGGGTTACATTGTGGCAAACAATCTCAAAGCCTTGGTTTGCTCTTCTTGCTACATGTGGGAGGCCGGGAACATTTTCCGGCACCAGCATGTATGCAGGAAGTGTTTCCAGCTGCAAATCCTGGAAGCCTGGGTTTCAAAGCTGGAGTAGCGGCTGAGGACACTGTGGAGCATTCACAAAGTGGAGAGTGTTGTGGATAGCATGTATAGAGAGGTGGTCACACCACAGGCTCAGACTCCACAGGCAGGAAGGGAATGGGTGACCGCCAGGCAGAACAAAAGAGCTAGGCAGACAGTGAGGAATCTCCTGTGGCCATTCCCCTGCAAAACAGATATACCGCTTTGGATACTGTTAAGGGGAATAACCTCTCAGGGTAAAACAGCAACAGCCAAATTGGTTACACCATGGTTGGTTCTGCTGCAGAGGGGAGGAACAAAATGTGTGGGAATGCAATAGTTATAGGGGGTTCGATTGTAAGGGGAATAGATAGGAGTTTCTGTGGCCGCAAACGAGACTCCAGGATGGTATGTTGCTTCCCTGGTGCTAAGGTCAAGGATCTCTTGGAGCGGTTGCAGGTCATTCTAGAGGGGGAGGGTGAACAGCCAGTGGCTGTGGTGCACATCGGTACAATCGACAAAGGTAAAAAAGGGAATGAGTTTCTAAAAGCAGAATATAGGGAGTTAGGAAGAAAGTTGAGAAGTCGGACTTAGAAGGTAGGGATCTCAGGATACCAGTGCCACGTGCTAGTCAGAGTAGAAATAACAGGATATATCGGATGAATACGTGGCTGAAGAGATGGTGTGAGGGGGAGGGTTTCAGATTCCTGGGGAATTGGGACCAGTTCTGGGGGAAGTGGGACCAGTACAAACTGGGCGGGTTACATCTGGGCAGGACTGGGACTGATGTCCTCGGGGGAGTATTTGCTAAAGTGGTTGAGGAGTGTTGAGACTGATATGGCAGGGGGATGGGAACCTATGCAAGGAGTCAGAGGAGGAAGAAATAAGGACAAAAACAAAAGACAGAAAGGGGAATAAAAAAAGTGATAGGTAGATAAACCAAGAGCCAGATTCAAACAGGGCCATAGTGAAAAATATTGGGAGCGGAACTAGTAATGTTAAAAAGACAAGCTTAAAGGCTTTGTGCCTTAACGCGCGGAGCATTCGCAATAAAATGGATGAACTAATCATGCAAATAGACGTGAAAGGATATGATATAGTTGGGATTATGGAAACATGGCTGCAGGCTGACCAGGGATGAGATCTGAATGTCCAGGGGTATTCAACATTTAGGAAATACAAAAAGGAATAGGCAGTGGAGTGGCAGTTCTGGTTAAAGAGGAAATTAATGCAATAGTGAGGGAGGATATTGGCTCTGACAAAGCGGAGTCTGTATGGGTAGAGATGAGAAATAGCAAGGGACAAAACCAGTTAGTGGGTGTCATATATAGACCCCGAAACTGCAGCGATATTGTTGGGACTGGCAGCAAACAGGAAATTAGAGATGCCTGTGATAAAGAAGCATCTGTAATTGTGGGTGATGTTAATCTGCATATGAATTAACCACAATACAATAGTGGAGGGATTCCTGAAGTGTATGTGGGATTGTTTTCTAGATCAATATGTTGAGGGGCCAACTAGAGAACAGGTCATCCTGGACTGGGTACTGTTTAATGAGAACAGAATCATTCGCAATCTAGTTGTACGAGACCCCCTGGAGATGTGCAAGGAAAACAACCACAGCCGATTCAGCCTCTCTTTATAGCTGAAACGCTCCAGCCCCAGCACCATACTGGTGAATCTCCTCTGCACCCTTTCTAGTGCAATTACATCCTTTCTATGCTGAGTTAGCTGCTTTTAGATGGGATAGTAGTAAAGATACTATGGGCTTGATTGTCCAGTCACCCATGTTTCTTGATGGTGCAACCCTCGTTGGCGGCAAGATTCTCTGTTCCTGCCACTTGCCAGAGAATTCCGTCCTAAAATATACTTCTGTTTTTGAGCTAGGAACAAGCAAATCAGTCAGATCAGATGCTTCTGAACACCAGGAAGTGGTTCCTGGTAGGGAAATGCACCTGTCTGGCTTTTGGGCAAAAGCAAAAGCAACACCCAACAGGCCTGTGAGAACCCCATGGTGGAATAACCTGCAATGATTAAGTCAAGAGGTCCATGCATAAAAATAGTTGCATATTGAGTATCAGGGTAGTGCTGAGACCTCCATTAACACCTCGCCCGAGGCACCTGTAGGTCAGCCGCAGAAAACAGGAAAGAAATATGGGGGCGGAAAGATTTTAATGGATAACTCTTCCTGCAGTAGCAAGTCCTTGTTTGACATTTAAATACATCAGTTATCGACCTTGTTCGGTCCATAACTTTTATAGATGGCCAAGTGCCAGAAATTAACAGCTCGTGCAGCCAATTTACATGCCATCAAAGGTTAAATTTTCCACCTCCAAACAACATATTGGAACCCAGAAGGCAAAGTGATAAAGTAAATGAAGTATAATTTTCTAAGGAAAAGGATCTTACAGAATGTGAATTTGCACATGCTCATAGCAAAGACAAATATATTATGTTGAGCCAATGCATCTTGTGCTGATACAGTTTTGTAGGATCACATGAAGGTTATATCCTGTTTTTTGGAGTTGGTAGGCTCAGTTGTTTGATTAAATTCATTGAAACCTATTAGTAATTTAAAAATATGTGAGATGAACTTTTAATGGCTTGTTAATATGATTAGTTTTGTGATACACTTTCTAATTAGGTAACAATACATCAATCTGCTTTTTAACATGCAGAGCACTGGGTACAAATTCAAGCCCACAGTTTTCTACTTGGCTACTTCCTGATCTTGGTTGCTACAGATATAAAGGCAGTCCAAATTGCGCAGGGCAGCTCGTGAACAATCTGTTTTCTGCTCAAGAGCAGCACTGGTAGACGCTCAGATTCATGGGTGGGATTCTCCGACCCCCCCGCCGGTCGGAGAATCGCCAGGGGCTGGCGTGAATCCCGCCCCCGCCGTGTCCCGAATTCTCCGCCACCAGAGATTCGGCGGGGGTGGGAATCGCGCCGCGCCGGTCGACGGGCCCACCCCCGGCGATTCTCCGGCCCGCGATGGGCCGAAGTCCCGCCGCTGCCAACCCTCTCCTGCCGGCGTGGATTAAAGCACCTACCTTACTAGCGGGAGCAGGCAGCGCGGGCGGGCTCCGGGATCCTGGGGGGGCGCGGAGTGATCTGGCCCCGGGGGGTGCCCCCACGGTGGCCTGGCCCGCAATCGGGGCCCACCGATCCGTGGGCAGGCCTGTGCTGTGGGGGCACTTTTTTTCTTCCGCCTTCGCCATGGTCTTCACCATGGCAGAGGCGGAAGAGACCCCCTCCCCTGCACATGCACGGGAATGACATCAGCAGCCGCTGCCCCTCCCGCACATGCGTGGACTTACGCAGGCCGGCGAAGTCCTTTCGGCCCTGTCTGGCGTGGCACCAAAGGCCTTCCACGCCAGCTGGTGGAGCAGAAACCCCTCCGGCGCGGGCCTAGCCCCTCAAACTGAGGGCTTGGCCCCTAAAGGTGCGGAGACTTCCCGCCACTCCATCACGCCGGGACCCCCCGTCCCGCTGGGTAGGGGAGAATCCCGCCCCATGTCTCCAGCTGTCCTTCTTGACTAAAGAGTCCAACCTAAGGACAGTTAAAGGAAGAAGGAGAAAATAATGTATTTAAAATACGCAGTGATTTATATTATCATCATCACTAGAATCTAATGAGACTAATGATGCAAACATGAATGCTATTGTTAAGGATACATTTTAATAAGTGCTATTTCATTTATGAATAGCCTGTTTACACATTTAGATTTTTACATGCCAAAACTACTCTTAATTTTTCTTGGAGTCTAAACTGATCTATGCATTATAGAGCAATGCTCATTAAATGTAAAGTCTTATTATCCATACACATAATACATATTTCAACAGGACACTAATGGGCTCATTTCCAGCTTTGCAAATAGTGAACCATTAATTATTCATCCCAATCCATCAATTTATTAAACATTCATCGCAATCAACCAGTTCAGCATCACACAGTTCATTAAATGCTGGAGTGGGGTCACTATGTCATTGTAAAAGTCATACTTCAAATCTTTCCACAAAACTTAACAAATGACCATACGTAACCTTCAGTGTGTGTGATTCTCCAATTGATCATACAGATGAATCCAAAGCCTTATACTCAATTAAGCACAACAGCTTGGTCAGCAAATATGTCATAGGTCTTGTGCTTCCATTAAGATTCTTAAGGTGACTTAACTTGTCTTTGCCAACAAAGAAAATGTATAAAATAAATCTGTATTTGATGAATCACTGTCTGTCTAACATTGATTTAGTCTGATTTTAAAATCATATAATTGGAATTGTGAAATCAGACTAATAATAATAATCTTTATTGTCACACTGCAATTAAGTTACTGTGAAAATCCCCTAGTGGCCACATTCCGGCGCCTGTTCGTGTACACGGAGATAGAATTCAGAATGTCCAATTCACTTAACAGCACGTCTTTCGGGACTTGTGGGGGGAAACTGGAGCACCCGGAGGAAACCAAAGCAGACACTGGGAGAACATGCAGACTCCGCAGACAGTTACTCAAGCCGGGAATCAAACCTGGGACCCTGGCGCTGTTGTTGCCTTTTTTACCTGCTACAAATATGGCAATCAATAAGGTTGCCCTTCTTTCTTTGGATATCAATATTATATTGCTCAGAGTCGCCAGGTATCAAATGATACCACCACAAGGTTCAACCAGATATTGATCAAAGAGCCAAACACCAGTTAGCTAGTTCAAGGTCAAGGGTACTTTATTTACACACAATTAATCATGCAACATAAACACTACTAGTCAAACTACACCTAACAACTACGACAACCTGTACTTAACTTCAGTTACCCGGCTTAGGTCAGAGGAACAGTGGCCTTTGTTCGAATCTAGATCTACTGGGTCTGGAGAAGTAACTGCTGCTCAGCTGGGCTCATCCGTCTTGTAGCGAGCGTTGAACTTGGACTTGCTTCTGGTCGTGGTGCTGCAATTGGAGGTGGACGTTGCCGGAGTGCCAGGTCCAAAAGAGATTGAACACATGGCAGTGTCTCTCTTTATTCTTGGGGGTTTTTGTGCTCTTTTGGGCGGTCCTTCAGTTTGGACCCCACTAATTGGGTAATTCTTGATCACTGTGTTCAATTTGAACAAATAAAGGGGCGGGTGCCTTGATGGCCGGGCATGTCCTAAGCGGTCATTGACCCTGTTGTTGATGCTTCCTGAGTGCAGGGAGTGGCGCCGAAATGTCTGGGATTGTATCGGTTGCTCAAGTATCAGTCCTTTGTCTGACGGAGATGGGCCATCAAAATGCTAGTCGGTTGGGGGTTCCGCTGCTGTCTGGATTCTTCGCTCACAAATATACATTCAGGCTCTGAGCCTGCCTGAACCTTACATTGGCCATTTTTCCCATTATGCTTTGCAACCGTCCATGTTTCTTATTGTAAGTGGCCATCCCAGATGGCTACACTGTGAAGCAACAGTGCTAACCACTGTGCTACTAAGGCAATGATATATGGTTTGGATTTACAGGCTGGAGTTTTCTGGTCCTATCCATAGCGGGACCGGGAATTCCCACCCAAAGTCAACGGACCTTTGGTGGTCCATCAAATTTCCGTCCCCAGCCGCAATGGTTCCCGCTTGTATGGACTGGAAAATCCTGATAACATGCGTGTACCGAAGAAAATAGGTTTGGATTCTACTCAGATACAATGAAGCAGAGAAAATAGAAAATAGGGCCGGAAAGTCTCCAATCAGATTCACCCCTGTGAATGCCACTTCACATCTTTCTCTTCATCAGCCAAGCCCCAATGCTGCAGGAATCTCTGCTACTCACTCCTGGGGCAGAATCTTCCATTCTGGAGTCTAGTTCCAGTGGTGGGCGGGGAAGTCAGATTAATTCTTGCTGGCTGGTAGGATGGCTGGACTTGTGTGACCTTCCACTGTTCAGCTCATTAATTATGCAACCATGAGGAACATGGCGAATCTCGTGGAGGGACAGGCAGCAGGTCGCCCACCCAACCATTACCTCAGGAGGTCCTGCTGCCATATTTAAACAGCAGACAGACAGCCATTCATGAACTAACAAAGAATAAAGAACAAAGAACAATACAGCACAGGAACAGACCCTTCGGCCCTCCAAACCTGTGCCGGTCATGATACCAACCTTGGTCAAAACCCTCAACACTTCCTAGTGCCACATCCCGGTATACCATCCTATCCATGTATTTGTCAAAATGCCTTTTGCACGCCTTTAACGTATCTGCTTCCACAACCTCACCTGGCAACGCGTTCCAGGCACTCACCACAGTCTGCGTAAAAACCCTGCCTCACACATCTCCTCTGAACTTTACCCCATGAATCCTGCCTCGCACATCTCCTCTAAACTTTACCCCATGGACCTTAAACCTATGCCCCCTGGTGACTGACCGCTGGGGGAGTGCCTGCCCATCCACTCTATCCATGCCCCTCATAATCTTGTAGACCTCGATCATAGAATCATAGAAATTACAGTGCAGAAGGAGGCGGTTCGGCCCATCGAGTCTGCACCGGCCCTTCGAAAGAGCATCACACCCAAGCCCACACCTCCACCATATCCCCGTAACCCCATCCAACCTTTTATTTGAACACTAAGAGATAATTTAGCATGGCCAATCCACCTAACCTGTATATCTGTGGACTGTGAGAGGAATCCGGAGCATCCGGAGGAAACCCACGCAGACACGGGAAGAACGTGCAGACTTCGCACAGATAGTGACCCAAGCCAGGAATCGAACCTGGGACCCTGGAGCTCTGAAGCAACTGTGCTAACCACTGTGCTCTATCAGATCACCCCTTAACCTGTGTCGTTCTAATGAAAACAGTCCGAGTCTATTCAGCATCTCTGCATAGCTAACACTCTCCAGACCAGGCAACATCCTGGTAAACCTCCTCTGCACCCTCTCCAAAGCCTCCACATCCTTCTGGTAGGGTGGAGACCGAATTGTGCGCAATATTCCAAGTGCGACCTTATCAAGGTTCTATACAACTATAGCATGACTTGCAGGCCAGGACCTCATCATTACTCTACCAAAGACCTTGTGGCCGGAGCTCATTCTGGAGGAGCTGGCAGAAGGGAGCAACCAAATCCCAGGGCATGTGAAGGCTTCTCTGACATTGCCTTTTGCGGATTTCTACATAAGAGCACCGCCGATGATACACCCATGGTTGCAGCGTACCTTGTTTGTCAGCATCTGACCTTCTTGAGGCCCTCTTGCTTATTTCTGCTGCGGCCCTTGCTCCTCCTGGCTCAGTGCCAACCTGCAATGCACCCTTCTGCATGACAGCCATTACCAAAGTAGGGTTGCCTGCAGCATGCAGCATCAATGCCTCAGTAGATTTGTAAACAAATTGAAGTGATACGTTTACAGGTTTCCCCCATCTCAAAGCCAGCAAGCCAGTGCTTAACCCTTCACCAGACCTCCACCGAGATATGGCACCCCTACCCACCCTTTCCAGATAAGTACCAGAGATGGGCATTTCTCCTGTTCATACATGAATGCACGTGGAGGATATAGATGTGCACTTATGATGCCAAGGCATAGTGCTAGAAACTGGGATTAAAATAGTTAGGTGGTTGTTTATGGCAGGTCAGTCTGCTGGGGCGGTCCTCGGGGGGGGGGGGGACCGCCCCCGGGGGGGGGGGGGGGGGGGGGGGCACGGTGGCCTAGCCTGCGATCGGGGCCCACCAATCTGCGGGCGGGCCTGTGCCGTGGGGGCACTCCTTCCTTCCATGCCAGCCCCTGTAGGGCTCCGCCATGGCCGGCGTGGAGAAGACACCCCCCTGCTCATGCGCCAGAATACGCCGGCCGGTCTGCGCATGCGTGGAACCATGCCGGTGGTTCCGTGCATGCGCGAGATCACGCCGTGGCCCTCCGTGTGGGACCATGTCTAACCCACGCCAGCGAGACTGGCCAACAACAGACAGCCGCTTGGCCCATCGGGGCACGGGGAATTGCCGGGGGGGGGCTGCCAATGGCCCCCGACCGGCGTGGCGTGAACCCCACTCTATAACCGTCGCCGGAGAATATGGCAGGGGGCGATGGGGCGGGATTCGCGCTGCCCCCCCGGGGATTCTCCGACCTGGTGGGGTGTCGGAGAATCCTGCTGATGAGCTCTTGTCAGGTATAACTATTCACCCGGCAGTATGTAAGTTTGGCGTCCACCAGATGCAGAGGCTAACACCTACATTCCTCTCTTCATCCCTGCATCTGACTACAGCAGATGGCAAATTGCACAGAATGAACGGCAGCTCCTCGCCTTACTTGGATCTCCAATGTTATGAGACCCATGAGTTGGGAACAAACCTGCTGCCGTGTGGGTTTCACCACAGAGAAGAGAACACAGGTGAGCATGGTGAACATCCAGTGGCCTAATTTTCTGGGTGTCCCTTTAGCCGGCCACGTGCTGACCTTGAACACCGCCTCCCACTTGGAGAGAGCCCATTGACTGACTAATTGCATGGTCAAGATCAGACCAAAATGCTATGTTTCACGTTCCAAACTCAGTTCTACCCTCCTCCTGTCACCCACTAATGTCCCTCCATCACCCTTGACCCACCGAATATCACCATTCCTCTTCCATCTATCACCCTTGGACTTCCTCCCATTGCCCTGGACCATTTCACGATCCTCGTCCGTATGCCTTCCCTCCCCTCAGAGCTGACACCCATTATTATCCACATGTCCACCCTCGTCCTACCCCCTCCTGTTTTCCAAGTCACCGGTCTCACCCCCCTCCCACCACCATGAAGTCTTCACCTACCAACATCTCGCCCCTCACTCTGGACCTGCCCCCACTACCGCACCCCTGTTTTCTCCTATTTCCTGTACCCTAAATTAACCCCTCGGGACCTCGCTGCTTGCCCCTGCCCACTAAGACAATCTCTGCGCCCGCACCCCCCTTTATCAGACACTCTACCCCCTTCCTCGCTTAACCTGCCTTATTTGGTCCTGTCTTTATTTCACCCTACCCGTACGACCCACCCCCATCTTCTAGCCACCTCCTTTCCATGCCCAGCCTTGCCGTAGCTTTTGCTACCAGCACTTGATATGAGTGAAGTTATTTGTGGTACTCAAGAAGGCAAAAGCAGCTTCTACTGATGTCAAAGTCATGGAAGAACTGTACCTCATCAAGTGCACATCATTAACGCACTGTCCTAATTCTTGCTGATGTAGAACTTAATTTTAATGGGCAAATCTAATTCCAGTGAGATGGTCTTTTAATGAGCATGCATGAGATGCTAATGCATGCAACTGGGGTTCCCAACATTGTTCATCAGGTAGCTCCACCCGTCTTTAGCCCACCTCAAAAGTCAGGAGAATAAAATTCCAACAGTTTATCCCACTGTTGGGAAACAGCAGATTTTTAGAGTCCAGCCAAATTAAGTGTCCCCGCCCGCCACAATTCTCACTGCTGGCTGGAACTGAAGATTCTGCACCTTGTCTGACATGACACAACTAACTGATGGCACATGGACAGACCGAGGGAAACTGAATGACTTTCCTGTCATCCTGCTGTTGTTCTATAAATCCTAGATAAGATGTGGATGGGGGAGGCATCAAGAAGACTACTGAAGGGCCCAATAAAGGGAAGGGGCCTGATAATGATCATCTCCCACCCAGAAGGGAAAAAACGGATAAATAACAATACTGGTCTGAACTGTTTCTTTCCTGCTGGACGTATCTTTTACTCCAATAACCCTGAGAACAGTGGCCACAACTTATTCGATTTAGACTGTGTATCATATTTTTACTATTTTTACAAATTTTTTTCACCTGTCCATTGTGGGGGAATTTAATTACCTCCAAATTTCAGCCTGTTTGACTATTTACAATGGCTTTCTCTGGGTGATTTGCCCAATTACAGTGGATCACCTGAGCAAATATTGGAAAATCACAACCGATTGAAGACCACGCCTCTAAAAGAACCCTCCAGTTTCCTTCTATTAATTAGATGGATTGGCCATGCTAAATTGATGGCACAGTAGCACAGTGGTTAGCACTGCAGCTTCACAGTGCCAGGGATCCAGGTTCGATTCCTGGCTTGGGTCACTGTCTGTGCGGAGTCTGCACATTCTCCCAATATCTGCGGGTTTCCTCTGGGTGCTCCGGTTTCCTCCAAGTCCCGAAAGATGTGCTTGCTGGGTGAATTGAACATTCTGAATTCTCCCTCCATGTACCCGAACAGGCACTGGAATGTGGTGACTAGGGGATTTTCACAGTAACTTCATTGCAGTGTGAATGTAAGCCTACTTGTGACAACAATAAAGATTATTGCCCCTTAATGTCCAGGGATGTGCAGATTAGGTTGTGGTTTAGGGGGAGGGGGTGGGGTAGACAGGTGAGTGTAAATGGGTCGAGTGCTCATGCGAAGGGTCGGTGCAGACTCCATGGCCCGAATGACACTTGAAGGATTCTATGATTCTATGATTTGATTTAAATCTCCAATCCACCCAGTTTTAAAGTATTTGCAAACCAGGAGCATGGGCGTCATTCTCCGACCCCCCGCCAGGTTGGAGAATCGTCGGGGGCTGCCGTGAATCCGGCCCCCGCCGGTTGCCGAAGTCTCCGGTACCGGATATTCGGCGGGGGCGGGAATCGGGCCGCGCCGGTTGGCGGGCCCCCCCCGCTGGATTCTCCGGCCCGGATGGGCCGAAGTCCCGCCGATAAATTGCCTGTCCCGCCGGCGTGGATTAAACCACCTTTTGAACGGCGGGACAAGGCGGCGTGGGCGGGCTCCGGGGTCCCGGGCGGGGCGCGGGGTGATCTGGCCCCGGGGGGTGCCCCCACGGTGGCCTGGCCCGCGATCGGGGCCCACCGATCCGCGGGCGGGCCTGTGCTGTGGGGGCACTCTTTCCCTTCCGTCTCTGCCACGGTCTCCACCATGGCGGAGGTGGAAGAGACTCCCTCCACTGCGCATGCGCGGGAAACTGTCAGCGGCCGCTGACGCTCCCGCGCATGCGCCGCCCCGATATGTAATTTCCGCGCCAGCTGGCGGGGCAACAAAGGTCGATTCCGCCAGCTGGCGGGGCGGAAATCCCTCCGGCGTCGGCCTAGCCCCTCAATGTTGGGGCTCGGCCCCCAAAGCTGCGGAGCATTCCGCACCTTTGGGGCGGCGCGATGCCCGTCTGATTGGCGCCGTTTTGGGCGCCAGTCGGCGGACATCGCGCCATTTGGGGAGAATTTCGCCCCAGATTCATTACAATTTCACTCAAACCATTCACATCTTGAAATTCTCTAAAAACTGTTAAAGAGACACCCAGTAATTCAACTCTATTTCCTCACTCTTGGACTGTTAAAAATATATAAAGGAAAATATATATGTAAAGGAAAGATGTGTCAATGCAATAAAATATTGGGATTTGTTTTTAGAAGACCAATTTAATCTATGCAAATATAATTGTAACAGAAATATCAATATAGTTTGCATTATCTTTGAGCACGGAGGGTGGGAATTCCATCAAGGAATTGGGTATCAGTAGTCAGTAGTTTCTCCACTCTGTGATCCATTCTCCATCCTGAAAGAGCCTGGCTGCCCTGTTTTCATGGTGAAAGGTAGGTCTGACGTAGCAAAGGATGCGGGGGATGGCAAGGATGGCAGGTTAGAAGACCTATTTCCATTTAGTGGGGCAGTGATCCAGTTGTAATTATGCTTTTTAGGCACCCCCATTCCTCACCCCCAGACCCTCCACCCACCACCCACCCCATGACCCCTTCATGTACCCGATGACCCCTCCATGCCCCCTCATATCCCCAATGCACCTTCATATCTCCAAGACCATTTCCATGTTCCCTCATGTCCCTCTATGTTCCCTCATAATCCCTTCATTTCCCAATGCCCATTACATCTGGGAAAGTAGATGTCTGGGCATCTGCTCAATCTACTTTTGTTGATACAGTTACCAGATGGCCACTTTATGAATGCTTGACTGAGCACCAAGAATGATAAATGGGCTCAGACCTAAAGGCCATGTTGACTTTGTTTGATTTGCATCTTTATTACCGAGTAATAACCTGATCTTGCTTTTGAAGAGTTTTATTAAATGCCTGTGTATTTATGCAATATTAAAAGGTGTGAAAGGGACTGGAGGTCTCCTCATTTGGACTTTCACTGCCTCTGATAGATCTACAGTTTTATGAGAAGATAAGAGCGACAACACTTTTCAAAGGAAATGTTGAATTTTTGTTTTGGTTCCCGACTCAGGGCTAGAGTTTTCCCATGGTCCCTCTGTGGTGCCATGAACCACGTTTATTAACAAAATGGGCTTGGCTCCAAAAATTATGGAATGTGGGCTGAAAGACCTACACCCACAATGGAGTCAAAAAGAGTAGGACTGCTGCATGTGGGCTCGCTACGCACACCATGATTCCACACCAGCAAAAATTGCCAGAAAGAACAATTAGGACAGGAATCCCGGAAGTGTATTTTTAAAAAAATGTTTGGCCTGACTACACAAAAATCTGGACCTGAGTCTTGGTACATACTGTGGAATTGTTTGTTAGTTTCCTGTCTGATTGATTACTATCTTACAAATATCGAGTATTTGAAAGCTGTAGGTAAATCGGTTACACTTGTACATAATTGACAATTAAAACTCTTCGTGCTCTTTTGTTCATATTGATTGTGTTTATTTGTTTAGACTTTGTAAACTGTTCACCTGTTAAAGTACATTGATAACTTATTTTACAGGTATGATATTTTTTTTATTTCAATGTAAATAGTGCTTAGTAACAGTATACCTGAAAGTGCTATATCTTCTTGGAGGAACTGGCAAATTCCCATAAAATCACAAGTTTAACTCTCTAATCGGAACTTTAAAATTCTTTGAAAATTCCATATTTAAATGATACATGCAATTTGCTATAAAGAATTTTGCAAGTTTATAGCTATAATTACACATTCATAGACCTCCCCTGAAGCTCCCCAGAGTGAGTTGGAGGAATATTTCTATCATTGGTACTGCCTTCTGCATGTTGCTACTTGCCTTTCTCTTTACTTCCTCTCCTTCCGTTTTCTTTTTATTTGTTCATTTGATGTGGGCCTCGCTGGTTGGGCCAGCATTTATTGGCCATCCCTGAGGGCATTTAATAGTCAATCACATTGCTGTGAATCTGGAGTCAGATGTAGGCCAGACCAGGTAAGGATGACAGGTTTATATCTTTGCACCTCAAGTGTTATATTAATAATAACAATAATCTTTATTAATGTCACAAGTAGACTTACATTAACACTGCAATGAAGTTACTGTGAAAAGCCCCTAGTCGCCACACTCCGGCGACTGTTTGGATATACCGAGGGAGAATTCAGAATGTCCAATTCACCTAACAGCGCGTCTTTCGGGACTTGTGGGAGGAAACCCACTGAGACACGGGGAGAACGTGCAGACCCTGCACAAACAGTGACCCAAGCCGGAAATCAAACCCGGGTCCCCCAGCAATGAATATGTGGCATTAAACATACTGAAACTATCCTGCTGTTATGGCCAGGGGGGGATTAGTACAAAGGCTCCCCTCCTTTTACACCTCTCAGTTGACAACAACAATGTTTTTAAAAAGAATTTGCTTACTAATTTAGTGAGTGTTTAGCTATTTAAGTCGTGTGAATGTAAAAGACACACACCAGTCTGGTTTTCTGATAGTAGTAAGTTGTAAAAGTAAAGGAAATGGGGTGGGATTCTTCCCTACCCGGCGGGGTGGGGGTTCCCATCGCCGAGGAGTGGCATGAACCACTCCGGCGTTGGGCCGCCCCAAAGGTGCGGAATCCTCCGCACCTTCAGGCGCTAGGCCGGCCCCAGAGTGGTTTGCGCCGGCCGGCGGGGAAGGGGCTTGACGCTTCGCCAAACGGCGCCGAAGGGCCTCCGCCGGCCGGCGCGAGTTGCCGCATGCGCGGGAGCGCCAGCATGTGCTGGTATCATCCCAGTGCATGCGCAGAGGGATTCGTCTCCGCACCGGCAATGGCGGACCAGTACTGCCGCTGGTGCGAAAGAATAGAGTGCCTCCACGGCACAGACCCGTCCGCGGATCGGTGGGCCCCGATCACATGATCGGTTGGCATGAGCTTATGATTGTCTGTGCCGATAATAAACTGCAAGCCGGGGGGGCGATCCAAGCGTCGCCTCACTGAATCTGGGGGTTGGTTTGGCCGTTCTAGAATGCCTCTTCCTTCGCTTTGATAGTGCAGATATTTATAAGTAACAAATGGACAACTGCCCAAGCCAGAAGGTGGGAGACCTGCTAATTTAAAATATTTCTGCCACCAATGAAGATTTACATCGTTTGCAGAGATTAGCAAAAAGTTAAATGCACTTACCTGGCCAGCCTGGAAATGTACAAATCTCTCTGTACAATAAAACCACTAGATTACTCATCTGATGTGTCAACTAACACTGTCCCTTGCCAGAGAGCCCTTTAAAGTGCCAGCCGTAACCCCATTTTATGTCTCAGCACGAAGCCTCCGAGGCTGTATATCTCGCCCTTCAACACATTAGGCAGATGAGGATCCATAACCCTCCCTTGCTGCTAATTTGTGGCAAGAACATATTATCTGGGGCAATCCTTCAGCGGGCCAGGAAGTCAGAACATCACCAACTTCCAGGTGCGGAACCCACCATCAGCACATAACCATGTTATTCAGTCCAAGCTTTTCCTGGTCTCTGACTCACTCTGGGAAAGCAGTTTCTTAAAACACTTTCTGTTACATGACCTATCTTCACAATTCAGTCAGTACCAAACATGCACATAACAAGATCATTCCAGACCATTGTTTAAAGCGATTAGATTAAAATGGTCGATAGGGGCCTCTTCTCAACCAGGGTCCATTGCCCAAGATGATTGCATTTAACAGCTTGTTCTCACTCATCTGAATAATTAGATAATATCTTTGAGTAGTTCAGGAGATAGTAATTCAAACTTAAGCTCATTGTCCTTGGTGGACTATATCCAGACATCTCAGCTCTGACAGATTTATAAAATGCCAGGCAAAGTTTTGTAACTGTTCAGCCATTTTCACACTTGCTGTGTAGGTCACTTGAGTGTTTTCAAACTTTTTTCTGTGGCTTCTGTTATGGGCCAGGGTTTAGAGAGCTCGCTATCATTTGGAGTTCACCTGACCCACAACTTTGAATAGATTGTGGTTATGGGGAGCACACTGGCTTACCTTACAGGTGTGATGCACCAGAGATCCACAGTACTTTTAAATTAAAACAATGTTTATTTATGAAACCAGTTAACAATTTATAAACCCACAGTAAACATCTTAACAACTATCAACATCAATACTTCCCCCAAAGAATACAGTACTCTCTCAGTAACTCTTAATCTTTCCTTGCAACATCCATAAGACAAAAAAAGAACCCTTTTACAGAAAGACATCAGATTCAACTTCTCTACTGAGACATGTACCACTTTGAAATCCTCAAATGAGCTGAAGTCAGTCTGTAGCCTGCAGAGAGAGATCCTTACAGCTGCTTGCTTTTCTTAAATACGCCCATTTCTTAATGGTGCTCTCACATGACACTTCTGCCCATTAAATAAACATTCATTTTCTGATATAAAACAGGGTTTTATAACACAACATATGTATTAACATAACCTTAATTTTTATCAGGGGCAGCATGATGGCACAGTGGTTGGCATTGCTGTCTCACAATGCAAGGGGCCTGGGTTCGATTCCGAACTCGGGTAACTGTCTGTGTGCAGTTTGCACATACTCTCTGTGTCTGTGTGGGTTTCCTCTGGGTGGTCTGGATTCGCCATGATCAATTGCCCCTTAAAGGTTGGACAAGGTTACGGGGACAGGACGGAGGATTGTGCGTAGGTAGGGTGAGCTTTCAGAGGGTCAGTGCAGACCCGATGGGCTGAATGGCCTCCTTCTGTACAGTAGGGATTCTAAATTTCATCAGGGCAGTGGGCTTGTGCCCAGAAGACTGGAAGTAAATGTTGGTGAGAATAGTTGCGCCCATGTGAAACTGCAATTTATTCTGTAACCACAATATGACTGCCCACATACATCTATGCTTGAGGTGTAAAGTATTCTCTATGCATGCTTGTGAACAATTCAAGCATAAACAATTATTCAACCATTCTATCCACTTTCACCAGTCCCCTCTGTGGTCCACCTCCATGGCACAGTCATAGAGTCATAGAGGTTTACAGCATGGAAACAGGCCCTTCGGCCCAACTTGTCCATGCCGCCCAGTATTTACCACTAAACTAGTCTCAATTGCCTGCATTTGACCCATATTCCTCTATACCCATCTTACCCATATAACTGTCTAAATGCTTTTTAAAAGACAAAATTCTACCCACCTCTACTACTGCCTCTGGCAGCTCGTTCTTGACACTCACCACCCTCGTGTGTGAAGATGTTGCCCCTCTGGACCCTTTTGTATCTCTCCCCTTAAATCTATGCCCTCTGGTTTTAAACTCCCCTACCTTTGCGAAAAGATGTTGACTATCTACCTTATCTATGCTCCTCATTATTTTATAGATCTCTGTAAGATCACCCTTAAACCTTCTACTCTCCAGGAAAAAAAGTCCCCATCCAGATTCCACTCCTATTTGGCCAGGACAGTCAGTCCACCCCTTTCTGTGGCTTCTTCCTCCATCCTACCCATATGCGATTCTTTAAACTGTCCCTTCTATTCCTCATCAATGTACTGCATCTTTATAGCATAGTATAAAACTATAGGGTCAACTTCCATTTGATTATCAAGGATACCTAAGACCACAAGTGTATATGTTTACTGAACACAATTGTTTGATACTGCAACATTATTGTTCGTGCTTTATTTAATGGCATAAATAGTAAATTGACAGATTTATTTTGAAAACTTATTTCAATGGGGTGTTGTGTGTGCCTGCATGCCATTGTAATATAATGATGCTCGGCAGAGCAAGGGTTGACATGAGACTGGAGACTAGCACCTTCCATGATATGATGTATAGAGTCACATGGCAATAGACTCAGTGAACAATCTAGAAGGAACCTGCATGGGAGCAGCACCATGCATAGTAGTAACTGGGCTCTGTATATAGTTAAGGATTACGAATAAATGGTTCATGTTTAAATATACAAGTCTCAAGATCTCATCAATAAGACACCAATCAAATCCATAACATAATAGATATCATGTGAAATAGCTCTGTTTGGTTATTATTAGCTTGTGTGGTAGAGCAGTCCGAAAATATATTTTGAAAATACTGTGCATTCCAAGAAATAAAGAAACAGAAATTTAAATTACACCTAAATCATGAAAAATACTGAATTCACACAACGGGGGTTAATCTGAACTAAAATTGCTTTTAGCACTTTAATTAAAGTGTACAAGTGGTAACCAAAAAAACTCGTAATGATAATGACAATACTTAACATTTAAATGGTTCATTTGCATTTAATTTAATAGTAAAACAATTAACTGATATTAATTATTTTCTCCATTACTTTTTAAAGGTCAGTGCCTATTACAGGAAATTACTTTCATGATGCCAGTGACAATATTGAAACTTGAAATGCATTGATTTATATACTTCCCAGGTCAGTCTTCGTGTAAATCAAAATCCCCTCTGACAAGGTTAAGTTTTAGAATATAAATGCATATTTAAATAACAATTATGAAGTTTCATTTGGAATTATTTTGTAAAGGCCCCGAAGAATCCAGCACGAGTTTTAAGGATACAAAATAATAAAGTTTATTTACTATAACAATATATACATAGTAGTAGCAGTAACTTCCCTTGCTACCTTCTCCTTCCTCCTGGTTCCTGGACTGGCCAGCTTATTTATAGTAGGAGTTTCTCCGCCCCCCTCATTGGGGAAGTTCATACTCCCATAGGATTGTGGGATAATCATTAGTCCCCAGCCAATCGTCAGTAGGCAGGTTATAACATCCCTCCCCCCCAAAGTCCAAGGAATCCACCGTAGGCCCTGGCGAAGGAAGGCGTCGAACTCGTTTGGCCGCAGGCCGGACGCCATTTGCACGCAGCGCTGGATCAGGCGGCGTATAACGAGACGGAGACCGGCGCTTCCGTGATGAACGGCGCGGTTGTACATCCACGGCCTGTGGACCCAAGGATTCCCCCTCTGATTCATCCTGTGTCTCCATCTCGGAGTCAGAGTCTGCTGCCTCCGTCATGTCAGCGTCTCTGTCCCCATTCGGTCCCGTCATGACCTGCGCAGGCTTTGAGTGAGGCACCAGTGGAAGATTTGGAGGACTACCTTCCCTTGTTTCTGGTCTTTGCCGCTGTTGAACTGAGCTCCGGGGGCGGGGAATCTTTTGCGGGGATGATCTTCTGGACCGGACGTGGTCTACATGTTTTCGCTGGAGACGACCCTGGGCTTGCACTTGGTACGATATAGGGCCCGTTTGGCGAAAGATTACCCCAGGAACCCATTGGGCACCACCAGCAAAATTCCGCATGAATACTGGGTCACCGGGTGCAAACTGCCGAATTGGACGATGCTGAGACAATCCCGGTCCCTGCCGTTCTTGTGTGCGGCGTACTTTTGCGCCAATGTCCGGGAAGACCATACTAAGGCGGGTGCGAAGTCTCCGGCCCATTAGGAGTTCTGCGGGAGCTACCCCAGTCACTGTATGGGGGGTGGTCCTGTACGTAAACAAAAACCGAGCCAGTCTCGTGTCCATTGATCCGGAAGACTGCTTCTTTAGGCCTCTTTTGAATGTTTGCACTGCACGCTCTGCCAACCCATTTGAAGCCGGGTGGTAAGGGGCAGTGCGGATATGGCGGATGCCGTTCATTTTTGTAAACCTAGCAAACTCCTCACTCGTGAATGGAGTGCCATTATCCGTGACCAGCACCTCGGGGAGGCCATGCGTGCTAAATGATGAACGCATTTTTTCAATTGTTGCGCAGGACGTTGTCCCCTGCATCTTATGCACCTCCAGCCATTTGGACTGGGCGTCAATTAGTAGGAGGAACATGGATCCCTGAAAAGGGCCTGCGAAATCTGCATGTAAGCGTGCCCAAGGCCGCCCTGGCCATTCCCAGTGATGTAGGGGCGCGGCCGGCGGAAGCTTCTGATGCTCCTGGCAAATGGAGCAGTTTTGGGCCACCTTCTCAATGTCGGTGTCGAGGCCTGTCCACCAGACATAACTCCGCGCCAACATTTTCATCTTGGCCACGCCCGGATGCCCATTGTGCAAGTCTGATAATATCAGCTCCTGGCCTTTTTCCGGGACAACCACACGCGTCCCCCACAAGAGGATGCCGTCTTCCACGCTGAACTCTGAAAGCTTGGAGGAAAATGCCCGCAACTCGCCTGGGAGCTGTCTATGCTGCCCACCATACAGGACTACGTGCCGAACCTTTGACAGGACTGGCTCCGTCTGGGTCCACTCACGGATCTGTGATGCCGTGACAGGCAAGGTGTCCATAAAATTTAGGGTTGCGACCACCTCACCGGTCGTGGGGGTCGACATGGGGCCGGTCGATAAAGGCAATCGGCTCAGTGCGTCGGCATTTGCTATCTGCGTACCTGGTTTGTGCTCCAGAGAATACTCATATGCAGCAAGCAACAAAGCCCAGCGCTGGATGCGTGCAGAAGCAATGGGCGGTATCGGCTTATCCTCTCTGAAGAGTCCCAGCAGGGGCTTATGATCAGTCACGATAGTGAAATGGCGGCCGTACACATACTGGTGGAAGCGTTTCACCGCGAAAACCACTGCCAGGCCCTCCTTCTCGATCTGCGCGTACTTCTTCTCCGCTGCAGTCAATGTGCGGGAGGCGAAAGCTATCGGTCGCTCGGCCCCGTTCTCCATCTTGTGGGACAGGACAGCCCCAATACCATACGGGGATGCATCACATGTGACGAGCAAAGGCTTTCCCGGATCATAGTGGGTTAGTAACCCAGACGACGACAATTGTTGCTTTAGCCGCCGGAAAGCGGTTTCTTGCGGCTGACCCCAAACCCAGGTGTGATTTTTCTTTAGCAGCAGGTGTAAGGGGGCCAGCGTAGTTGCCAGATTGGGGAGGAACTTCCCGTAATAGTTTACGAGACCGAGAAAAGAACGAAGATGCGAAGTGTCAGTCGGGGTGGGGGCATGTTGAATTGCACGCACCTTCTCTGCGACGGGGTGCAGACCCTCGCGGTCCACCCGATAACCTAGGTAGACTACTTCTTTTGCCTGAAATACGCACTTTGTGTGACGTAAACGGACTCCAGCCTCCGAAAGGCGTTTAAGGACAGCCTCCAGATTTTCCAAATGCTCTTGCTCCGACGTCCCTGTAATCAACACGTCATCTAGGTAGACAGCCACACGTGGTAAACCTCTCAAAATGCCCTCCATAACACGTTGAAAAATTGCGCAGGCAGAGGATACTCCAAAGGGCAACCGTGTATATTCATACAGGCCCCGGTGTGTGTTAATTGTTACATATGGTCGGGAGGCAGGGTCCAGCTCCAACTGCAGGTAGGCGTGACTCATATCTAATTTTGTGAATGAGAGTCCGCCTGCAAGTTTCGCGTAGAGATCCTCTATGCGAGGCATTGGGTATCGGTCGAGTCGGGAAACTGTATTCACTGTAAGTTTATAGTCGCCACACAAGCGAACTGTGGCATCTGGCTTCATTACTGGCACAATTGGTGCTGCCCAGTCAGCAAAACGGACAGGCCTGATAATACCCAAACTATCCAAACGAGTGAGCTCCCCTTCTACCTTCTCGAGCAAAGTGTAAGGCACTGGGCGCGCCCGGAAATAGCGCGGTGTGGCTCCTGGTTCAACTTGGATACGGGCTACGGCCCCTTTTATTTTCCCCAGACCAGGCTGGAATACCTCTGGGTATCGTCCTAGCACCTCAGTCAACCCTCCAGAAACTGTTTGGAGGATGTGCTGCCATTGCAACCGCAAATGGCGCAACCAGTCCCGACCCAACAGGCTGGGCCCATGGCCACGCACTACGATAAGTGGGAAACGCCCCTCCTGGCGTCCATAGACAACAGGGGTAATTGTAGTTCCTGCAATGTCCAGTGGTTCCCCCGTGTAGGTGGCCAACCTGGCCTGTGAGTCAGTTAGTGTAAGGGTCTGTATACCCTGCTTGATGCGGTCGAATGTCCTCTGGGCGATCACGGAGACCGCTGCGCCAGTATCCAACTCCATCTCCAGCGGGTGGCCATTGACCCGTACTGTCACCTTAATGGGGGCCACACGGGGAGCTGCCACACAATGCAGCTGCAGGCAGTCGTCCTCCGTCTCCACGTCCTCAGGAGTGGTCGCCGCAGGTTCATCCACATGGAAGGTACGGCCTCTGGGCTGGTCCCAGTTCCGGCCCCTGGGCTGGTCCCAGTTTCGGTCGGAACGACGGCGCCTCTGGCGTCCCCAGGACCGCCGTCCGCGACGGGGTCGGCACCTACAAGTCTGACACGGACATGGCTCCTCATCCATTGGCTCTGGAGAAGGCTCCCTTCGGGGAGGAATGTCCGATGGCCACTGTCGTCGGTCTGGTCGTTGCCTCGCCCAAGGTACCGCAGGAGTGCGGGGGGACGTTTTTGGGCAGAAAGGGTTTCGCCCCAAGGCATGCACTTCCATTCCCTGTAGCTCCTGTACTCCTCGCTCTGCGCTCTCTCGGGACAAGACTATTTGTATTGCCTGTTGAAAAGTCAATGTTGGCTCCGCTAACAACTTTCTCTGGGTGGCCGCATTGTTAATACCGCAAACCAAACGGTCGCGTAACATTTCTGACAAGGTCTCACCATAGTCACAGTATTCCGCAATCCCGCGTAGCCTGGATAAAAAATCGGCAAGGGATTCTCCAGGGGTCCTCTCAGCGGTATTAAACCGGTAACGCTGGACTATCGTGGACGGGGTTGGGTTAAAGTGTTGCCCCACTATATTCACAAGTTCGTCAAACGTTTTGGTGTCCGGCGCAGCTGGGTACGTAAGGCTCCTAATCACCCCAAACGTATGCGGCCCGCAGGCGGTGAGCAATATGACCACCTGGCGCTCGTTTTCAGTGATATTGTTTGCCCGGAAATAGTAACGCATCCGTTGCGTGTACTGGTTCCAGCTTTCCAGCGCAGCATCAAAAACATCCAAACGTCCGTACAGAGGCATGGTATAATAGAAAACAACTTCCAACCTGTATCCAACAAAAATCCAGGGAGGTGGCTTCAGCAGTGTAGACAGCTATTCACTTTTACCTTCGTCGCCAGTTTTGTAAAGGCCCCGAAGAATCCAGCACGAGTTTTAAGGATGCAAAATAATAAAGTTTATTTACTATAACAATATATACATAGTAGTAGCAGTAACTTCCCTTGCTACCTTCTCCTTCCTCCTGGTTCCTGGACTGGCCAGCTTATTTATAGTAGGAGTTTCTCCGCCCCCCTCATTGGGGAAGTTCATACTCCCATAGGATTGTGGGATAATCATTAGTCCCCAGCCAATCGTCAGTAGGCAGATTATAACAAATTACTTTCAATATGCAACACAATTATTTTTAATTGGAACTTCTCCATGTGAACAAAATTGTCCAGTTTTCTAATCATTTATATGAAGTACACAAGGAAAGAATTCTCACCTGAGTAAATAGAACTTTACATTGCACAATTCAATTAAAAATGAACTACCTGCACACTGTTTCCAACATAAGAACATTAATTGGTAATAAACTTCACGGTCTGACAGTGTATTTTGATAATCAAAGTTTTAATTGTATGGAGTGTTATCAATTGATTCTCCTGGCAATCACGTTTGGGGTTGTAAAGAACACCTTTTCATGGAAGACGCTTTATAGAAAAGAAAGAAATATGTAATGATTCAGCAGTAACACTGCCAGCCAGTCAATTCACCAATTATTATACTTTTAAATAGATCTTCTTTTCCCTCACTCATTCATTCCATCGGTAAAAGACAGTAAGATCTATGTAATGAGAAGATAAAAAGATATCATTCCATGGAAGTTCTCTTTCTGGCAACGGTCACTGAAAACTATAGCCTGATATAATGTGAGCAATGTTATCATACATGTTTAATGCATTTATACTATTTTATTCTCTCTGCTGTTTTAACAGATGCCACCCTTCTGAATTCAATGGTTGAACTTTTCAGATAAGAGAGTGGAGAGAACAATTTGCGAAAAAGATTGTATGTCAATGTTGCTCAGTCATTTGCAACTTTAAAACATGTAGTTCAATATCATTGGTGTATAGAAGGCTAAATGATTATTTTTAGACTTGAGAAACTGGACCTGAACTTTACATTTGGTGTGCTTGCGAAGTTGGCGTGGCCAGAGCAGTTGTAAAACTCGCTCCCGACCGAGATTGCATTGTTAACACGATATAACACTCTGTGGCCAATTAAGGCCCACCCAGCGTGAACCCTGAATGACAACCCAGTGGGGGGAGGGTTTAAAAACAGTGAATGCCCCCTGAAGGCTGCCAGGGGTTGTGTGAGAGGCTGAGGAAGCTGCCTGGAAGGATTTCATTAACTGTCCCTGTTTTGCAGTCATGGCCTTAGGCCCTGGTGCTTACGGAAAGCAGGAGGGAAAGTCCATTGGGCACTTTGCCTGCGTTTCTCCGAGAGTGCCTGGGAGTCCAGCTGGAGGAGGCCATTGCCAGGCGGCAATTTATTATGCCAAGAGATGGCAAGATAAAGTCACCCCACCTTACCAAAAAGGCCTGGCCAGAGGTTGACGCTCAAGTTAGTAGGCACGATGTGATGCGCCTCATGTGGCTTCAGTGCCGTAAAAGGTTCAATGATATTCTGCGGTTGACAAGGATAAGTGCAGAGCAGGCATGAAACCGTGTGGGTAAGTGTAGTCGGGTATTCGTTCCACTTGTGCGCTCAGGAGTCTGAGTGTATATGCCAACTGGCACTGAAGCCTGCCCTGCCAAGGCTGGACTGTCAGCACAATAGGTTTCAGTGCATTGGAGAGTGAAATGTGCCACAGTGAAATGGCCTGCTATATGCCCGTATGGGGGAGCTGGAATGGATTTTCAGGGAGACAGAGCACTAATGAGACTTTCTATTGTTCCCGGTCAGGTTATAATGCTGCAGAGAGCAGCAGAACCGGCGGGAGAGTGCTAAATCTGCTTGTCATGGCAAAGCATAAAGGTGATGCACTGGAGCTGAAGTGCCACTGTCGTGGTGAGGCAGGGGTCTCATATGAAGTTAAACGTGCAGACAACAAATGTGAGTGACGCGGATACTGGAACATTATGGTCTTCTGTCGTCAGAAAGTTAACTACCACAGCCAGAGTGCCCATTGAAGCTCGAATGCAGATGGCACCACGCAGCAGGTCTCCATTGTCTCCTCAGCTCGCCTAGCATACATAATGACTTTGATGATTGAATTTACTGATAGTCTTCCTTCCTTCTACAGATGCACCACTCTCAGGAGCAGCTAGAAACCTTGAGGATTCCCCCATTATGTTCCCAGGGAGATATTGCTCCTGCACCAGAATTACACAATCTCTCAGAACCAGGTGCCAGCGCGCATATTCACACATTGGTGGGCATTGGGTCCTTAAATTGTGCAAAGTTGTGAGGGAACACCACATTCAAATGAGGAGGAAAGATCCCAGGGTGCGAACAGTGGGAGCTGGTTGTAAGAACCTCCAAAAATATGGGGCGGGATTCTCTGCCCTCCACACCGAAATCACGATCGGTGCGAGGGCAGAGAATGGGCGTCAAACCTGAGATCAGGTCCGACGTCGCTCCTGCGATTTTCCGGGGACTGGAGAATCGGCGCCAATCGCGCGTGGTTGATGCGCCGCCTGTTAGGGGCCATTGAAAGAGGCCCCAGTGGCGATTCACCGAGTGCAGCTGGCCGAGATCCCGACGCCGTGGTTCTCTCATGGTGGGGGGGGGGGGGGGGGGGGGGGAGAGGATATCATTCATGGGGGGGCCTCCAGGACAGCCAGGCTACTGATCGGGGGTCACTGATCCGCGGGCGGGCGCGTTCTTGGGGGTCCTATTTCTTTGGTCCACAGTGTGGGTTGGCCATGTCGCACGGGGCGGCCGCCGAAGGCAGCTGCCGTGAGCATGTGCAGGCCCCCGACCAGAAGTGCAGGGCCCCGTATTGCCAGCTGGAGCTGCGAGGACTACTCCGGGGCCCTGCTCGCCCCCTGCAAATCGGAGAATCACCCTGGACTTTCTCCAGGTAAGTCTAGAGTGATTTGCGTGCGTTTTTTCACGGGCGTGGGGACATAGCCCCATTATTGGAGAATCCCGCCCAAGGTACTCAGTCCGGTTGAAGAGGTGCCCAAGAATTTACTTAATACACTTGCATGAAAACTGAATCAAAACTTAGATCAAAATTGATTGATTGATATTTAACGTCACATGTACCGAAGTACAGTGAAAAGTATTTTTCTGCGGCCAAGGGAACGTACACAGTATGGACTAGTAGACAAAAGAATAATCGACAGAGTACATTGACAGTGGTGCATCAACAAATAGTGATTGGTTACAGTGCGGAACAAAGCCAAACAAGAGCAGCATTGGGCGTCATGAATAGTGTTCTTACAGGGAACAGATCAGTCCGAGGGGGTGTCGTTGAGGAGTCTAGTAGCTGTGGGGAAGAAGCTGTTCCTATGTCTGGATGTGCGGGTATTCAGACTTCTGTATCTTCTGCCTGATGGAAGGGTCTGGAAGAGGGCAAAGCCTGGGTGTGAGGGGTCTCTGACAATGCTGTCTGCCTTTCTGACGCAGCGGGAGGTGTATACAGAATCAATGGGAGGATGGCAAGCTTATGTGATGCGTTGGGCTGAGTTCACCACACTCTGTAGTTTCTTGCGATCTTGGACCGAGCAGTTGCCATACCAGGCTGTGATGCAGCCGGATAGGATGCTCTCTATGGCACATCTGTAGAGGTTTGTGAGAGTCGATGCAGACATGCTGAATTTCTTTAGCTACCGTAGGAAGTAGAGACGTTGTTGGGCTTTCTTGACTGTTGCATCAACGTGAGTGGACCAGGACAGACTATTGGTGATGGTGACCCCCAGGAACTTAAAGCTATCGACCATCTCTACTTTGGAGTCATTGATGTAGACTGGGGGGGGGGGGGGTCGTGCTATGCTTCCTGAAGTCAATGATCAGTTCCTTGGTCTTCCCAGCATTTAAAGAGAGGTTGTTTTCGGTACACCATGCAATCAAGTGATCTATCTCCCTTCTGTAGTCTGATTCGTCATTGTTTGAGATACAACCCACCACAGTCGTATCATCTGCAAACTTATAGATTGAGTTGGAGTTGAATCTTGCCACACAGTCGTGTGTGTACAGGGAGTACAGTAGAGGACTGAGCACACATCCTTGCGGGGCCCCGGTGTTGAGGACTATTGTGGATGAGGTGTTGTTACCTATCCTGACAGATTGCGGTCTGTTGGTGAGGAAGTTAAGGATCCAGCTGCACAGGAAGGGGTCAAGACCAAGGTTGCAGAGTTTGGTTATTAGTCTTGTTGGGATAATGGTGTTGAAGGCGGAGCTCTAGTCTATGAACAGCTGTATTCCATAGGTGTACATAATAATACATAAACTTGTCAGACTACAGCGAAACGTCTCTGAAATCTTAACATAAAGAAAAGGTAAAAGAAAATACTTCAAAGAAATAATGTCAATAGGTGCTTCAGGAATTCCGAAGGCTAGAGTTCTCTTAATAATCAATCATACAATCATATTAAGGAAATCCTTGGGCTGGATTCTCTCAAAATGGGACCATGTCCCCACTCCTGTGTAAAAACGCTGGTGTTTCACTCCCGAGTTTCCAATAGAAAAGATTAGTCGATTCACTTACCTGCAGGGGGCTAGCAGGGGCCCAGAGTGATTCATGCAGCATTAGCTGCGGATACGGGCCCCGCACTTCCAGTTACAAGTCTGCGCATGCGCACGGCAGCGGCCTCCAGCAACTGCGCCGAGCGCCATGGCGGACTTGGACTGCGGAGGCAGCTGGAAAATAGACACCCCACCCGATTGGCTGCGCGCCAGAAGATCCGACCGGCCTGATCTGTCCCCCGGCCGCCCGCAAGGCCCCCCCCCCCCCGGTGCCCGATCCCCCTCCTCCCCACCAGGGCGGCCGCGACTGAGTCCGCAGCCATCACGCGAGATTCCCACACTGTCAGGAACTCAGCTGGTTAGGAGCGGAGGATCACTGGGTGGGCCTCTGGCAATGGCACCCAGCCACGCAGAGTAGTCCGCGAACATGCCGATTCTCGGGTCCCGGAGTTTACGTAAAAGTTGATTCTCCACCCCCACGCCAAACCCTATTTTGGCACGGGGCTGCGGAGAAACCAGCCCTTAGCTATTGTTTAGCCCTTTATTTACTCTTATTAGTTCTAATTCTCAGCTGAGACCCCCCTGATTAGTTCAGAAAGGTGTCAATCACATTACAGGTGATTGGTTAATTAGGCATTAATCACTTACTCCAAATTAATTACTATTTCCCAGACACAGCAAAGTTCACATGTATTCCATCATGGTCAAAGTCTTTGCTTCATGTCTGGCCTATTGTTACTAGATTGTTGCAAATCTGCTGAATGTGCGTTCGGATTGCTTCTTTAAGTATACTGAAACAGTAAATATTTTGAAACATTGTCAGTATCGATAGACAGTCATGGTCAGGGTTTAATAGTTGACTCATTTTTTATAAGTCGATCATACTTATGCAGACTCAATATTTTTAAGAATCATTTTATTCTCCCATATAGGTTTAGTTGATTTTCTTAACGGACTCCTTAAATAATTAGCAAATCCAACACTGGTTCAGAGGGAGATGATGAGTCCCTGGAGTCGTCCACTAGGGGCCAGAAGCTTCATGTCCAGGGATGCGCAGGGAGATCTGGCGGCGACCAATGTGGGTCTGCATGTTATGGCTTCCATCACTGAGTCTATGTATAACATGAGAACGATGTTGAGCGCTGAACACATGTCCTCCTCCATTGAGACAGTGGTGACTCACAAGGAGAGGCTGCTTCAGGGACATCCTCGGGGTTCCAAGGGACATGCTTGGACCTACAAGACAGCAGACTGGCTGTGACCTCTGGAGATCACTGCCACTTAGAAAGATGGATGAGGCATCTCGTCTCTTTGCTAGGTGCTGTCCATCAAGGGCAAACACTTATGGATGAGCTGTCTGTCATCTCTAAAGACAATCTCGATAAGGTCAGCCACTCCTCCGCCTCTCTGCCAGTGACTGCGACATCTGATGATGCCGCGGCAACTGTTGAGTGCCCAGACATGGGGCTGGATGTTCCTTCCCAGCTGGAATCAACTCTGGCACTGATCATCAGAGGACACCCGGCATGATCACCACGGCCACCACCACAGCAAAGTCAGCAGGCTGCTTTCAATGCCTCTGCCAGCGAGGGAAGTGCACCCACGCACAGCATCCACAGGCACATTAACCACAACAGGGGCAGACATTATTTGTGATTGTTACTTTGAGTTTCCTGTTAAGTTTCGCACATTTGTACGCTGTTTTATGTTTAGGCACATAAACATTTTCTGAATTCAATGGGCTGAGTTGGCCACATGTTTTGTACATCAGTCAGATGTTGCACAGGCTTGCAGGCTGAGGGCTTTGTGTGGTGCAACATTTCTAGGTTGAGTTCTTAAGGAATGTTTTATTATGAATGAGACCTTGCCATTGGATTGAGTTGGCCTCCATGCCTTGGATACCTAGCTGAAGTTTTTCTGGATCAATGCATCCCTCATGTCCCTGACCCCTGAATGTTCCCGTCATACATTTGAAGTCCTCACATTGTGCAATCCTAGGCTCATCTTCAGACAAAGCACTGGAGTCATCCTCCCTGGCTTGTGGTCATGACTCTCTCTCCTCAGCCTCTACAGCACACCCACCCCCTTGTCCAAGCTAGGTTGTGCAGATGACGAACTTGACGATCAGCCATGATCATAATGAATGACGGCGAAGACTCGAAGGGCCGAATGGCCTCCTCCAGCTCCTATTTTCTATGTATGTATGTTTCCAGCTCTGGAGGATACTACAATAATCCTGTGGATTGGTCAAAGCATCGGATGCACATCCTGAGCAGCCCGACGGACCTCTCCACTACCACTCCTGTGAGTCCATGATTCTGCTTTTGTCACTCCTCTGCCTCAGTTCTTGGGTGACAGTGTGGGGCCATCAGCCACCTTTACAAGTACTTTCCCCTCGATCTCAGTAGTGAGTCTGAATAGTCTCTGTAGTATATTCTCAGAAATCATAATTAACCTACCAGTTCTGAAAGTTTTACTAAATTCAGGTGTCTTTATTGTGGTCTGTCTAAGTCTATCAAGCAGGGTCTCAGCCAACAATTCAAAGTTAAAAGTGAAAGATTTTGTGTTCTAAGAGAATCAAGGGATAGAAGGGTAGGCAGGAAAGTGAATTTAATACAGCAGTTCAACCATAATCTGATTGGACACTGTGTCGTGTTGGGTGCTCTGCTACACAGGCAAACTGAGTGTAAACATCAGAGCACCGTGGTGCTCTGCTACACAGGCAAACCAACACGGTTGCGGAAGGTACAACTCAGTTTTATTACGAACAATATTAACATTTGTAAACTGGTTACTGTGGTTCGTTCATTGCCCTCTAACCTGTGGACCCAGCCCTAACACTATCTTGGAGAGGCACTCAGCACATGGTGAATGTCTGAGTGGCTTGCTGTGAGCTCTGTGCCCTGAGCTGTCTCCTGCTGGAATGAACCGGAAGTGTTGTGTTCCCCGTTTTATAGTGTGTCTGCTCTTGCTTGTGATTGGCTGTGATGTTGCGTGTGTATTGATTGGTCCGTTGATCTTTCCATCAGTGTGTATGTGTGTCTGCACCATGATGTTTATCTGAATATCATGACATCCCCCCTTTTTTACAAGAATATGTGCCTATGTTGTAATAAATATAGATGCGTACTGAGTGCAGATGAATGTGTGTGTGTGCAATATCTACAACATGAACATGAGGCTAAACTAGATACATAGGAAGGTGCCAGGTGCAACATAGCAACGAGGTTGTACCATCAACAAAACAAGTGTAAACATCAAGCATCAAAACGAACTCCTGAAACGACAAAAGAGAAACTTATTAACATAGTGGCATAAAACTTTTAGTGAGTCCAATGTTCAAACAGGCTCATAAGTCCAGCCTAGTAGGTGGGTGACGAATTCGGGTTGACCGCCTCAGGGGTGGGTCAGGATCCACCGGCTGAGGAATGGGCCTGGCCACAGGCAGCAGAGGAATGGGCATAGTGGCAGGAAGCTCCACGAATTCGACATCAGGAACAACAGGAGGGCGTGGCACCGGTGTATGATCACGTAGCAAGCGCGGAAGCAGGCGGAGAGCCCGGTGATTACACCGGCGAATGGAGCCATCAGGCATGCGAACCAGCAACGAACGGGGAGCCACGCATCGGAGAACTTCAGCAGTTGCCGACCAGCCACCCTCCGGTAGGTGGATGCGGACGTTGTCTCCAGGCGCCAAGGCAGGAAGATCAGTTGCCCAAGTGTCGTGTGCCACCTTCTGCTGAGCACGCTGCTGTCGCATCCTTTGCAGTACTGGAATGTGGTTGAGTGTAGGGACAAGAATGGAAGGCACAGTGGTCCTGAGGGCGCGACCCATCAACAGCTAGGCTGGTGAGAGGCCAGTGGCTAGTGGGGCCGAGCGGTAGGCCAGCAGGGCTAAGCAGAAGTCCGATCCGGCATCAGCAGCCTTGCAGAGGAGCCGCTTGACGATATGAACGCCCTTTTCCGCCTTGCCATTTGACTGGGGATGCAGAGGGCTGGACGTCACGTGTGTGAAGCCATACGAAGCAGCAAAAGAAGACCATTCTTGACTTGCAAAACAGGGCCCATTGTCTGACATGACAGTAATCGGAATGCCATGTCGAGTGAAGGTGTCTTTGCATGCCCTTATGACAGCGGACGATGTTAAATCGTGCAGGCGTATGACCTCTGGATAATTTGAAAAGTCATCTATGATGATTACGTAGTCCCTGCCAAGCGCATGAAAGAGGTCCACACCCACCTTCGCCCAGGGGGACGTCACCAGCTCATGGGGCTGAAGCGTCTCGGGGGGTTGCGCCGGCTGAAACCTTTGGCAGGTGGGGCAGTTGAGCACCATGTTGGCAATGTCATCGCTGATGCCCGGCCAGTACACAGCTTCTCGGGCCCTCCGCTGTACTTCTCAACCCCGAGATGGCCTTCGTGCAGTATGTCGAGGACCAGCCTGTGCATGCTGTGTGGAATCACAATCCGGTCCAGTTTTAGGAAGACACCGTCAATGACGGCCAAGTCGTCCCGGACATTGTAGAATTGTGGGCACTGTCCTTTGAGCCACCCTCCCGTCATGTGGCGCATCACATGTTGTAGAAGGGGGTCAGCCGCAGTCTCCCGGCGAATACGGGCCAGACTTGAATCGTCAGCTGGCAGATTGGCCGATGTGAAGGCCACATACGCTTCGACTTGACAGACGAACCCCTCCGAATCGGGCGGTGTGCTCACTGCTCTGGACAGGGCATCCGCGATGATGAGGTCCTTACCCGGGGTGTAGACCAGTTGGAAGTCGTACCTCCGGAGCTTGAGCAGAATGCGCTGGAGGCGAGGGGTCATCTCATTAAGGTCCTTGTGTATGATGCTGACCAGGGGACGATGGTCGGTTTCCACGGTAAACTGGGGGAGACCATACACGTAATCGTGGAACTTATCTATTCCGGTCAACAAACCCAGGCACTCCTTCTCGATCTGCGCATAGCGCTGTTCTGTGGGGGTCATGGCCCGCGAGGCATAGGCAACCAGGGCCCATGATGCAGTGTCGTCCCGTTGCAGGAGTACCGCCCCAATGCCGGACTGGCTGGTATCAGTCGAGATCTTCGTATCCCGAGAGGTGTCGAAGAACGGCAATACCGGGGCTGTGGTGAGCTTAATTTTGAGCTCCTCCCATTCCTTCTGGTGTGCGGGCAGCCACTGGAACTCCGTGGACTTCTTAACTAGGTGGCGAAGAGCCATTGTGTGGGAGGCAAGGTTGGGAATGAACTTCCCCAGGACGTTGACCATGCCTAGAAAGCGTAGCACTGCTTTCTAGTCTGCCGGCTGCGGCATGGCTGTAATGGGGCTCACCTTGTCTGCATCCAGACGCACTCCTGACCGGGATATGTGGTCCCCCAGAAACTTTAGCTCACTTTCGCCAAAGGAGCACTTTGCTCGGTTGAGGTGCAGGCCGTGTTCCCTTATTCACGTGAAGACACGGTGGAGACGACTGATGTGCTCCTGTGGTGTGGTGGACCAGATGATGACGTCGTCAACATAGACGCACACCCCTTCGATGCCCTCCATCATCTGTTCCATGATTCTGTGGAATACCTTGGATGCCGAGATGATGCCAAACGGCATTCTGTTATAGCAGAACCTGCCGAAAGGAGTGTTGAAGGTGCACAGCTTCCTGCTGGACTGATCCAGTTGGATCTGCCAAAAACCCTTCGAGGCATCAAGCGTTGTGAAAATTTGAGCCCGGGCCATTTCGCTCGTGATCTCCTCCCATTTGGGTATGGGGTAGTGTTCCCTCATGATGTTGTTGTTCAGGTCTTTCAGGTCGATGCAGATCCGGAGTTCGCCAGAGGGCTTCTTACGCACACCATGGAGTTGACCCATGGCGTGGGCTCCGTGACCCGGGATAGCACCCCTTGGTCCTGGAGATCCTGCAGCTGCTGCTTGAGGCGGTCCCTGAGTGGTGCTGGGACTCTGCGAGGTGCGTGAATGACCCGGGTGGCATCCAGTTTGAGCCGTATTCTGTGGGTATAGGGCAGTGTGCCCATGCCTTCGAATGCCTCCGGGTTGTGGGTGAGGAGCGAGTGGAGCTGTGCCCTAAATTCAGCATCCGGGAAGTCAGATGTGCCTTCTGGAGACAGAGCGTGGACCTGCTGAACGAGGTGGAGAAGCTTGCACGCCTGTGCGCCTAGCAGGGAGTCCTTTGATGAACCAACAATCTCGAAGGACAGTGTGGCCGTGTATGTATTGTGCGACACCTGGAGCTGGCAGGATCCCATGGCCGGGATAACGTTTCTGTTATAGTCGACCATCTTACAACGGGATGGCCGAATTGGTGGTCTGACCTTCAAGGCGTAGAAGGCTGACCACGCTATCAGGTTGGCGGAGGTGCCAGTGTCCAGACGGAATGTGATTGGTGATTGGTTGACCGTTAGGGTGGCACACCATTCATCACCTGGATTGACACTGTTCATTGGCATCGGCTAGTGGGTCCTGCTTGGAGACATCCGGTTCCTGTCGATGACTGCAACACGGAAGGCGTCCCGGTCGTCTGTATCGCCGGTCTTTTTATCGTCCGGGTATGACTCAGAGTATGGAGGCTGAAAGGTCCGCAAGTCCCTGCAAGGCTGTCGGAATTGGGGAGCGTTGGCAGGTTGAGCTGCTCGACAGTGGGCAGCGTAGTGGCCCACCTTGCCACAGCGGAGGCCTTGTCGGTTCTTTGCTGGACATTGCCACTTTAAATGTGCGGATCTACAGTTGCCGCACGTCGTGACGTCACGACGTTCATTGCGCCATCGCGCATGCGCAGTTCGGTCCTGCGTAGAGCGCGCCTACGCATCACGTCCCTCTGCGTCGACGTCTCTTTTGGCGCGTACAAGCGCAGGAGGCCGCAAAAAGCGCGCAAAACGGCCGCCCCCGTCCGGCCCGCGGGCCGGGAGGAACTCGATGGACCGGACCCGCTCGGCCTCGTAAGACCCCTGCCTTGCCGATTCGGCCGCGTAGGAACCCTGCTGTGCCGATTCGGCCACTTGGAATTGGGAGTAGCGGCTGGTCGCGTTTTCATGGAGGACGCAGGCTTCGATGGAGGTGTGTCAGGAAAGATTGAAAGGGCTCATCCTTACCCTGCAGGTGCTCAAACAGCTTCCAATTGCCGCCAAGGTTTCCAGCGATTTGGAGCGGCTGCGGCGGGCTGATGGTGTCCATGGCGCAGGATGGCAGATTCCTGAGGATGCGTAGGTAGGTCTCACAGTTCCAGTGTTCCAATCCTGGTACGATGTCGTGTTGGGTGCTCTGCTACACAGACAAACCAACACGGTTGCGGAAGGTACAACTCAGTTTTATTACGAACAATATTAGCATTTGTAAACTGGTTACTGTGGTTCGTTCATTACCCTCTAACCTGTGGACCTAGCCCTAACACTGTCTTGGAGAGGCACTCAGCACATGGTGAATGTCTGAGTGGCTTGCTGTGATCTCTGTGCCCTGAGCTGTCTCCTGCTGGAATGAACCGGAAGTGTTGTGTTCCCCGTTTTATAGTGTGTCTGCTCTTGCTTGTGATTGGCTGTGATGTTGCGTGTGTATTGATTGGTCCGTTGATCTTTCCATCAGTGTGTATGTGTGTTTGCACCATGATGTTTATCTGAATATCATGACACACTGGAGCAGGTTTGAGGGGCGGATGGCTTACTCCAATTTGTTACGCTTTTCTGTCCTTAAATTTATATTACGTTTTCAAAATAAATTGGCTGCTGCTGTCATATTATTTTACCTTTTCAGAAAGAAAACAAATCGATAGATAGGGTTGTTCAAAAATCAAACATTTATGAATTAGTTAATATTAAACAGAGTATTGTTATCTATTTTATTGCATTTTAAAGTGTATGAGCATTTCTACAAAAGTCAAAGTGATACAATTATTCAACTCACATTATCCATCCTTGACTGATTCCTTCCTTAGTGTGACATTTCTGTCATGCCAGGACATCATTAATAATCAAATGACAGAGTACCAGGTCATTTATAGGGAGCTTATAATAACTGACAATTCTATTCCTAATCAATTAGTTTATATAATGTTTTGGAGATGTGAATTTGCACAACAATATATGTTATCAAATATTTCCCTTGGTCTCTGTGGCTACGACTCATCTTTCATTCCCTCACTCCACAGTATAAATATTTCCCACTTTCTCTGTGTTTTAGCTTTGACAAAGGGTCATCTGGACTCAAAATGTTAGCTCTTTTCTCTCCCTACAGATGTGTGCCAAACCTGCTGAGATTTCCCAGCATTTTCTCTTTGGAATCAAATATTTCACCTTGCTTGAGGTTGCTAAAGTTATACTTCCACTCACTGGCCCCCATCGGTTAACACTCAATATTGTTGTCCTGTTTGGGTGCAAAGGACATCAGTCAATCAACGGCACGGTGTCACAGTGGTTAGCACGGGAGCAAGTGGTTAGCACAATTGCTTCACAGCTCCAGGTTCCCAGGTTCGATTCCCGGCTTGGGTCACTGTCTGTGTGGAGTCTGCACGTTCTCCCCGTGTGTGTGTGGGTTTCCACCGGGTGCTCCGGTTTCCTCCCACAGTCCAAAGATGTGCAGGTTAGGTGGATTGGCCGTGCTAAAATTGCCCTACATGTCCAAAATTGCCCTTAGTGTTGGGTGGGGTTGCTGGGTTATGGGGATAGGGGTGGAGGTGTGGGCTTGGGTAGGGTGCTCTTTCCAAGAGCCGGTGTAGACTCGATGGGCCAAATGGCCTCCTTCTGCACTGTACATTCTATGATCTATGATCAGAGCCAGGGACACTGGTTTGATTCCAGATTTGAATGACTGTGTGGAGTTTGTACATTCTCCCCATGTCTGTGTGGGTTTCCTCCGGGTGCCCCAGTTTCCTACCACAGTCCAAAGATATGCCAAAGATTTTCCGTGATCAATGTATGGGGTTACGGGAATAGGGCGAGGGAGTGGGTCTTGGTAGGGGTGCTCTTTCAGAGGGTCAGTGCAGACACGTTGGGCCGAATGGCCTCCATCTGAACTGTAGGGATTCTATGGATTGATCCTGTTTGTTTGTGCTCAATTTAATAAGCTTAATCTTGCCCCTCTCCCAGAATTTGGCTCAATCATAGCTATCAAGTCTGCTGGCTATCATGGTGATTATTTGTGTTTTCAGCCAATTTTAAAATTATTTCAGATTGAACCTAGAATTTGGACTTCGTGGACAGAGGTTTACTGCCCTGTCATGGCAGGGTGGGGCCATAAAATTCAGCGAGCCACTCAAAGATCCGTTGGTTTTGATTGGACCGTAAAATCTGGACAACATAAAATTCCACCCCATGTTTTCAAGGGCTACTTTCAATAGAAGTGCAATGTGGGAAGGTTTAAACTGGGGGAAAACAAACTACCAATGAGGGTAGGCCTAATTTTGAGAATGTTTTAACTAAATTTAAAAATTAGTACAGCACTTTTTGCATGACTTAGTCAGTTGAGCAATACAAGCCAGGAAGACCACAGGTTAAAGTGCTGTTCGCTGTTGAGTCAGCTGATCTCTCCTGGGCAATAGCAGAGATTCAATTAGTCTTAGCTCTCTGGGTTCCTGCTCCTGTTGGCTATGTCGTTGACCAGGCAAAGGTATGTTCAGGGATTTTCTTTTTTGTCCCTCCTGATAAAATAGCTTGGCGGTATTCACTGGTGAAGCTTCTGCATGAAGAATGATCATTTGAGTATGATACAAATATTCATTGTCTTTATCCTCAACCCAGGAACTGATTAAATAAATTTAACATGGTGTAGCAAATGGTTTATGTATGGAGTTGGGAGCCAGCGCCAATCGGCACACTCAATTCTTGCACGTTCTGAGGGATAGATCAGCTGTGGTTCAGTTGATATAGAACATAGAACATTCAGTGCAGAAGGAGGCCATTTGGCCCATCAGGTCTGCACCAACCCCCTTAAGCCCTCACTTCCACCCTATCCCCGTAACCCAATAGCCCCTCCTAACCTTTTATGGCCACTAAGGGCAATTTATGATGGCCAATCCACCTAACCTGCACATCTTTGGACTGTGGGAGAAAACCGGAGCACCCGGAGGAAACCCATGCAGACACTGGGAGAAAGTGCAGACTCCATACAGACGGTGACCCAGCGGGGAATTGATCCTGGGACCCTGGCGCTGTGAAACCACAATGCTATCCATTTGTGCTACCGTGCTGCCCAGGGCATCATTCTTTCCTCTGAGTCAGAAGGTTGTGAGTTCAAATCACACTCCAGGGGCTGCATATTATGCCCCTCACCAAGAAGGAAATCCAGCTGAAAGTTGACTCATTCCATGCCAGGCCATCCCACTGTGGGTGGGCTAAATTGGTGGAGAGTGGGATTTTTCTCTCACTGGGGAAAAGGTCCTGTGCTCAGGATTAGCTGACAGCTCCAGCAGAGCCGACACTACAACCAAGGGTGCGGCAAGTCCAAGGTATTGTGCAGGAAGGATCTGGACAGTTTAGGGAGCCGGGGGGGGGGGTTACAGATTTGGTGGGGGTGGTTGGTTTTGGACAGCAAGTGGGTAGAAAGGGGGACCTGCCCGCCGGCCCCCCATGCAAAAAAGACACCCACCAAAGATAGTATCCCCTTTCCTACTCGCCCTTCTAAAAACATTTTTACAAGAATGGCCTGCCAATTTCTGCCCCAACTGCCCACACCAACCATATTAGGGCATGTGCACCATATTATCGGGGTCAATGGTTTGTGAACAAGATCAGTTGTCCCTTAATTATTTATTTATATATGGTGGGCAGGCTGCTGATTTTGGTGCCCGCCCACCTATCGATGAGCTCAGGGTGGGCTGTGTACCCACCCTATTTTATGTGCCCCATCGCACCCCTTGGCCCGAAACCCCCGGCCGAAAACAAAGCTGGAGGGGGCACGTAAAATCCAGCTCAAAGGATAGAGGACAACAAAAAAATGACACACCAGTTCTGTAGAGAGGGAGTGCTGCACTGTAGAGGTACCATCTTTTGGATGAGACATTAAGCTTTGGCTCTGTTTGCCCTCTCAGGCAGATGTCAAAAATCCCATGGCACTAGAGGTGTTAGCCCAATGTCCTGTGTTAATTATATACAGGCGGTGGGAATTAACTGCTGATTCACTTAAATCCCTATAAATAGACTCAGACTAAAACTTTGGTTGCTGGGTGAGGTGGTGTATGCTTGTAATGCAAAACCTTGTAAACAAATATAAAATTTGATTAAGATTGGCTACAATTCTATCCTTCCTCAACTGTCTTTCTGGTGTGCATAATATGGTAGCAGAAGATGGGTGCCTAAAATGTATAAGCATATAAGAAAATAAAAAGGAGCAAGGTTGAGCCATTTGTCCCCTCAAGCCTGCTCCACCATTCAATAAGATGCACTCATAAGACGCACTCATGCACAATAAGATGCACCATTCAATAAGATGCACCATGCAATAAGATGGTGACTGATCTGATTGTGGCCTTACTTCTACTTTCCTGCCTGCTCTTCCATTACCTATGATTTCCTTGTAGGTCAAACATCTGTCTAATTCAGCCTTCAATATATTACCTACCAGCTGCTGCTCTCTGGAGTAATGAATTCAAAAGATTAACAACTCTCTGAAAGGGAAAAATTCCTCTTTATCTCCATCTTAAATGGCAGACCACTTATTTTGAAATGGTTCCCCTCGTTCTGGATTCCCATGTGTGGGGAACCTTCCCTCAATGTCAGCCCTGTCAAACCCCCTCAGAATCTTGTATGTTTCAATAAGAGCATTTTTCCAAACTCCAATGAATACAGGCCCTACCTGGTCAGCCTACCCTCATTAAGCAACAGTGAAGGTTGGAAGCTGAGAAAAAAAAATATTGAAACAGAAAACTACAATCCCAGTAGCCATTGTGGAAAATGGCAGAAAGAATGGTAAATGACTATGGTATGATTACTCTCTGATATCTTTGGAATCCCAAACACATGACCAGTAGGAGAATGAAGTGGACCTGTGGACACGGGTCACATTCTTACTAAAGAAGATACACGGTATGGTCTGGCCATGTTGCTTTTGAAGTATTTTTTGAACTGGATGCCTCTTAGTTTGATAGTGATGAATGTTTGGACCTTTTATTAGAGCTCTCAAACAAAATTTGCAAGCAAGGTGATCTGTTAAATGCCAATAATGCATGGTCAAACTATGATCGATTTGGGAAAACAGGGGGCATTCCCTGAAAGAATATACCATGGACTGAAAAGATTGTAGAAAAGCTTGCCAAAATTTAATTTGGGGACTCCTGAACTAGTACAAGGACTTAAGTTTTTGGATTCTGCTCAGGTGTCTCATATGGACAGGTTATTGTCTCAAACTGGTGTTCCATTCTCGAAGAGGGAGGCCCTGTTAGATCAGATGCCTCCTGCCTCGAAAAGACTTCCAGGAGGAACAGTCATTTACTTCAAGATTTGTGGAACAAATGGAACATTCCATGGTGTCACAAAGAGCAAGATTCAATGATTGCCAGATTTCAGAATGGACCAGATACTGGACACAGGTGTAAAATCAATGGAAGAGTTTAAAACAGGCAGGATGAGGATGAAATCAATTTTCGCGGATCTGCCTATTACAGCAGAGGACAAATTTGAACCAGCAATACTTGGCAAATAAATCCCCATGAATTTCCAAACAGCAGTTAAAAGGTGCTGTAGGCATAACTCAAAGCGCTATTTTGTGTTGAACGACCCAAAATGAAGAGGCAGGGCTCTCAAAATTACACGATGAAGAGAATTCTGAGGAAGAGCATAAAAATAATGATGAATACAAACAAATTACACTGGTCACAAGGAGTTTTATTCCTGCGACAAATGTATTAGTCACAGACTCATTTAACTGCACATGCTGGAGACTGTTTCTGCTTCGATAGTATGTGAAACGGATTGGTTGAAATGTCATCTAGATTTACGAGATAGTGAGGATCAACACGAGGTTAAGGAATATAAAAGTACAACTTACTTTGGATTGGCTGATGACAACACATTGAAGTCACCAAGAAGAATTACTATTAGGAAACAAAGGGAATTAGATAGGGTTTGGAACTTGTTCGGAGGTACCATATAGGGGTTAATGGGATTTGTCACATGGGTAAATTTGTACTGAAAACGTGTTTGCAGGTGGGACTAAGGCTAAACTGGTTGCTGGAGGTTTTGAAGAGCAACTAGGTGCTACAGATGTTAAGAGTAGATTCTCTCACTGTTGGAAAAAGTAATCTTGAATGCTTGTTAGCTCATTGGCCACTTACTGATGGGAGTGAAGATCAATCTACCTGAAAGCCGAGTTTCTGCAGTGACACTCTTCAGAGAGAAATGTTTCTGAAACTGACCAAAAAGGCAACAGACGCAGAACAAATACTCTTCCTCCCACTGCTGGGGAAGAATATATCACTGCAGTTTCCCTGTGCCCGCAGAAACATAATGGATGAATCGGTAAAGAGGGGAGGCAACAAAGGGCAGCATGGGGGAGAGGGTGAACAGCCAGCTGTTGTGGTGCACATAGGCACCAACGATATAGGTAGAAAATGGGATGAGGTCCTACAAGCTGAATTTAGGGAGCTAGGAGTTAAACTAAAAAGTAGGACCTCAAAGGTAGTAATCTCAGGATTGTTACCAGTGCCACGGGCTAGTCAGAGTAGGAATGTCAGGATAGAGAGGATGAATGCGTGGCTCAAGAGATGGTGCAAGAGGGAGGGATTCAAATTCCTGGGACATTGGAACCGGTTCTGGGGAGGTGGGACCAGTACAAACCGGATGGTCTGCACCTGGGCAGGACTGGAACCGATGTCTTAGGGGGGGGGGGGGTTTGCTAGAGCTGTTGGGGAGAGTTTAAACTAATGTGGCAGGGGGATGGGAACCGATGCAGGAAGTTGGAAGGTAGTAAAACAGGGACAGAAATAAAAGGCAGTAAGGGGGAAAGTGTAAGGCAGAGAAGCCATAGTCAAAAATCAAAAAGGGAGACAGTACAAGGTACAGTGACTGAGGGGAGCTCAGTGAATAGGACCAGGAATACTAAAAGAAATAAAACGGGAAGTGAAAACATTAATGGTAAGCGACGTGGCAGGTTGTTACATGAAGATATGGGTTCAACGACAAGCAAAATTAGGAGAAAGGTTAAGAGGAAATTTAACTTAGGAGAGGTTACTGATCGAGGTGTTAAGATTCAGAACAGAGGTAAAAAAAAGCCAACATAAGTGTACTTTAATAGAACATAGAAAATACAGCACAGAACAGGCCCTTCGGCCCACGATGTTGTGCCGAACCTTTGTCCTAGATTAATCATAGATTATCATTGAATTTACAGTGCAGAAGGAGGCCATTCGGCCCCCTGAGTCTGCACCAGCTCTTGGAAAGAGCACCCTACCCAAACTCAACACCTCCACCCAACACCAAGGGCAATTTGGACATTAAGGGCAATTTATCATTGGCCAATTCACCTAACCCGCACATCTTTGGACTGTGGGAGGAAACCGGAGCACCCGGAGGAAACCCACGCAGACACGGGGAGGACGTGCAGACTCCGCACAGACAATGACCCAAGCCGGAATCGAACCTGGGACCATGGATCTGTGAAGCAATTGTGCTATCCACAATGCTACCGTGCTGCCCTGAAGAACAAATAAATCTACACTATATCATTTTCCCGTAATCCATGTACCTATCCAACAGCTGCTTGAAGGTCACTAATGTTTCCGACTCAACTACTTCCACAGGCAGTGCATTCCATGCCCCCACTACTCTCTGGGTAAAGAACCTACCTCTGATATCCCTCCTATATCTTCCACCTTTCACCTTAAATTTATGTCCCCTTGTAATGGTGTGTTCCACCTGGGGAAAAAGTCTCTGACTGTCTACTCTATCTATTCCCCTGATCATCTTATAAACCTCTATCAAGTCGCCCCTCATCCTTCTCCGCTCTAATGAGAAAAGGCCTAGCACCCTCAACCTTTCCTCGTAAGACCTACTCTCCATTCCAGGCAACATCCTGGTAAATCTTCTTTGCACCTTTTCCAGAGCTTCCACATCCTTCCTAAAATGAGGCGACCAGAACTGTACACAGTACTCCAAATGTGGCCTTACCAAAGTTTTGTACAGCTGCATCATCACCTCACGGCTCTTAAATTCAATCCCTCTGTTAATGAACGCGAGCACACCATAGGCCTTCTTCACAGCTCTATCCACTTGAGTGGCAACTTTCAAAGATGTATGAACATAGACCCCAAGGTCTCTCTGCTCCTCCACAATGCCAAGAACTCTACCGTTAACCCTGTATTCCGCATTCATATTTGTCCTTCCAAAATGGACAACCTCACACTTTTCAGGGTTAAACTCCATCTGCCACTTCTCAGCCCAGCTCTGCATCCTATCAATGTCTCTTTGCAGCCGACAACAGCCCTCCTTACTATCCACAACTCCACCAATCTTCGTATCATCTGCAAATTTACTGACCCACCCTTCAACTCCCTCATCCAAGTCATTAATGAAAATCACAAACAGCAGAGGACCCAGAACTGATCCCTGCGGTACACCACTGGTAACTGGGATCCAGGCTGAATATTTGCCATCCACCACCACCCTCTGACTTCTATCGGTTAGCCAGTTCGTTATCCAACTGGCCAAATTTCCCACTATCCCATGCCTCCTTACTTTGTGCAGAAGCCTACCATGGGGAACTTTATCAAATGCCTTACTAAAATCCATGTACACTACATCCACTGCTTTACCTTCATCCACATGCTTGGTCACCTCCTCAAAGAATTCAATAAGATTTGTAAGGCAAGACCTACCCCTCACAAATCCGTGCTGACTATCCCGAATCAAGCAGTGTCTTTCCAGATGCTCAGAAATCCTATCCTTCAGTACCCTTTCCATTACTTTGCCTACCACCGAAGTAAGACTAACTGGCCTGTAATTCCCAGGGTTATCCCTAGTTCCTTTTTTGAACAGGGGCACGACATTCGCCACTCTCCAATCCCCTGGTACCACCCCTGTTGACAGTGAGGACGAAAAGATAATTGCCAACGGCTCTGCAATTTCATCTCTTGCTTCCCATAGAATCCTTGGATATATCCCGTCAGGCCCGGGGGACTTGTCTATCCTCAAGTTTTTCAAAATGCCCAACACATCTTCCTTCCTAACAAGTATTTCCTCGAGCTTACCAATCTGTTTCACACTGTCCTCTCCAACAATATCGCCCCTCTCATTTGTAAATACAGAAGAAAAGTACTCATTCAAGACCTCTCCTATCTCTTCAGACTCAATACACAATCTCCCGCTACTGTCCTTGATCGGACCTACCCTCGCTCTAGTCATTCTCATATTTCTCACATATGTGTAAAAGGCCTTGGGGTTTTCCTTGATCCTACCCGCCAAAGATTGTTCATGCCCTCTCTTAGCTCTCCTAATCCCTTTCTTCAGTTCCCTCCTGGCTATCTTGTATCCCTCCAATGCCCTGTCTGAACCTTGTTTCCTCAGCCTTATATAAGTCACCTTTTTCCTCTTAACAAGACATTCAACCTCTCTTGTCAACCATGGTTCCCTCACTCGACCATCTCTTCCCTGCCTGACAGGGACATACATATCAAGGACACGTAGCACCTGTTCCTTGAACAAGTTCCACATTTCACTTGTGTCCTTCCCTGCCAGCCTATGTTCCCAACTTATGCACTTCAATTCTTGTCTGACAACATCGTATTTACCCTTCCCCCAATTGTAAACCTTGCCCTGTTGCACGTACCTATCCCTCTCCATTACTAAAGTGAAAGTCACAGAATTGTGGTCACTATCTCCAAAATGCTCCCCCACTAACAAATCTATCACTTGCCCTGGTTCATTACCCAGTACTAAATCCAATATTGCCCCTCCTCTGGTTGGACAATCTACATACTGTGTTAGAAAAGCTTCCTGGACACACTGCACAAACACCACCCCATCCAAACTATTTGATCTAAAGAGTTTCCACTCAATATTTGGGAAGTTAAAGTCGCCCATGACTACTACCCTATGACTTCTGCACCTTTCCAAAATCTGTTTCCCAATCTGTTCCTCCACATCTCTGCTACTATTGGGGGGCCTATAGAAAACTCCTAACAAGGTGACTGCTCCTTTCCTATTTCTGACTTCAACCCATACTACCTCAATAGGGTGATACTCCTCGAACTGCTTTTTTGCAGCTGTTATACTATCTCTAATTAATAATGCCACCCCCCCACCTCTTTTACCACCCTCCCTAATCTTATTGAAAAATCTATAACCAGGGACCTCCAACAACCATTTCTGCCCCTCTTCTATCCAAGTTTCCGTGATGGCCACCACATCGTAGTCCCAAGTACCGATCCATGCCTTAAGTTCACCCACCTTATTCCTGATGCTTCTTGCGTTGAAGTATATACACTTCAACCCATCTCCGTGCCTGCAAATACTCTCCTTTGTCAGTGTTCCCTTCCCCACTGCCTCATTATATGCTTTGGCGTCCTGAATATCGGCTACCTTAGTTGCTGGACTACAAATCCGGTTCCCATTCCCCTGCCAAATTAGTTTAAACCCTCCCGAAGAGTACTAGCAAACTTCCCTCCCAGGATATTGGTGCCCCTCTGGTTCAGATGCAACCCGTCCTGCTTGTACAGGTCCCACCTTCCCCAGAATGCGCTCCAATTATCCAAATACCTGAAGCCCTCCCTCCTACACCATTCCTGCAGCCACGTGTTCAACTGCACTCTCTCCCTATTCCTAACCTCGCTATCACGTGGCACCGGCAACAAACCAGAGATGACAACTCTGTCTGTCCTGGCTTTCAACTTCCAGCCTAACTCCCTAAACTTGTTTATTACCTCCACACCCCTTTTCCTACCTATGTCGTTGGTACCAATGTGCACCACGACTTCTGGCTGCTCCCCCTCCCCCTTAAGGATCCTGAAGACACGATCCGAGACATCCCTGGCCCTGGCACCCGGGAGGCAACATACCTTCCGGGAGTCTCGCTCGCGACCACAGAATCTCCTATCTATTCCCCTAACCATTGAATCTCCTACAACTATTGCTTTTCTATTCTCCCCCCTTCCCTTCTGAGCCCCAGAGCCAGACTCAGTGCCAGAGACCTGGCCGCTAGGGCCTTCCCCCGGTAGGTCATCCCCCCCAACAGCATCCAAAACGGTATACTTGTTTTGAAGGGGAACGGGCACGAGGGATCCCTGCACTGTCTGCCTGTTTGTTTTTTTCCCCCTGACTGTAACCCAGCTATTCTTGTCCTGTACCTTGGGTGTGGTTACCTCCCTGTAACTCTTCTCAATCACCCCCTCTGCCTCCCGGATGATCCGAAGTTCATCCAGCTTCAGCTCCAGTTCCCTAACACGGTCTTTGAGGAGCTGAAGTTGGGTGCACTTCCCGCAGGTATAGTCAGTGGGGACACCGGTGGTATCCCTCACCACCCACATCCTACAGGAGGAACATGTAACTGGCCTAGCCTCCATCCCCTCTTACCTTACAGAATATATCTGCTGTGTGGACTAACTAGATCTCCGCCCTCCGACTCTGCTCCCAGTCAGCTACACTTCCTGTAAACTCCTGGCTCTCTTCGCACTCTTTGCGGAAATGTCGGAAACAAAATGAAAGGAGCACCTTACTCCCTCCTCACCTAACTCCCTCGGTCACCAAACTCTCACTATCGCACTCAAAAAGCACCAAATTCAGCACTCAGTGCAAATTTACCTGAATGCTCGTAGTATTCGGAAGAAGGTAAATGAGTTGATGGCGCAAATCATCGTGAATGACTATGATTTAGTGGCCATTACTGAAACATGGTTAAAGGATGGTCACGACTGGGAGCTAAATATCCAAGGGTATCAAACTTTTCGGAAGGACAGAGTGGATGGTAAGGGTGGTGGTGTAGCTCTGTTATTTAAGGATGACATCCGGGCAACAGTAAGGGATGACATCGGTGCTATGGAGGATAAGGTTGAATCCGTTTGGGTGGAAATCAGGAATAGTAAGGCGAAAAAGTCACTGATAGGAGTAATCTATAGGCCACCGAATAGTAACATTATGGTGGGGCAGGCAATAAACAAAGAAATAACAGATGCATGTAGAAATGGTACAGCAGTTATCATGGGGGATTTTAATCTATATGTTGATTGGTTTAACCAGGTCGGTCAAGGCAGCCTTGAGGGGGAGTTTATAGAATGTACCCGCGATAGTTTCCTAGAACAGTATGTAATGGAACCTACGAGGGAACAAGTGGTCCTAGATCTGGTCCTGTGTAATGAGACAGGATTGATTAAGGATCTCATAGTTAGGGATCCTCTCGGAAAGAGCGATCACAATATGGTGGAATTTAAAATACAGATGGAGGGTGAGAAGGTAAAATCAAGCACTAGTGTTTTGTGCTTAAACAAAGGAGGTTACAATGGGATGAGAGAAGAACTAGCTAAGGTAGACTGGGAGCAAAGACTTTATAGTGAAACAGTTGAGGAACAGTGGAGAACCTTCCAAGTGATTTTTCACAGTGCTCAGCAAAGGTTTATACCAACAAAAAGGAAGGACGGTAAAAAGAGGGAAAATCGACCGTGGATATCTAAGGAAATAAGGGAGAGTATCAACAAAGAACAAAGAAATGTACAGCACAGGAACAGGCCCTTCGGCCCTCCAAGCCCGTGCCGACCATACTGCCCGACTAAACTACAATCTTCTACACTTCCTGGGTCCGTATCCTTCTATTCCCATCCTATTCATATATTTGTCAAGATGCCCCTTAAATGTCCCTATCGTCCCTGCTTCCACTACCTCCTCCGGTAGTGAGTTCCAGGCACCCACTACCCTCTGCGTAAAAAACTTGCCTCGTACATCTACTCTAAACCTTGCCCCTCTCACCTTAAACCTATGCCCCCTAGTAATTGACCCCTCTACCCTGGGGAAAAGCCTCTGACTATCCACTCTGTCTATGCCCCTCATAATTTTGTATACCTCTATCAGGTCGCCCCTCAACCTCCTTCGTTCCAGTGAGAACAAACCGAGTTTATTCAATCGCTCCTCATAGCTTATGCCCTCCATACCAGGCAACATTCTGGTAAATCTCTTCTGCACCCTCTCTAAAGCCTCCACATCCTTCTGGTAGTGTGGCGACCAGAATTGAACACTATACTCCAAGTGTGGCCTAACTAAGGTTCTATACAGCTGCAACATGACTTGCCAATTCTTATACTCAATGCCCCGGCCAATGAAGGCAAGCATGCCGTATGCCTTCTTGACTACCTTCTCCACCTGTGTTGCCCCTTTCAATGACCTGTGGACCTGTACTCCTAGATCTCTTTGACTTTCAATACTCTTGAGGGTTCTACCATTCACTGTATATTCCCTACCTGCATTAGCCCTTCCAAAATGCATTACCTCACATTTGTCCGGATTAAACTCCATCTGCCATCTCTCCGCCCAAGTCTCCAGACAATCTAAATCCTGCTGTATCCTCAGACAGTCCTCATCGCTATCCGCAATTCCACCAACCTTTGTGTCGTCTGCAAACTTACTAATCAGACCAGTTACATTTTCCTCCAAATCATTTATATATACTACAAAGAGCAAAGGTCCCAGCACTGATCCCTGTGGAACACCACTGGTCACAGCCCTCCAATTAGAAAAGCATCCCTCCATTGCTACCCTCTGCCTTCTATGGCCTAGCCAGTTCTGTATCCACCTTGCCAGTTCACCCCTGATCCCGTGTGACTTCACCTTTTGTACTAGTCTACCATGAGGGACCTTGTCAAAGGCCTTACTGAAGTCCATATAGACAACATCTACTGCCCTACCTGCATCAATCATCTTAGTGACCTCCTCGAAAAACTCTATCAAGTTAGTGAGACACGACCTCCCCTTCACAAAACCGTGCTGCCTCTCACTAATACGTCCATTTGCTTCCAAATGGGAGTAGATCCTGTCTCGAAGAATTCTCTCCAGTAATTTCCCTACCACTGAAGTAAGGCTCACCGGCCTGTAGTTCCCGGGATTATCCTTGCTACCCTTCTTAAACAGAGGAACAACATTGGCTATTCTCCAGTCCTCCGGGACATCCCCTGAAGACAGCGAGGATCCAAAGATTTCTGTCAAGGCCTCAGCAATTTCCTCTCCAGCCTCCTTCAGTATTCTGGGGTAGATCCCATCCGGCCCTGGGGACTTATCTACCTTAATATTTTTTAAGACACCCAACACCTCATCTTTTTGGATCACAATGTGACCCAGGCTATCTACACCCCCTTCTCCAGACTCAACATCTACCAATTCCTTCTCTTTGGTGAATACTGATGCAAAGTATTCATTTAGTACCTCGCCCATTTCCTCTGGCTCCACACATAGATTCCCTTGCCTATCCTTCAGTGGGCCAACCCTTTCCCTGGCTACCCTCTTGCTTTTTATGTACGTGTAAAAAGCCTTGGGATTTTCCTTAACCCTATTTGCCAATGACTTTTCATGACCCCTTCTAGCCCTCCTGACTCCTTGCTTAAGTTCCTTCCTACTTTCCTTATATGCCACACAGGCTTCGTCTGTTCCCAGCCTTTTAGCCCTGACAAATGCCTCCTTTTTCTCTTTGACGAGGCCTACAATATCACTCGTCATCCAAGGTTCCCGAAAATTGCCGTATTTATCTTTCTTCCTCACAGGAACATGCCTGTCCTGTATTCCTTTCAACTGACACTTGAAAGCCTCCCACATGTCAGATGTTGATTTGCCCTCAAACATCCGCCCCCAATCTATGTTCTTCAGTTCCCGCCTAATATTGTCATAATTAGCCTTCCCCCAATTTAGCACATTCATCCTCGGACCACTCTTATCCTTGTCCACCAGTACTTTAAAACTTACTGAATTGTGGTCACTGTTACCAAAATGCTCCCCTACTGAAACATCTACCACCTGGCCGGGCTCATTCCTCAATACCAGGTCCAGTACTGCCCCTTCCCTAGTTGGACTGTTTACATATTGTTTTAAGAAGCCCTCCTGGATGCTCCTTACAAATTCCGCCCCGTCTAAGCCCCTGGCACTAAGTGAGTCCCAGTCAATATTGGGGAAGTTGAAGTCTCCCATCACCACAACCCTGTTGTTTTTACTCTTTTCCAAAATCTGTCTACCTATCTGCTCCTCTATCTCCCGCTGGCTGTTGGGAGGCCTGTAGTATACCCCCAACATTGTGACTGCACCCTTCTTATTCCTGATCTCTACCCATATAGCCTCACTGCCCTCTGAGGTGTCCTCTCGCAGTATAGCTGTGATATTCTCCCGAACAAGTAGCGCAACTCCGCCTCCCCTTTTACATCCCCCTCTATCCCGCCTGAAACATCTAAATCCTGGAACGTTTAGCTGCCAATCCTGCCCTTCCCTCAACCAGGTCTCTGTAATGGCAATAACATCATAGTTCCAAGTAGTAATCCAAGCTCGAAGTTCATCTGCCTTACCCGTAATGCTCCTTGCATTAAAACATATGCACTTCAGGCCACCAGACCCGCTGTGTTCAGCAACTTTTCCCCGTCTGCTCTGCCTCAGAGCCACACTGTCCCTATTCCCTAGTTCTCCCTCAGTGCTCTCACCTTCTGACCTATTGCTCCCGTACCCACCCCCCTGCCATACTAGTTTAAACCCTCCCGTGTGACACTAGCAAACCTCGCGGCCAGGATATTTATGCCTCTCCAGTTTAGATGCAACCCGTCCATCTTATACAGGTCACACCTGCCCCGGAAGAGCTCCCAGTGGTCCAGAAAACGGAAACCCTCCCTCCTACACCAGCTGTTTAGCCACGTGTTTGTCTGCTCTATCTAATTCAAATTGAAGGAAAAAACATACAAAGTAGCAAAGATCAGTGGGAGACTAGAGGACTGGGAAATCTTTAGGGGGCAACAGAAAGCTACTAAAAAAGCTATAAAGAAGAGTAAGATAGATTATGAGAGTAAACTTGCTCAGAATATAAAAACAGATAGTAAAAGTTTCTACAAATACATAAAACAAAAAAGAGTGGCTAAGGTAAATATTGGTCCTTTAGAGGATGAGAAGGGAGATTTAATAATGGAGATGAGGAAATGGCTGAGGAACTGAACAGGTTTTTTGGGTCGGTCTTCACAGTGGAAGACACAAATAACATGCCAGTGACTGGTGGAAATGAGGCTATGACAGGTGAGGACCTTGAGAGGATTGTTATCACCAAGGAGGTAGTGATGGGCAAGCTAATGGGGCTAAAGGTAGACAGGTCTCCTGGACCTGATGGAATGCATCCCAGAGTGCTAAAAGAGATGGCTAGGGAAATTGCAAATGCACTAGTGATAATTTACCAAAATTCACTAGACTCTGGGGTGGTCCCGGCGGATTGAAAATGAGCAAACGTGACACCACTGTTTAAAAAAGGAGGTAGGCAGAAAGCGGGTAATTATAGACCAGTGAGCTTAACTTCGGTAGTAGGGAAGATACTGGAATCTATCATCAAGGAAGAAATAGCGAGGCATCTGGATGGAAATTGTTCCATTGGGCAGACGCAGCATGGGTTCATAAAGGGCAGGTCGTGCCTAACTAATTTAGTGGAATTGTTTGAGGACATTAACAGTGCAGTAGATAATGGGGAGCCAATGGATGTGGTATATCTGGATTTCCAGAAAGCCTTTGACAAGGTGCCACACAAAAGGTTGTTGCATAAGATAAAGATGCATGGTATTAAGGGGAAAGTAGTAGCATGGATAGAGGATTGGTTAATTAATAGAAAGCAAAGAGTGGGGATTAATGGGTGTTTCTCTGGTTGGCAATCAGTAGCTAGTGGTGTCCCTCAGGGATCAGTGTTGGGCCCACAACTGTTCACAATTTACATAGATGATTTGGAGTTGGGGACCAAGGGCAATGTGTCAAAGTTTGCAGACGACACTAAGATAAGTGGTAAAGCAAAAAGTGCAGAGGATACTGGAAGTCTGCAGAGGGATTTGGATAGGCTAAGTGAATGGGCTAGGGTCTGGCAGATGGAATACAATGTTGACAAATGTGAGGTTATCCATTTTGGTAGGAATAATAGCAAAAGGGATTATTATTTAAATGATAAAATATTAAAACATGCTGCTGTGCAGAGAGACCTGGGTGTGCTAGTGCATGAGTCGCAAAAAGTTGGTTTACAGGTGCAACAGGTGATTAAGAAGGCAAATGGAATTTTGTCCTTCATTGCTAGAGGGATGGAGTTTAAGACTAGGGAGGTTCTGCTGCAATTGTATAAGGTGTTTGTGAGGCCACACCTGGAGTATTGTGTTCAGTTTTGGTCTCCTTACTTGAAAAAGGACGTACTGGCATTGGAGGGTGTGCAGAGGAGATTCACTAGGTTAATCCCAGAGCTGAAGGGGTTGGATTACGAGGAGAGGTTGAGCAGACTGGGACTGTACTCATTGGAATTTAGAAGGATGAGGGGGGATCTTATAGAAACATATAAGATTAGGAAGGGAATAGATAGGATAGATGCGGGCAGGTTGTTTCCACTGGCGGGTGAAAGCAGAACTAGGGGGCATAGCCTCAAAATAAGGGGAAGTAGATTTAGGACTGAGTTTAGGAGGAACTTCTTCACCCAAAGGGTTGTGAATCTATGGAATTCCTTGCCCAGTGAAGCAGTAGAGGCTCCTTCATTGAATGTTTTTAAGATAAAGATAGATAGTTTTTTGAAGAATAAAGGGATTAAGGGTTATGGTGTTCGGGCCGGAAAGTGGAGCTGAGTCCACAAAAGATCAGCCATGATCTCACTGAATGGTGGAGCAGGCTCGAGGGGCCAGATGGCCTACTCCTGCTCCTAGTTCTTATGTTCTTATGTTCTTATGGTGGTGCACTGGTTATCACTGCTGGCTCACAACACAAGGAATCTGGGTTCAATTCCAGCCTTGGGTCACTGTCTGTGTGGAGTTTGCATGTTCTCCCCTTGTCTGCGTGGGTTTCCTCTGGGTTCTCCGGTTTCCTCCCACAGTCCAAATATGTTCAAGGTTGGGTGGATTGGTAATCAAGGAATCATAATCTACAGATGGAGACAGACCCTTCAGCCCAAACTGGTCCATGCCAACTAAAAAGTCCATCTAAGCTAGCCCCATTTGATTGCATTTGGCCCATATCCCTCTAACCCTTTCCTTATCAATGTATCTGTCCAAATGCCTTTTAAATGTTATCAATGTCCCTGCTTCAACCACTTCCTCTGGCAGTCCATTCCACATGTGTACCACGCTCTGTGTAAAAAAAAGTTGCTCCTCAGGTTCCCATTAATTCTTTCCCCTCTTAACTTAAACATATGCCCTCTAGTTCTCGATTCCCAAACCCTGGGAAAAAGACTGAGTGCATTCACCCTATCCATGCTTCTCATGATCTTATTCACCTCCATAAGATCACCCTTCAATCTCCTATGCTCCAAAGAAAAAACTCCTAGCCTGTCCAATCTGTCCCTATAACTCGGTCCCTTGGGTCCTGGCAATATCCTTGTAAAGATCTTCTGCACTCTCTCCAAACATCTTTCCAATACCAAGGCGACCAAAACTGAAGAAAATATTCTAGGCCTCATCAACGTCCTGTACAATTGCAACATAACTTCCCAAATTCTAAACTCAATACCCTGTCTGATGATGGCCAGCATGCCAAAAGCCTTCTTCACAGCCCTATCCACCTGTAACTCCACCTTTAGAGAACCATGCACCTGAACTCCAAGGTCCCTCTAATCCACGATACACCTACAGTGCAGTGCAGAAGGAAGCCATTCTGCCCATCGATTCTGCACTGGCCCTTGGAAAGAGCAACCCGCTTAATTCCACACCTCCACCCTATCCATGTAACCCAGTAACCTCACCAAACATTTTTTGGACACTAAGGGCAATTTAGCATGGCCAATCCACCTAACCTGCACATCTTTGGACTGTGGGAAGAAACCAGAGCACCCAGAGGAAACCCACACAGAGCATGCAGACTCCCACAGACTTTGGGAGAGCATGCAGACTCCGCACAGTCATCCAAGTTGGGAATCGAACTTGGGACCCTGGAGCTGTGCAGCAACAGTGCTAACCAATGTGCTACCTTGCTGTCATCTGCAAACTTACTGATCACGCCTTGTACATTCTCATCCAAATCGTTGATATAGATAACAAACAACAATGAGCCCAGAACTGACCCCTGAGGCACACCACTAGTCACAGGCCTCCAATCCGACAAGCATCCTTCCACCATTATCCTCTGCACCCGACCATAAAGCCAATTGTATATCCAATTTTCCAGCTCTCCCTGGATTCCTTGTGATCTAACCTTCCAGAGCAACCTACCATCTGGAACTTTATCAAAGGCCTTACTGAAGTCCATGTAGACTATGTCTACCACCCTGCCCTCATCAACCTTCCTGGTCACTTCATCAAAGAACTCTTAACAAATTTGCAAGGCATAATCTCCCATGTGCAAAGCCGTGCTGACAACTTCTAATCAAATCCTGTCTTTCCAAATGCCTGCATATCTTATCCTGAGAATCCTCTCTAGTAACTTACCCACCACAGATGTTAGGCTGACCGGTCTATAATTCCCAGGTTTTTCTTTACAGCCCTTCATAAATAAGGGCAGACCATTTTCTACCTTCCAGACTTCTGGTACCTCAGCCGCAACTAATGATGATGCAAATATTTCATCCATGCCTCCCCCAATTTCTCCTCTAGCCTCACGCAGTGTTCTTGGATATACCTGGTCAGGGCCAGGACGTTTACCGTCTACATATATTTTAATATGTCCATCACTTCCTGTCATGCGAGAGTGCCTTTAAGACATGGATGTTTAAACAATGTACCTTTAAGAAAACAGTGATGTCATAGAGTGGGTGGAGCTCAGCTCAGTTCAGCCATTTTTGCAGTTGCGTTTTGCAGGTTTTTAGTTTCAGTTTTGAAAAGAGCTGGGTGTGTGTCTGTGTTTTGCAATGAACTGGATGTCTGCCATAAAAGCCCATCTCTGGATCATTTGGGTGATTTAAACTTATAATAGTGAAGCCTTTAACCTGATGTGATTTTGTTTAAAGGTGTTAAGTCTCTTGGAAGTTTGAAGGAACATTTTAAGGAATTATTTACTGTTGCAATATTTTCTCTGAGTTATCTTTGAAGTAAGGGGTGTTAAGAGATCCAAGTTTATTTAAGATGTTAAGTTGAGTTCATGGAATAAACAGTGTTTTGTGTTTAAAAACCCAGGTGTCCAGAATTGTAATCCCACAACTAGGGAAAAAGCCGTCTTCTAGGAAAAACAACAAATCTATTAAAGGGAGAGGTTGGTTGAACTCCATGATACATTTTGGAGTTCTGAAAGCACCTCGCCCGTAACAATTGGGGGCTCGTCCGGGATAAAAGTCTATCTATTGGATTAGCTTTTGTGAACTTAAAGACAGGAAAGGATTGTTGCTTTTCTGGTGTGGTATTTTAGTTTAAGTGGGGAGAGTGTTGTGAACAATGGCTCTTTCAGAGGCTCTGAAGTTTTTGGGGGTGGAGAATGTTACACGTAGTACCTTACAGCCAGGGACAAAAAGCAGACTGTTAGATTTGGCAAGACATTGCAGTTAACAATACCTGACAAAATGCGAAAAGGTGAGGTAATTATGGTGGTGGTTAAGCATTTAAAGTTGCCTGAGATAGAGTTTGACTCATTGGAAATGGCAAAAATTCAGTTGCAAATTAAACAAATGGAACATAAGAAAGAATTAAAGCAGCTGGCACATGAGAGTGAGAGAGAGAAAAGAGAAAGAGAGAGAGAGGCTCCGGGGTCCTGGGGTGGGGGGGGTGCGCGGGGCGATCTGACCCCGGGGGATGCCCCCACGGTGGCCTGGCCCGCGATCAGGGCCCACCGATCCGCGGGCGGGCCTATGCCGTGAGGGCACTCTTTTTCTTCCGCCTTCGCAATGGTCTTCACTATGGCGGAGGCGGAAGAGACCCCCTCCACTGCGCATGCGCGGGGATGCCGTGAGCGGCCGCTGACGCTCCCGCGCATTCGTCGCCTGGCGAAGACCTTTCGGCGCCGGCTGGCATGGCGCCAAAGGCCTTTCCCGCCAGCCGGCGGAGTGGAAACCGCCCTGGCGTGGGCCTAGCCCCTCAAGGTGAGGGCTTGGCCCCTAAAGGTGCGGAGAAGGCCCGACGCCGGAGTGGTTCCCGCCACTCCATTACGCCGGAACCCCCCGCCCCGCCGGGTAGGGGAGAATCCGCCCATATCTTTCTCCACAGTAAACACAGAGGAGAAATGTTCATTGAGAATCTTGCCTATCTCCTGTGGTTCCACACATATGTGTCCACTTTGGTTCTTGAGGAGTCCTATTCTCTCTCTAATTATTCTTTTTCCTTTAATGTACTTAAAGATTCCCTTTGGATTCACCTTAATCTTCTCGGTCAAAGCTACCTCATGCCCCCATTTTGCCCTCCCTAATTTCCTTCTTGAGTATACTCCTGTATCCCCTGTAGACTTCCAGGGAATCCCTTGATTCCAGTTGCTTGTACTTGAACCACGCCTCCTTTTTTCTGGCCAAACCCTCAATAATATGTTTTGTCATTCAGGGTTCCCTACCCGTGCCAGCCTTGTCCTTCTCCCGAACAGCAACATATAGACCCTGAACAATTTCACTTTTAAAGGCTCCCGCTTGCCAGAGGTCCCTTTGCCCTCAAACAAGCTACTCCAATCAGCCCTTACAAGCTCCTGTCTAATTCCATCAAAAATTTGCCTTGCCCCAATTGAGAACTTGCACCTGTGGACCAGTTTTGTAAGCTAAATTGCCTCTTAGTGCTCAGATATGTGCAGGTTATTTGGGGTTATGCGGATAGGGCAGGGGTGTGAGCTTAGGTAGGGTACTCTTTCAGAGGGTCGGTGCAGATTCGATGAGCCGAATGGCCTCCTTCTTCACTGTAGGGATTGTATAATCTGACTGTCCAGGACCCATTGTCAATGATTTTCCTCTCATGCTTCCAACTCCTCCAAATTCCATCTTTAAATTGGATCTTTAACCCTGGCGGTGAGATTGCAGAATGTAACTCAGCATTCCCACTTCACCACAATCAATGCCCAACCTGAAAATTAAAAGATAATGAAAGCTGGGTTACCCCCACAAACAGGGATTCTGGCAAGTAACTGAGTGGAAAACGTTGAGTATATTAGCCACTATTATTCTCGGGATACTCTGGTCTGCATGTTTCTCGACGTCAAGCCGTTCAGTTGAGGTGGGATTCTATCTTCCCGCCAATTGCCAATGGGATTTCCCATTGTAACCACCCCACGCCGCTGGGAAACTTGCAGATAGTGCTGTCGGAGGGAACTGTGTGTTCGCCGAATGAATCTGAAAGAATCACTCGACACTCGGGTCTGCTCCAAAGGTCAATCGGTTTATTAATTATGCAAGCAGGAAGCTACACACTGGGTACACCATGTGCTCATTCACTGAACAAAGGCAAATCATAATTACGCAGGTGCCTCTACCCGGAGAGATACCTGAAATACCTGACCGTGCAGTACTATCGTCCACATGAGTTCACTTCAGTCATTATCACAGCGGTCTACATCCCACCCCAGGCAGAAATGAAGAAGGCGCTGGATGAACTGTACACAACAAAACAGAACATCCGGAGGCCTTGTTCATCATGGCCGGGGATTTCAACAAGGCCAACCTCAAGAGTGTACTGCCAAAATTCCACCAGCACATCTCCTGTCCCACCAGGGGCGACATCACTCTTGACCACTGCTACTCAAAAATTAAAGGCGCCTACCTCCGACCGCACTGAGGGCAATTTAGCATGGCCAATCCACCTAATCTGCACATCTTTGGACTGTGGGAGGAAACCCACGCAGACACGGGAAGAACGTGCAGACTCTGCACAGACAGTGAGCCAAGCCGGGAATGGAACCTGGGGTCCTGGAGCTGTGAAGCAACTGTGCTAACCACTGTGCTACCCTAATCACTCTAAACTGATCACAAATATTCATATTATTAGCAATGCCTCCTGGAAAACATATTGGAGGATAAGAATTAAAACATTGTACAGTGCCAATCTATCAATTCCAATTTTCTTCCCGCACCTAGTGGTGCCCTAAGGCAGACTTTCATCTGTTTCCTTAGTTAGTATTCCCAGAACAACTCGTTAGGGACTTATGGCTTGAGGGGCGCCACTCCACATCAAACGTAGCTGACCAGGAGTCTCTCCCACTCATACCACCAGAACTCAATCTGTTTGACTGCGTTGTGAATGCACCTTCCTTGGCTATCAAATCCTCGGATGGGGCTCGAACTCAGGACTTCTGACTCCGAGGCAGGGATTTCTTTTTTAAATTGATTTTACGGGATGGGGCGACATTGGCTCATCCAGCATTTATTGCCCAGTTATTGTCTGTCCTGCCGGTGAGACAAAACATAGCCAGGGATGGTGATAGTGGTGTCTGGGACATTATGTGTAAGGTATGATTCCGTGAGTATGACTATGTCAGGCTGTTGCTTAACTAGTCTGTGAGACAGCTCTCCCAACTTTGGCACAAGCCGCCAGATGTTAGTAAGGAGGACGTTGCTAGGCTGACAGAGTTGTGTTTGTCGTTGTTGTTTCCAGTGCCTAGGTCGATGCCGGGTGGTCTGTCCGATTCCATTCCTTTTTTGTGTTTTTGTAGTGGTTGAATACAATTGAAGGGCTTGCTAGGCCATTTCAGAGAGCATGTAAGAGTCAATGACGTTGCTGTGGGTCTGGAGTCACATGTAGGCCAGATGAGGTAAGCATGGCAGGTTTCCTTCCTGAAAGGAGTGGACCAGATGGGTTTTTATGACAATCAAATCATTAGATTTTTAATTCCAGATATTTTATTGAGTTTAAATTTCACAATCTGCCATGGTGGGATTCAAACCCAGATCATGCCCCTTGGTTTCTGGATTACTAGTCAAGCGAAAAAAAACACTACGCCATTACTTCCCCCTGGGATGTCACCCATTGTGCAATAAGACATCCTGTATCCATCTTCCTGCTGTCAATTTATGTTATTCTCTAAGTCTGAATAAAGATTGTAGACTTCCAGTTAACACAAATACTTTATTCAATGGGTTTGTTCTGTTTTCGGGGCTTAACTAGATATAGTACAGTCAAGAGGTATGACCAGTGAAGCTAAGGTAAACTGCCTATGCTGAGCTGTCTCTGTGTGCTGCTGCTCACTAGCCCTGTGCTTCTGAAAGAGGCAGATCCTGCCTTGGGCTCGACCCTTTATACCCGTCTCTGATGCTGCCCTCTAGTGATGCTGTGGCTGTTACATCTGTGCTGCAGTCCCTGGTGTATGTGCAGATGTATGTACAGATGTACAGATCACTACATCCCCCCCCCTTTTGATTTGATATGTTTTCTAGATTGGCTGCAAGAAAACTGTACATAACAAATGGTGAGAATATGCAAATCTGCACACTGTGAAAATGATAAAAGTAATACAGAAACAATTAACAGTGTTGAGTCCATCGTGAGAAATGTTCATATTCGTCTTGTGGGTGTGTTGAAGTGTAGTTACAAATCTATCGGTCGGGTGCCTTACGGCTTCTGCTGGAGCGTCTTCACGGTGGTAGTAGAGATAATGGTTTGATGTCATCAAGAGTACTGACTGGCGTTGTGTGGCGAGGAATGTCCTGTGGACAAATGGACTCGGTCAAGTCCAGTGTGGGAAATACTGGCATTGTAGGTCGAATCTCTAATAGATCCCGGCGGTTACGGCGAAAAAGTACTCCCGCAGATGATTTGACAATGTAGGACCGCGGTGCCTCCTGCCTGATCACCGTAGCTGACTCAGACCATCCGCCTTCTGGATCCCTGATTCTGATAGCGTCACCTATTGTCAGTGGCTTGAGTGGGATCGCATGTTTATTGTAGTATAGTTTTTTGTTTGGAGCATATCGTCGAGAACCGGTGCGTTGCCGGGGTCTCGGAATTGCTTTGCCGGTAGGGTTGTCTGGATGTCTCTGCCGAAGAGCATCTGCACTGGTGACAGTCATGAGCTCAATGGGGTTGCTCGGTACGATAACAGAGCTAGGTTGATGTCAGAACGTGACTCGGCTGCTTTGCAGATGTGTCGTTTAATGATGTGGACACCTTTTTCCCCTGTTCCATTTGATTGTGGGTAGCGATTCTGTGTCGCACCGTTGTCTGACCTTGACTTTTTTCTGTGTTTGTGGTATTGATTCTGTATGTCATCGTTCGGGAAAACTGTTTTGCTTGTTTGTTCTGGAGCAGATGTGAATTTGTGAGATTCTTTATCATGCCATGGCATGTTTGTAGTCTCGTCATTGTTTCGCAGTGTGCTGTGGCATTGTCCTTCACATGCAGAGTTGTACCATGTTGTACAGGGACTGTTTCATTGTTGTTGTTTCTGTCTTTGTTGTTTTTGTTGTCGTTCTTGTTCTTTTTGTCACGCTTGTTGATTCTGTTTTTGTCGTTTTCGCTTTTATTCATGTTCTTTTTCTTGTCATGCTTGTTGTTTCTGGGATGCTTCTTGTTGTTTTTGTTGCGCTGCATGTTGTTTTTGTTGTTGCTGTTGTTGTTCTTGTTTCTGCTGTGCTTCTTGCAGTTTTTGTTGTTTTGTTGCGCTCAATGAGTGTGCCATGTGGATGATTTGAATCATTGTCACAGTTATTGGTGTCAGTGTCCTTTGTGGTATCCGCTACATTGAGCGTTTCTGCTTGAGAATTGTGAGAATGATCTGATGTCGCATTGATGTTGGTGACATCAGTCATTTGTGGTGGATTCGATTCCTCTTCTTTTCTTACTTGGTACTCCTCTTCTAGAGTCATTTCTGGTTCACTTGAACCATCACTGATTTCTTGGTGCTCCGCTTTTGGAGTCATTTCAGGTTCACTTGAATCATCATTGATTTCTTGGTGCTCCTCTTTTGGAGTCATTTGAGGTTCATTTGAATCATCATTGATCTCTTTGTGCTCCTTTTCTGGAGTCAAAATCTTCACAATTTCATTTTGTTGTGGGTTGTGGTTCTCCTCTTCTGGAGTCAAAATCTTCAGGATTTCTATTGACGTGGTCTCTCTGGACTCATGGGTGGCCGTCCTCTGATTATTGAGTGCTTCTGTGCAGACAAGCTGAGATCTGTCAGTCTTGCTGTGATCCTGCACATCCTGTTTGGGAATTGTGATTTCTTCGTCACTTGTCTCACATACAGTGGGTAGACATCCAGTGTCCTCTTCAGGTGGCTCAAATAAGCTTGATAGATCTTCATGGTCTTGTACATGCATGGCGTTCGCTATGGAGTGTTTGCTTGCTTCCATTTTTGAGTCTGTCACCGAGCTGTCTGTGGAGGCTTGCTTCACTCTCTTTGTGGAAGCTTGCGTCGCTCTCTTTGTGGAGTCCTTCATTGCTCTCTCTGTGGAGTTTGTCATCGCTCTCTCTGTGGAGTTTGTCATCGGTCTCTCTGTGGAGTTTGTCATCGGTCTCTCTGTGGAGTCCTTCATCGCTCTCTCTGTGGAGTTTGTCATCGGTCTCTCTGTGGAGTCCTTCATCACTCTCTCTGTGGAGTCTGTCATCGCTCTCTGTGGAGTCTGTCATCGCTCTCTCTGTGGAGTCTGTCATCGCTCTCTTTATGGAGTTGTGCAGTGTTCTCGCTGTAGAGACGATCTGTACTCTTTCAACGGAGTTGTTCTGTGCTCTCTGTGTGGTGTCGTCTTCTTCTTGGGTATTGCTGTCATCCAATGTATCGACGATCTGCCATGGCACCATGGTATTGGATTCATCTCCCATGAGAAGAGTCGTATTGAGCTTTTCAACCGTGTTGCTGATGCTGTGATCAGGATATGCGAAAAACTCAGCCATATATGAGCAGTATTGTGCGTATTGTTCGATAGACAAATCATCCCTTTTTGTTTCGGAGTTGTGATCGTTCTCTTCATGTTCAATGAATAAATCATCTTCTTGTGTGGAGGCTGGGACCCTTGTTGCTAACTTTTGGTTGGTTCAATTGGCTCTGTTTTGTAACCTTTGCTATCGAGTCACCAGGTATCTTTATGATACCGCCACGAGGTTCAAGTTCAAGTAATGATCAATAACTCAATACACCGATTAGTAAGATTCAAATCAAAGCACATTTCTTATACACAGTAATCGCTACTCATGCATAAATTCTACTTCTAAGCTACTTCTACAACTAACAGGCCTATACTTAGCTTCGGACTGGCCCACCAGGTCAGGGGAACAAATGGCCTTTCGTTCGGGTTCTGAGTCTGCGGGATTCGAAGTTGGTACGGATTGGTAGCTAGGAGCGTCTATCTCATAGCGAGCGTTGACTTAAGACTTACTGGGTCTCGGCGGCAGCTGCACCAGTCACTGTCAAGGGTTGGTTCGCGTTGCTGAGTGACCCGGTCAAGAAGAATGATTCGAACTTGGGGCTTAACTTTATAGTCCCCAGGGGCTTCCCGCCTTTCGTTGCGGACCCTGTACCTGGTTCCAAGTGATTGGACTTCGTTCCAATCGCTTGGTTCAATTTCTCCAATACTGGAGCGGTTCCCTGATCGATGGGCGGTCTTGAGGTGTCCGTTAACCTCTTTTGCGTTGGCTCCTGCTGGCGCCGGGGAGTCTGGCTTGGCTTTGTTTATCCCAAATGTTTCGATTGTACCCGGGGATCGCTCATTAGTATGTAGATGGCTGCTACATTATTATGCAGATGGCTGCTTGTATCAATGCTGTCTGGGCTTTTGCAGAGTTTAATACACAGTAACTTGCACCTGCTAGTTTCTGCCTCTGTTGGCTGAATTTCCCTGCAGCCTTTGCTGTTCTCCATTTTACATCGGGAGTTGGCCAACCCAGGTGGCTACACCCTCCGTGGTACGTGGACCACTCTCTGTTTCTTGGCGTCAGGCCGCAGCATAATCCTGCACTCACGAGCCGGGATGTCGTATATGCTGGGCTGAAGATTCCCCAATCCGAAGAACTCATTGCCGTGGTCTTCAAGGTACAACACTCTAGTTGCGGTTCAGATTTGGTACTGGGGTAGCCATCTCCCAAGATGAAATCTTCGTCTGAGTCGTAGTCTACATGGACCATTTCATCTTCTAGGGCGGTGCTAACTGCTGGTTCCAGGGTGTTGTGAAAGTTATTTTCAACTGCTGGTGTTGGTTCGGGCATTGTTCTGTCTTTTGAGGCAAGAAAATTTGGTTTTGCAGCTTTGAATTTCTTTTTGTTCATTTTCGTGCATTTCCCTTTTAAGTGGTGTGGTCCTGGTCCTCTGACGTCATGACGCTCGTGCCATCATGCGTAGGACTCGATTGCCCATGCGCACTCCGAGTTTCCTGTACTGTACGCTCTTTTCGCAACTGCGCATGTGCGACTCCTTTCTCAAGATGGCTGCTGCTCAGAACATCCTTCAATCCTGACTCTGCCTTGTGGTAAGTCTTGGCGCCGTTTTTTCCGATTCTCTTTTCTAGTCACAGATTCTGTGTTTGTAAAGACTGACAGTATTGATTTTGTTTTTGTTCATAAGCAAGGCATTTTTGTATAGCAGTTTGTAGAGGTAGATGCTTATTTTGTGATAGTTCTTCCCTCAAATTTTTATCAGCTAGTCCAGAAATTAATTGAGTGTCTCTGAAATCAGCATAATCACAGCCTTGTGGTACTAACTTGAGATTTGTAATAAAATTAGTGATGGGCCCTCCGTTTCTCTGGCATTTATGAGAATTGTTAAATCTTTCCAGCATCTCAGCAGTCTGACTGTTACAGTATTCATCAAATTGTTTGAGTATAACTTCTATTTTGGTGTCGTCTTCACTTTCTAAGTACTTAAAGCAATTATAGATTTCTCTAGCTTCATGCCCTCCTGTTGAGAGTAGGAGTGCTATTTTTGTTGCGTTAGAGGCAGTGCTTAAATCATTAGCTGTGATAAATATTTGGAACAGCTGTTCAAACATTTTCCAGTTATAACTTAAATTACCGGTTGTTTCCAGCTGCCATGGAGTTCCAACAAGTTCCATCGAATCAGTTAGTCGTCGAGGATCCATTTGCTGCGAAATCTTCCACAGTCGAATATCCAATTTAAGTTTTTCTTCTCTTGCTGGTGTCCAGCTAGCTTTCTGAAATCACTCGTGGTCCCATATGTTATTCTCTAAGTCTGGATAAAGATTGTAGACTTCCAGTTAACACAAATACTTTAGTCAATGGGTTTGTTCTGTTTCCAGAGCTTAACTAGATATAATACAGTCAAAAGGTATGACCAGTGAAGCTAAGGTAAGCTGCCTATGCTGAGCTGTCTCTGTAGGCTGCTGCTCCCTAGCCCTGTGCTTCTGAAAGAGACGGATCCTTCCTTGGGCTCGACCCTTTATACCCGTCTCTGATGCTGCCCTCTAGTGTTGCTGTGGCTGTTACATCTGTGCTGCAGTCCCTGGTTATGTGCAGATGTATGTACAGATGTACAGATCACTACAATATTTAAAGAAAATCAGCACCGAAGGACAATGGGAGAAATTACAAATCTTATTACAACTGACAGGAGCAGATGGGCAATATTCCTTTCAGAGTAGAACATCATTATTAGAGATATTATAAAACTTAATTTACACTTTATATTTTCTTGTGTTTGAAACTTATTTGATGTGTTCTGTACTATTTCAGAGTTTCACAGAAATAGTTGGTTTGATAACTATAGTAGGAGCAGGTCATAGCTTTGTTTGATTGATTAAATTGGCACAAATTGTGATAATATCGAACAACAGCAATAAGTTACATTTCTATAGTGCCTTTAGCATAGTAACATGTCCCAAGGCTCTTAATGATGTACTTTTGAATAGAGGTTCTTGTTGTAATATATGAATCGCAAATTAGCAACACATTTTACATCTTTCATGTGAAACGGGCTGCCATTTTTCTTTCATACAATTTGGACAATCTTCCAAAGGTCAAGAACTACCTTAATGTTGTGGAAATTCATCAGGTGTGCATGAGAACGCTTCCCCATCTGAACACAGATTTTCATCAACAGCTTTACAATGCCAATCCAAACTAAGGTAAAAGTATTCAAAACAATTTGTCGGCTCAAAATTGCTCTAAAGGTCAGCTGTGGTTCCATACTTATTCAAAGTCTAGCATTACTGTGTCTTTATTGCCTATTATTAAGAAACATTCACAGAATCTAACCTGTCTGGCTGGATGACAAATTGGCAAGCTGTGGTAATTAGAGTATCTCTAAGACTATTGTTGTAGTGTGTTATCATCCTGGGATCTGGTGCTGCAGAACCTGGTTTGCAGCTGCTAACAGCTCAACCCAATTGACTGGCTACGAATCAGACTCTCGCTGTCAGAGGCATGTCAGAGGCAGTTCTATGTGCAGTTTGCGCGCAATGCAGGACTCCATTCCCAAAACGTTAGATTTTGAATGTCGCATTAGCTTGGGTAGAAGCATCCACTTTATCAAAGGCCCGGACCATTTTTTAAACCCAGTCACACACCATCCCGAAGTTCTCCTATGAATAGTGTCATAGGATTCTATGACTATCATGGACCCTGGCGCTGTGAAGCAACAGTGCTACAGTGCCGCCCAGTAAGTTATTGGGGCTGATTCTCCGAGCCCCACGCTGGGCCGGAGAATCGTGCGCCGGCGTCGGGGCGTGGTTGTGGCGATTCACCGAGGTGCAGAGAATCGACACCATTTGCGGTGGCGCATTTGACGCGGTGCGACCATGGGCCGCTGGAATCAGCGGGGCCGCCAGTTCTCTGGCCTGGATGGGCCGAGCGGCCGCGCCGATGCGACAGAGTCCCGCCGGCGCCGTTCACCCCTGGTCGCTGCCGGCGGGAACTCTGCGGGAATGGTCGGGGAGCGGCCTGTGGTGGGGGGGGGGGGGACGGGGACTCCTTCACCGAGGGGGGGGCCCTCCGATGGGGTCTGGCCCAGTAGGTGCGGGCTGGCCTCTTTCCCCCCCTGCACCTACTTCCTGGCGTGGCCGGCCTTTGAACACTGACCTCATGTTGGGTCGGGGCTGGCACGCGGAAGAAGTCCCCCGCGGATGCGCAGGTTGGCGCGGAGCCCATTTGGCGCCGCGTAAGGAGGCTGGAGCGGCGTGAACTACTCCAGCGCCATGTTGGCCCCCTGTGGGGGCCAGAATAGGTCATACCCGGGCCCTTTTCGTGCCGTCGTGAAACGCAACGGCGTTCTGACGGCACGAACACTTGGCCTCCACATCCGAGAATTGCCCCCTACATCCTCATCTTGATGAGTTCTGACTTAAATTTACACTGAATATCCTCATCTGTTTAATAGTCAGACAAGTAAAACCTTAGTGACATTTTCTAATTACTTTAGTACACTCTGAAGACAATACTTTAATCTGTTGTAATGACTTTCTGTCATGTGCTTATTTATCTGTTTTGTCCTCTACAGACTCTGAGCAGGTTGCATATTTCTTATGATTTCCATTTTTCTGCAGTATTGGAATTCCAGGTTACGTAAATTCTATGATATTAGCGACGGTTTCTTCCAGTGTGCAGATAAGAGCCAAATACGAGTACAGTAACTGATGAAAATAAGTCACTTGTATCTCTTTTTAGATGTCAAGCTGACTTATCACTGCCTGCAGAATCTAGATTGGATTTATTTTTTTGTTAAAGAGGAGTATAACATGCCAGATGGTCTAGCAGGTGTCACTATATATTGTGGAAAACCTACTGAACTTTGAAATTAAACAAACACTTATCTAGCACTAATTCATTCCATAGACTCTATATCAAGGTTAGTTAATTAATGATCTTTTTGCATCAAGAATTACCAGTAACAAGCAGACCTGCTTGCCAGTGTTTGGTGCTTCCTATTGATTCTCTTTACGTCAAATGATCAGTAACAGGACGAGAAATATTAGGTTATAAAGTCTCTAATGTGATTTCTCCGTTCCCTCCCTCAGAAATTGAGTTAATTACATAAAATTAAATCCATTAATTATCATATGCAGAAGGTGCAATAATAAATCTTCTTGTGAGAATGCCAAGTCAAAATCTATTACCCATTGTTCTGAACAGGGGGTGGCCCTGCTTACTCATTATCCTATAAGACCATAAGACATTGGAGCAGAATAGGGCCCTCGGCCCATCGAGTCTGCTCCGCCATTCAATCATGGCTGATATTTTTCTCATCCCCATTCTTCTGCCTTCTGCCCATAACCCCTGATCCCCTTATTGATCAAAAGCCTACATATCTCTGTCTTAAAGACACTCAGTGAATTGGCCTCCACAACCTTTTGTGGCAAAGAGTTCCACAGATTCAACACCCTCTGGCTGAAGAAATTCCTCCTCATCTCTGTTTTAAAGGATCGCCTCTTAAGCCTGAGATGGTGTCCTCTGCTTCTAGTTTTTCTTACAAGTGGAAACATTTCTCCACGTCCACTCTATCCAGGCCATGCAGTCTCCTGCAAGTTTCAATAAGATCCCCTCTCATCCTTTAATGAGTACAGACCCAGAGTCTTCAACCGTTGCTCATACGACAAGCTCTTCATTCCAGGGATCATTCTTGTGAACCTCCTCTGGACCCTTCTCCAAGGCCAGCACATCCTTCCTTCGATAAGGGGCCCAAAACTGCTCACAATACTCCAAATGGGGTCTGACCAGACCCTTATATAGCCTCAGAAGTACATCCCTGGTCTTGTAATCTAGCCCTCTCGACATGAATGCTAACATTGCATTTGCCTTCCGAACTGCTGACTGAATCTGCCCGTTAACCTTAAGAGAATCATGAACAAGGACTCCCAAGTCCCTTTGTGCTTTGATTTCCTAAGCATCTTCCCATTTAGAAAATAGTCTATGCCTCCATTTCTCCTTCCAAAGTGCATAACCTCACACTTTTCCACATTGTATTCCTTCTGCCACTTTGCCCACTCTCCTAGCCTGTCCAAGTCCTTCTGAAACCCTTCTTCCTCAATACTACCTGTCCCTCTACAGATCTTTGTATCATCTGCAAACTTAGCAACTGTGCCTTCAGTTCCTTCCTCCAGATCATTAATGTATATTGTGAAAAGTTGTGGTCCCAGCACTGACCCTTGAGGTACAACACTAGTCACTGGCTGCCATCCTGAAAAAGACCCCTTTATCCCCACTCTCTGCCTTCTGCCAGTCAGCCAATCCTCTATCCATGCCAGGATCTTACCCTTAACACAGTGAGCTCTTTGACAAGGTGCCACACAAAAGGTTGCTGCATAAGATAAAGATGCATGGCATTAAGGGGAAAGTAGTAGCATGGATAGAGGATTGGTTAATTAATAGAAAGCAAAGAGTGGGGATTAATGGGTGTTTCTCTGGTTGGCAATCAGTAGCTAGTGGTGTCCCTCAGGGATCAGTGTTGGGCCCACAACTGTTCACAATTTACATAGATGATTTGGAGTTGGGGGTCAAGGGCAATGTGTCAAAGTTTGCAGACGACACTAAGTTAAGTGGTAAAGCAAAAAGTGCAGAGGATAATGGAAGTCTGCAGAGGGATTTGGATAGGCTAAGTGAATGGGCTAGGGTCTGGCAGATGGAATACAATGTTGACAAATGTGAGTTTATCCATTTTGGTAGGAATAACAGCAAAAGGGATTATTATTTAAATGATAAAATATTAAAACATGCTGCTGTGCAGAGAGACCTGGGTGTGCTAGTGCATGAGTCGCAAAAGGTTGGTTTACAGGTGCAACAGGTGATTAAGAAGGCAAATGGAATTTTGTCCTTCATTGCTAGAGGGATGGAGTTTAAGACTAGGGAGGTTATGCTGCAATTGTATAAGGTGTTAGTGAGGCCACACCTGGAGTATTGTGTTCAGTTTTGGTCTCCTTACTTGAGAAAGGACATACTGGTTAATCCCAGAGCTGAAGGGGTTGGATTACGAGGAGCGGTTGAGTAGACTGGGACTGTACTCATTGGAATTTAGAAGGATGAGGGGGGATCTTATAGAAACATATAAAATTATGCAGGGAATAGATAGGATAGATGCGGGCAGGTTGTTTCCACTGGCGGGTGAAAGCAGAACTAGGGGGCACAGCCTCAAAATAAGGGGAAGTAGATTTAGGACTGAGTTTAGGAGGAACTTCTTCACCCAAAGGGTTGTGTATCTATTGAATTCCTTGCCCAGTGAAGCAGTAGAGGCTCCTTCATTAAATGTTTTTAAGATAAAGATAGATAGTTTTTTGAAGAATAAAGGGATTAAGGGTTATGGTGTTCGGGCCGGAAAGTGGAGCTGAGTCCACAAAAGATCAGCCATGATCCCATTGAATGGTGGAGCAGGCTCGAGGGGCAAGATGGCCTACTCCTGCTTCTAGTTCTTATGTTTTTATGTTAACTTATTTGACAGCCTCCTATATGGCACTTTGTCAAAGGCCTTCCAGAAATCTAGATAAATCACGTCCACTGGTTCTCCTTTGTCTAACTTCCTTGTTACTTCCTCAAAGAACTCGAACAGATTTGAGAGACATGACCTCCCCTTGACAAAGCCCGCTGACTCAGTCCTATTTTACCATGCACTTCCAAGTACTCGGCGATCTCAGCTTTCCTAATGGACTCTAAAATCTTACCAATGACCGAAGTCAGGCTAACCGGCCTATAATTTCCCATCTTCTGCCTCCCTCCCTTCTTAAACAGCGGTGTTACATTAGCCACTTTCCAGGCCTCTGGGACCCTTCCTGCCTCCAGTGATTCCTGAAAGATCATCACCAATGCCTCCACAATCTCCTCAGCTATCTCTTTTAGAACCCTGGGGTGTAGTCCATCCGGTCCAGGTGATTTATCCACCTTCAGACCTTTCAGTTTCTCTCAAACCTTCTCCTTAGTAATGGTCACTACACTCACCTCTGCCCCCTGGTTCTCCTGGAGCTCTGGCATCCCACTGGTGTCTTCCAACGTGAAGACTGATGCAAAGTAACTATTCAGTTCACCTGCCATTTCTTTGTTTCCTATTATTACTTCTCCAGCCACATTTTCTAGTGGCCCAATGTCCATTTTTGCCTCTGTTACCTGTTATATATTGAAAAACCTCTTCCCATCTTCCTTTATATTACTAGCTAGCTTGCACTCATACTTCATCTTCTCCCCCCTTATTGCTTTTTCAGTTGTCCTCTGCTCGCTTTTAAAGGCTTCCCAATCCTCTCAACTTTGTATGCTTTTTCTTTAGCTTTTGTGTTGTCCTTGACTTCCCTTGTCAGCCATGGATGCCTTGTCCTCCATTTAGCATGTTTCTTCCTCCTTGGGATGAATTTCTGTTGTGCCTCCATTGCTGTTCCACTGTCTTCATTCCGAGGCTCCTTTTCCAATCAACTTTGGCCAGCTCCTCCCTAATGTCTATCATATTTTGGTCACTGCTCCCTGAGGGTTCCTTCACCTTAAGTTCCCTAATCAAGTCTGCCTCATTACACATCACTAAATCCAGAATTGTCTGTTCCCTAGTAGGCTCTGTCACAAGCTGCTCCAAAAAACCATCTCTTAGGCATTCCACAAATTCCTTTCCTTGGGATCCACCACCAACCTAATTTTTTCAGTCCACCTGCAAATTGAAGTCCCCCATGATTACTGTAATATTGCCTTTTTTACATGCCTTTTCTATCTCCTGATTTATTTTCTGCCCCGCCTCCTGACTACTGCTGGGGGACATGTACATAACTCCCATCAGGGTCTTTTTACCTTTGCGTTTCCTCAACTCTACCCACAGAGATTCTGGGCAGAATTCTCCACCCCACGCCAGGTGGGAGAATTGCCCGGGCGCCGCGCAAGTCCCGCCACGCCGTCCCAACGCCCGCACGCGATTCTCCCATCCCCCCCAAACCGGCGCGACGCAATCACGGCTGGCCGCTGGGAGAATCGCCGTTGGTAATGGGTGAGCGGCGATTCTCCGGCCCGGATGGGCCGAGCGGCCTGCCCAACACAAGAGGTTCCCGCCGGCACCATCCACACCTGGTCGCTGCCGGCGGGAACAGCGTGGGAACACTGGGGGAGCGGCCTGTGGGGGGGGGCGAGCGGGGTTCCTGCATCGGGGTGGGGCTCAAAAGGGGTCAGGTCCGCGATCGGTGGCCACCGATCGGTGGCCAGCCTCTCTGAAGGAGGACCTCCTTTCCTCCGCTGCCCCGCAAGATCGATCCGCCATCTTCTTGCAGGGCGGCCACGGGGAGGACGGCAACCGCCCATGCGCGGGTTGGCACCGGCCAATCCGCGCATGCGCGGGTGACATCATTTACGCGGCGTCGGTCGCGTCATTTAGGCGGCGCCGCTTTTACGCGACGCCAAGGCCCGCCGCACGTAAATGACCCGGCACCGCTCCTAGCCCCCCGGGGGCGGGAGAATAGGGGGCTGGGACCGGCCTCCGACGCCGGAGTGAAACACTCCGGTTTTCACTCCGGCGTCGGGACTTAGTTTCCCGATGGGAGAATTGCGCCCCCTATGCCTTCTGATCCTATATCGCTCCTTGCTATCGATTTAACTTCATGCCTTACTAACAATACAACCCTGCCCCCTTTGCCCATCTGCCTGTCCTTTCGATAGGACACATTACCTTGTATATTTAGATCCCAGCCCTGATCCCCTTGCAGCCACGTCTCTGTGATGCCCATATCATACCGGCTAATTTCAATGTGCGCAACAAGCTCATTTACCTTGTTCCGTATACTGCGCACATTTAGGTACAACTTCAATCCTGCATTGACCACCTCCCTTTTCACACTTGTCACCTTTTTTGCTCTGTCTGAGGGTGATGTTGTTCTTTTATTTTGGTTCTGTACTTCCCCTTCAGTTATTACACGTTCTAAGCTAAAATTATGATTCCCACCCCCCTGTCATACTAGTTTAAATCCGCCTGTGAATATACCAAACCTCCCAGCCAGGATATCGTTGCCCCTCCAGTTTAGATGCAACCCGTCCTTCTAGTACAGGTCCCACCTGCCCCGGAAGAGATCCCAATGGTGCAAAAATCTGAAACCCTCCCTCCTACACCACCAGTTTAGCCAACGTGTTGAGCTGCACTATCCTCCTATTTCTAGCCTCACTGGCACGTGGCACAGGGAGTAATCCTGTGATTACAACCCGAGAGGTCCTGCTTTTTAGCTTACTGCCTAACTCCATGAACTCCTAAATTACATCAACCCGAGATCCACAATACTCCCAGTAAAAGCGAGGTTATGCCTAGAAATCTGGGTGTATCTGTAAACTCTGCCTGCAAACATCACACAATTGAAATGTAAAAAAAAATTTAATAATCTTTATTGTCACAAGTAGGCTTACATTAACACTGCAATGAAGTTACTGTGAAAAGCCCCTAGTCGCCACATTCCGGCGCCTGTTCGGGTACACAGAAGGAAAATTCAGAATTATCAGCTGGTACGGGAATTGAACCCATGCTGCTTGCCTTGTTCTGCATCACAAACCAGCTGTCCAGCCCACTGAGCGAAACCAGCCCAATGGTTTCATAAATTAGTATTTTTAAAAACATTTATATTTTATGCTCTTGAGAATTCAATAAAAGAATGAACTATCAAACAAGAATATTAGCAATATCTATTTAAACATTGTTGCTAACTTTCCGTTGGTTCAATTGCTCTGTTTTATTACCTTTGCTCTCGAGTTGCCAGGTATCTTTATGATACCACTACGAGGTTCAAGTTCGAGTAATGATCAATGACCCAATACACCGATTAGTAAGATTCAAATCAAAGCACATTTATTATACACAGTAATCGCTACTCATGCACAATTTCTACGTCTAAGCTGCTTCTACAACTAACAGGCCTATACTTAACTTTGGGCTGGCCCACCAGGTCAGGGGAACAAATGGCCTTTCGTTCGGGTTCTGAGTCTGCGGGATTCGAAGTTGGTACGGATTGGTAGCTAGGAGCGCCTATCTCGTAGCGAGCGTTGAATTAAGACTTACTTCTGTCGGCGGTCACTGCACCGGTCACGGTCAATGTTGGTTCGTGTTGCAGGGTGACCCGGGCAGGACGAAGAGGTGAAGAGGGCTGAAGAGAGCTGAAGAGAGACCGATTTGAACTTGGGGCTTAACTCTTATAGTCCCCAGGGGCTTCCCGCCTTTCGGGGCGGACCCTGTACCTGGTCCTAAGTGATTGGACTTTGTCCCAATCGCTCGGTTCGATTTCTCCAATACTGGAGCGGTTCCCTGATCGATGGGCGGCCTTGAGGTGCTCGTTCACCTCCTTTGTGTTGGCTCCTGCTGGCGCTGAGGAGTCTGGCTTTGCTTTGTCTATCCAAAATGTTACTTATTGTTCCCGGGGATTGCTCATCAGTATGCAGATGGCTGCTACATTGTTATGCTGATGGTCGCTGGTATCGCTGTTGTCTGGCCTTTGCAGAGGTAAATACACAGCAAACCTGCAGCTGCTGGTTTCTGTCTATGTTGGCTGACTTTCCCATCAGCCTTTGCCGTTCGCCATTTTAAATCGGGAGCTGGCCAATTTAGGTGGCTACAACATATTGGTCTACTTTCCAGACAGAATTTGTTATCAGGACCTGGTGTTTAAGTGGTGGTGAGATGAGTATAGCCTATCTGAGGTGAGGGTTTAGTTAAGGCTGAGAATGAAGTTTAGCTTGGGCCTAGACCTGCTGGAACTGAACGTGGGATCAATGGTCTGCCTGGATCAAAGATCAGATGTGGACTTTGGATCACAATATTTTTGTACATACCCTTTCATGGGATCTGAGCATCATTGGCAATGCCAACATGTGTTAACCATCCTTTGAGAAAGCGATGATGAGCCACCTTCTTGAACTCTCACTGTCCATGTGGTGTAGGTATGCTCATTGTGCTGTCAAGAAGGGAGTTCCAGGATTTTGATCCAATGACAGTGAAGGAATAGCAATATAATTCCAAGTCAGACTTGGAAATGCTGATGTTCTCATCCATCTGCTGCCCTTGTCTTGTCTATGGAGTCTCCAATGACTAATGCTCTACTCCTCTCCCCCCCTTCCCTTCTGAGCAACAGGGACATACTCTGTGCCAGAGACCTGTACCCCATGGCTTACCCCTGGAAAGTCCCCTCCCCCCCAACAGTATCCAAAGCAGTATACTTATTACGAAGGGGAATGACCACAGGGGATCCCTGTACTGACTGCTTCCTCCCAGCCCCTCTCACCATCACCCATCTATCTTGATTCTTCAGAGTAACTACATCCCTGAAGCTTCTATCTATGACCACCTCTGCCTCCCGAATGATCCGAAGTTCATTTAGCTCCAGCTCCAGTTCCCTAACGCAGTTTTCAATGGGCCTCCGAAAAGTTCCAGAGATGTAGAGGAAAGGATTGCAAAGATGGTTCTGGATAGGAGCGAAAGCAACAGGGTAGTTGTTTTGGGGGAATTTAACTTTCCAAATATTGACTGGAAACGCTATAGTTCGAGTAATTTAGATGGGTCTGTTTTTGTCCAATGTGTGCAGGAGGGTTTCCTGACACAGTATGTAGATAGGCCAACGAGAGGCGAGGCCATATTGGATTTGGTACTGGGTAATGAACCAGGACAGGTGTTAGATTTGGAGGAAGGTGAGCACTTTGGTGATAGTGACCACAATTCGATTAAGTTTACTTTAGTGATGGAAAGGGATAGGTATATACCGCAGGGCAAGAGTTATATCTGGGGGAAAGGCAATTATGATGCGAGGAGACAAGACTTAGGATGCATCGGATGGAGAGGAAAACTGCAGGGGATGGGCACAATGGAAATGTGGAGCTTGTTCAAGGAACAGCTACTGCGTGTCCTTGATAAGTATGTACCTGTCAGGCAAGGAGGAAGTGGTCGAGCAAGGGAACCGTGGTTTACTAAAGCAGTCGAAACACTTGTCAGGAGGAAGAAGGAGGCTTATGTAAAGATGAGACATGAAGGTTCAGTTAGGGCGCTAGAGAGTTACAAGTTAGCTAGGAAGGACCTAAAGAGAGAGCTAAGAAGAGCCAGGAGGGGACATGAGAAGTCTTTGGCAGGTAGGATCAAGGATAACCCTAAAGCTTTCTATAGATATGTCAGGAATAAACGAATGACTAGGGCAAGAGTAGGGCCAGTCAAGGACAGTAGTGGGAAGTTGTGCTTGGAGTCCGAGGAGATAGGAGAGGTGCTAAATGAATATTTTTCGTCAGTATTCACACAGGAAAAAGACAATGTTGTCAAGGAGAATACTGAGATTCAGGCTACTAGACTAGAAGGGCTTGAGGTTCATAAGAAGGAGGTGTTAGCAATTCTGGAAAGTGTGAAAATAGATAAGTCCCCTGGGCCAGATGGGATTTATCCTCGGATTCTCTGGGAAGCTAGGGAGGAGATTGCTGAGCCTTTGGCTTTGATCTTTAAGTCATCTTTGTCCACAGGAATAGTGCCAGAAGACTGGAGGATAGCAAATGTTGTCCCCTTGTTCAAGAAGGGGAGTAGAGACAACCCCGGTAACTATGGACCAGTGAGCCTTACTTCTGTTGTGGGCAAAATCTTGGAAAGGTTTATGAGAGATAGGATGTATAATCATCTGAAAAGGACTAATTTGATTAGAGATAGTCAACACAGTTTTGTGAAGGGTAGGTTGTGCCTCACAAACCTTATTGAGTTCTTTGAGAAGGTGACCAAACAGGTTGATGCGGGTAAAGCAGTTGATGTGGTGTATATGGATTTCAGTAAAGCGTTTGATAAGGTTCCCCATGGTAGGCTACTGCATAAAATACGGAAGCATGGGATTCAGGGAGATTTAGCAGTTTGGATCAGAAATTGGCTAGCTGGAAGAAAACAAAGGGTGGTGGTTGATGGGAAGTGTTCAGGCTGGAGTCCAGTTACTAGGGGTGTACCACAAGGATCTGTTTTGGGGCCACTGCTGTTTGTCATTTTTATAAATGATCTGGAGGAGGGCGTAGAAGGATGGGTGAGTAAACTTGCAGATGACACTAAAGTCGGTGGAGTTGTGGACAGTGAGGAAGGATGTTATAAGTTACAGAGGGACATAGATAAGCTGCAGCGCTGGGCTGAGAGGTGGCAAATGGAGTTTAATGCAGAAAAGTGTGAGGTGATTCATTTTGGAAGGAATAACAGGAAGACAGAGTACTGGGCTAATGGTAAGATTCTTGGCAGTGTGGATGAGCAGAGAGATCTCGGTGTCCATGTACATAGATCCCTTAAAGTTGCCTCCCAGGTTGAGAGGGTTGTTAAGAAAGCGTAGGGTGTGTTAGCTTTTATTGGTAGAGGGATTGAGTTTCGGAGCCATGAGATCATGTTGCAGCTGTACAAAACTCTGGTGCGGCCGCATTTGGAGTATTGCGTGCAATTTTGGTCGCCGCATTATAGGAAGGATGTGGAAGCATTGGAAAGGGTGCAGAGGAGATTTACCAGAATGTTGCCTGGTATGGAGGGAAGATCTTATAAGGAAAGGCTGAGGGACTTGAGGCTGTTTTCATTAGAAAGAAGAAGGTTAAGAGGTGACTTAATTGAGGCATATAAGATGATCAGAGGATTAGATAGGGCGGACAGTGAGAGGCTTTTTCCTCGGATGGTGATGACTAGCACGAGGGGACATAGATTTAAATTGAGGGGAGATAGATATAGGACAGATGTCAGAGGTAGGTTCTTTACTCAGAGATAGTAAGGGCGTGGAATGCCCTGCCTGCAACAGTAGTGGACTCGCCAACACTAAGGGCATTCAAATGGTCATTGGATAGACATACGGACAATAAGGGAATAGTGTAGATGTGTTTTAGAGTGGTTTCACAGGTCGGCGTAACATTGAGGGCCGAAGGGCCTGTACTGCGCTGTAATGATCTATGTTCTATGTTCTTGTCCTTCTAGGTGACTACGGTATATGTTAGTTGATGAGCAAGCCAAAGTACAGAGGGAAACTTGACTTACGGCCCATAATCCTATTTTGTACTCTGAAAACGAGAAGAAACCTACTGACTTTAGCAACATAGAATCCCAACACCACTTTTGGGATTTTTAAAATGAAAAGATTTGTCAACAAGAAGGAAAGATACAGATAAGCACACAAGATTAGCTACACAGTTGAAAGAGTCTGATAAAACCTCCCCAGATAAAAAAAACTTACTTGATCAGACCCACAAGTAAGCACCTCCCAGACATCACTCCCTTATAAATGTTTAATTATAAAAATCCAGCAATAAGGTAAAAGTGCTGTCACTGTAATAAAGGTATGCCACACAACCTCTCAGCCACACTTCCACTCTGCTGTGGAAATACAAGAAACTTCAAAAAACAAGACTGCTTTCTGAAACCCCAAACCTTTCTTGTTTTCTGGATGGTTACTTCGAATTCATACCTTCTCACAGCACAACATTGTTTCCTGGATGTCTTCCCCACACACAGCCATCCCCTATTTAGCTCCTTGTCTCTCCTTAAATATAACTTTTCCCTTTCATCTTCAATTCCATTGTTCTGAACGCTTGTTTACATTCAACTTTTGGAAAATATATAATTCTTTCCTATTTTCCTATAGCCCCCCACTCTCGGGTCAAATAAAATTCAACAACCTTGCCTTGTTTACTTATGAAACCTTATAAAAGTTCCTTCTGCCCTTTGAAATTTAACAGCTAAAAACCTAATTTCCTATATATCTCGTCATGCAACTTTAAAAACTCTTCTTATTTACTTCTAAATCCACTTTACCACAGCCTAATTACAAATGCATGCATTTAGCACCACTACTCCTTTTTACCTCTCAACTCTCCAGACAAGCTATCTCCATTAACTTTTTCCTTGGCTTAAATAAATCATTACACAGACACACAGAGACACACTGTCTTCTTGACAGAATAACACAATATTTCCCCTAAATGATTTTTAAAAAGCATCCATCCACACAGGTAGAGGTTGCAGGTTTGGAAAATGCTGTTCAAGGTGCCTCGGTGTGGTGCTGTAGTGCAGCTTGTATAGAGTACACAGTGCTGGCACTGCATGCCGTGATGAATGCATGAATCCTTCAAGTAATGGATGGCGCGCCGATCAAGCAGACTGCTTTCTCCTGGATGGTATGGAGTTTCTTAAGTGTTGTTGGAACTGTACTCATCTAAGAATGTGACAAGTATTCTAGCACATTCATGACTTGTGCCTTGGAGATAGTGGACAGGCTTTGAGGAACAAGGAGGTGAGTTACTCCCCGTAAAAACATAGACCTCTTCTTGTTGCCACAGCATTTATATGGCTAGTCGAGTTACATTTGGCGTCAATGGTAACTCCAGGATGTTGGTCAGCAATGATAATGCAGTTCGATGTCAAAGGGAGATAATTAGATTCTCACTTGTTGGAGATGACTCTCGGTGGCATGACCGTTTCTTCACCACTTCTCAGCCAAATCCTGAATATTGTCCGGGTCTTGGTGCCTGAGCAAATAATGAGAAATGGTAACCAGGACCTACAACAGAAGAGATTGGTGATTAAGTAATTCCAATTCACTGATACAGTTTCTAGAAATGTGCAACCAGATGCAGACAGGGAGATATTGGGCGCGATACTCCAGAACTGTGACTAATTGCACCCGCCAGAGGGAAAACCAGAATGATTCCTGCTGGCACTGGGAACGATCCCGACAGGCCATACAATGGCACTTGGAAATTGTTTTTAGCTGAATCTATGGCACACCGGAGTCCACGCTGCAGGTGGGAGGAGTGGAACCTAATCCCTCTGACAGGCCCCACACCTCTGAGTTCAGAGCACCAATTTTAAAGTCACTCCAATCTCAAAAAGCTGCTGCAGCAACCCACCCCGTCTTCCCGGCACACCACCGCCTACCCTAATTGCTAGCAAAGGGTCCTCCTCAGGACTGCCCTTCAGCCATTCCCTCAGTTCTCCCCTTCATTCCCCCAGGATCCCCTAACCCCCTCCAGTCTTCCCTGTGAACCTCCCCCAGTGCTCCACTTCAGCCCTGTCATTCCCCCAACCCCCCAGTCCCACCCTTCAGCCCGCCTCCTCAGTACACCCTTTCAGTTCACGCCCATTGACAGCATCAACCTGGCCACTGAGGGGTGGCAAGATAGTAAGTACCCTCCCAAAAATGCCACCAGGGTACCAAGGAGGGGTCGTTCATGGGGGTTGGGGTCAGAGGGGCTGGCCTTGGACTAGAGGGGCTCATGTCTGGAGTCCTTTCTGGGATGGGGCTCGTTTGGTTGCTTTTGGCAGCCTCTAAACCCTTTAAACAGTCAGTCAATATGTAAAAACTAAAGTTTTCTCATAATAAAGTGAAAGTGTTCTCATCTGTACCCCCATATCATTTAAATAGTCACGCAGTGGGCAAGATTCTCTGTTTGGGAGGCTATGTTCTCTTGCCAGAGCTGAATTGCAATTGATTTGCAATCCAGCTGTGTGTGCAGATCAGGAAGCGATTCCCAATCCCTCGCAAATGTATGTATGGCAATGAGTGTGAGGGATTTCCCAGGGAACCCAGCTATCAGGCCGCCATTTCGAGTGGGCGGCCCGATAGCGAGGTCCCGCGATTGGCCACATTGCCCCCCACATCACAATTCAGCCTCCCACCAGCCCCCCCCCCCCTTCTGCATCCCAATCACCCCCCACCCTGGATTATTTGGGTTCCCTCTTCCTTAAGTATGGGAGTGAGCCGACCAGCACCCTCCCCCCCAGAGATCCCCAACGATGAAACCACCCCCTGATATCCCCTACGTAAAGAACCCCCCCGAGACCACTACCAGAGATCTCCTGAATAAAGAGATCCCCCCCAGTGACCTCCTTTGTAAAGAGGCACCCCCAGAGACATGCTAAATAAGGAGATCCCCCCCCCCGAGACCCGCTACATAAAGATGCCCCCCCAGAGACCTCTGAATAAAGAGACCCCCCCAGAGACCCTCTAAATTAAGAGATCCCCCAGAGACTCCCCAGCTAAAGAGACCCCCCCAAGAGACACCGTACATAAGAGACCCCTGTCTGGGAACAAGAGAGCAGTCCATGCAGAGGCAGTGGAAGAAATTATTGTTGGAACACTCTCATGGACATACACCTCCTGGCTCACACAAAAAGCACCATACGGCTTCTTGGAAAGAGAAACCAGTCAGCTGTGTTTAAACCCTTCAAATCCTTGAGGTGCAAGCTATTCATTCATTTCCCTCACTAGTCTGTAATTTTAAAACTTTTTTGCCCGGGACCCATTTTTACCAACCGGCCAACCGTCATGAGCCACGATGGCCAATCTTCCCGACCCACGATGGCCAACCTTTGTGACCCATGCTGACCGAACTTCGTGACTGACTTTTGGCTTACCTTTAATGCGACAGGTGAGACTGCTTTGTCCTCAAGATGTCTTGCTTTGTCATTCAATGCTACATTTCTGCTAAGGCTTCAGCTGATGATTTAAGTTCTCGCTGCACCCTTTGAAAAAAAATCAAGAGGGTTGTCCTCGAACTTGCCATGCTTAGTATTGAAATGCTTTTGAAGTTTTGAATGTTTTTGAATGTTTAATCTTTCATTTGCCAGTACTTCCCTGCAACTAACGCACATTGGTATTGAAACTGGGGCTGTTTAGCACAGGGCTAAATCGCTGGCTTTGAAAGCAGACCAAGGCAGGCCAGCAGCACGGTTCAATTCCCGTACCAGCCTCCCCGAACAGGCACCGGAATGTGGCAACTAGGGGCTTTTCACAGTAACTTCATTTGACGCCTACTTGTGACAATAAGCGATTTTCATTTCATTTTCATTTCATTTCAAACATGATTTTCATTGGCAAATTAATAAAGCCATACCTCAAGAAATCATCTTTATACTGCTTTGTTTATGATTTCAGCTTCTTCTTAATGGGTTGTTCCCCAGAGGCCCTGGAGCTCACACCAGCACTGCTTTGTCCTACCATGGAGTCTCCTAAGAAGCTCTCTGCAGCAGATTCAGTTGTGAGATCCTGGCCTGTTTGTGTCTCTGGCCCTCTCTTCCTTATTACAAACTGATCCATCTTCAGTTCTTCACACAATCCTGTAGCTTGCTTGCTGGCAGCGTGCTGACATTAGGACGAGACAGTACTGGGATAGCCGCTGACGTCAGGAGGTGGCATTGTGCCCCACTGAGCACCAGGTCTGTGCACTGCCGGATCTGCCTGAGGGAACATGCATATGGATGGCATTCTCTTTTCTATAAACAGCACACAGTGTCCCATAAGTTTTATTTGTGAAGACTGATAACTTATAATACACCATTATAGTGACCCGATTTCAGAGCTTTCAGACATTCACACAGATTTCACATGCTGGTCCTTAAATTCCACTTGCCCGCCCCAGAGGAGAAACGCACATAATTTATTTTCTGTGATTGCTGCTGGTGCCTTATTCTTGGATCTCAATTTGGAGAACAAACAAATTGTTGCAATTCCTGTTTATGTAGCTGTCACATAATTCCTCCTCCCTGTGATGGTGTAGGCATTAAGTACTTGTGGAAGCCAGTGAACTGGTGCTGACTGCCAGCATCGTGACCCGCCATTCTCACCCCTCACACAAACCTCACTCGGCCGCTCTCCGTGTCCTTCTCAGGCCACGAGCTCCAAAAGCCCCACTGCCTCCTATTGGTCAGCGGAATAATGGGGTGCCTGATGTGATGTTAGGAAAGCTAATCACCATTGGATAATCTGAGTGCCAATCGGATGGAGCAAGGCAAAATGCTGCGGCTGCTGGCAGACGCGATCGGTATTCTCAATCAAAAAGCCGGGCCTGGCTGTTGCTTCTCCCGTGATTGGGAGAGCCACGACCGATTGCTCCGGAACCCTCTTAACACCCACCTGCAACCCACCTGCAGTCGCAACCCTGGGTATGAAAAACCCTGCTGTAGTTGAAAGCTTGCATACACACACAGCTGTCAGCCTGGCTTCATTCATCTTCCTTCACAGTTGAGTAAAGTGCTCTAAACAAAATGTTTATAAACATCAACCACTTCAAAGAGAGTTAAGAGTGGGGGAGGGGCAGATATCATTCTGAGATCGCCCTGCTGCTAATCCCATTATGGCCTTCTCCCGAGGGTTTCCGGCCATAAGGGATTTATGCGAGGGGGGGGGGGTAACAGCAATAGAAATCTGCCCCCAAGACTTCCAAAAAGCTGGATCTTGGACTTTAGCTATCAGTCTGCCAACTGATGGGAAAGTGAACTCTTTGAGCACGTAGTCCTCTTTTTTTTATCAATATATGACCACCCGATTGGTGAAGGGAGAGGAGGTGGGATTGGGAACTTAGGGGTGGCTGGCAGAACTGATGCCAGGAGACAGATGGCAACTTAACCTTGCAGCTCTGTGCAGGTCATTGGTCTTTTTCCGACATTGGACAGCAGTCCTCCTGGTCCTGCTGCCCGCATTGACAGCCATTGCCACTGCCTCCCAGGCAACATTGCTGACCCTGATGCTGATCCTCCAACCCCTTTGGGGTAACAGGGTGCCCCGCCTCTCATCCGCAATGTTGAAAAGCCTTATGATGTCGGCATCCCCAAAGCAAGGAGCAGGTCTGTGCACTGCCATGCTTGTGTGATGACAGGAGTAAGTGGTGAGAAAGTGTTTAAAAGCAGCTCCCCCCTTGATAACGGCGAGACTCAAGTCGGGCGAATGAGATGGCGAGGGAGCCAGTAATGTTGAGAGTAACTAAGTGCCGTTGAATATTGCCGCAATCTCGCCAACGCAATCATCGAAAAACTCCCTGCCAACCGGGTCCAAAGTCTCAACCTATAATACGTTATAATTTTTACTTACTCAGCCCACTAACTGTAAGGGTGACAATTATTTCTGTCACACTTGGATTGGATTGGATTTGTTTATTATCACATGTAATAATAATAATAATCGCTTATTGTCACAAGTATGCTCCAATGAAGTTACTGTGAAAATGTACCGTGGTACAGTGAAAAGTACTTTTCTGCGAGCAGCTCAAATAGATCATTTAGTACATGAAAAGAAAATACATAATAGGGCAACACAAGGTCCACAATGTAAATACATAGACAGCGGACAGGGGCCGTGGAGTACACTGCTGGCAAGGACAGCAGGGACGGGTGCCAGGGCCAGAGGCCCATGGTGCTGGGCAATGACTGGGCCCAGGAAGCGGGGATGGCGGAGGGGTGGAGGGCCCATAGTGCCAACTGGGGCCACCATGTAGCCCGTTGGACCTGGTTGGACACGGGGGTACATGCCATGCTAACATGTCGGCCTTTCATCCCCTGCAGGCAATGGATATTGGAATACAACCAGCATTGGTGGCTTTTCTCCCAGTTGCCGCAGCTCTGGGGATACACTGCGACTGTACGAATTGGAGCTGATGGAGGACGTGGAGGGTGCAGCAGTGGAGCGTGCCCCAGTGGAACAGGGGGCAACTGCTGTGGATGGAGAGCCAGCCGGCCAACAAGTCGAGGAGAAGAAGGAGAAAAGGAAGTGGTGCATGAGGCCTCACATGTACCGGCAGCACCTGTCATTTGAGGACCTACCGGACCTGGGATGCCATCGGAGACTCCGGCTGAGCAGGGAGACAGTGCGACATATCTGCCAGATCGTGGCTCACTTGGCACCGCGGGGAATGGGAGAGGGTACCCGCTCCCGGTGGCAGTCAAGGTGACGGTCACCCTGAACATTTACGCCAAGGAGTCCTTCCAGGAGCCGAGTGGGGACCCGCCAGGCATCACGCAGAATTCGGTGCACAGGTGCATCCGTGACATTACGGAGGCCCTATATGCTCAACCAGCACAATGTGGACCGAGCCCACCAGGATGCCCAGACAGCGGGGTTCGCCGCCATCACTGAGATGCCCTGGGTCCAGGGGGTGATCAACGGGATGCATGTTGCCCTACGAGCACCTGCAGATGACAGGCTGCTCTACACAAACCGAAAGGGGTTCCACTCAATGAACGTGCAGCTGGTGCGTGGCCATCAGATGCAAATCTTGCACATCTGCGCCCGATACCCGGGCAGTGTACACGCCGTCTTCATCCTGCCACATCTGATGATTCCCGACCTCTTCGTGGCGCAACCTCGGCTGAGGGGGTCGCTCCTGGGCAACAGGCTTTATCCACTGTGGTCATGGCTGAAGACACCTATCTGGAGGCCACAGACTGATGCGGAGACCCGCTATACGATGCCCATGGTGCGACCATGAGCATGATCGAGCGGTGCTTCGTTCTCGGTTCAGGTGCCTGGACTGCTCTGCAGGGGTCCTCCATTATGGCGCTGGAGGGTTCCTCCCTTTATGGCGGCCTGCTGTATCCTCCACAACACCTTGCAGTAGAGGGGCAACAGGCTGGAGGAAGAGGATGAACGCCAGTCCTCATCTGACAAGCAGGATGATGGGGAAGGCGAGCATGGAGCCCAGGCAGGCACAAATGGCTGCACAATGTGTTGCCAGGGCCAATGTGCATGGGACACTCTGATCGCCTCCAGGTCCACTGTTTACGGACTAATGGCCAGGGGCAGGGACACCGCATCCCACCACCACTCCAGCCCCCACCCGCTGGCCACACATTCCCACCTGCAACCCCCTCCATGATACATAAATGCTGCACTATGGGGTATGGGCCCTGTGTTGGCAGTAACAGTCGGTCTGGTCCTTGGGATGGGGGATGACAATCTACAATGAGCTCTGGTGCTCTGCATCATTTGGCACTTTCAAGGTGCCCAGGTGGCACTGCCAGCTGGCATGGGCACTGCCATGGTGCACTTGTGACCACGCAAGTACACACGCAACATCACAGCCAATCACAAGCAAGAGCAGACACACTATAAAACGGGGAACACGACACTTCCGATTCATTCCAGCAGGAGACAGCTCAGGGCACAGAGCTCACAGCAAGCCACTCAGACATTCACCATGTGCAGAGTGCCTCTCCAAGATAGTGTTAGGGCTGGGTCCACAGGTTAGAGGGTAATGAACGAACCACAGTAACCAGTTTACAAATGTTAATATTGTTAGAAATAAAACTGAGTTGTACCTTCCGCAACCGTGTTGGTTCGTCTGTGTAGCAGAGCACCCAACACGACATCGTACCAGGATTGGAACCCTGGAAATGTGAGACCTACCAACGCATCCTCAGGAATCCGCCATCCTGCGCCATGGACACCATAAGCCCGCCGCAGCCGTCCCAAATCGCTGGAAACCTCGACGTTAACTGGAATTTGTTCAAACAGCGCTTCCAGTTCTTCCTAGAAGCCACAGAAAGGGAGAATGCTACGGACACCAGGAAAATCGCCCTCCTCCTCTCCACGGCAGGGCAACACACCATCCACATCTACAACTCCCTGGTGTTCGCGGAAGGTGAGGACAAGACGAAGTACAAGACGATTCTTCTCAAACTCGAGCAACATTTCAGCATCGAGGTAAATGAGAGTTTCGAGAGGTACCTCTTCCAGCAGCCCCTGCAGGGTAAGGATGAGCCTTTTCAATCTTTCCTCACACATCTCCGTATGCTTGCGCAGTCCTGCGGTTACGAGGCCACCTCCAATTCCATGATTCGGGACCAGATAGTATTTGGGGTCATCTCGGGCGCCCTAAGCCAGCAGCTCCTCAAGATAAAAAGTCTCACCCTAGCCACCGCCATCGAAGCCTGCATCCTCCATGAAAACGCGACCAGCCGCTACTCCCAATTTCAAGCGGCCGAATCGGCACGGCAGGGGTCCTATGCGGCCGAATCGGAAGGGCAGGGGTCCTACGAGGCTGAGCGGGTCCAGTCCATCGAGTTCCTCCCGGCCTGCGTCCCGGACAGGAGCGGCCATTTTGCTCGCTTTTCGCGGCCTCCCGTGCGTGTACGCGCCAAAACAGACGTCGACACAGAGGGACGTGATGCGCAGATGCGCTCTACGTAGGACCGAACTGCGCATGCGCGATGGCGCAACGAACGCCTTGACGTCACGACGTGCGGCAACTGTGGATCCGCACATTTAAAGCGGCAATGTCCAGCAAAGAACCGACACTGCCTCCGCTGTGGCAAGATGGGCTACTACGCTGCCTGCTGTCGAGCAGCTCAACCTGCCAACGCTCCCTAATTCCGACAGCCTTGCAGGGACATGCGGGCCATTCAGCCTCCATACTCCGAATCATACCCGGACGATATGCAGACCGGCGATACAGACGACCGGGAAGCCTTCCGCGTTGTGGTCATTGACAGGAACCGGATGTCTCCAAGCAGGACCCACCAGCCGATGCCAGTGAGCACTGTCAATCCGGGTGATGAATGGTGTGCCACCCTAACGATCAACCGATCACCAATCACATTCCGTCTGGACACTGGTGCCTCCGCCAACCTGATAGCGTGGTCAGACCTTCTACGCCTTGAAGGTCAGACCAACAATTCGGCCATCTCGTTGTAAGATGGTCGACTATAACGGAAACGTTATCCCGGCCATGGGATCCTGCCAGCTCCAGGTGACGCACAATGCGTACAAGGTCACACTGTCCATCGAGATTGTTGGTTCATCAAAGGACTCCCTGCTAGGCGCACAGGCATGCAAGGTTCTCCACCTCGTTCAGCGGGTACACGCTCTGTCTCCAGAAGGCACGTCAGACTTCCAGGATGCTGAATTTAGGGCACAGCTCCACTCGCTCCTCGCCCACAACCAGGAGGCATTCGAAGGCATGGGCACACTGCCCAATACCTACAGAATATGGCTCAAACCGGACGTCACCCTGGTCATTCACGAACCTCGTAGAGTCCCAGCACCACTCAAAGACCGCCTCAAGCAGCAGCTGCAGGATCTCCAGGACCAAGGGGTGCTATCCCGGGACACGGAGCCCACGCCATGGGTCAGCTCCATGGTGTGCGTTAAAAAGCCCTCTGGCGAACTCCGGATCTGCATCGACCCGAAAGACCTGAACAACAACATCATGAGGGAACACGACCCCATACCCAAACGGGAGGAGATCACGAGCGAAATGACCCGGGCTCAAATTTTCACAAAGCGTGATGCCTCGAAGTTGTTTTTGGCAGATCCAACTGGATCAGTCCAACCGAAAGCTGTGCACCTTCAACACTCCTTTCGGCAGGTTCTGCTATAACAGAATGCCATTTGGCATCATCTCGGCATCCGAGGTATTCCACAGAATCATGGAACAGATGATGGAGGGCATCGAAGGTGCGCGCGTCTACGTGGACGACGTCATCATCTGGTCCACCACACCACAGGAGCACATCAGTCGTCTCCAGCGTGTCTTCGCTCGGATACGGGAACATGGCCTGCGCCTCAACCGAGCCAAGTGCTCCTTTGGCCAAACTGAGCTAAAGTTTCTGGGGGACCACATATCCCGGTCAGGGGTCCGTCCGGATGCAGACAAGGTGAGCGCCATTACAGCCATGCCGCAGCCGGCAGACTAGAAAGCAGTGCTACGCTTCCTAGGCATGGTCAACGTCCTGGGGAAGTTCATTCCCAATTGCCTCCCACACAACGGCTCTTCGCCACCTAGTTGAGAAGTCCACGGAGTTCCAGTGGCTGCCCGCACACCAGAAGGAATGGGAGGAGCTCAAAATTAAGCTCACCACAGCCCCGGTATTGGCGTTCTTCGACACCTCTCGGGATACGAAGATCTCGACTGATAACAGCCAGTCCGTCATTGGGGCGGCACTCCTGCAACGGGACGACACTGCATCATGGGCCCCGGTCGCCTATGCCTCGCGGGCCATGACTCCCACAGAACAGCGCTATGCGTAGATCGAGAAGGAGTGCCTGGGTTTGTTGACCGGAATAGATAAGTTCCACAATTACGTGTATGGTCTCCCCCAGTTTACCGTGGAAACCGACCATCGTCGCCTAGTCAGCATCATACATAAAGACCTGAACGAGATGACCCCTCGCCTCCTGCTCAAGCTCCGGAGGTACGACTTCCAACTGGTCTACACCCCGGGTAAGGACCTCATCATTGCGGATGCCCTATCCAGAGCAGTGAGCACACCGCCCTGACTCGGAGGGGTTCGTCTGTCTGGTCGAAGCGCATGTGGCCTTCACATCGGCCAATCTGCCAGCTGACGATTCAAGTCTGGCCCGTATTCGCCGGGAGACTGCGGCTGACCCCCTTCTACAATGTGTGATGCGCCACATGACGGGAGGGTGGCTCAAAGGACAGTGCCCACAATTCTACAATGTCCGGGACAACTTGGCCGTCATTGACGGTGTCCTCCTAAAGCTGGACCGGATTGTGATTCCACACAGCATGCACAAGCTGGTCCTCGACCAACTACACGAAGGCCATCTCGGGGTTGAGAAGTGCAGACGGAGGGCCCGAGAGGCGGTATACTGGCCGGGCATCAGTGATGACATTGCCAACATGGTGCTCAACTGCCCCACCTGCCAAAGGTTTCAGCCGGCGCAACCCCCTGAGACGCTTCAGCCCCATGAGGTGGTGACGTCCCCCTGGGCGAAGGTGGGTGTGGACCTTTTTCATGCGCTTGGCAGGGATTACGTAATCATCATAGATTACTTTTCGAATCATCCAGAGGTCATACGCCCTCACGATTTAATATCGTCCGCTGTCATAAGGGCATGCAAAGACACCTTCGCTCGACATGGCATTCCGCTTACCGTCATGTCGGACAATGGGCCCTGTTTTGCAAGTCAAGAATGGTCTTCTTTTGCTGCTTCGTATGGCTTCACACACGTGACGTCCAGCCCTCTGCATCCCCAGTCAAATGGCAAGGCGGAAAATGGCGTTCATATCGTCAAGCGGCTCCTCTGCAAGGCTGCTGATGCCGGATCAGATTTCTGCTTAGCCCTGCTGGCCTACCGCTAGGCCCCACTAGGCACTGGCCTCTCACCAGCCCAGCTGTTGCTGGGTCGCGCCCTCAGGACCACTGTGCCATCCATTCTTGTCCCTACACTCGACCACATTCCAGTACTGCAAAGGATGCGACAGCAGCGTGCTCAGCAGAAGGTGCCACACAACACTCGGGCGACTGATCTTCCTGCCTTGGAGCCTGGAGACAACGTCCGCATCCACCTACCGGAGGGTGGCTGGTCGCTAACTGCCGAAGTTCTCCGACGCGTGGCTCCCAGCTCGTTCCTAGTTCACATGCCTGATGGCTCCATTCGCCGGCGCAATCGCCGGGCTCTTCACCTGCTTCCGCGCTCGCTACGTGATCATACGCCGGTGCCACGCCCTCCTATTGTTCCTGATGTCGATTTCGTGGAGCTTCCTGCCACCATGCCCATTCCTCTGCTGCCTGTGGCCATGCCCATTCCTCAGCCGGTGGTTCCTGACCCACCCTTGAGGCGGTAAACCTGAATTCGTCGCCCACCTACTAGGTTGGACTTACGAGCCTGTTTGAACATTGGACTCACCAAAAGTTTTATGCCACTATGTTAATAAGTTTCTCTTTTGTCATTACAGGAGTTCGTTTTTGATGCTTGATGTTTACACTTGTTGTGTTGATGATACAACCTCGTTGCTATGTTGCACCTGACACCTTCCTATGTATATAGTTTAGCCTCATGTACATGTTGTAGATATTGCACACACACACATTCATCTGCACTCAGTACACATCTATATTTATTACAACATAGGCACATATTCTTGTAAAAAAAGGAGGGATGTCATGATATTCAGATAAACATCATGGTGCAAACACACATACACACTGATGGACAGATCAACGGACCAATCAATACACACGCAACATCACAGCCAATCACAAGCAAGAGCAGACACACTATAAAACGGGGAACACAACACTTTCGATTCATTCCAGCAGGAAACAGCTCAGGGCACAGAGCTCACAGCAAGCCACTCAGACATTCACCATGTGCAGAGTGCCTCTCCAAGATAGTGTTAGGGCTGGGTCCACAGGTTAGAGGGTAATGAACGAACCATAGTAACCAGTTTACAAATGTTAATATTGTTAGAAATAAAACTGAGTTGTACCTTCCGCAACCGTGTTGATTCGTCTATGTAGCAGAGCACCCAATACGACAAGGTTCACCAGAAAAGTCTGCTAATCTCAGTCCTAAATGGTCTATGCTGTATCCTGAGACTTGTTCTAACCCCAACCGCCACCCCCCCGCCAGAGGAAACATCGGGCGGGATTCTCTGATCCTGAGGCTAAGTGTTGACACCGTCGTAAATGCCGTCAACATGGCCTCTGGATCAGCAATTCTGGCCCCTACAAGGGGCCAGCACGACACTGGAGTGACCTTCACCGCTCCAGCTGCTGATCCCGGCGTCAACTGGGCGCCGCGGGGTCTGCGCATGCGCAGTGGCACCGGCGCCAACGCCCCCATGCGCAGTGGCTAACCTCTCCGCGCCGGCCCCGATGCAACATGGCGCAGGGCTAAAGGGGCTGGCGCGGAGAAAGGAGGCCCCCAGTATGAGAGGCCGGCCCACCGAGCGATGGCCCCGATTGCGGGCGAGGCCACATCGGAGGCCCCCCTGCGATCGAACCTCCCCCCCCCCCCCCCACAGGCCGCCCTCAGACCCTCCCACGCAGAGGTCCCGCCAGCTAAGAGCAGGTTAGAACACCGCCGGCGGGACTCTGTTTTTTTGTTACGGCCGCTCAGCCCATCCCGGGCGAGAATTGCTGGTCCGGCCCCGTAGAGCGGCCCTCGACCGGTGCCAATGCGACCACACCAGCGCCAATGGCACCGATTCTCCACCCTGCGGAGAATCGCGTCCCGGCGTCGGGGTGGCATGGCGCGATTCGCGCCCATCGCGCCGATTCCCCGGCCCGGCCCCGGGCTGACAGAATCCCGCCCATTATCCCTGCATCAGTCTGTCCAGCTCTGTCAGAATTTTATACACTTCAGGAAGATCCCCTCTCATTCTTCCAGACTCGAGTGAATACAGGCTCTGTCGACCCAATCGTTCCTCAAACGATAATCCTGCCATCCCAGGAATCAGTCTGGTGAACCTTTGCTGCACTCCCGCTATGGTAAGTATATCCTTTCTTAGATAAGGAGACCAAAACTTCACACAATTTTCCAGCTGTGCTCTCACCAAGACATCCTTGCTCCAGTACTCAAGTGCTTGCTGCAACTGCTTGCTTGCTTTCAGTGATTGGTGTACAAGAACACCCAGGTCTCTTTTTACTTCAACATTTCCCAATCAATCACCATTTAAATAATACTCTTAAGTCACGCTGTATCAAAAGCTTTCTGAAAATCCAAATACATCACATTCACTGGTTCTCCCTGATCTATTCTACTCGTTACGGCCTCAAAAAACTCCAGTAGGTTTGTCAAACATGATTTCCCTTTCATAAATCCATGTTGATTTTGTCCAATCCTGTTGATATTTCCTAAGTGCCCTGTTATCACATCTTTTGTAATTGTCTCTAGCATTTTCCCTATTACTGATAGGCTCACCAGCCTGTAATTCCCTGCTTTCTCCCTCCTTTTTAATAGTGAGATCACATTTACCACCCTCCAATCTTCTGGGACTGTTCCAGAATCCACAGAATTATAGAAGATAACAACTAATAGCATCCACTATTTCCATAGCCACCTGCTTTCGTATCCTGAGATGCAGATTATCATGCACTGAGGATTTATTGGATTTCAGTCCCATTAATTTCTCCAGTGCTATTTTTTTGAATACTTATTTGCTTCAATTCCTGCTTCTCCCTAGACCCTTGGTTTCCTCACATTTCTAGGAAGTTATTTGTGTCTTCCTCCTGAAGACAGAGCTAAAGAAGTTGTTTAATTGCTCTGCCAGTTCCTTGTTCTCCATTATAAATGCTCCTATTTCAGACTGTAAGGGATCTACGTTTGTCTTTACAAATCTTTTTCTTCTTTACATTCTTAAAGAAGATCTTACTTTTAAGTTTCTTGTAAGTTCACCCTCCTATTCTATTTTTGCCCCCTTAATAAATCTCTTCGTCCTCCCTTGCTGAACTCTAAACTGCTCCCAATTCTCAGGCTTGCTACTTTTTCTAGAAACTTTATATGACTCCTCTTTGGATCTAATACTATCCTTAATTTCTTTTGTTAGCCATGGTTGGGCCACTTTTCTTGTTGTGCTTTTTGCACCAGAAAGGAATGTATAACTGTTGCAATTGTCATGTGAGAGTACCTTTAAATTCTTTACTAGATATTGACTACCCACAGAAATTCAATCGGATCAAGGATCAAATTTTACTTCAAAGTTATTCAAAGAAGTTATGGATAGCTTAGGAATCAAATAATTTAAATCAACTGCGTACCATCCAGAATCGCAGGGAGCGTTAGAAAGGTGGCATCAGACATTAAAGACAACGTTGCGGGCGTATTGTCAAGATTATCTAGAGGATTGGGATAAAGGAATTCCATTCGTATTGTTTGCAATTAGGGATGCACCTAATGAGTCTACCAAATTTAGTCCTTTTGAACTAATTTTTGGTCATGAGGTAAGAGGACCACTTAAATTGATTAAGGAAAATTTGGTGGGTGAGAAATCGGAAATTACACTATTGGATTACGTGTCAAATTTTAGGGAATGATTAAATAGAGCAGGTGAATTGGCTAGACAACATTTGAAAGTTGCACAAAATGTGATGAAACGGGTAGCGGACAAGAAATCCAAAGTTTGTAGTTTTGCCAGTGGAGATAAAGTTTTAGTGTTGTTACCAGGGATAGGTGAGCCTTTAAAAGCTAGGTTTTGTGGACCGTATCAGATTGAAAGGAAATTAAGTGAGGTGAATTATGTGCCAAAAACACCAGATAGAAGGAAGACTCACCAAGTGTGTCATGTGAATATGCTTAAAAGGTACTTTGAAAGGAAAGGAGAGAAAAAGGAGGTTTTAATGATTCTAACTCAAAGTGACGAACCAAATCCAGATGACTGTGAATTTGACATACCTCAAATTAAATTGGAAAATGAGGATGTTCTGAAAAATTGGGATGAATTGTTAAGTTACCTTCCAGAGGAAAAACGAACTGACCTGAACGAGTTATTGATATCACATGGGTAAGTTTGTAGAGATAAATTGGGAAGTACTAAAATTACTATACATAATGTAGATGTGGGAAATGCTGTTCCTATCAAACAACATCCATATAGACTTAATCCTTTAAAATTGGCACAGGTTAACAGAGAGATTGAGAGTGTGCTGAAGAATGGCATAATTGAAGTAGGTTACCGCCAATGGAGCTCACCCATAGTGATGGTACCTAAACCAGACGGTACCCAACGGTTGTATGTGGACTATCAAAAGGTAAATGCAGTTACAAGAACAGACTCTTATCCTATCCCACGTTTGAAGGATTGCATTGAGAAAATGGGACAATCTGCTTTTATTTACAACTTCCAGACATGGAAAGAACATTTAAAACATCGTATGGAGTTCTTCGATCAACTTCAGGAGGCGGGTTTGGTGATGAACCTAGCCAAAAGTGAATTTGGAGAAGCCCGAATCACTTTCCTTGCGGAGTTTCCGATATCCTCAAGACAAAGGGAAATAATGTGATTTCTTAGCATGAGTGGATTTGATCAAACAGTTGTGCAAAGATTTTGTGGCGTGATTACTCCACTGATGGAATTGCTGAAGAAACGTAAAATATTTCAATGGACAGCGGACTTTCAACAGGCATTTGACGGCCTGAAAGCTGTGATCACCAATGCTCCTGTATTGGAGAATTGCAAGGGGCTCAGTGGTCAGATTGAACTAAATTACCTGATTCTGAAGAGAAATGCCGAGGAGTAGAGGAATGGATGGATCGTGCAGAGACTTTGTTCAAAGAGACTGTCAATCGAGAAGGATTTTGGTTGGAGGAAGAAGAACAAAGAAAAATGGACTATATTATTATACCTGTTTGCGTGTGTTGTTTTTTTAAAAAAAGGTATATTTACTGTGTACATTCCTTAATGGATGGTGCAAAAGTGAAAAATGAAACCATCTTGAAGTTGATGGGGTTTTTTTCCTTGGGGAGAGGTATCATGTGAGAGTACCTTTAAGACATAGATGTTTAAGCAATGTACCTTTAAGAAAACAGTGATGTCAGAGAATGGGTGGAGCTGGGCTTTAGATCAGCCATTTTGAAGTTTCAGTTTGAAAAAGCAGCTTGTGTGTGCCTGTGTGTTTCCAGAGAGCTGCAGTTTGGAAAAGCAGCTTGTGTGTGCCTGTGTGTTTCCAGAGAGCTGCAGTTTGGAGGAAAAGAGCTTGAGGAGTGTCTGTGTTTTGCAGTGAGCTGGATTTGCTGTGATCTCTGCCATGAAAGACTATCTCTGGATCATTTGGGTGATTTAAACTCATAATAGTAAAGCCTTTAACCTGATGTGATTCTGAAATGAAATGAAAATCGCTTATTGCCACAAGTAGGCTTCAAATGAAGTTACTGTGAAAAGCCCCTAGTCACCACATTCTGGAGCCTATTCGCGAGGCTGGTACGGGATTCTGTTCAAAGGTGTTAAGTCTCTTGGAAGTTTGAAGGAACATTTTGAGGGATTATTTACTGTTGTAATATTTTCGGACTTATCTTTGAAGTAAGGGGTGTTAAGAGATCCAATGTTTATTTAAGATGTTAAATTGAGTTCATGGAATAAACATTGTTTTGTGTTTAAAAACCCACGTGTCCATAATTGTAATCCCACACCTAGGGAACAAGCCGTGTGCTAGGAAAAGCAACAAATACATTAAAGGGGAAGGTGGGTTGAACTCCATGATACATTTTGGGGTTCTGAAAACACCTCGCCCATAACATAATACATCCATTCTTTCCTTAAATATTAGCCATTGCCTATCCACCGTCATGCCTTTTATGAAGTTCCCCAATCGAACTTAGCCAACCTACATCACATGCCTTCATAGTTTCCTTTGTTTATATTTAGGACACTAGTTTTATATTGGACTTCCTCACTTTCCATCCTCATGAAAAATTATATCAGACGATGGCCAATGTTCTCTAAAAGACCCTGTACAATACGATTATTAATGAATTCCTTCTCATTGCACAATACCAACTCTGGAATAGCATGTTCCCTAGTTGGTTCCTTGGCACACTGGTGTAAAAAAAGATCTTGGGCAGGATTCTCCGGCCGCCGTTGCCGAAATTGCGTTTGGCGATCGTCCATAGAATCCTCGTCTGCGTCGAAATCGGGGGCGGCGCCACTTGTGCGATGCTCCGCTCTCTCTCAAAAATGGCGTACTTGCACACCATGGGATGGCCTCAGGATGTCACCTGAAGCCCTCCCCCGGTACTCCGCCCCCGAATGGCCAAGTTCCCGACGGTGTGGAACACTTATGTTTTTGTTTCGGGAACCTCGCGTGGCAGCTGAGGACTGAGTCCTGCCGTTCCGCTGGCAGGAGGGCCTTCGTCGGGGGCTGAGGGGACTGGTGGGGGGGGGGTGCTCCGGGATGGCGAGGCTCGTTGCAGAGGGGCCATGTTTGGCAGGCCGGGTCTGTGGGCAGCCGGCGCCATATTGCACAGCATGGCCGCTGCAGGCCGCCGTGCGCATACACGGCCACGGGCCCGGCAATTGTCTGGCCATATCTGCAGGTAAAGCCGGGGGCTTCACGCTGCGCGGCTGCTAGCCCCCCACTAGACGGAGGATCGGTGCAGCTGTTGCGCCATTTTCTCTGGTGTAAAACGCCACTGTTCCCACGCCGGCTTCAGCACTTAGTCTGCAAATCGGAGAATCCAGCCCTTGTACACATTCCAGCAATAAATCTGCCATTGTATTTTTGCTGATGTGGTTTACCAGTCTATATTGTATTATTGTAGATTACTACATAGTGTATAGTGGATTAAACTCACCTATGGTAACATGATTACCCTTGTTACATGCATCTTTAATTTCCTGTTTAAGGCCATGTTCTACCTTACCACCACTGTATTAAGGCCTATAGACAACTCCCACTAATGTTTTCTGCCTTTTGTTCCGCTCCATTCACTTACTCATGTACTCACTCCCACACACAGCCACTGCTTCACTCACTCGCACACATAAAGGCCGGGATTCTGCCAGCCTGGGGCTGGGCTGGATAATCCCCGCAACCGGGCCACGCCGCCCCGACGCCGGCACGCGATTTTCCGCGGAGCAGAAAAGCGGAGCATTAGCACCGCCGCTCTAAAAAGGCAGAGTCCCGCCAGCGCCGTCCACACCTGGTCGCAGCCGGCGGGAACTCTGCGCGCAGGGTCGTGGGGGCGGCCTGTGGGGGGGACGAGGGGGGCTCTGACCCTGGGGGCCCTCCGATGGGGACTGGCCTGCGATCGGGGATCACCGATCGGCGGGCCAGCATCTCGCTCCCCGGGCCTATTTTATTCAGCGCCGCCCCTGAACTCCCGCGTCATGTTGCGTCGGGGCCGGCATCTGCGGACGCGCAGGTTGGCGCCAGCGCCACTGCGCATCCGCGGATGCCACGGCGCAAAGTTATCGTCGGGATGGGAGGCTGGAGCGGCGTTAACCGCTCCAGCGGCATGCTGGTGCCCTGTAGGGGCAAGAATCGGTACTCTCAGCGGCCCGTTCACGCCGTCGTGAAACGTGACAGCATTTCCGACGGCATGGGCACTCTGCTGCCGAATGGGAGAATCCCGCCCATAGTCTGTCACTCCCAAATATACACTCAGGACATAATTCTCCCATCCCGCTTGTTACATGTTTGATTGCAGGCAGGAGCAGAAAATCCAGCAGGACACCGACCAAAATAAAAACAGTTTGAAATTTTACCAATGGCGGGTTAATGGTAGGTCAGTTTTCCCACTATGTAGTAGCATGAAGGTGATTTGCATTCATTTGCATTTCATGTAGACTCATTAATACAGCTAGACGCAGAGGGCCACACATTGTGAATGTGGGAGAGGCTGTGATTTGGCGAGTTCTGGCTCTGCTCATTGTTTAATCCTTTACTTTATCCTTGTATACATTTCATCATTGTCTTTTTCGGGACATTATGCTTAGTAATATGTCCCTGGGTGATTCTGATTGGAGTTTTGCAATGAGGAGCCGGATTAAATCTCAAGGTTGAGAGTGGGGCGGCATGTTGGCACAGTGGTTAGCACTGCTGCCTCACAGCACCAGGGACCCGCGTTCAATTCCGACCTTAGGCAACGGTTTGTGTGAAGTTTGCGCTTTCTCCCCATGTCTCTGCGTGGGTTTCATCCGGTTGCTCTGGTTTCCTCCCCCTGTCCAAAGATATGTACGTTAGGTAGATTGGCCACACTAAATTGCCCCTTAGTGTCCAGGGATGAGAAGGCTAGGTGGAGTTATGGGAATAGGATGGGGGAGTGGGCCTAGGTAGGGAGCTCTTTCAGAGGGTTGGTGCAGACATGATGGGCTGAATGGTCTCCTTCTGCACTGTAGGAATTCTATTCTATGATAAAGAATCCCCGTCTGATTGAGGCGGTTAGAATTGGATGGATGGGGCCCAGTTTTCAGTGGCACTGTTGCTGATGAGTGGGCCTGCACCTCAGCAATGCAGGAGGGATCGGGATGATGACTCCCTCTGAGAATGCTGTTCAGGATGATGATCACAGCTCCATGACGCAGTTCTTTGGTGTTTACGTTGAGGAACCGCGAAATATCCTTGAGAGAATGGTGGAGGCGCAGGAGAAAGTCCATGCATTAGATAGAGCTTTCCCTGGAAAGGGCCTACCTTTGGTTCATTGAAATTCTGCTGCGTGGGGTGTCCCATATCCCGATAGATTCAGGAGGCAAGGGCTGAGAAAGGAGCGCCATGTGTCTGGTTTCTGGCGGGAAGTGAGAGGTGAGTTTGCGACTAAATTTGAAGATTGACTGCCATGCTTTAATAATCCTGATTTGGATTATTTTAATTATGCTGTTGATCATTTGTTGCTCCTTTTCTCCTGCAAGGGAGTGCGAGGTGTGAGCATGAGGGTGAGCCATCGCTGCATGGGAAGGCTTGCACCATTTTTACCATATTTCATGGCTTTGTCCTATTTCTCCCTTCTTCTCTGGTGGGGCTCATGGAGGTGTCCAGTTCTGCCCAATGATTGTATTGACCCAGTTGTACTGCTGTTCTCCTGGTCCCTCTGTATGTTGAGCCTTTACTTTTTGTTGTGGTGCTGCACCATTCCTGTGGTTTTGTCACGTTATTGGTTAAAATGTAAAATATCAATAAATGTAATTTTTTTAAAGCAGCTAACCACTGGAATCTCATCAGGCATTCCAATCCTGCATCAAACCAGTGGTAAAATATGTCAGCCTCAAACCTGTTTGAAAAAGAGTGGATACGCAAGGCAAACCTCAGTTTGCAAGACACTTCGAGGCGAGTACAAAATATATATATCCTACCTGCCATAGCGCTGCACCACTCCTGTTGCACTGAAACCCACTCTGCTGGGACAGACCGGTTTGTTCAGCTCCATGCCAAGCTAGTCTTTGTGGCCTGCATTGTGCTTCTGTACTCATGGACCACCCCGTTCACTGACTCTGAACAACTATTCCCGGGGTTGGGGAATGCAGGGGTCTTCTGCTCCCAGTGCCAAACCCTGTTGTCTATCAGGACAGCACTGTGCTGTGCAACCTTGACTTCAATGGACTCAAATTCGCCAGGGCTGGGGTATGAGGTGAGGGGGAGATGCTGACGAAGGCAAGGGAGACAATGTGGATGGACAGCTGTGCAAGCACAGGGAGGAGAAGGGCAAAGACAAGGTGGGGAAATGTGGAAGGAGTGCTGCGAAATGGAAAGCAGTCACAGATGACGCAGTCCAGGGACTATGTGGCCTCACAGTAGGAAGTCAGAGATAGGAGACAGCATAGCAGTACAGCAGCCAATCATTGGAAACATGGTGTACTCCAGCTGTGTTCACACTTGTGCGTTCTGACCTCATGACTTTCTAGGATTTGATCTTAGCTTTGGTCAGTGATGACCAACTCACCCTCTCAACTTAAAGTACACTGAGGAATGATAGTGGTGAGACAAGGCTTGATGTTTTTGACACCATGCAACAATACAAACACTGCCATCAATGAGATGTGGGCCAACCTAGAGATATCATCCTAAAGTGAATGTCTTGAGTTGGGACACGAACAGTGAGGAGACTGAGATGCCACGACAGTATCATTGCTGATAAGCTGTCCTGAATTATTGCTGTCCCTTGAGGAATAAGGGTACTATACCTTCCCATCATACACTCCGAATAAAGATTTACACACATCTCCCTGACAACGCACAGGGTCTGGAGACTATTTGCACTGAGGTCGAAAGCACATAAATATTAATTTTAAGATAGGATATTCTGACTGATTGAGAGAATGACAGAAACCTGAGGGAAGTGGATTCCAAACTACAAAATCAAAATGCTTTCACTTGACCAGAACATCCACATACCCATCCAATGGGTTTCAATGAATGCAATTTAGTTACGGTGAGAGCACACCCGCGAACCAGAGGTGGAAGCAGCCTGCTGACTGCTACATCCTGATGCATGTGATGATATTGGCAGATGTCCTCTGGTGGCCCGAGCCCTGGAGGGCCCGGGCTTGATAAGGATCTCCTGCTCAGGAGCAGAAGTGCCCTCAGTGGCCTGCACTGCTGGAGTGGTTGCAGACTGAGAGAGGGGACTCTGAGCAGCTGCACAACTTTAGAGTGTCCTGAGAAGAGGCCCTCAGAGTGCGCAGCTGACAGTTATCCTCCTTATGGGTGACAGAGGATCCCGGCCTACGCCTGCAGGAGATGGGGCACCTGAAGGGGGGTCAAGGTGCATTGTTCCCATGTTGCCTACATTCTGATAAATTCCCTGGAGGGTGTGTGGCATAGAGTGCGGGGAAGAGTAAAAGTCCGGCAAGACCTGCTGGACTAAGGTCTCCATGGTGGTCGCCAATCTTCCCATGGTGGCCTTGAGTCACTCACATGTTTGAGTCACAACATCTGACAGAATGTGGATGGACTCCTCCATCGTTTGCTCTAATCTCGAACCTTTGCCATCTCCACTAGTGAACTGACAGCTACTTTCAGAGGCTCATCGTGTGACTGAGACTGAGCGGGTGGCTGGCCTCCAGAAACCCTCAGCATGCCAGAGACCTGGGCTGCCCCAACATCTGACTGCTGCCTGGTGTGCCTGAGAGATGTTCTCCAGAAAGTCACACCAGACCTAATCTAGAGCTATGCCCCACTGAGGTTTGTGTGTCGCTGCGCCAGTGGAGGGTGCGGGTGAGCGCTGTAATGGTTCTTTGTGAGCCCTTTCATCTTCAGATGTCATGATATGCAGACACACACATAATGATATACAGGCAGCACAGACAAGCAGCTAATGGACACAGAGAACAGGACATGACCAATAAACAGGCAGGATACTCAGGGGTGGGATCTGACGATAAAAGACACGAGGCACTCACACTCCGCCTCTTTCCACTGATGAACATCTAGAGAGTCAGTCAAGGGTGTTGTCAGTGCTAGTCTGGTTCAGTCAGACAGAGTAACCACACTTAAGTTAGCAGAGAGTCAAACTCACAGAGAACTGTGCTAACTGTGCTACTGGTTCAATAAACCTGATTGAACTAACTTCAAGGTCTGGAGTATCTTTTTGATCGAAGCTGCATCCAGTTGCAGCCAGTGTTATACCAGTGCACCGAACACGACATGATACCAGGAGACTACTAATTTAAGGTGTCTTACGTCAGTCCGTTCCGTAACGACCAGCAACTGTTTCCCGGCACCATGGAGAAGATTCAGGCTCCTCACCAGCTCAGGACCTCCGGCAATCTCAGTGCCAACTGCCGGATATTCAAGCAAAAGTTTCTACTGTACATCGCAGCCTCAGACCTCGAGGGTGCGTCTGCTGCAAGAAAGATCACGCTTCTCTCAACTGCGGGTGATCAAACCATCGAACTCTTCAACTCGTTTAACTTCACCGAAGGCCAGGGCAAGACAAAGTTTCAGACCATCCTGGACAAGTTCGATAGCCACTGTGAAGTGGACACCAATTAAATCTTCGAGCGCTACATATTCAAACAACGTCTTCAAGGTAAAGATGAATCTTTCAACTTAACTAACCTTCACCTGCTAGCGCTATCCTGCAACTTTGGTGATATTGCTGACTCCATGATCAGAGACCAAATCGTGTTTAGAGTTCACTCTGATCCTCTGAGAGAGCAGCACTTAAAAATCAAGCATATGACCCTGCCAGTCGCGATTGAAACATGTACAGTGCATGAGCATGCAAAAAATCGGTATTACCAATACAAATCGGCTGAAAATGAGAAACTTGCCTCCCATGAGGCAGAGAGTGTGCAGGCCATCGCCCGGATGCAGCGCCTCAGCATTGAAGACAGCGGCCATCTCACGTGCTTTTCCCGAAGCCCCCACGCATGCGTGATGCGAACGGGATAACAAAGCGGCCGACACCCACACTGCGCAGGTGCAGACGTCTGCCGACCGCACTGCTCATGTGCGATGATGTACACCGCTTCATGACGTGCCCAAACTGCGGCAACGCCCACTTAAAGGGGCACTGCCCTGCAAGAGGCAGGCTATGTTTATATTGCGGGAAGCCTGGACACTATGCAGCCTTCTGCAGGTCTGCACCACCAGTCAGAGGCCAGCGCTCCCAATACCGACGACAGCGCATCCAGAATGTGCAACGACGATTACAGGATTCTGATCCTGGCAGTACAACGGATCCAGAGGAAGAGTGCCTGGTGTCTGCCTACTGAGTGGGCATCATTACCACACGTGAACATGTCACACCTAACTCATCTCGCATTCAGTCCATCCTCGCTGTGGATTCGGAGGACGAATGGCGTGCGGTGATGCAGGTCAACCACTGCTCCATCCAGTTCAAGCTGGACACAGGTGCTTCTACCAACCTTCTCTCACAGGCAGACTTCAAACACATCAAGAGGCCCCCCAAGGTCCTTCCAGCAGCCTGCCAGCTCCTGGACTATAACAGTAATGCCATCACGGCACTGGGGTCCTGCCATCTACTTGTCTCCAACCGGGTGCACCCATGCACGGCTAAGGTTTGAAATTGTCAAGCCGGACGGGGCATCCCTACTGAGCGCACATGCCTGCAAAAAGCTAAACCTGGTGCAGCGGGTTTATTCAACGACATCCTCCAACATGGATCTTCAAGCTGGCATTGACGACATCCTCGTTCAGTATCCAGATGTGTTTGACGGGATGGGCACTTTGCCATATCGGTACAAGACCCTACTGCGACCTGATGCCAAGCCAGTGGTCCATGCACCACACCGAGTCCTGGCTCCGCTGAAGGAGTGTCTGAAGGAACAGCTCAAGGAGCTGCAGCAGCAGGGGATCATTTCCAGGGTAATCGAACTGACTGACTGGGTCAGCTCGATGGTGTGTGTTAAAAAACTCTCTGGAGACCTGCGCATCTGCATTGATCCCAAGGATCTCAATAAGAATATAATGCGTGAACACTACCCCATCACGAAGCTGGAGGAACTCACCAGTGAGATGGCACACGCAAGATTTTTCACGAAGTTCGATGCGTCACATGGATTCTGGCAAATCCAGCTGGATGAGTCCAGCACAAGGCTCTGCACTTTCAACACACCGTTTGGCAGGTACTGCTATAACCATATGCCGTTGACTTCCGGGTGCGGCTATGCAGAGCTAGGTCGCATATTCGGTAGCTCCCGCTTGGAACGGACTTTTGGGCTCTTTTACAGGGCACCCACGGCATTTGTTTGACATTTCCCAGTGTGGGAAGAAGGCTGCAGCATTCCCCTGACAGTGTCCCCCAGGAATGTTGTGTCTTTTGGCTGCCAGACCCGGCAGAAACAGTAAAGGATTTGGCTTTGGCTGCAGGTTTAGACAAGGGCCTCTTCCAGCATGCAGGCGGGGGAAGGGCAAGCTTAAAGCTGCAATCTGACTTGACTCTATCAAAGGTGAATTCTAGCAGCAGAGGGAACAACTGTGAAATGATCTACCAGGGCCATTGAAGAAGCAGGGACGAGGCTTCCGGTGGCGGCCATGGAGGAGTAGGTCGCGCATTCGGCAGCTCCCTTTCTGGAACTGACTCTCAGACATTTTTCAGGAGTTTCCATAGACTTTTTAAACGGACCAGAAGTGTAACGGCCAAAGGAGCGGCACTGGAGCAACGGGAGAAGGGAGGGAAAGAAAACAAAATGGCGGTGGCCAGGGACAAAAGGGAGCTGCAGGAGTTCATCAAGCGCTGCTTCGAGGAGCAGCGTGAAGAGATGCGCAAGGAGATGTTGGCGCCTATGCTTTTGGCAATTGAAGGACTCGGGATCATCCAGAAGGTTCACGAAGCTAAGATCCAGGAGGTACAGAAAAGAGTCAGTCAGAACGAGGACGAGCTCGTGGGCCTGGCGGTGAGTGTGGAGCAGAATGAGGCGCTACACAAGAGGTGGGCGGGAATACTCGAAGACCTGGAGAACAGGTCGAGGAGAAAGAATCTGCGAATCCTGGGTCTCCCTGAGGGAGTGGAGGGGGCTGATGCCGGAGCATACGCGAGCACAATGCTCGAGGCGATGATGGGCACGAAGGCCCCTTCGAGGCCGCTGGAGTTGGACGGGGCACATTGGGTGCTGGCGAAGAAGCCCCAGGCAAATGAGCCACCAAGGGCGATGGTGGTGAGGTTCCACCGGTTTACGGACAGAGAGTGGGTCCTGAGGTGGGCCAAGAAGGAGCGGAGCAGTAAGTGGGACAATGCAGAGATCCGAATATACCCGGACTGGAGCACGGAAGTTGCAAAGCGGAGAGCGGGTTTCAACCGGGCCAAAGTGGCGTTGTACCGGAAAGAAGTGAAATTCGGAATGCTGCAGCCAGCGCGACTGTGGGTCACATACAAGGGCCAACACTATTACTTCGAAACACCTGAAGGGGCGTGGCCCTTTGTACAAGCCGAAAAGTTGGACTCTAACTGAGGGTTTGTTTGAGGTTTGATGTGTGATGGTTGTTGTATATAGGGGGTCAATCACGCGCAGGAAATGTTACATGGGCTGGGGGAGAGAGACAAGGCCGCGACAGGAGCTGCGCCAGAGGGGGCGGAGCGGGCTTTGGAAAGCGCGGGGTGTTTTTCCCGCGCGCGGGAAGAAAGACGGGAAGGGGAACGAAGGAATGCATATGGATTGGGAGACTCCCACGCGGGGAGGTCAATGGGACAGCGGGGGAAGCCGGGGTCAGCAGGCGTCAGCTGACTTACGGGAGTGACATGGGGGGAGCAAAAAAGCTAGACAGGGGTCTAGCGGGGGGGAGGGGAGTGGGGGGGGGAAGGGTTGCTGCTGCACTGGCCGAAAGGGAATGGGACACAGAAGAGGTGGTCGGGACGGGGATCCCCCCTCTGGGGGACTGGAGGGTGAGGGAGGCGTGGACACGGGACTGGCCCAGAAAAGGAGATGGCTAGTCGGCGGGGCGTGGGGGGGGGGGAGTGAGAGCCCCTCCAATCCGGCTGATAACGTGGAATGTGAGGGGCCTGAATGGGCCGGTGAAGAGGGCTCGAGTTTTCGCGCACTTAAAGGGACTGAAGGCGGACGTGGCCATGCTCCAAGAGACACACCTGAAGGTGGTGGACCAGGTCAGGCTAAGAAAGGGATGGGTAGGACAGGTATTCCACTCGGGACTGGACGCGAAGAATAGAGGGGTGGCAATATTGGTGGGAAAGCGGGTGTCATTTGAGGCCAAGACTATTGTAGCGGACAATGGAGGGCGATATGTGATGGTGAGTGGTAGGCTGCAAGGGATGTGGGTGGTGTTGGTAAACGTATACGCCCCGAACTGGGACGATGCTGGATTCATGAAGCGCATGTTGGGGCGCATTCCGGACCTGGAGATAGGAGGCCTGGTAATGGGATGAGACTTCAATACAGTGTTGGATCCAGCACTAGACCGCTCCAAATCAAGGACGGGAAAGAGGCCGGCGGCGGCCAAGGTACTTAGGGGGTTTATGGATCAGATGGGGGGAATGGACCCATGGCGGTTTGCAAGGCCGCAGGCCAGGGAATTTTCTTTCTTCTCCCATGTACACAAAGCCTACTCCCGGATAGATTTCTTTGTTCTGGGTCGGGCGCTCATCCCGAGGGTGGAGGGGACGGAGTATTCGGCTATAGCCGTTTCGGACCATGCCCCACACTGGGTGGAACTGGAGCTGGGCGAGGAGAGGGACCAACGCCCGTTGTGGCGGCTGGATGTGGGACTGCTGGCGGACGAGGTGGTGTGTGGGAAGGTGAGGGGGTGTATCGAAAGGTACTTGGAGGCCAACGACAACGGGGAGGTGCGGGTGGGGGTGGTATGGGAGGCGTTGAAGGCGATGATCAGGGGAGAGCTCATTTCCATTAGGGCTCATAGGGAGAAGACAGAGGGTATGGAAAGGGAGAGGTTAGTGGGGGAGATTTTGAGAGTGGACAGGAGATACGCAGAGGCCCCGGAGGAAAGATTACTTGGGGAAAGACGACGGCTCCAGACGGAGTTTGACCTGTTGACCACAGGGAAGGCAGAGGCACAGTGGAGGAAAGCGCAGGGGGCGACCTACGAGTATGGCGAAAAGGCTAGTCGGATGCTGGCACACCAGCTCCGTAAGAGGATGGCAGCGAGAGAAATAGGGGGAGTCAAAGATGGAAGGGGAGCCACGGTTCGGTGTGCGACGAAAATAAACAAGGTATTCAAGGCCTTTGATGAAGAGCTGTACAGATCCCAGCCCCCAGCGGGGGAAGAGGGGATGAGATGATTCCTAGATCAGCTGAGATTCCCGAGGGTGGAGGAGCAAGAGGTGGCTGGTTTGGGGGCACCAATTGGGTTGGAGGAGCTGAGCAAGGGTTTGGGGAGCATGCAGGCGGGGAAGGCACCGGGACCGGACAGATTCCCGGTGGAGTTCTACAGGAAGTACACAGACCTGTTGGCCCCGCTACTGCTGAGGACCTTTAATGAGGCAAGAGAGGAGGGGACCCTGTCCCCGACAATGTCGGAAGCGACAATTTCTTTGATCCTAAAGCGGGACAAGGACCCACTGCAATGTGGATCGTACAGGCCGATCTTGCTCCTCAATGTGGATGCAAAGTTGCTGGCAAAAGTGCTGGTCACGAGGATCGAGGACTGTGTCCCGGGGGTAATCCACGAGGACCAGACGGGATTTGTAAAGGGCAGGCAACTAAACACCAATGTGCGGAGGCTCTTAAACGTGATAATGATGCCATCGGAGGAGGGAGAGGCGGAGATAGTGGCAGCTATGGACGCGGAGAAGGCCTTTGACCGAGTAGAGTGGGAGTACCTCTGGGAGGTGCTGCGCAGGTTTGGGTTCGGGGTAGGGTTTATCAATTGGGTTAAGCTCCTTTACAGAGCCCCGATGGCAAATGTAGTGACGAACCGGCGGAGGTCGGAGTCCTTTCGACTGTACCGAGGGACGAGGCAGGGGTGCCCCCTGTCCCCACTGTTGTTCGCATTGGCGATCGAACCATTGGCCATGTCATTGAGGGAGTCTAATAAATGGAAGGGGGTGGTCCGAGGGGGAGAAGAGCATCGGGTGTCGCTATATGCGGATGACCTGTTGCTGTACGTGGCGGATCCAATGGAGGGGATGGTGGAGGTCATGCAGACTCTAAGGGAGTTTGGGGAGTTTTCGGGCTATAAGCTCAATGTAGCGAAGAGTGAGCTCTTTGCATTACAGGCGGGGGACCAAGAAAGAGGGATAGGGGACCTACCGCTGAGGAGGGCGGAGGGGAGCTTTCGGTATCTGGGGATCCAGATAGCCAGGAGTTGGGGGACCCAACATAAACTAAATCCGATGAGGTTGGTGGAGCAAATGGAGGAGGATTTCAAAAGATGGGACATGTTACCGCTCTCGCTGGCGGGTCGAGTGCAGTCGGTCAAAATGGTGGTCCTTCCGAGGTTTCTGTTTGTGTTTCAGTGCCTTCCCATCGTGATCACTAAGGCCTTTTTTAAGAGAGTAGGCTGGAGTATTATGGGGTTTGTGTGGGCGAATAAGACCCCGAGAGTAAGGAGAGGGTTCCTGGAACGCAGTAGGGACCGAGGAGGGTTGGCGCTGCCAAACCTAGGGAGCTACTACTGGGCAGCAAATGTGGCGATGATCCGCAATTGGGTTATGGAGGGAGAGGGGGCGGCATGGAAGAGGATGGAGATGGCGTCCTGTAAAGGAACGAGCCTGGGGGCATTGGTAACGGCACCGCTGCCGCTCTCGCCGACAAAGTATACCACGAGCCCGGTGGTGGCCGCAACGCTAAGGATCTGGGGCCAGTGGAGACGGCACCGGGGTGCAATGGGAGCATCGGTGTGGTTCCCGATCAGGGGTGACTACCGGTTTGTCCCGGGGAAGATGGACGGGGGGTTCCAGAGCTGGCATCAGGCGGGGATTGGAAGAATGGGGGACCTGTTCATCGACGGGACGTTTGCGAGCCTAGGGGCACTGGAGGAAAAGTTCGAGTTACCCCCGGGAAATGCCTTTAGATATATGTGTAGCGCACAATGACTTACGAGAGACGAGAAGTGATGAAGTCGATCCAGGCTTTATTAAGCGATGCTTGTCTCCAGCAGCTCAGCAACAGAATGAAACTGCGGGGAGAAGCTCGGGTTCTTATACTCCGCCTTCAGGGCGGAGCCAGGAGTCGGCAGCCAACCAGGACCCGGGATCTGTCAGCCAATAGCATCTCGGCTTCACAGTCCCACATGACCCCTAATACATGCCACCACATTCACCCCGTGTTAAAAAGGAACCCGGCGAGGTGGTGGTTCGCATGGTGGGAGGGGTTTACAAGGCTGGCCCTGGAAGGAACATTTCTGGCAGTGTTACTACAGTTTTAGCCCTACACTGGGCTATGTACAAGTTTGTGCGAACTATTTACAATATTAGCAAAAAAAATTTTTTTTTTTTTGTTACAACAACATTCTTGGTGTCACGCGGATTCCACGAGTCGAGCGGGCGGTCTGGTCTTCCTCGTCGATCGCCTCAGCCCCGGTGGTGGTGCAGGTGCTTGCTCAGGCGTTGTCGTCTCCGGGAGCATTTCGGTGTTTGTTCCTGTTTTACTCCTGGGCGGGCACGGGAGGAGGACCGATCCCCCCGGGAAGGGGGCGGTCGCGGGGTGCGCCGGTGGCAGGGAGGGGATGATCGGTGTCGGGGGGGGTGTGTGTGTTGCCGGCGGGCGCCAGGTCCCGCAGGGAGACCGTGTCCTGTCGGCCGTCAGGGTACACCACGTAGGCGTACTGCGGGTTCGCATGGAGAAGGTGAACACTCTCGACCAACGGGTCCGATTTGTGCACCCGCACATGTTTCCGGAGCAAGATGGGTCCTGGGGCCCCCAGCCAGGTCGGCAGCGACGTTCCGGAGGAGGACTTCCTGGGGAAGACAAGGAGGCGCTCATGAGGCGTTTGGTTAGTGGTGGTACACAGCAGCGACCGGATGGAGTGGAGAGCGTCCGGGAGGACCTCCTGCCACCGGGAAACTGGGAGATCCCTGGACCGTAGGGCCAGTAGGACGGTCTTCCAGACCGTGCCGTTCTCCCTCTCTACTTGCCCGTTCCCCCGGGGGTTGTAGCTGGTCGTCCTGCTCGAGGCTATGCCCTTGCTGAGCAGGAACTGGCGCAGCTCGTCACTCATGAATGAGGCCCCCCTGTCGCTATGGATATACGCGGGGCAACCGAACAGTGTGAATATGGTGCCAAGGGCTTTAATGACTGTGGCCGCTGTCATGTCGGGGCAGGGGATGGCGAAGTGGAAACGAGAGTACTCGTCCACCACGTTCAGGAAGTATGCGTTGCGGTCGGTGGAGGGGAGGGGCCCTTTGAAATCCAAACTGAGGCGTTCAAAGGGGTGGAAGCCTTGATCAGGTGCGCTCTATCCGGCCTGAAAAAGTGCGGTTTGCACTCTGCGCAGATGTGGCAGTTCCTGGTGACTGTACGGACCTCCTCCACAGAGTAGGGGAGGTTGCGGGACTTTACGAAATGGTAGAATCGAGTGACCCCCGGGTGGCAGAGGTCCTCATGGAGGGCTTGGAGGCGGTCTATTTGTGCGTTGGCACATGTGCCGCGGGATAGGGCATCGGACAGCTCGTTCAACTTTCCGGGACGATACAAGATCTCATAGTTGAAGGTGGAGAGCTCGATCCTCCACCTTAAGATCTTGTCATTTTTAATTTTGCCCCGCTGTGCATTATCGAACATGAAGGCTACCGACCGTTGGTCGGTGAGGAGAGTGAATCTCCTGCCGGCCAGGTAATGCCTCCAATGTCGCACAGCTTCCACTATGGCTTGGGCTTCCTTTTCCACTGAGGAGTGGCGGATTTCTGAGGTGTGGAGGGTCCGGGAGGAAAAGGCCACGGGTCTGCCCGCTTGGTTAAGGGTGGCCGCCAGAGCTACGTCGGATGCGTCGCTCTCGACCTGGAAGGGGAGGGACTCGTCGATGGCGCGCATCGTGGCCTTTGCGATATCTGCTTTGATGCGGCTGAAGGCCTGGTGAGCCTCTGTCGACAGGGGGAAGGTAGTGGACTGTATTAGCGGGCGGGCCTTGTCTGCACACTGGGGGACCCACTGGGCGTAATATGAAAAGAAACCCAGGCAACGTTTCAGGGCTTTGGAGCACTGGGAGAGGGGGAATTCCATAAGGGGGCGCATGCGTTCGGGGTCGGGGCCTATTATCCCATTGCGCACTACGTATCCCAGGATGGCCAACCGGTTTGTGCAAAAAACGCACTTTTCCTCGTTATATGTGAGGTTCAGGGCGTTAGCGGTCTGGAGGAACTTTTGGAGGTTAGCGTCGTGGTCCTGCTGATCGTGGCCGCAGATGGTTACGTTGTCGAGATACGGGAACGTGGCCTGCAACCCGTGCTGGTCAACCATTCGGTCCATCTCCCGTTGGAAGACCGAGACCCCGTTTGTGACACCAAATGGGACCCTTAGGAAGTGGTATAGACGCCCGTCTGCCTCAAAGGCGGTGTACTTGCGGTGAGTAGGGGTATTTGGCCGCCGAATTGGAATGTTAGGCTCTGCAGGTTACACTGGAAATCTAATCCCAGTAATGTGGGCGCGCAGAGTTGGGGAAGGACGTAGAGCCTGTAGTTCTTAAACTCCCTCCCTTGCACCGTTAGGTTCGCGATGCAGAACCCTTTGATCTCTACGGAGTGGGATCCTGCAGCTAGGGAAATCTTTTGCGTGCTTGGATGGATGGTCAGAAAACAGCGTCTTACCGTGTCTGGGTGAATAAAACTTTCAGTGCTCCCGGAGTCGATCAGGCATGGTGTCTCGTATCCGTTGACCAGCACCGTTGTTGTCATCGTCTGGAGCGTCCGGGGCCGCGATTGATCCAGTGTCACCGAAGCCAGTCGTGGTAGTAGTGTCGCGGCGTCTTCTTCGGACCCCGTGGAGCCGTCGATGCTGGGGTCCTTTGTTGTCAACCAAGATGGTGGCGTCCATGAATCGCACGCGGCCGGGGGTGGACAAAATGGCCACCCCCATGGATCGCACGTGGTCGGGGGTGGACAAAATGGCCGCCCCCATGAATCGCACGTGGCTGGGGGGTCACAAGATGGCGGCGCCCATCCTCCCCTCGTGGTGCCCATGACCCAAAATGGCGGCGCCCGCGGGTCGCACATGGGGCGCGGGGGGGTTGGGGAGCGTTTGGGATGTGCTGGGCTCGTTCTTCTCCGGGGATTGCGGCGACCCCCCGGGACCGGCACATTGCCGCGTAATGGCCCTTCTTGCCACAGCTTTTACAAATAGCTGCGCGGGCCGGGCAGCGCTGCCGGGGGTGTTTCGCTTGGTGCTCAGGGAGCCTGGTGAACCATGTCCATATGTTTTGGTCATGCCCGGCACTGGAGGGGTTCTGGAGAGGAGTGGCGGGAGCAATATCTCAGGTGGTGAAAGTCCGGGTCAAGCCAAGCTGGGGGCTAGCAATATTTGGAGTAGTGGACGAACCGGGAGTGCAGGAGGCGAAAGAGGCCGGCATTCTGGCCTTTGCGTCCCTAGTAGCCCGGCGAAGGATCTTGCTAATGTGGAAGGAGGCGAAGCCCCCCAGCCTGGAGGCCTGGATAAATGATATGGCTGGGTTCATAAAGTTGGAGAGGATTAAGTTCGCCTTGAGAGGGTCTGCGCAGGGGTTTTACAGGCGGTGGCAACCGTTCCTAGACTATCTCGTGGAGCGTTAGAGGAAGGTCGGTCAGCAGCAGCAGCAACCTTGGGGGGGGGGGCGTCCTTGGGGGGGGGGGGGGGGGGGGGGAGAGGGGGGGACTGCCTGGGAGGGTGGATGAGCAAGAGATAACATGAAGGGTTGGAGAAACTGGCACGTACGGGTGAGGGCCAGTGTACAAAGCTGTGTAAATATATCATTTTGTCATGTATATATCTTGCTCTGCGCGATTTCTCGTTTGTTTGTTTTTTGTTACGGGGGGGGGGGGGTGGTTATTGTTTGTAAGGGAGAAAAATTGTGTTAAAAAACTTTAATAAATATATTTTTTAAATAAAATAACCGTATGCCGTTCGGCATCGTCTCAGCATCGGAGATATTTCATCGTATCATGGAGCAGATGATGGAGGGCATCGAATGGGTTTGTGGGTTCGTGGATGACATCATCATATGGTCCACGACCCCTGAGGAGCATATTTCCCGTCTCCAGCAGGTATTCCGCCGTGTCCACGCCAATGGCCTAAAGCTGAAGAGGGCCAAATGTTGCTTTGGCATGTCGACACTCAAGATCCCAGGAGACCATATCTCCCAGCAGGGCGTGTGCCCCGACACAGACAAGGTCAAAGCCATCGTAGCCATGAAGGTCCCGGAAGACAAGAAGAGGCGGTATTGCGCTTCCTGGGCATGGTCAATTTTCTGGGCAAGTTCATCCCAAACATGGCCTCACACACCAATGCCCTTCAAAACCTAGTGAAGAAGTCCACTGCCTTCGAGTGGAAGGCGGCCCATCAGGCAGAGTGGTTGGAGCTGAAAGCCAAGCTCACCACTGTACCCGTATTGGCATTTTTCGACCCAGACAGGGAAACGAAAATCTCGACAGATGTGAGCCAGGATGGCATCGGTGCGGTCCTGCTGCGACACGATGACACTTCATCCTGGGCACCCGTTGCCTACGCATCAAGGGCAATGACGCCCACCGAACAAAGGTATGCACAAATCGAGAAGGAATGCCTGGGTTTTCTCACTGGCATTCTCAAGTTTCACGACTGTGTCTATGGCCTGCCGACATTCACAGTCGGGACGGCTCACAAGCCCCTGGTCCACATTATCCACAAGGACCTTAATGACATGATGCCTTGGTTGCAGCGCATCCTCCTCAAACTCAGAAGGTACGACTTTGACCTGGTCTACACGCCTGGCAAAGAGCTCATCATTGCCGATACACTGTCCTGCTCCATCACCATGCCTAGTGAACCACTGAACGTCATCCGGCACATTGAGTCACAGGTTGAGTCCCAGGTACAGCTGTGTGCTAGCACCCTCCCGGCATCTGATGAGAAGGTGATTCGTATCCGTGAGGAGACAGCTAAAGACCCCCTCTTGCAGCGTGTTATGCAACACCTAGCCAATGGCTGGCAAAAAGGGCAGTGCCCTCAATTTTTCAATGTAAAGGACAACCTGACGGTGGTTGATGGTATCTTCCTCAAACTGGACCGGATTGTAATTCCACACAGTCTCCAGAGCTTGGTGTTCCGTGAAATCCATGAGAGCCACCTGGGTGTGGAAAAGTGCAGACGCAGAGCCAGGACATCGCGAACATGGTCCTTAACTGTGTGACCTGTCAACGCTTCCAGCCAGCGCAGAGTAAGGAGACACTTCAGCAGCTTGAAATCGAAACCTCTCCGTGGTCCAAGGTTGGCATCGACCTCTTTCATGTAAATGGTCATGATTACGTGTTAATCATTGATTATTTTTCCAATTACCCTGAAGTCGTGAAGCTCTCAGACCTCACATCTCGGACCATCATCAAGGCCTGTAAGGAGACGTTCTCCAGGCATGGTATCCCACTCACTGTCATGAGTGACAATGGCCTGTGCTTCAGCAGCCATGAATGGTCTCTGTTTGCCCAGTCGTATCAGTTCAAACATGTCACTTCCAGCCCACACTGTCCGCAGTCAAGCGGAAAAGTTGAGAAAGGGGTGCGCATGGTGAAGTAGCTCATCTGCAAGGCCGCGGATTCTGCGTCTGACATTCACCTTGTGCTGCTTGCGTAAAGGGCGACCCCACTGTCCACTGGCATGTCGCCGGCTCAACTCCTGTTGAACAGGGACCTGCGGATGGCACTTCCAGCCATACACTTGCCCAACCCGGATCACCTCCTGGTGCTGCAGAAGGTGCAGCAACTCCGAGACCTACAAAAACAGGGGTATGATGCTCATGGCAACCATTTGCCCATGTTATCCCCATCAGACACTGTTTGGGTCAAGATTCCTGATGGAGACTGGTCAGCTCCAGCTGTCGTTGTACGACTGGCTGCCCCCCGCTCGTATGTTGTGCGTCTGGCTGTTGGTTCTGTTGTGCGACAAAACAGACGGGCACTGCGCAAACATGCTTGCCCGCAACCACATTCTTCTCCGTTACCTTCTGTTGTTTTGCCACCTCCTGATACCTCGACTCACGAGGTCACCAGTCAGGCTTCAATTCCGCCCATCAAGGTCCTGTCGTCCCCACCACCACCTCTCCGGCGGTCGACCAGGATCAGACGCAAGCCACAGAGACTGGACTTATGAACATTTGTTCTGTTTGCTTTGTTCTGTGTTCTCACGTTAGACAGCTGTTTTCAAATGTACATATGTTCATATCCACTGCATGTATATATGTTAATATTGGCCTATTCTTGTAAATAGGTTCACATATGTCATCCAAACATTAAAAAAAAGGGGAGATGTCATGATATGCAGACACACACATAATGATATACAGGCAGGCACAGACAAGCAGCTAATGGACACAGAGAACAGGACATGACCAATAAGCAGGCAGGATACTCAGTGGTGGGATCTGACTATAAAATACAAGAGGCACTGACACTCCACCTCTTTCCACTGGTGAACATCTAGAGAGTCAGTCAAGGGTGTTGTTACAATCTCATACCTCCCCCACGTGGCTAAGAGCTAGTTTGGTTCAGTCAGACAGAGTAACCACACTGAAGTTAGCAGAGAGTCAAACTCACAGAGAACTGTGCTAACTGTGCTATTAGTTCAATAAACTTGATTGAACTAACTTCAAGGTCTGGAGTATCTTTTTGATCTAAGCTGCATCCAGTTGCAGCCAGTGTTATACCAGTGTACCTAACACGACACAGACATGCTCTGGTGTTCGGAGTGCTGTTCAGCTGCCTGTCTGACCACAATCTGCTCAAGCCTGCAAGATAAATGACGGTTTCAATGATGAGCGTAATCCACAGTACTATTCCACAGTACACTTGAGTCACTTTGATTATCAGGATTTGATTATATGATGGAGCTGAGATCGTATGAGGCTGCTGGGAGAGGCCAAGCTCCCCTTCCCCACAGAAACGATCCCTGTCCTCCCCAGCAAGGTCAGCTCCAGCCTCCTCAATTCTGTTAGGGTGAGTATCTCTGCCATCCCTCCCCCAGTCTGGGCTCGCTCACGCTTGTGTGCCAGCTTGGTTTGTATAAAGACATAAGAAAGGCCTGTGATCAGAGGGATGGTGCAGATGTTGGCTGAGATGCGTGTCCCCTGTGTGTGGTGAGCCTTCCCAGAAGGGCCAGAGGATGGAGTGTGAGCAACATGACAAATGGGATGGTGGAAATGTGGAAGTGTCTGCGAGAGAATGAGTGTTGATATGTGTCCTAAGCTAATGGATGTGTGAGATCTGTGAAGAGAGTTGCCAATTGAGTGTATGATGCCATGATGAGGGTTTCATAATGAAGGGAGCTGAGAGGGGACTTACCCTGGAAGAGCGGATGAAGTCATTCATCCTCTTCCCGCACTGTGTGGTGCTTCTCGCATGGTTGCCAGTCACGCTGCCCTCCTTGGCAACAGCCTCCCAGATAACAAGGGTGAATTTATCTCCTGGTGATAACCCTTGGGTAGAGAACATGCCTCTGCCTGGACTCCTTGAATCAAGACCTTGAGGGCATGGTGGTTGATTCGGCGTGCTGACTTCTTCTTCAAACTGCCAGCCTTTTGCCTTTACTCAGTTTTGCCGAGGCTAGCTCAGAGTGTGCACCAGAAGTAGCAAAAGAAAGTTAGTGTTAGCTAAACTCAACTCCTTTACTTGGCCCCAGTCCCTTCCCATTTCTCTTGTGGCCACGACTTGAGGATTAGTTTGACCCTCTTCGAGTTCTGCTTAAGCGAAAAGGCAAAAATGATTTATATTAGTTAGCTCCGCTGCTTGGCACTTTCTGATGGTCATTTTTATTAATTACTCTTTTTTTTTTGCTAAGCAATTGTTTTATGTTTTCTTCTTAAGTTAACTTATTTTTAAATAAGTTTAATATCGTACCAAACCAAGGCCTGAATCATCCATTCTGAAGTCTAAGTTCAGTAGTGGGAAAGGAAGTGACAATGATTTCAGCTGGGGGACAAGATGGTTAAGCATGCACAATCTTGCACTGTTCAATTAATTTTATATACAACCATGAGGAGTTCATCGATTCTCACAATGAGGGCAGACAGGAAGGTGCCATCCCTCAGGTGCTGTTTCCTTATGGGCCAAAGGTATAGGCAGCATATTTAAAGGGTATCCCGAACAGCCTGAACTATCACTTTCACGTTTGCCCAGCCACTGCTCCCTCCTGCCCCAATAACCCTTCCTCCCTTCCTTGGTCACCCTCCATGCAACTCACACTGCCAGCACCTAGTCTGAAGGCTAGGCTTGCATTTGCAAACTTTTCCCAAACAGAAAATGCAGCAGCAACTTGCCATTAATCTGGAAGAAGACTACCTCAGCAGATGCATACCACTTGTGTACAATTGTGATTGGGAGCATTCTAATTTCTCACTGGTTGGTTAATTTGGAGGAGGGATTCAATTGTAGCAAAGTGGCTATAAATTAAGTTCCCTCGCCCACCAAGCTTCCCATTGCTGATGGGACCTGTAGATTGGTTCAAGATTGGCAGCACGGTAGCATAGTGGTTAGCACAATTGCTTCACAGCTCCAGGGTCCCAGGTTCGATTCCCGGCTTGGGTCACTGCCTGTGCGGAGTCTGCACGTTCTCCCCGTGCGTGCGTGGGTTTCCTCCGGGTGCTCCGGTTTCCTCCCACAGTCCAAAGATGTGCAGGTTAGGTGGATTGGCCACGCTAAATTGCCCTTGGTGTCCAGAATTGCCCTTAGTGTTGGATGGCGTTACTGGGTTACGGGGATGGGGTGTAGGTGTGGGCTTGGGTAGGGTGCTCTTTCCAAGAGCCGGTGCAGACTCGATGGGCCGAGTGGCCTCCTTCTGCACTGTAAATTCTGTGACAAGATATTAATATTTGTACATGTGATTGTTGTTGGTGGTGCTTGTGAGGTTCAAGTCTTTTTGATGTTCCTGTCTGGATATTGCATAGAGCCAGATTCAAAGAAGCAGAACTGATTCCATAATATGAATGAACACGTTGTGTGTAATTGTCTGACAAAGCATGGCCACAACATATATCAAACTGAAATAAGAGCTTTGTGGTAGTCAGCACTGTTGTATTATATTGTATATACTGCACTGCATACAAGGGTATTACGGTAAGGCCCCTGTACTACAGGTACGGGGGTAGATCCCTGCCTGCTGGCTCCACCCAGTAGGCGGAGTATAAATGTGTGTGCTCTCCGAACTGTAGCCATTTCGGCAGCAGCTGTAGGAGGCCACACATCTCTGTGTAATAAAGCCTCGATTACTCTCTACTCTCGTCTCGTCGTAATTGATAGAGCATCAATTTACAATTTATTATACTGAGATGTGTAGCCTCCTACAGCTGCTGGACGTTTTGAATAGAGGAATAGACTACAAAAGCCACAAAGTTTTGCTTCACTGTTGAAACAGTTCGGCCTTATTGTGAATAAGGCACCACACAAAAGATTAATATGAAAGATGGTTTCCCCAGAATAATGAACAGATTCACAGAATTCATTCCCCGAATCTCTCATAAAAATCCCAGAACACCATGTAATCAAAACAGAGCTTGAATGAATCAAACCCCACTTATCTGCGTCCCTGATGTTATGCACTATATTCAATAACACTTCTGTTCCTATAAATAAAATAAAAACAATTCTGCACACTGTAATCAATGCTGAAGGAAATCTGCCCGTAATATATTCTAACTACATTACAATCAAGTTGTATTTTGTACTTCAGTCATCATTTTTGATGCAATTTCTGAACCGGTGTCCATTTCTGTGCAACATGAGTAAAGCAGTAGGGGAATGTATGAAAAAAAGTAAAGGAAGGAAGTAAATTACATTTCAATGAGGAATCAGTATAAATTTAAAAACAGAAAATTAAGGATGGACAATCAACAAATGGATGGACAATCAATACAAGAGAGACCTAAAAAGGAAAAACTGTTCCAAAAATGTTTTAAAATATATTTTCCTGCCATCTTTGTTTGCTTTTGAACTGAAGTATGTGCCATGGAAAATAAAGCTTTTAACATAGCAAATGCATTCAGTATTAATCATAGTAACACATTAATTGCCATAAAGTATAGTCTTTATTGCTTTTGGCCATTTACATTCCTGTTTTGAAGTCCATCAAGTTTAGGAGATGTCTGTCATATAGTTAATGGTTACATGAAAGGTACTTTCCTAAAATATATATTTTTTTAAAATGGAAGGTCCTTTCCTCAGAATTTCTAATATATAGAAACAGAGGTAGAAAATAGAAGCAAGAGGAGGCCATTCGGCCCTTCGAGCCCACTCTGCTATTCATTGTGATCATGGATGATCATCAAGTTCAATGCCCGGAAGCCACCTTGCCCCCATATCCCCTTAGCCCCTAGAGCTATATCTAATTCCTTCTTGAAACTACTTTTTGTGGTAGTGAATTCCACAGATTCACTATTCTCTGGGTGAAGAAATTTCTCCTCACCTCAGTCCTAAAAGGTTCACCCCTTATCCTCAAACTATGACCCCTCGTTCTGGACTGCCCCACCATCAGGAACATTCTTTCTGAATCTATCCTGAAGAATCCTGTTAGAAATTTATAAGTTTCTATGAGATCCCCTCTCACTCTTCTGAATTCTGATGAATACAATCCTAACCGACTTAATTTCTCCTCATATGACAGTCCCGCCATTCCGGAAATCAGCCTGGTAAACCTTTGCTGCACTCCGTCCATAATAAGAACATCATTCCTCAGATAAGGACACCAAAACTGTACACAATACTCCAGGTGTGGCCTCACCAACACCCAATATAATTGCAGTAAATATCCCTATTCCCATACTCAAATGCTCTCTTTATGAAGGCCAACATTTTCCTTCTTTGCTGCCTCCTGTACCTGCATACTTACTTTCAGCGATTGATGCACAGGGACATCAAGGTCTCGCTGAGTATCCACCTCTCTCAATTCACACCCATTCAAATAATAATCTGCCTTCCTATTTTTGCTACTGAAGTGGATAACCTTACATTTATACACATTATACTGCATCTACCATGCATATGCCCACTAACTCATCCAGTAAGATTATGTTGAAGCATCTCTGTGTCCTCCTCATAGCTCACCCGCCCACCCAACTTTGTATCATCTGCAAATTTGGAGATAAAACATTTTGTTCCCTCATCCAAATCATTAATATATAATGTGTACAGTGGGGGTCCTAGCACAGATCCCTGTGGTACCCCACTAGTTACTCCCTGCCAATCAGAAAAAGACCCATTTATTCCAAATCATTGCTTCCTGTCTGCTAACCAGCTTTCTATCCATCTCAAGACACTACCCACAATCCTTTATCCACAAAGCTTTAACTTTGTGAGATCTTGTCGAAAACCTTCTGAATGTCTAAATAAATCACATTCACCAGTTCTCCCTGGTCACCTCTCCTAGTTACAGCTTCAAAGAATTCCATTAGTTTTGTAAAGCATGATATCACTTTTGAAAATCCATGCTGACTTTGGGCGCCATTCTCCAGGAAGATTTCTAAGTGAGCTGATTTACAGTGAGCGGGAACTGCCGTGAGCTTCCCGCCGCTTGGCCCAGCGAGGCTGGCAACGCTATTCAACATTAATTGGTCCATTTAACAAGGCCCCACGGGCTTCTCGCCGCAAATGAAGGCTCGTCAGTTGATTCACCGGCACCGCGCTCACCATTCCCCTGCTAACAAGGTCAAGAAGCACTTAAGCAACACTTGTTCAGCTAACCCCAGCCAGCTCGCAACTATGGCGCCCAGGAGACCGGACCCAAGATTCTGGGATGCGGATCTGCGGAGGCTGCTAGACACAGTGGAGGGATGTTGTGTTCCTCCGATGTGCCAGAGGGTGAGCCATAGGGCAGCCAGTGCTGCCTGGGACAAGGTGGCGGTGGCTGTGAGCGCCGGGAGTGTCACCAGGAGGACTGGCTTCCAGTGCCCAAAAAAGGTCAACGACCTACACCAGACAGCATGAGTGAGTAGACACTAATGCCCCACACCCCCCCGAGACCTTACAGCCCCTATGTAAGCGTCCACCCCCCAACTCTTTCTATGTAACCCCAACCATCCCTCAACCCTTCCTTTACACACACCCTCCCACCACTGTGAACCACGTGAGTGGCTAACGTTGCTCTCTCTCTGTCTGCTCAGGAAAAGCTCTCCCACAATCACCGGAAGAGGGCCCAGACTGGTGGTAGTGTGTCGGATATACGAATCCTCCCCACCTTCACAGAGCGTGCCTTGGAGGTGATTGGGATGGCCAAGGACAGGGTGGTCACCTACACAGAGGCTGGAAGACAACGCAGAGGTGAGGAACCACCAGGCCCCAGCTAAAGGACCTGTCAAACGTGAGTTGTTATTGTCTTACTGACTCATCCCTCAAACTGACTACGTGTCCTCCAGCCGACAGCGCCAGCCCGTCCCAGGTGGCCCCATCTCCTGCCTCCCAGGAGAACACCTCAAAGGAGAGCTCTGAGGAGACACGGTCCAGGTGTCACAGCTATCATCCCCACATTCCACCAGTGCGGATACACGCACCTCATTGGGAAATGTTAGTGGTCAGACGTCTGTGGCAATAACTGGTGAGCACCACACTGCTGCTGATGTCCATCAGGGGGAGGCAGGAACCCCCAGGGCAGGATAGCAGACGGAGGTCTGCTAGATCCCAGGAACCTATTGGGTCCCAGCCAGATGCTGAGCTTGTGAAACAGGCTATCCCCTAGCTGATGGAGACGTTAGGGAGCGACCGGGACATTCAGAGGGAGATGGAAGTGATGCTCCAGCAGATCCATAGCTGCTTTGAGGAGTCCCAGAGGCTACGGCGTAGGAGATGTCGTCGGCACTGTGTGGCACCGAGGCTAGCACTGCTATGGTGGCCACCACAGTAGAAACCCTGGTGCACGACGTTGGCACCATGAGTGAAGGTATCCAAGGCATCACGCAGTCGGTGACGGCCATGGCTAAGGGTCTCGGCAGATTCGATGGGGGACCTGACCCAGTACCAGGCTGGCCTTGCTGAGGATCTGCGGGACATATTCTGCCCTCATGGGAATGGTCGAGGCACTGCAGAGCTTGTCCCAGTCGCAGGTGGCCATTGTCGAGGTGCTGCAGAGCATGTGCCAGTCACTGAGAAGCATCGCCGACGGCGTCGACACCATGGTGCAGACATCGGGGAGCCGCAAGGGATGGCATAGCCAGATGCTGAAGGGGCAGCCGGGGCTTGAACCAGCTGCCCCTCTGTCCCAAGGAGAACCCCAGGACCCTAAGGGCACCGACCGGGAGGAGGGGGTTGCCAATTCAGACCCATCCCATGGAGTGGCATCAGTGGCCACCAGCTTCCCCGAGTTCCACCCCTCTGATGAGGCCGCATCTCGCAGACAGAAGATGGGTCAGGGCAGCAAGGCTGTGCATGTGCCGCCGAGGAGGGGGGATGGGTGCGGGTAGGGGGGTAGGAAGGGGATGAGGGGGGTGGGGTGGGGCAGCTCCATCAGGAGAGTGGAGAATTGTTACATTCAATAAGCAACCTTGTGCACAACCAATATGATGCCTCTATCACTTTCTTCCTAAATGAGGATCAACCTCTGAACCCATTGGCCCAGCTCTCCAGGCATCTCCTCCTCCCCTTGGCACTCACCCACCATCCTGCCCTGGGCATGTCCCCAGAGCTGTGTCCCATTCCCTGGGTGTTCAGATGTTGGCTTCTGCATGTGTGGTGTTGCCCCCCTCCCCCCCCCCCCCAACCCCCCACCCCCCCCCCCCTCCCCCCACCCCCATCCCCACCCCCGCAATATCCAAGCACAGTGTCCAGGCATTGCGGTCTGATTGGGATTCTAGGCAATGACTCCCACATGCTACATGGCCCGCCAACGTACGGGAATCCACTTCAGTTGTGTGAAGTACTCATTTAACTACTATTGCCGATTCCTTTTAGCAATAGCCTTCAGCCGCACGGCCTGGGGCCTCGGCAGTCGGTGGGAGTTATGGTGGTTGGTGGGGCAGATGGGCAGGGGCAAGGTTTGCCCCTGGAAAGTGTGCACACGATCCAAGGGTTGGCATGGTGGTACCGGGTGCGGTTGCTTCCCCCTCCAGTGCCTCTCCCCTGTGACATTTTGTAGAATGTCTAGTAAATAAAGGGTTAATGTAACATTACAATTCACCACGAGATGGTGCTGGGAACAGACAAAGGACTGACTCTCAGGAGAGAATGGGAGAGAGTGTAGGAGAAAGCAGAGTATGGTTTAAGACAGAATGCATCAGACAAGTATTAGTATAGTGTAGATTGTAGGTTATAGATTATTGCTTGCTATAAGAGTAAGTGGTCGAGCTGTATATTAGGTAATGTAATAAATGTCTTTGTGAACACTAAAACATCCATCCTGAATATAAGAAACACAAAGAACACCACACCTCCGAAGACGGCCCACCCCTGCGGAGGGTTCTCCCATCCCCAGTCGAGGGTGCCTCCATCTCCAGCTGAGAGACCCCAACCACCGCCGAGCACTGGGGCAGCAAGACCAGCGCCCCAGGGCTCTTTGCCTGTGAGCAAAGATGGCCACTCACCTCCTCGGATCCCCACAGAAGCCCTTCCGTCAGGTTCGCGTTTTTCAAAAGGAATACTGATCGGCGCCAGCGTGGCCTTTTGCTGGGCAGGCAGCTGAATGACGGGAGGCCGTTGGATATGGGGTGGCTCTCATTAATTGTATGGAAGTTGGGCTTAAGTGATGATAAATCGTTTCTCGCCACACTACGATGAGATCCCGATTTCGCCTACGGGAGCGGGCCAGTTGATTTGCAAACTGTTTGACTGCTGGCGCTGTTCTCGTTTTTAGCCTCTCCTGCTATTCACCGGCCTCGTTTCGCTTGAGTGAGAGCGCAATGAGGCCGAAGAATCGCGCCCTTTGTCTGATTATATCATTGTTTTCCAAATACGGTGCTATGAAATCCTTGATAATGACACTAGCAGTACGGTGGCTGTGGTAGTCACCACTGATTGTATAATTGTAATGATGATTGTTAGAGGTAATACAGTAAGGCTCCTGTACTATAGGTACGGGGATAAATCCCTGCCTGCTGGCTCTGCCCTGTAGGCGGAGTATAAATGTGTGTGCACACTCGAACTGCTTCCATTCTGGTAGCAGCTGCAGGAGGCCACACATCTCTGCTTAATAAAGCCTCGATTATTCTCTACTCTCGTCTCGTAGTAATTGATAGTGCATCAATTTATTAAGCAGAGATATTACAGTGATGGAACTTCGTATCAAGTCAGATCACCAATAGCTGAGCCCTCAAGCAGCCAACGTCGCGTCGGCCTTTGACCACTGGCTAGCTTGATTCGAAAGCTACCCCAGCTCATCGACTAACAACCCTCGGACTCACAGAAGCTCCAGGTCCTGTACTCACGGGTGAGCTCCGATACTTTTCCCCTTATCCGGGATGCAGCCACTTACACTGAAGCAACGGAGCTTCTGAAATGACATTATATTCGGCCGACCAACAAACTCTACGCCAGGCACCTCCTGTCCACGAGACAGCAACCCCCGATGAGTCATTAGACAATTTCTGACGTGCCCTGCACATCCTGGCGAGGAACTGTGATTGCCAGGCAGTTCCGGCAGTCGAGCATATTGAACTTTTAATCAGGGATGCTTTTGTTACGGGCATGGGGTCGGCGTACATCCGCCAGCGTCTATTAGAAAGCGGTACGCTTGACCTTGCGGCGACCAGACAGCTCGCAAACTCACTAACAGTAGCCTCCCGTAACGTACAGTTGTACGCCCCCAACCGCACGGCACCCTCATGGACATCGTGGGTCTCACCAGCTACAGCTACTGCCCCCAACCCACCCCAAGCCTGCGCCGCGCGGCAGCCAGACAACCCCGGCGGGCCCAAATGCTACTTCTGTGGGCAGACCAAGCACCCCCGGCAGCGCTGCCCGGCATGAAGTGCAACCTGTAAGGCCTGCGGAAAGAAGGGACATTTTGCTGCGGTGTGCCAGGCCCGATCGACCACTGCAGTTCCTAGCCTCAGCGTTCCTACACCCCCCATGTGCAATCCGTGGGCGCCGCCATTTTGGTCCCCGCAGACCACCTGCGGCCCGTGGGTGCCGCCATCTTCGGCGCCATTTTGAACCGCATCTCAGGACCTCTGCTCGTCAGGAACGTCGTCTGGCCATTCATCGCCTGTCACCAACGCCGACCAACCCGAGGCCTACAAGCACCAGCCGCAGCTTGCCTCCAACACGCTCGACCAGTCCCGGCCTCACAACCTCGCAACCGCGACGACGACGGTGAAAGTCGATGGGCACAAGACTTCCTGCCTTCTTGACTCCGGGAGCACGGAAAGCATCATCCACCCCGCTACGGTAAGGCACTGCTCCCTCGCGGTACACCCCGTTACCCAGAGAATCTCCCTGGCCTTCGGATCCCATTCCGTGGAAATCCGGGGGTACTGCATCGCCACCCTCACCATCCAGGGCGTAGAGTTCAGCAATTTCCGACTTTACGTCCTCCCCAACCTCTGCGCTGCCCTGTTACTCGGTCTGGAGTTCCAATGCAACCTCCAAAGCCTAACTCTAAAATTTGGCGGACCCCTACCACCCGTCACCGTATGCAGCATCATGACCCTTAAGGTCGACCCGCCTTCCCTGTTTGCGAACCTCACCCCGGATTGCAAACCCGTCACCACCAGGAGCAGACGGTACAGTGCCCAGGACAGGACCTTCATCAGATCGGAGGTCCAGCAGCTACTGCGGGAAGGCATCATTGAGGCCAGCAACAGCCCCTGGAGAGCCCAAGTGGTAGTTGTTAAGACTGGGGAGAAACACAGGATGGTCATTGACTACAGTCAGACCATCAATCGGTACACGCAGCTCGACGTGTAGCCCCTCCCATGCATATCTGATATGGTCAAACAGATTGCACAGTACCGGGTCTTTTCTACAGTGGACCTGAAATCTGCCTACCACCAGCTCCCCAACCGCAAGGCGGACCGCCAATACACTGCGTTCGAAGCAGATGGCCGCCTCTATCACTTCCTTAGGGTTCCCTTCGGCATCACTAACGGGGTCTCGGGCTTCCAATGTGAGATGGACCGAATGGTTGACCGGTACAGACTGCGGGCCACCTTCCCGTACCTAGATAACGTCACCATCTGCGACCACGATCAGCAGGACTACGACGCTAACCTTCTCAAATTTCTCCACAACGCCAAACTCCTTAACCTCACGTACAATAAGGAGAAGTGCGTGTTTCGCACCAACCGCTTAGCCATCCTTGGCTATGTTGTGGAAAACGGAGTTCTAGGTCCCGACCCTGACCGCATGCGCCCCCTCATGGAACTCCCCCTCCCCCACTGCCCCAAAGCCCTGAAACGCTGCCTGGGGTTTTTCTCCTATCATGCCCAGTGGGTCCCTAACTATGCGGACAAGGCCCGCCCACTCATCCACTCCACAGTTTTCCCCCTGACGGCTGAGTCCCACCAGGCCTTCAACCAGATCAAGGCAGACATCGCCAAGGCCACGATGCACGCGGTCAACGAGTCCCTCCCTTTTCAGGTCGAGAGCGATGCATCGGACGTCGCTCTGGCCGCCACCCTCAACCAGGCAGGCAGGCCCGTGGCATTCTTTTCCCACACCTTCCATGCCTCCGAAATCCAGCACTCCTCCATCGAAAAGGAGGCCCAAGCCATCGTGGAAGCTGTGCGGCATTGGAGGCATTACCTGGCCGGCAGGAGATTCACTCTCCTCACTGACCAACGGTCGGTTGCTTTCATGTCCAATAATACACAGCGGGGCAAGATCAAAAATGATAAAATCTTAAGGTGGAGGATCGAGCTCTCCACCTACAATTACGAGATTTTGTATCGCCCCGGGAAGCTCAACGAGCCCCCCGATGCCCTATCCCGAGGTACATGTGCCAGCGCACAAGTGGACCGACTCCAGGCCCTACACGATGGTCTCTGTCACCCGGGGGTCACCCGGTTCTTTCACTTCATAAAGGCCCGCAGCCTGCCCTACTCCATTGTGGAGGCCAGGGCTGTCACCAGAGACTGCCAGATCTGCGCGGAGTGCAAACCGCACTTCTACCGGCCAGATCGAGCGCACCTGGTGAAGGCCTCCCGCCCCTTTGAATGCCTTAGAATGGACTTCAAAGGGCCCCTCCCCTCTACCGACCGAAACACATACTTCCTGAACGTGGTCGATGAGTACTCCCGCTTCCCCTTCGCCATCCCATGCCCTGATATGACGTCTGCCACCGTCATTAAAGCACACAACAGCATCTTCGTCCTGTTTCCCCGCTTACGTCCACAGCGACCGAGGATCCTCCTTTATAAGTGATGAGCTGCGTCAGTTCCCACTCAGCAAGGGCATTGCCTCGAGCAGGACGACCAGCTACAACCCCCGGGGAAACGGGCAGGTGGAGAGGGAGAATGGGATAGTCTGGAGGGCCGTCCTGCTGGCCCTGCGGTCTAAAAATCACCCAGTCTCCCACTGGCAGGAGGCCTTCCATGACGCGCTACACTCCATCCGATCGCTACTTTGCACTGCGACTAATGAAACCCCCCATGAACGTCTCCTTGCCTTCCCCAGGAAGTCTACCTCCGGAGTTTCGCTCCCAACGTGGCTGGCAGCTCCTGGACCCGTCCTCCTCCACAAACACGTGCGGATTCACAAGGCAGACCCGCTGGTCGAAAGGGTTCAACTGCTGCACGCGAACCCGCAGTACGCCCACGTGGCGTACCCCGACGGGCGCCAGGACACAGTCTCCCTCCGGGACCTGGCACCAGCTGGGTCCCCACCCACAGCCCACCACCCGACACCCCCCCTCCGATTGCCCCGGCGCCACTCACCCTCCCCCACTCACCACAGCCCCCGCCCCAGGATGATCCATCCTCCCATTGGTTCCACCCATGGATGAAGACGAGGACAACACGCTCCCGGAGTCCCAGGTGACTAAGTCAGCGCCCGCATCACCAACGGGACCAAGGTGATCATAGCGGATGATCAAGGCACCCGACGGGCTGAACCTGTAAATGTTGCCTGAACTGTAAATTTTTCAACCAAACTGTAAATTTTTCCACCACCCCCGCTAGACACTTTTTTAACAGAGGGTGAATGTGGTAGTCACCACTGATTGTATAGTAATTGTATGATGATTATTAGAGGTAATACGGTAAGGCTCCTGTACTATAGGTACGGGGGTAAATCCCTGCCTGCTGGCTCCGCCCAGTAGGCAGAGTATAAACGTGTGTGCACACCTGAGCTGCTTCCATTCTGGTAGCAGCTGCAGGAGGCCACACATCTCTGCTTAATAAAGCCTTGATTATTCTCTACTCTCGTCTCGTAGTAATTGATAGTGCATCAGCGGCGCAGTGGTTAGCACAGCTGCCTCACGGCGCCAAGGTCCCAGGTTCGATCCCGGCTCTGGGTCACTGTCCATGTAGAGTTTGCACATTCTCCCCGTGTTGGCGTGAGTTTCGCCCCCACAACCCAAAGATGTGCAGGGTAGGTGGATTGGCCACGCTAAATTGCCCATTAATTGAAAAAAATGAATTGGGTACTCTAAATTTATTCATAAAAAGATAATGGCACTCGCAACTTCCCTACTACCAATGTTAAGCTCACTGGTCCATAGTTCCCCGTTTTCTCTCTACCTCCCTTTTTGAATAGCGGGCATATATTATCTACCCTCCAATCTGTAGGAACCATTCCAGAATCCAAAGAATTTTGGAAAACGACCATCAATGGATTACTATTTCTAGGGCTACTTTCTTAAATACCCTGGGATGAAGATTATCAGGCCCTGGAGATTTATCTACCTTCAATCTCATTCATTTCCCAAAAAACATTTCTCTACTAATACTGATTTCCTTCAGCTCCTTACTAAAATTTGTGTTTCGCAGAACCTCCCATACATTATTCATGTCTTCTTTGAAGAAGTATGTACGAACTTAGTTCCTCAGCCATTTCTTTGTTCCTTGTTATGAATTCTCCCATTTATTTTACTTAGTTTGTGGTTTGTCACACATATAATCACCAAAGATTGTTCAACTTCGACACAGTAACAGTTTTATGCCTGGTGCCAGTTGCTATTTTGTTTTTGGGTCCTTGCAGTGCTGTTTAACCACTTTCATTTGGTTTCAGCACGCAATCATGCATTTGGCCAATTTGGTGTGGCTTTACTGCACTGAGATTATTTTCACTTGCAGTTTATGTCACCGTGCCATCAAACAAATTATGCCCTTCTGCTGAACTCCATCTACAGTTTCACTGAAAATGTATCATCGTTTCCCTTGACTGACCCATTAAACAAAACTGCAGTGTTTTTGCACATGCACGTTCCAATAAAAGATGGCAACATAACTACTCTGCCAACATAAATCAGTGAAACATTTCCCACTTTGTTCCTGCAGCAATGCCTAGTGTTCCCACCATTCTGTTGGTGACTGTATTTTACCATTAATTTATTCATTCCATTTGATATACATTTTGTATATGGCCATCAAAAGTCACAATCGAGATCTAGCTTGGAAGTACAGTCTAAAGCTCAAATTTTAACAAAATCACTCAGTGAATTTTATTTAATTACTGACTTAATATGACAACTGACAATTCCCATAATTACACAAAGTAGATAATAATTTAATCACCAAATGTAATTAATTAATTTGCTGAATGTATATTTAATTAAGCAAATAATCCATTAAATAATTAACTATTTATTGCCACTATTCAATAATTGATTTAATTTGTCACAAAATTTTTATCATTATACCAAATACACATAATAATTCACCAGTTTACACTAAAGTTTAGAATAAAATTTATGCTTGAACTCAACTTAAGTTCAAATTTAATAATATTTATTATTAAAATTCCAACATTTGCTCCAGGAGATGCCATATGACATGAACTAGTATCAAGCTAGCTAGATATCTGTCATATGTGTGAGGTGAAAATGACAACCCTTGACATCAAGCCAGCATTTGACTGAGAGTGACATCAAGAAGCCCTAGCAAAACTGGAGATAGGGGAATATGCTCCGCTAGTTACAGTCATAGCTAGCACAAAGGAAGATGGTTATGGTTGTTGAACGTAAATCACCTCAGTCCCTGGACATCACTGCAGGTGTTCCCCAGGTGTCCTATGCTGAGTCATTGTCATCTGTGTCGTGTTATTCACCCTGGGGTAACACGGACTGCAACAGGATGCAGATGAACTGTAAAGCATACATCAAACGTAGGCGTTGGTTCAATACGATTTATTGAACTTCTGTAACAATGCAAACAGCTGGCTGTGAGTTGGCACTCTACTACTCTAAGTGTACTAACTCGAACTTACTAGACAAGGCTAGCTCTGATCCACGTGTAGAAGGTGCTGACTGATATATACACCCTGACTGTCACTACAGTTGTCACCAGTGGAAAGAGGCGGAGTGCTGATGCCTCGTGTGTTTTATAGTTGGAAGCTCCCCTCTGGTGTTCTGTCTGGTGATTGGTTGTGTTCTGTCCTGTATGTTGATTGGCTAACCTGGGTGTCTGTCACTGCCTGTTTTTACCTCATGATGTGCATGGGTAAATATTATGACAATCTGATTAATCAATGAACTTCCTTCCACCATTAGGTCAGAAATGTGGATGTTTGCTGATGATTGCACAATGTTCAGCACCATGTGAACCTCCTCGGATACATGAAGACGTTCATGTCCAAGTGCAGTGTTTCGCAGCACTAGGCTAAAAAATGGACAGTAACGTTCACGCCACACAAGTGTCAGGCAAAAATCATCTCCAACAAGAAAGAACCTAACCATCGCCCCCTTGACATTCAATGACATTACCATCACTACGTTCCCCACTATCAACATCCTGAGGCTTACCACTGACCTGAAATTGAACTAGACTAGCCAGATGCATACTGTGACAACAAGAACAGGTCGGAGGCTCAAAATCCTGTAGTGAGTAACTCACCTCATGATCTGTCAAATTCCGTCCACCACCTACAAGGCACATGTCAGGAATGTAATGGAATACTCTCCCCTTGTATAGATGAATGTCGCTCAATAAATGTTCAGGACGCTTGATGCCATCCAACGCAAAACAACCAGCTTGGTTGCCACCCCATGCACTCCCTCCACCACCAACACACAGTGACAGCAGTGTGTACCATCTGCAAGATGTTCTGCTGGATCTCCCTGTGGTAATATGTATTGGGGGTCACGTGGGACTGGAAGCCCTAATGTCATTGGCTGACAGATCCCGGGTCCTGGTTGGCCGTTGACCTCTAGCTCCGCCCTGAAGGCGGAGTATAAGAAGCCGGAGTCTTCCCCCGCAGGCCAGTTTACTATCGAGCTGCGGGGGAACAGACACGCTTAATAAAGCCTCATCGACTTCACTCTATTCGTCTCACGGAGTCTTTGTGCGCTACAATTTATTAAGCGTGCCTAAAAAGGACTATGGAGCTCAGGATCATTCCGGAATGCCTGAGGATCAGCCCCCACGCAGTGAACGCGGCAGCAGCCTTCAAGCACTGGCAGACTTGCTTCGAGGCCTACCTCACAACGACCACCGGCCGGGTCACAGAAGACCAAAAACTGCAGGTCCTGCACTCGAGGGTGAGCACGGAGATTTTCTCCCTCATCGAAGACGCGGAGGATTTCCAGACGGCGTTCGCAGCACTGAAAAGTCTCTATGTCCGCCCAGTTAACCAAATCTACGCTCGCTACCAGCTCGCGACGAGACGGCAAGCTCCCGGAGAATCGATGGACGAATTCTACGCTGCGCTGCTGATTTTGGGACGAGCCTGCAGCTGCCCGTCGGTAAACGCAAACGAACACATGGACATGTTAATGCGCGATGCTTTTGTGGCAGGTATGCAATCCTCCCAAATCCGCCAAAGACTTCTAGAAAAAGAGTCACTAGGACTCTCAGAGGCACGGGCCCTAGCAGCCTCCCTAGACGTGGCCGCGCGTAAAACCCGCGCCTACGGCCCCGACCGCGCGGCAGCCCATTGGGCCCCGTACGTACCCGTCGCGGCAAACCCCCTACCCCCCCCCCCCCCGGACACCCCACAGGCTTGCGCGGTCCAAATGCCGAGTCGCACCGGGGGCGCCCGCTGTTATTTCTGCGGCCAGGCGAAACACCCCCGACAGCGCTGCCCGGCCCGCGCAGCTATCTGCAAAAGCTGCGGGAAAAAGGGTCTTTATGCGGTTGTGTGCCGGTCCTGCGAGGTCGCCGCTGTCCCGGGAGAACAGGGAGCCCTGCAAGCCGTTTACGCGCCCCAACCCCCCCAGCACGCCATGTACGACCCGCAGGCGCAGCCGCTCTGGTTCCCGACCACCGCGGTCCCGGGAGAACAGGGAGCCCTGCACGCCGCTTACGCTCCCCAACCCCCCTCCCCACAGCCCATGTATGACCCGCCGCCGGCGCTACCGCTTTGGGTCCCGGCCAACACTCTCCACGGAGAGGAGGGAGTTTTGCGCGTCCCTAACGCCCCCCTAACACCCACCACGCGCCCCACGCCTGACCCGCCGGCGCCACCTACTTGGGCCCCGACCACCGCTGTCCCCGGTGAGGGAGCTCCGCGCGGTCCTAGCGCTCGCGGTCCTAGCGCTCGCGGTCCTAGCGCTCCCAGCCCCCCCAGCGCACCATGTGCGACCCGCAGACACCGCCATTTTGGGTCCCGGCCACCACGAGGGGAGGAGGGGCGCCGCCATCTTGAACCGCCCCAGACCTGTACGACGCGTGGGGGCGGCCATTTTGTCCACTCCCGCCGCCATCTTGTGACCCCCCAGCCACGTGCGATTTATGGGGGCGGCCATTTTGTCCATCCCCGACGCCATCTTGGACGGCAACAACGGACCCCACTCCACTACTACAACCACGTCTCGCTTCAATTACGCTCGATCAAGCTCGGCCCTGGACACTCCAGACGACGACGACAACGGTGCTAATAAACGGCCACGAGACGCCATGCCTAGTCGACTCCGGGAGCACGGAGAGCTTTATACACCCCGACACGGTAAGACGCTGTTCCTTGACCACCTATCCCAGCGCACAAAAGATTTCCCTAGCTGCAGGATCCCACTCCGTACAGATCCAGGGGTTCTGCATAGTTACCCTAACGGTGCAGGGGAGGGAGTTCAAAAGCTACAAACTAAACGTCCTTCCCCAACTCTGTGCCCCCACCTTGCTGGGATTAGATTTCCAATGCAATCTACAGAGCCTTACGTTCAAATTCGGCGGCCCAATACCCCCACTCACTATCTGCGGCCTCGCAACCCTCAAGGTGCAACCCCCGTCCTTGTTTGCGAACCTCACCCCGGATTGCAAACCCGTCGCCACTAGGAGCAGACGGTACAGCGCCCAGGACCAGACCTTCATTCGGTCCGAAGTCCAGCGGCTACTAAAGGAGGGCATAATCCAGGCCAGCAATAGTCCCTGGAGAGCGCAGGTGGTAGTAGTGAAGACAGGGGAGAAACAAAGGATGGTCATTGACTATAGCCAGACCATCAACAGGTACACACAACTAGACGCGTACCCTCTCCCCCGCATATCCGACATGGTCAACCGGATTGCCCAATATAAAGTCTTCTCCACCGTGGACCTCAAGTCCGCCGACCATCAGCTCCCCATCCGCCCAAGTGACCGCAAGTACACAGCCTTCGAGGCAGACGGGCAATTATACCATTTCCTACGGGTCCCTTTTGGCGTCACAAACGGGGTCTCGTCTTCCAACGGATGATGGACCGAATGGTTGATCAACATGGGTTGCGGGCCACGTTCCCGTATCTCGACAATGTAACCATCTGCGGCCACGATCAGCAGGACCACGACGCCAACCTCCAAAAATTCCTCCAGACCGCCAAAGCCTTGAACCTCACGTACAACGAGTACAAGTGCGTTTTTAGCACCGATCGGCTAGCCATTCTGGGCTACGTAGTGCGCAATGGGATAATAGGCCCCGACCCCGAACGTATGCGCGCACTCATGGAATTTCCCCTCCCGCACTGCCCAAAAGCCCTGAAACGCTGCCTGGGGTTCTTTTCATACTACGCCCAGTGGGTCCCCCAGTACGCAGACAAGGCCCGCCCCCTAATACAGACCACGACCTTCCCTCTGTCGACAGAGGCTTGCCAGGCCTTCAGCCGCATCAAAGCGGATATCGCAAAGGCCACGATGCGCGCCATCGACGAGTCCCTCCCCTTCCAGGTCGAGAGCAACGCCTCCGACGTAGCTCTAGCGGCCACCCTTAACCAAGCGGGCAGATTCGTGGCCTTTGTCTCCCGGACCCTCCACGCCTCAGAAATCCGCCACTCTTCAGTAGAAAAGGAAGCCCAAGCAATAGTGGAAGCTGTGCGACATTGGAGGCATTACCTGGCCGGCAGGAGATTCACTCTCCTCACGGACCAATGGTCGGTAGCCTTCATGTTCGATAATGCACAGCGGGGCAAAATCAAAAACGACAAGATCTTAAGGTGGAGGATCGAGCTCTCCACCTTCAACTATGAGATTTTGTATCGTCCCGGAAAGCTGAACAAGCCGTCCGATGCCCTATCCCGCGGCACATGTGCCAACGCACAAATTAACCGCCTCCAAACTCTCCACGAGGACCTCTGCCACCCGGGGGTCACTCGGTATTACCACTTCATCAAGTCCCGCAATCTCCCATACTCTTTAGAGGAGGTCCGTACAGTCACAAGGGACTGCCACATCTGCGCGGAATGCAAGCCGCATTTTTTCAGGCCGGATGGAGCGCACCTGATTAAGGCTTCCCGCCCCTTTGAACGCCTCAGTCTCGATTTCAAAGGGCCCCTCCCCTCCACCGACCGCAACGCATATTTTCTTAATGTGGTGGACGATTACTCCCGCTTCTCTTTGACCATTCCCTGTTCTGACATGACCGCGGCCACAGTCATTAAAGCCCTGAACAGCATCTTCACACTGTTCGGTTACCCCGCATACGTCCACAGCGACAGGGGGTCCTCTTTCATGAGTGACGAGCTGCGCCAGTTCCTGCTCAGCAAGGGCATAGCCTCAAGCAGGACGACCAGCTCCAACCCCCGGGGGAACGGGCAAGTAGAGAGGGAGAACGGCACGGTCTGGAAGGCCGTCCTACTGGCCCTACGGTCCAGGGACCTCCCAGTTTCACGGTGGCAGGAGGTCCTCCCGGACGCTCTCCACTCCATCCGGTCGTTATTATGTACAAGCACTAATCAGACGCCTCATGAACGTCTCCTTGTTTTCCCTCGGAGGTCCTCCTCTGGAACGTCGCTGCCAACCTGGCTGGCGGCCCCAGGACCCATCCTGCTCCGAAAGCATGTGCGGGCACATAAGACGGACCCGTTGGTCGAAAGGGTTCACCTCCTCCACGCGAACCCCCAGTACGCCTACATGGAGTACCCCGACGGCCGACAGGACACGGTCTCCCTGCGGGATCTGGCGCCCGCCAGCAACACGCACACCCCCCCGACACCATCAACCCAACCCCCCCCCTTCCTGCCACCACCGCACCCCGCGACCGCCCCCTTCCCAGGAGGATCGGTTCCCCTCCCCTCAGCACCGACCAAGAATAAAGCCGAAGCTGAAACCGTAAGGCTCCTGGAGGCGACAACACCAGTACAAGCACCACCACCACCGGGGCCGAGGCGATCGACACGGACAACCAGACCACCCGACCGACTCGTGGCGTCGATCTAAAACTAAATATGGACTTTTCACAAGAACATTTTGCTTTTCTTCCCATACCCTCTGTAAATAGTTGCAACAGGACAAAATTGTACAATACTGTATTGCCTTGTGAATGTTTTTTCCTCCCAGGACCAGCCCTGTAAACCCTTACCACCATACGAAGCATCACCCCGCCGGGTTCATTTTTGACAAGGGGTGAATGTGGTAGTATGTATTGGGGGTCATGTGGGACTGGAAGCCCTAATGTCATTGGCTGATAGATCCCGGGTCCTGGTTGGCCGTTGACCTCTAGCTCCGCCCTGAAGGCGGAGTATAAGAAGCCGGAGTCTTCCCCCGCAGGCCAGTTTACTATCGAGCTGCGGGGGAACAGACACGCTTAATAAAGACTCATCGACTTCACTCTATTCGTCTCACGGAGTCTTTGTGCGCTACATTCCCCAAGCCTCCTGAGTCAGCACCTTCCAAATACACAACTGCTACATCTAAAAGGACAGGGCAGCAGATACATTGGAACAGCACCACCTGATGGCCCCTCCAAGCCACTCACCATCCTGTCTTGGAAATATTTTGACATTCCTTCACTATCGCTGGGTGCAAATCCTGGAACTCCTCCCTTACAGCACTGTGGGTGTACCTACATGGATTACAGAGATTCAAGAAGGTTGCTCACCATCATCTCCTCAATGACAATTAGGGATGGGCAATAAATGCTGGTCTAGCCAGCCACACCCACATTCCATGAATGTTTTTTTTAAAACATCTAAAACAGTCATTCAGTAGCACATCCTGTCTGTCATACTTTGGGCATCATATTTCTTGGCTTGTATTCTCCACTCTCCGATGCCGAAATCGCGTTCAGCGATGGGGCGGAGAATCCATTTTGCCGCCGAAATCGGGAGCGGCGTCGGTTTTTTAATTCTCCACATCCCAAAAATCGGGTATCCACCACCTCAGGCCATTGCCTGAGGACCGCCCTGCGATGCTCCGTTGCCGACCGGCTGAATTCCCAACCCCGTGGCTTATGTGTGCTCACACCGTCCAGGATCCTCGCGTGGCGGCTGCGGACTCAGTCCGGGGCCGCCACAGTCTGGGGAGGACCGATCGGCGGGCAGGGGGGCTTCATTCGGGGCTGGGGTCAATGTGGGTGGGTGTTCTAGGTCATGCGAGCGGCCGATGCGGGACACTATTTTGCCAGTCCAGGTCCGCGGGCTGACTCCGCCATGGAGCACGGCGCGGTCGCTGCAGGCCGCTGCCGTCCGCATGCGCGGCCTCTGACCTGGAAATGCGGGGGGCCATATCGGCAGCTAGAGCTGGAGCTCCTCGACAGCTGCCTGCTAGCCCCCAGCAAAACGGGGAATCTGTGGCCTTTTGATTCCAGTTTTCCTGGCGTAAAAGACCACAGTTTTCCCGATGGCGTGGGGACTTAGTTAAAAACGGAGAATCCAGCCCCTTTTGTACTACTTCAAATGTCAAATACCATCACGGTTTTGGTCTTCTTAATATTCAATTGAGGGAACATTCTGCTAATCTAGTACTGAATATCAGACATGCAGTCAAACCATCTAGAAACAGTTGAACATCAAGAGTGATGAGGGAGATGGTGACATTAGTATTCATGTGGAAACTGATACTGTGTTTTCAGATGTTGTTGCTAACGGGTAGAATGTTCTTGAGAAACAGAAGGTGACCTAGGATAGATTCCTGAAGGATACCAGAGGTAATAGAGTGGGTTTGGCAGGAGAAGCCATTGCTGCTGATTGTCCAGCTATGACTGGATTGCTAAGAATGGAACCAGGTAAATGAAATTCCACCCAGCTTTGGAGAAATATTGAGGATGGTGGTGTTGTCAATTATGTCAAAGGCTGTGGACAGATTAACAAGGACGAGACAGGATAGCTTGTCTTTACCACACTCACATGGGATGTAAGTTTGAGGTTTTTCAGTAATATGGCAGGGGTTGAAACCTGATTGGAGGTATTCGAGCATGGAGTTCCAGGAAAGGTGAGCACAAATTTGGCAGGTGACAGCATATTCTGGAGCAGAAAGGGACATTAATTGGAAAGATCAAGGATTTATTTTCCAGGCGTAGGCATGGATGGGATAGGGTTGGGAGAAGGAAATAAGATGAGTGAGAGTTATACAAGAAAGTGATCAAAAATGGCCTTATCTATGATTGAGGTTGTGTGAGGTTGTAGGGTTGACAGGCAGCCATGTAACTGAATGGCGCTCCAGAGCGTGGCCAGTCACAGTGGGCATGGCTGAGACCGTCGGCGGAATTGCCCAGATGCTGGCTGATGTGCACAGAACCAGAAGGAGATGGAGCAGTCACTGGCTGATGTGGCACACACCTGCGCGGCACGGTAGCATAGTGGTTAGCACTGTTGCTTCACAGTGCCAGGGTCCCAGGTTTGATTCCCGGCTTGGGTCACTGTCTGAACGGAGTCTGCCCGTTCTCCCTGTGTCTGCATGGGTTTCCTCCGAGTGCTCTGGTTTGCTCCCACAAGTCCCGAAAGACGTGCTTGTTAGGTGAATTGGACATTCTGAATTCTCCCTCAGTGTATCCGAACAAGCGCTGAGTGTGGCGACTAAGGGAATTTCAAAGTGTCTTCATTGCAGTGTTAATGTAAGCCTACTTGTGACACTAATGAAGATTATTATTATTATTAGAGAATGGTGGCACAATCACAGCGTGATGTGGCGCAGTCCATGACGGAGGTGGTCCACGCCCTGTGCTCCATGGCCGCGAGCATGAAGACCTTGGTCGCGATCAGAGCGGGCTTCCATGACCGGCAGTGCCAGGTGGTGAGGGAGCCTTAGGGATTGGCTCCGCTTGCACTCCATCCCATGGAGTAGCCTGGGGACCATCAGCCACCCCGAGGGAGGAGGTGGTGATGGGGCCCATGCCGGTGACTCCTGCAGGGAATGCGCTGGAACACAGAAGGCCTCGGACTTTCCCTCCCCCCTTTCCCTGGCGCACCTGGTGGGCAGCAGGCAGAACAAGGCAGCACGACGACACCTGGGACACCCAAGCAGTAGCCGGACCCAGTCAGGTCCAGTCGCTCCAGAAGATGGCTGCCAAAGGGGATCCAGGTCACAAGGCGGGATTCACAGCAGGCCGCCTCCACTCCTGATGTACTACTTGGGGATCCACCTAGTCATAGCATTAGGGCCTGGAAGGCCAGAAAAGTGGACACCAGTTAGTTTGGCACAGGTGCAGAGCACAGTTTAGTGATAGGGCCTCGGGCACGAATCTGTATATTTATTCACATTAAACACCTGTGCACAACGTTACAAACTGCCTCCGAAGGGTGTGAGGATGGGTTGGTTTGGGCTGGCCGCACGGGGCGGGGGGAGGGGGGGGGGGGGGGGGGGGGGGGAGGGTGAATTGGCAGACATTGTGGGTGGGCTTGACCCAGGGACCGCAGTTCAGCTAGCGCTTACCGCTCTGGTGTCCCACCCCTTCGCCACCCTATGGATTCGATGGGACCGTGTGAAGGAATGGTCAGCTCGGGCAGGAGTGGGAAGTGCTACTGTGGGCAGGAGTCAGATGTTGTCAAACGAGGTGGAGCGCCAGAGCACAGCGCATGGTGGGTGGTCATCATTCTCCATCTCTTGGGCCAGACCCGCTATTACTGCCAACCCAGGACCAGCACCCCGTAGTAAATTAGGTAGGAATCATGGAGGGAGTTGCAAGCAGGGAGGCTGAGGTGGGGGAAGGTAGGGAGGGGGTGGGGCAGGGAGCGTGTTTATGGGAGGGGGTGGCTGGTGGCAGGGTTGGGGGGCGGAGGGATACGATGTGCATGCTCCTCCTCAGTCCCCCCATAGTCGGTGAATCTGGAGGCAATCAGAGCATTGTGCGGCCTCCCCTGCCTGCCTGGGCCCCATGTCCGGTCCATCCTCGCCCTCCCCCGCATCCTCCTCATCAGATGAGACCTGGCGTTCATCCTCCTCCTCCAGCATATCACCCCTCTGCTGCGTGATGTTATGAAGGATGCAACACGCCACCACGACATGGGAGACCCTCCCAGTGCTATACGGGAGGGCCCCTCCAGAGCGGTCCAGGCACTGAACTGCATCTTTAGGATGCCGAGGCACCGTTCGATCACGCCCCTGGTCACGGCATGGGCGTCATTGTAGAGTCGGTCTGTTGCCTCCAGATGGGCTTCATCAGCCGCAACTACAGTGGATAACCCCTGTCACCCAGCAGCAAATCCCAGCTGGTGGGGGGGAGCCTTGAAGAGTCCAGGAACTGTCGAATGTGCCAGGATGAAGGCATTGTAATCACTGTTTGGGTATCGGGCACAGTGTGCATGTTGAGCTTCTGATGGTCACGTACAAGCTGCACGTTCATCGAGTGGAGCCCCTTTCTGTTTGTGTAGAGCGACCAGTCATCTGCAGATGCTCTTACGGTGACATGCATCCGTTGATCACCCACTGGACCTGGGCCGGGGCATCTAGGCGATGGTCAACCTGGTGGGCTGGAGCCACATTGAAATTAATGTATTGTGTCGACCGGGCATAGAAGGCCTCCGTGATGGCACGGATGCACCTGTGCACCGAGATGTGTAGATTACAGACAGGACCCCAGTCGGCATCTGGAAGAACCCTGGGGCGTAGAGGTTCAGGGCGACCATCTCATTGACGACCAACGGGAGCAGGTGTGCTCCCCCATTCCCCAGGTTCCAGGTGCGCCATGATCCAGCAGATATGTCGCACTGTCCCCCCCGCTCAGCCAGAGTCGTCAATGGCATGCCTGGTTCGGCAGGACCTCGAATGAAAAGCGCTGCCGATACACGCGAGGCCTCATGTGGCGTCTCCTCCTCGGCCTATTGGGCAGCCGGCTCTCCATCCTCACTGACTGCCTTCTGTTCCTCTGGGGCAGGCTCCACTGCTGGGTCCTCCTCCTCGAACAGCTCCAGCTCGTACATCCGCAGTGCACCCCCCGGGGCTGCACCGTCTAGGATGAAGGGCACTATTGCTGGTTGAATTCCAATATTCATTGTCTGCTTGGGGTGAAAGGCAGGCATGTTAGCATGATGCATACCGTCGTGCCCAACCAGGTCTAATGGGCAACATCGTGGCCCCGGTTGGCACTGCTGACCCTTCCCCTGCATGTCCCCCTCCGCCCCTCCTCATCGCCGCACCCCAGGCCCCCACCCATTAATGTCCGACACCAGGGGGGCCTCTGTCCCTTGCGCCCGTCCCTGCTGCCATGGATACCGTCAACTGCCAAGTGGGTGGTCCTCGTGCTGCCAAGCCGGCGAGTGGTGGCTTGTTGGGGAGATGGTCCCATGGAGGGTGGGGTGCGAGGTGATGGGGTGGGGGCACCCGTGTAGCCGGTGGGTGGTCAGTGAGGTGTGCAGCAAGATGGCTGTCTTGCAGGCCATGGCAATGGCGGTCCATGCCTGGACTTCTTGATCCCGTCAGGGGTCATCCAGGCCCCACGGCCCATCCCCTGGTCACCCCCGCTGCTCCTCCAACTCTGGCAGGGTCCCCCATCAGCCCAGCCAGTGTCAAGACCAGCAGCTCACGATCGTGTCTCCACATCTCCTTTCTCTCCCTCATCTTCTATGTTTCTATCTATAATCTGTTTATCCTCCATAAACTATTCACACCTGAGTATTATTTAAAGTACCGTTCTGAACTCATTACAGGGAGATGCATACCAATTTGAATACTGTCGCCTGCTGTCTGCAAGCACGTACATGACCGAAGGGTGGTGTTAGAGGATATGCTGATAGAGGTATTTCCACAGGAATGAAGTTGCAGAAGGTGTACACCTGGGTATAAAAAAATGGCAGCAAAGCTAGGGGTCATAGTAAGAACCAAAAACAGTAGAAAAATGTACTTTGGTCCAAGAGTGTGATTCTCTGATACAAAAGCAAAATACGGTGGGTGCTGGAAATCTGAAATAATAATAGAAAATGCTGGAAAAACTCAGCAGGTCAGGCAGAAATTGCTTTTGATCAGATTTGAATCTTCCAATTTCTGCCTCTTGGCGCATCTTTTGTTTCACTACATGTCCCATTATTACTTCTTTTGTCTTGCACTATTGGTCTCTTTGTCATTTACCCTCTCCTGCCTTATATACCACCAAAGGTTTTCACTTGTTCTTCTCCATCCACCCCCGCCGCTCCCCCTTTTCCCTGCCTCCGCACTTACTTAAAACCTGTCACATCTCTAACTTGGTTGGGGATGGACAGTTAACCGAATGTAATCAGGGCTACAATGCACCCACTATTAATGCCTGCAAAGGAACTTAAACAATGGAAGAGAGAAGATTAGTGGGATGAAAGATCAAACGGATAGATAAGAAATGCTGAGTAAGGAGCTCAGTGGGGAGACATCCAGAAGCCATCTTGAATAAATGTCCTCAACTAATTCCATGGACCATTCTGAAAAGCCTATGCATTAGTACCAGTAAATTGCTAAGCTACAAAGTGCAGTTAAACATTACCAAATGCAGTAAACATTTTTCTTTTTTTAAATTGATGTTATGAGCCCTCAGCACTTATTAAAGTACATGTTTTATTCTTTGATGTTTGGAGGTCTGCTTGCAGCTTTATTTCCATTGCGGCCTTTCTGAGGTGCAGTTTCCTGCTAAAAATTCCCATTTTAACATTGTAACAATGAGCTCTGCAGTTAAATCATAATAAATAAATAAAAGGCAGAAATAAGAAATGTTGCATTTCAAAGGGGGCATTATTTTTCCCTGTTGTGTTGGGCGCTCTGGATCCCTGGAACACATACAGGCCACCAACACTTAAAATAGTGCAACACTATTTTATTAAATCAGAAACTGTTTAACAAACTTTCACTGTGGGTTAACACGACATTAGATTGAACTAAAGACCTATGCCTTGTCCTAACCAGTCTATGCACTCAGCACATGGTGAATGTCTGTGTTGCAGGCTGTGAGCTGTGTCCTCCTAGCTAGCTGCAGCTCGAATGAGCGGGAACTCTGATGCCCCCTGTCTTTATAGTGCGTGTGCTCTAACTGGTGATTGGCTGCGGTGTTGTGTGTGTTGATTGGTCCTGCTGTGTCCATCAGTGTGTGTGTATCTGCACCATGATATACTGGTGTATATTATGACACTCCCCACACTAATATCAAGCCCGGGCTGTGCATAAAATACACGCTTTCAACAATGTTCTAATGCTGCATAATACTCCATGCCTTTCCAATTTATTTTTATGCATACATGGGATGTGGGCATTACTAGCTAGGTCAGCATTTGTTGCCTGATCCTAATTGTCCTTGTGAAGGTGGTGGTGAGCTGCTTCTTGTTCCCATAGGTTTGGAAAGGAGTTCCAGGATTTTAACCCAGCTATGGTGAAAGAATGGCAAGTTCCTTCCAAGTCAGTTTCAAGTCTTGATTGAGTGTGACTTGGAAGGGGGCTTGCAGGTGGCCGTGTTCCCCTGCATATGCCTTCTAAGTGGTAGAGGTCACGGGTTTGAAAGATGCTGTTGAAGGGGACTTGTTTAGTTGCTGCAGTGCATTTTGTAGATAGTATACAGTGCTGCCATTCTGCATTGATGATGAAGAGAGTGAATGTTTAAGGTGTTCGATGGGGTGCTCATCAGCAGGATGCTTTGTCCTGGATGGTGTTGAGCTTCTTGAGTGTTGTGGGCACTGCACTCATCCAGGCAAGTCGAGAGTATTCTATCCTCTGAAATGAGCTAGCAAGGTCGGTTCATGGGCAATTATGGATAGGCAACAAATGCTGGCCTTACCAGCGACATACACATCCCATGAAGGAATAATTAAAACAAACACTCCTGACTTGCATCTTGTAGATGGTGGATAGGCTTTGGGGAGTCAGGAGATGAGTTACTTACCACAGAATTCTCAGCCTCTGAGCTGCTGTTGTAGCCACAGTATTTATATGGATATAGTACGAAGTCTTACAACACCAGGTTAAAGTCCAACAGGTTTGTTTCGATGCCACTAGCTTTCGGAGCGCTGCTCCTTCCTCAGGTGAATGAAGAGGTCTGTTCCAGAAACACATATATAGACAAATTCAAAGATGCCAAACAATGCTTGGAATGCGAGCATTAGCAGGTGATTAAATCTTTGCAGATCCAGAGATGGGGTAACCCCAGGTTAAAGAGGTGTGAATTGTACCAAGCCAGGACAGTTGGTAGGATTTCGCAGCCCAGATGGTGGGGGATGAATCCCAGGTCCCGGTTGAGGTCGCACTCATGTGTGCGGAACTTGGCTATAAGTTTCTGCTCGGCGATTCTGCGTTGTCGCGGGTCCTGAAAGCCGCCTTGGAGAACGCTTACCCGGAGATCAGAGGCTGAATGCCCTTGACTGCTGAAGTGTTCCCCGACTGGAAGGGAACATTCCTGCCTGGTGATTGTTGCGCGATGTCCGTTCATTCGTTGTCGCAGCGTCTGCATGGTCTCGCCAATGTACCACGCTTCGAGACACCCTTTCCTGCAACGTTGGCCGAGTCGCACGAGTATGTACCGCGTACCTGGTGGGTGGTGTTCTCACGTGTAATAGTGGTATCCACATCGATGATCTTGCAGCAAACTACCCAGTCTTCAGAACAGTGACCACGACACCACACAACCCTGTCATGGTAATCTCTGCAAGACGTGCCAGATCATCGACATGGATACCACTATTACACGTGAGAACACCACCCACCAGGTACGCGGTACATTCTCGTGCGACTCGGCCAACGTTGTCTACCTCATACGCTGCAGGAAAGGGTGTCCCGAAGCGTGGTACATTGGCGAGACCATGCAGACGCTGCAACAACGAATGAACGGACATCGCGCAACAATCACCAGGCAGGAATGTTCCCTTCCAGTCGGGGAACACTTCAGCAGTCAAGGGCATTCAGCCTCTGATCTCCGGGTAAGCGTTCTCCAAGGCGGCCTTCAGGACCCGCGACAACGCAGAATCGCCGAGCAGAAACTTATAGCCAAGTTCCGCACACATGAGTGCGACCTCAACCGGGACCTGGGATTCATGTCGCATTACATTCATCCCCCACCATCTGGCCTGCGAAATCCTACCAACTGTCCTGGTTTGAGACAATTCACACCTCTTTAACGTGGGGTTACCCCATCTCTGGATCTGTAAAGATTTAATCACCTGCTAATGCTCGCATTCCAAACATTGTCTGGCATCTTTGAATTTGTCTCTTTATGTGTTTCTGGAACAGACCTCTTCATTCACCTGAGGAAGGAGCAGCGCTCCGAAAGCTAGTGACATCGAAACAAACCTGTTGGACTTTAACCTGGTGTTGTAAGACTTCGTACTGTGCTCACCCCAGTCCAACGCCAGCATCTCCACATCATGGCTTTATATGGATAGTCCAGTATAGTTGTTCGTTAATGGTAAACCCAAGATGTTGATAGTGGGGGATTCAGGGATGGTAATGCCATTAAATGCCATGGGGGGGATGTCATTGCCTTGCAATTTTGTGGCGTGATTGCTCAAGGCTAAATAGTGTCTAGTGGCAAGTTACATTTGTGCCACACAAGTGCCAGGCAATGACCATCTCCTACCAGAGAGGATCTAATCACCACCCCTTGACATTCAATGGCTTTACCATCGCTGAATCCCCCACAATCAACATCCTGGGGATTACCATTGATCAGAAACTGAACTGGACAAGCCATATTAATCCTGTGGCTATCAGGTTCGGTCAAAGCTTAGGAATCCTACGGTGAGTAACTCACCTTCGGCTCCCCCAAAGCCTGTCCACCATCGACAAGGCACAAATGGAATACTCTATATGTGTCTGGATGAGTGCAGCTCCAACAGCACTCAAGAAGCTTGACACCATCCAGGGGAAAGCAGCCCGCTTGATTGCTTCCCCTTCCAGAAACATTAAAACCCTCTACCACTGATGAACAATGGCAGCCACGTGTACCATCTACAAGATGCACTGCAGTAATTAACCAAGGTTCCAAGCCCACAACCACTACAATCTAGAAGCACAAGAGCATTAGATACCTGGGAACCCCACCACCTGGAGGTTCCCCTCCAAGTCACTCACCACATCAACTTGGAAATATATTGCCGTTCCTTCACTGTCACTGGGGCAACATCCTGGAGCTCCCTCCCTAACAGCACAGTGGTTGTACCGACACATTAAAGACTGCAGAGGTTCACAAAGGCAACTCACCACTACCTTCTGGACGGAAACTAGAGATGGGCAATAAATGCTGGCCTAACCAGCGATGCCCACATCCCGTACATGAATTTTTAAAAAGTATCTGAGGAGTTGTGAATGCTGTGGAACATTGTGCAGTCATCTCCATTTCTAACATTATGATGAAGCAGCTGTAGGTGGTTGGGCCTCGCGAATTATCCAGAGAAACACCTGCAGCAATGTTCTGGGAGTGAGACGAATGACCTCCAACACCCATAACCACCTTCCTTTGTGCGAGGTGTGACTACAACCAGTGGAGAGTTGTCCCTGACACACACTGACATTAGTTTTGCAAGGGCACCTTGATGCCATGTTTGTTAAATGATGGCTTGATGTAAAGGACAGCTAATCTCACCTCTTGAGTTCAGCTCTTTGGTCCATATTTGGAACATGGCTGTAATAAGGTCAGGCGTTTAATGGACCTGGAAGAGCTGAAAATTAGCAGGTTATCGTTGAGAAAGTGCTGCATGATAGCACTATAGATGGCTCTTTCCACCACTTTGCTGATGATTAAGAGAAGACTGATAGCGTGGTAATTGGCTGGGTTGGAATTTTCCTGCTTTTTGTGAACTGGGCATATCTGGGCAACTGCTGAGCAGATATCAATGCTGCAGCTGTACTGGAGCAGTTTGGCTCAGGATGTGGCTCGGAATGTGGCTAGTTCTGTAGCACACGTCTTCAGTACTCTATTGCGGAACATAATCAGGGCCCATAGTCTTTGCCATATCCTGTGCCATCAGCCATTTGTTGATAACACCTGGCGTGAATAACATTGGCCGAAGACCAGCATTTATAATGCTGAGGACTTCAGGGGTAAGTCAAAGTGGATCATCCACCTGGCATCTGGCTGAAGATGGTTGCAAATGCTTTAGTCTTGATTTTTGCACTAATATGCTGGTCTCCCTCATCATTGAGAATGGTGAAATTTGTGGAGACTCGTCCTTTTGTTAGTTATTTAATTGTCATTCAACTCGATGTGGCAGGACTGCAGAGCTTTGTTGATTGTGGAATTGCTTACCTCTGTCTATCTCTTGCAGCTCTTCTTATTGACATGCAAATAGTCCATTTTTAGATCTGCCTGGTCGTGCTTCTGGCATATCCTCCTGCACTCATTGACGCTAAGTTTTGAGTCGCTAGATCTGTTTGAGTTCTCTATCTTTTAGCACTGTGGTAGTAAGATACAAAGCAATGGAGGATATCCTCAATCTATAGGTGGGAGAAGGACTTGGTCTCTACAAGGTCTGTGCAGTAGTCATTCCTACCAGTGCTGCCATGGACAGATGCAGCTGCAACAGGTAGATTGGGGATCGGGTCAAGTAATTTTTTTCTTCTTGGTGATTCCCTCACCACCTGCTGCAGACCCATTCGAGCAGTTATGCCCTTTGCACTCAACCAGCTTGTTTAGTACCGGTGCTACCAAGCTACTCTTGATAATGGTCATTGAATTCCCCATCCAGGATTCATTCTGCACCCGAACCACCCTTAGCACTTTCTCTTTCCTTATCCCTTTCTTCCTTTGGTAATTTTTCCCTTTCCACCTCAAGTTCCTCCTTTCCATTTTATTTTGAAAAGCCCTCTCTTTTTCCTTTATGTCTGACATTGCCAATCTCTCCTTGTCCTTTTCTCCTGCAATTGCAAATCTCTCCTTTTATTTACTTATATTCCCACTTTCTTCAGTTCTATTTCTTGCTGCTTATCTTTTTCCTGCATTTGTAATAGTTTCATTTATAATTGAATTCTAGCTAATTCAATGATTCAAGCTGTGTATCTGGCAAATTTAAATATTGAGATATGGCTTGTATTATCTCTACCTTCCTCACCTGTTTTGATAAGGTTAACTGCAGTTTCTCTGCCAAACCCATAAGTTTTGCTTTAGTCTCCTTTTGTAAACCATCCCGAGTGATCACTTCCACACCCAGGAAAGATTTTGCAACTGGAAATCTCAGATTAAATCCATCTCCAGTCACTTCTGATTTGAATTTCAAAAACTGAAAGAATGCAATCGTTCCACACACACTCACTGTCTTTAAGTTCAATAACCCAAACCCAGCAAGGAATTATACTTAAGAATCCGATCCCAATCCCAGACAAGCCCCCAATTTTATTGTAATCTCAGGCCAGACCCCAAGAGTGGTTAGGATACTGGACAGAAACCCAAATACTTTGGTTTATTCCAAGATTGTGCAAAAAGAATAATTCGCTCCAGGAGTGATTGCATGAAAAAATAGGGCTTTGATATGTCTGAAACAAAACGTTATTATGAATACAATATTAAACTTTTAACTTCACACTCAAAAAGAACAGCTTACAATTATGTCTTCGCACAACTCTACACTTTCCCATTAAATAACAAGAAAAGAAACATACAGCTCTTAATCCAGTTTATAATTAGCAAGGCATAGAGTAATACCTGCTTTATAAAGCAGATTTGGGGCCCGGTTAAAACCCTGCAGATTCTGGCACAATATCTTCAAATAGCTGCTTCAACTAGGTTGTTTCAGTTTCTTCCTTGTCTTCAGGCAAGGCTGCCCAGCTCTAAAATATTATTACACTTTTTTTTAAACTATCCTACTGGGAAAGATTTGTGGACTCAGAGTCAGGCAGATCAGAATTCAGCTTCTCTCTCTCTCTCAAAGCTTCTGAAAACTCTGTGCCTCTCTGTTTTCCTGGGCTCCACCCAGCAATGACCTCATCTCCCCAGGCAGAAAACATATTATTTCTGCAGACTGCAAAAGCACATTAATTCCCAGGGACATTCTTCTGGTCAATTTCACCTGTTGTTTCTTAGACTATAAGGCCATAAGACATAGGAGCAGAATTAGGCCACTTGGCCCATCGAGTCTGCTCCGCCATTCAATCATGGCTGATATTTTTCTCATCCCCATTCTCCTGCCTTCTCCCCATATCCCTGATCCCCTTATTAATCAAGAACCTATCTATCTCTGCCTTAAAGACACTCAGTGAATTGGCCTCCACAGCATTCTGCGGCAAAGTGTTCCACAGATTCACCACCCTCTGGCTGAAAAAATTCCTCCTCATCTCTGTTTTAAAGGATTGTCCCTGTAATCTGAGATGGTGTCCTCTGGTTCTAGTTTTTCCTACAAGTGAAAACATCCTCTCCACGTCCACTCTATCCAGGCCTTGCAGTATCTTGTATGTTTCAAAAAGATCCCCTCTCATCCTTCTAAACTCCAACGAGTACAGACCCAGAGTCCTCAAATGTTCCTCATACGACAAGTTCTTCATTCCAGGGATCATTCTTGTGAACCTCCTCTGGACCCTTTCCAAGGCCAGCATCCTTCCTTAGATATGGGGCCCAAAACTGCTCACAATACTCCAAATGGGGTCTGACCAGAGCCTTATACAGCCTCAGAAGTACATCCCTGGTCTTGTACTCTACCCCTCTTGATATGAATGCTAACATTGCATTTGCCTTCCTAACTGCCGACTGAACCTGCACATTAACTTTAAGAGAATCGTGAACACAAGTCCCTTTGTGCTTCTGCTTTCCGAAGCATTTCCCCATTTAAAAAATAGTCTATGCCTAGATTCCTCCTCCCAAAGTGCATAACCTCACACTTTTCCACATTGTATTTCATTTGCCACTTCATTGCCCACTCTCCTAGATTGTCCAAGTCCTTCTGCAGCCCCCTTGCTTCGTCCATACTACCTGTCCCTCTACAGATCTTTGTATCATCTGCAAACTTAGCAACAGTGCCTTCAGTACCTTCTTCCAGATCATTAATGCATATTGTAAACAGTTGTGGTCCCAGCACAGACCCCTGAGGCACACCACTAGTCACCGGCTGCCATTCTGAAAAAGACCCCTTTATCCCCACCTTCTGCCAGTCAGCCAATCCTCTATCCATGCCAGGATCTTAACCTTAACACCATGGGCCTTTGACTTATTTAACAGTTTCCTATGCAGCACCTTGTCAAACGCCTTCTGGAAATCTAAATAAATCACGTCCACTGGTTCTCCTTTGTCTAACTTCCTTGTTACCTCCTCAAAGAACTCGAACAGATTTGAGAGACATGACCCCCCTTTGACAAAGCCGTGCTGACTCAGTCCTCTTTTACCATGCACTTCCAAGTGCTTTGCGATCTCATTTTTAAAGCAAAACATATTCTTTTTGAAAATGATGTTGGTAGCACAGTGGTTAGCACTGTTGCTTCACAGCACCAGGGTCCAAGGTTCAATTCCCGGCTTGGGTCACTGACTGTGTGGAGTCTGCACGTTCTCCCTGTGTCTGTGTGGGTTTCCTCCGGGTGCTCCGGTCCCCTCCCACAAGTCCCGAAAGACTGTTAGGTCATTTGGACATTTTCAATTCTCCGTCTGTGTACCTGAACAGGTGCCGGAATGTGGCGACTAGGGGCTTTTCACAGTAACTTCATTGCAGTGTTAAGGTTGGGCAGCACGGTAGCGTAGTGGTTAGCACAATTGCTTCACAGCTCCAGGGTCCCAGGTTCGATTCCCAGCTTGGGTCACTGTCTGTGCGGAGTCTGCACATCCTCCCCGTGTGTGCGTGGGTTTCCTCCGGGTGCTCCGGTTTCCTCCCACAGTCCAAAGATGTGCAGGTTAGGTGGATTGGCCATGATAAATTGCCCTTAGTGTCCAAAATTGCCCTTAGTGTTGGGTGGGGTTACTGGGTTATGGGGATAGGGTGGAGGTGTGGACCTTGGGTAGGGTGCTCTTTCCAAGAGCCGGTGCAGACTCGATGGGCCGAATGGCCTCCTTCTGCACTGTAAATTCTATGAAGAAATTTCTATGTAAGCCTACTTGTGACAATAATAAAGATTATTATTATCACAAGTTTTCAATCCTTAACAAGTCCTAATATTTAGAAGCCAATGTTTCCAAAATTCTCCAATTGTCATACTTGCTAAACCATACCAGATTTAATAGTGGCAGTTAACTGCCAACCACATTGCTGTGATAGTTTGTTGAACAAGTTAATAATAATGTTTTGTGGTAAGATTTGAATATACTGAGAGATGTCACCGGCAAGTGACATGTTAGTCCTTTTTTACTCAGGATTGTATTTTTGTACAGAATCATTCATGCCAGTTCTCATTTAATCCGATATATGATTTGGCATTCACTCTCTGTTCAAAAATACCTTTATTTTCACTATTTTATTTGAACTCAGTTCACTAGACTGAAATTGGAGGTCTTGTGGCACAGTGGTCTTTTCTGTCTGGGCCAGAAGCTGTGCCACCAGGAATTGCTGACAAGGAAGGAACCTACATAAGGCCACTCAACAGGCTAATAATCAGCACAAGAATCATTCCCCAATGGGAAAAACAGTGTGGGTGCGAAGATATGGTTAAAATAAACTGAATGCTAGGATCCTTAGATGCTCTGTGGAATGTCCTCTGTACAGATCAGCGACAGTAAAGATATATTTTTTAAGATATATATTTAAAATTACATAGGGTGTTGCCCACGGTCAATTGATGAATGTGATTTATTTTTCATTAATAGGATAGCGAAAGAGTTGGGAGATCTCAGAAATGTTCCCTCGAGAGTCCCCTGGTGGTAAGGGCCTACAACAGATGTCACGAGAAAATGGAATTGGAAATGTTACAATAATAAATATCAGCTTTAAAGCATGACCCAAAAACAGGAAAAAGATTATGTATTTGTACTGGAAGTCTGTGTCATGTGTAATACTTTTAATACACTGATTAGGCACCACACAAATCCAGGCTAGCACTGCTGCCTCACAGCGCCAGGGACAGGATTCAATTCTGGCCTTCTCCCCATGCTTCCGTGGATTTCTTCCTGATCCTCCGGTTTCCTCCCACAGTCCAAAGATGTGCAGATTAGGTGGATTGGCCATGATAAATTGCCCTAGTGTCCATGGATGTGCAGTTTAGATTGTGGGGCGGGTGGGGGAGCGGAGTGTACCTAGGTAGAGTTCTTTCGGTGCAGATTTGATGGGTCGAATGGCCTCCTCCTGCACTATAGGGATTCTAAAAAAAATAATACAAAATATATTTATATCACCCATTCTGAAATATTTATCCAATCCAATACTTCACTTGGCGCACTAATTTCTTCAATTTAACACATTACAAATGTAGTGATAGGGCATGAGATGGTTGGACAGAAGAGGAACAGCTCAATTTGTCTTGCCAAACCTAGATGAGAGAAATAAAAGTTAAATATTTGTAGCTTTAGAAGCTCACTTTTAAAGGAGCATTGACACCATGAATGTAATGATTAAGAATGTGTCCACACCTCATCTCAGTTACAGCTTACACACACAGTTTAATGTGGTTCACATTATTGCATCAGGCATTTGTAAGGAAACAAAGGGGAGAAAGCTAGCTATCATATTGTTCCTTTTAGCATCCTTCTGAAATCTCAAAGTGCCTCACAAACAATATGTTAGTTCCACAGTACAGCAAAAATGAAAGCCAATCTACACAGAGCACAATCCCACAAACAGTAGGTGAGACTATTCAGCAATTAATTTGTCTTCGCTAATATTAGTTGAGGGAGAAATGTTGACTTCAATACAGGAAATAAATCTCTGTTTTTCTTCAAATTGAGCCATACAATTATTTAATTTCACCTGGACAAGCAGACAAAGCCTCAAGAAAAGGAGTAAAATGTCTGTGAAATATTTTTCCACAAAGTCACTGGCCGGGATTCTCCGATATCGCGGCAATGACACGACGACGGCGTCAAAAGCGGCGCGAGCCACTCCGGCGTCAGGCCGACCGTAAGTTGAGAAATTCTCTGCCCTGGAAGGGGGCGAGCACCAGCGTCACGCTAAGCATGGCGGTGTGACCTGGAACGGTGTCACAGACGCATGTAGTGTCGCTCTTCAAAAGACGCCACCGGCGGAGTGTCAGCAACGCGGGAAGATGGCCGCCCACCGCGCAGCGCCGAGGTTCCAGGAGCGTGACATCGAGGCGCTCTTGGACGCCGGGGAGCACAGGAGGGAGGCCCTGTACCCCGGACATGGCTGGCGCCTGTGGAGGGAGGTGGCAGAGGCCGTCAGCGCCGTGGCCGTAACAGCCAGGAAAGGCAGCTAGTGCCACAAGAAGGTCAATGACCTAGTCAGGGCAGCCAGCGTGAGTACCCCCCACTGTACCATTGCACCAACCCCACCAATCCCCACACATGTGGTACCCCCCCTCCCCCCAGGATGGGCGGCACAGCCCTAGCTGAGACCGACATGGCTGCACCCTCCCATGCAGGCTGCATTGGCAGGATGGGCTGTGAACCTGTGCCAACATACACACAACCACTGGTTTGCAAGTCCGCCAAACACTGTTGACCTTTATTTCTCCCCCCCTCCCCCTGGCCAGGAGAAGCATGCCCATAACAACCGGGAGCGTGACAGGACCAGAGGTGGTCCACCTGAATTACGCCCCCTCACCGTTCTTGAAGAAAGGGCCCTGGACCTCCCAGGCGGACCCGAGGACCGGGAGGTTGCGGATGCAGAGATCAGGGACGCAGCACCGTGAGACCGCCCACTGCCTGCCCCCTCCCCCTTCCCAATCCCCCTCCCCCTTCCCAATCCCCCTCCCCAATCCCCCCTCCCCCTCCACCCTTCCCCCTCCTCCATCCCCCCTACCCCCCCATTCCCCCTCTCCCAACCACCCCCCCACCCCACCACCTCCCTCCCCCATCCCCCCCCCTCCCCGTCATGATATGCAAACATGCAGCTAATGAACACATAGAATAGGACACGACCAATGAGCAGTCAGGACACTCAGGGGTGGCATCTCACTATAAAAAAGATGAGGCACTCACACCCCGCCTCTTTCCACAGACCAACATCTACAGAGTGAGACAGGGTGTATCCTCAGCATCACACTCCAGCACGTGGCTTAGTGCAAGGCTGGTTCAGTTAGACTGAGTTACTACATTTAGGTTAACAGAGAGTCAAACTCATTGAGAACAGTGCTAATAGTTCAATAAAACACATTGAACTCACTTCAAAGTCTGGAGCATCTTTTACTCAAAACTGCATCAAGTGGCAGCTTGTGTTATTCCAAATTACATAACACAACATGATACCAGGAGTCTGTTCAATCTAGTTAGTTCAACTCAGCAAGATCCGTGACGACCAGCGAATGGATACCGGCACAACGGAAAAGATTCAGGCTCCTCACCAGCTCAGGACCTCCGGCAATCTCAGTGCCAACTGGCGGACATTCAAGCAGAAATGTCAGCTTTACGTCGAAGCATCAGACCTCAATGGTGCGTCTGATGCACAGAAGATAGCTCTTCTCCTCACCACAGCGGGTGATCATGCCTTAAATATTCAACTCCGTTCACTTCACCGAAGACCAGGACAAAACAAAGATGCAGACCATCCTGGACAAGTTTGACAGCCACTGTGAGGTGGACACCAACAAAATCTTCGAGCGCTGCATATTCAAGCAGCGATTGCAAAGTAAAGACGAATCCTTCAACTCATATTTAACTAACCTTAGACCGCCAGCGCAATCCTGCAACTTTGGTGATATCACTGACTCCATGATCAGAGACCAAATCATTTTTGGAGTTCACTCTGATCCTCTGAGAGAGCAGTTACTGAAGATCAAGCACATGACCCTGCCAGTCGCGATTGAAACATGTACAGTGCATGAGCACGCCGAAAATCGCTATTCCCGGTACAAAACGGCAGAAAATGATGAACTAGCCACCCACGAGGCGGTTAGTGTGCAGGCCATCTCCCGGATGCAACTCCTCAACATTGACAAAAGCGGCCATTTCGCGCATTATTCCCGGGGCCCGATGCATGCGCGATGCGAACGGGATAACGAAGCGGCCGAAACCCGCACTGCACAGGTGCAGACGTCTGAGAACCACACTGCGCATGTGCAATGACGCACGGAGCGTCAGGACACCGACGTCATGACGTGTTCAAACTATGGCACCGTCTATTCAAAGAAACACTGCCCCGCCAAAGGCAGATGCTGTTTAAACTGTGGGAAGCCAGGCCACTATGCAGCCCTGTGCAGATCTGCACCACCAGTCTGGAGGTAGCGCTCCCAATTCCGACAACGGCGCATCCGGAGTGTGCAACAACGCCTACAGGATTCTGATCCCGGCAGTGCAACGGATCCAGATGATGAATGCCTGGACAACGCTACCGTGTGGGCATTATTACAACATGTGAATATGCCACACCAGACACATCGCAAGTCCAATCGATCCTAGCTGTGGATTCCGAGGACCAATGGCGAGCAGTGATGAGTCAACCAGTGCCCCATCCAGTTCAAGCTGGACACAGGTGCCTCTTTCAACCTCCCCTCACAGGCAGACTTCAGACGCATTAAGAAGCCCCCCACGGTCCTTCCAGCTGCCTGCAAGCTCCTGGATTACAACGGGAATGCCATCACGGCACTGGGATCCAGTCATCTGCACGTATCCAACCGACACACACAAGCACGGTTACGCTTTGAAATTGTTACGCCGGACAGGGCATCCCTACTAGGTGCGCACACCTGCAAGCAGCTGAACCTCGTTCAAAGGGTTTACACCATGACATCCTCCCATGTGGATCTTCAAGCCGGCATCGACAACATCTTCGTCCAGTATCCAGGTGTGTTCAACAGGATGGGCACGCTGCCGTATCGATACAAGATTCTGCTACGACCTGATGCCAAGCCAGTAGTCCATGCACCACGCGAGTCCCTGCTCCACTGAGAGAGCGCCTGAAGGCACAGCTCAAGGATCTTCAGCAAAAAGGCATATCCAAGGTCACCAAACTGACTGACTGGGTCAGCTCGATGGTGTGCGTAAAGAAGCCTTCGGGGGACCTGAGCATCTGCATTGATCCCAAGGATCTCAATAAGAATATCATGCGGGAACACTACCCCATCCCGAAGTGGGAGGAACTCACGAGTGAGATGGCACACGCGCTCTTTTTCACCAAATTGGATGCATCACAGGAATTTTGGCAAATCCAGCTGGAAGAGTCCAGCTAAAGGCTGTGCACCTTCAACACGCCTTTTGGCAGATACTGCTGCAATCGCATGCCATTTGGCATCATCTCGGCATCGGAGATATTCCATCGCATCACGGAGCAGATGATGGAAGGCATTGAAGGGGTTTGTGTGTACGTGGACGACATCATCATATGGTCCACGACCCCTGAAGAGCATGTGTCCCGTCTCCAGAAGGTATTCCACCGTGTACATGCCAACGGCCTAAAGTTAAACAGGTCCAAATGTTGTTTTGGCACATCGATGCTCAAGTTCCTAGGCGACCAGATCTCACAGCATGGTGTGCGCCCGGACACAGACAAAATCAAGGCCATCGAGGCGATGAAGGTCCCTGAGGACTAAAAGGCGGTGCTGCGCTTCTTGGGTATGGTCAATTTTCTGGGCAAGTTCATTCCAAACACGACCACACATGACCACGGCCCTACGCAACCTGATGAAAACGTCAACCGCCTTTGAGTGGAAGGCAGCACACCAGACAGAATGGCTGGAGCTGAAAGCCAAGCTCACCACTGCACCAGTCCGGGCATTCTTCGACCTGGACTGGGAGACAAAGATATCTACAGATGCGAGTCAGGATGGCATCGGTGCGGTGTTGCTTCAACGAGATGACACATCATCCTGGGCACCAGTAGCCTAAACATCAAGAGCGATGATGCCCACTGAAACCAGATATGCACAGATTGAGAAGGAGTGCTTGGGTCTTCTCACCGGCATCCTCAAATTTCATGATTATGTCTACGGGCTGCCGACATTCACTGTCGAGACGGATCATAGGCCTCTGGTCCACATCATCCACAAGGGCCTGAACGACATGACGCCTCGGTTGCAGAGAATCCTGCTTAAACTTAGGAGGTATGACTTCAACTTAGTGTACACACCTGGCAAGGAGCTCATCATCGCTGATACATTGTCCCGCTCCATCACCTTGCCCAGTGAGCCGCTGGAGATCATCCAGCACATCGAATCGTAGGTGCAGCTGTGTGCTAGCACTCTCCCGGCGACAGATAAGAAGGTAGTTCTTATCCGTGATGAGACAGCCAAAGACCCCCTCTTGCAGCGCGTCATCCACAACCTCACCAATGGCTGGCAGAAAGGGCAGTGCCCACAATTTTACAATGTGAAGGATGACCTGATGGTATCCTCCTCAAGCTGGACAGGATTGTCATTCCGCTCAGTCTGCAGAGCTTGGTGCTGCGCCAGATTCATGAGGGACACCTGGGCCTCGGGAAGTGCAGACACAGAGCCCGGCAAGCTGTCTACTGGCCCGGCATCAGCTAGGACATCACGAACATGGTCCTGAACTGTGCTACCTGTCAGCGGTTCCAGCCCGCGCAGAGCAAGGAGACGCTCCAACAGCATGACATAGTGACCTCTCCGTGGTCCAAGGTTGGCATCGACTTCTTTCATGCGAATGGTCACGACTACGTATTGATCATCGACTATTTCTCAAATTACCCTGAGGTGCTGAAGCTCCCGGACCTCACCTCTCGGACCGTCATCAAAGCCTGTAAGGAGACATTCTCAAGGCATGGCATCCCAATCACCGGCATGAGCGACAATGGCCCGTGCTTTAGCAGTCGAGAATGGTCCACGTTTGCCAGGTCATACAATTTCCAGCATGTCACCTCCAGTCAGCACTATCCGCAGTCCAATGGAAAAGTCGGGAAAAGGGTGCACATTGTGAAACAGTTCATCTGCAAAGCCGAAGACTCTGCTTCCGACATACACCTTGCGCTGCTTGCGTACAGGGCGACTCCATTGTCCACTGGCATGTCGCCGGCTCAACTCCTGATGAACAGGGACCTGCGGACGACACTTCCAACCATACACCTGCCCAACCTGGATCACCTCCCTGTGCTGCAGAAGATGCAGCAGCTCAGAGACCGTCAAAAGCACGGCTATGATGCCCATGCCACCGATCTGGCCGTGCTATCCCCGGCACACTGTCAGGATCAAAGCACGCCATCCCGGTCGCCCGCGGCAGCCTGACCCATCCAAGCCGGCCGCCCCAGGAAACGGACAACAAAGGGGACCCTAGTCACAGGGCAGGAATCACAGGAGTCCACCCCCAGTTCTGCTGTACCGCCTGGGGAACCACCAAGACGTAGTAAGGCCAGAAAATTAGACACTGAGTAAGTTGGCACGGGTGCAGGGCACAGATTAGTTATAGGGGCTAGGGCACGTGTATCAACTGTTTGTAATTAAAATCACTTTCACACCTACAGAAGCTGCCTCTGTGTTCTGTCCGATACATGCGGGGGTGTGGTGTGAGGTGAGCGCCAGTGGGTATGTGAGGGGTGATAGAACGTCGAGCTCAGGTAAGTGTGGGCACTCTCCTTCCTCCCCAAGCCGCCCTCTCCATCCCGCCCCCGGGCAGACGATGGGTCCGTGCGCTGCAGTGTCCAGGCCGCATGCGGGGACCTCCTAGGTGGAGGGTGTTACTGTGGCCATGAGTCAGACATTGTCTAACGGTGTGAGCCGCGACTGCAACAGGTGACCCTTGTCGCCCAGCAACCAGCCCCGCAGTCGGGGAGGGGGGGGTCCCTCGAACATGGCGGGAATAAACGTTTGGGCTGTTTAGCACAGGGCTAAATCGCTGGCTTTGAAAGCAGACCAAGGCAGGCCAGCAGCACGGTTCAATTCCCGTAACAGCCTCCCCGAACAGGCGCCGGAATGTGGCGACTAGGGGCTTTTCACAGTAACTTAATTGAAGCCTACTTGTGACAATAAGCGATTTTCATTTCATTTCATTTCATATGAATGAGTCATGCACACTGACTGGGTACCAGGCGCAGATGTGCAGGATCCTCATACGGTGGTCACAGACCACCTGAATGTTCATGGAGTAGGCCCCCTTCCTGTTCATGAACACGGCCCTGTTATCCGCTGGTGGCTGCATGGCGATGTGCACCCCATTGATCGCCCCCTGGACATGGGGATCCTGGTAAAGGCAGCGGATCCCGCTGCCCGGGCATCCTGGTGGGTGCGGTCCACAGGGAACTGGATGTACCGGTCCGCAATGTCATACAGGACGTCAATCACTGCACGGACGCACCTGTGCACCAATGCCTGGGAGATGCCGGACAGGTCTCCACTCAGCGACTGGAACAACCCCGGGGCGTAGAAGTTCAGGGCCACCGTCACCTTGACGGCCACCGGGAGGGGGTGTCCACCCCAAGTCCCACATGGTGCCAGGTGTGCCATCAGGTGGCAGATATGTCCGACAGTTTCCAGGCTCATCCTGAGTCTCCTCCTGCATGCCCGGACCGTGAGGTCCTGGTACGACATGCGGCGCCGGTACACACAGGGCCTCATCGGACACCTCCGTCGCCGTGGCACCACCACCACCTCCTCATCCTCATCGTCCTGTCGGGTGGGCGGTCCTCCAGCCTGGGCAGCTGCCACCTGCCGCTCTGCTGCACACTCCTCTACGGCAGCCTCCGCCACCTCCCTGGCACGTCCCTGCTCCAGGTCCCATGGGGCTATATGCAGGGCAACGGCTCCCACCACGGCGGCCAACATCGCTGGGTGATGGCCAAACATAACGGTCTGCAGGGGGTGGGGGTAGATGACATATCATCATTGTACATACCCCCCTCCGCAACCAGGTGCCATGGGCTGCATGGTCACCACTTTTGCCAGCTGGCACCTAGCCAGGAACCCCCCCCCCCCGCCCCAGCACTCCTCACCCCCCAATCCCCTCCCTGGCACTCCCCAGCCTGGCACCCCCGATCCCCTCTCTGGCATTACCCAATCCAGCACCCCCGATCCGCTCCCCGGCATTCCCCAGCTCGGCACTCCTGATCCCTGCTATCTTGTTATGGGCGAGGTGTTTTAAGAATCCCAAAATGTATCATGGAGTTCAACCAACCTCTCCCTTTGGTGGATTTGTTGCTTTTCCGAGCACATGGCTTTTCCCTAGGTGTGGGATTACAATTATGGAGACGTAGTTTTTATACACAAAACACTGTTTACTCCACGAACTCAACTTAACATCTTAAATAAACATTGGATCTCTTAACACCCCTTACTTCAAAGATAACTCAGAAAATATTGCAACAGTAAATAATTCCTTAAAATGTTCCTTCAAACTTCCAAGAGACTTAACACCTTTAAACAAAATCACATCAGGTTAAAGGATATATATATTTCTGTAGAATGGCAGAGATATATTAGCTTGGTTGACTTCAGCTCCAGCACCTTGCTTTCTTCCTGCAGCTCTCTGGAAACACACAGACACACACCAACTGCTTTTTCCAACTGGCTTTCTCCCTTCAAGCAGATCACAGCAAACCAGAACTTCTCAAGCTGCTGTCTCAAACTCGCTTTCTCCTTTTAAACAGTTCACAGCAAAACAGCCAGGCACTTTTAAACTGCTCTCAGCAAAACCAGCCAGGCACTTTTCCAAACTGCAAAACTAATCTGCAAAATGGCTGAACTGAGCTGAGCCCCACCCACTCTCTGACATCACTGTTTTCTTAAAGGTACATTGCTTACACATCCATTTCTTAAAGGTACTCTCACATGACAATCTTGTGTGCTGCACCAATGCCAACTTAACTGGTGTCTAACTTTCTGGCCACACCGGCCCTAACGCTATGTCTAGGTGGTTCCCCAGGTGGTACATTTGAGGTGGCGGCGGCCTGCTGTGATTCCCGCCCTGTGACCTGGGTCCTATCTGGAGCAATTGGGCCTGAACGCGCCCGGGAGTCTCTCAAGTTTCCCAGCTGGCATGGTCCACCTTGTTTTGCCCGCTGCCCATCAGATGCACCAGGGACAGGAGGGACTGGAGTCTGAGGTACTGTGGTGTTCCGGCACCTCCAATGCGGGGGTCACCAACACAGACCCCATCACCTCCCCCTCCCTCATCACTCGATATGTCCTGGGGTTGTGGCCATGGGCACTAGAAGGGCCTGCCTCATCGCCAGGTGACCCTGCAAGACACATGACGCATGGTTGGACTGCGGGTGGGGGTGATGGAGAGACGGTTTGGAGGTGGTGGGGTGCTGGGGTGGGGAGGTGGAGGAGTGGTGTGGAGGTGGTGGGTCGAGGGGTGGTGTGGAGGTGGTGGGGTGTGGGGTGGGGGTGATGGAGGGACGGTTTGGAGGTTGTGGGGTGCTGGGGTGGGGAGCTGGAGGAGTGGTGTGGAGGTGGTGGGTCGAGGGGTGGTGTGGAGGTGGTGGTGTGCTGGGATGAGGGAGCAGTGGGTGATGTGGGGATGGTGAGAGGGTGGTGCCATGCGTGCCATAGGGACACCGTAACTTAGCAGGGACTCACTTGGTTCCCCAATGCCGATCTCCACTTCAGCGATTGATGGCTCTCCGGGCCCACGGACCAGGTTCAACGCCCACTACACCACAGCGGTTAAGGGCCGCAGGTCCGGCTGGCCCCTTCCAGTCTGCTCTCTCTCTGCGGTTGTGCGCCACCTTCTCCTAGGGGGATGGGACAGAAAATACACAGTGTGAGGCACTCGGACACGGGCAGCACAGCTAGGGGCCTGTGTGTGCAGGGTACCCAGCCATGGTGAGCAATATGGTGTTTGCATGTGGTGCAGTATGGGGTGTGAGCAGACTGTGGTGAGTGGGGTTCGGGTGTGTGGGATGGGGGTTGGTGCCAGGGGCACAGTGTTGGTTATTCACCCTGGCCGAGCCAGGAAACCGTGCAGCTTTTTTTACAGCACACCTGGCAAGCCCTGGCAGTGGGGCCAATGCCATTCATGGCCTCTGCCGTCTGCTCTCAGGCTCAGTGTACGGTGGTGGGTGGCAGCCTCCTTCCCACCCGGGGAACAGGGTGTCCCCTCTCTCCTCCATGGCATCCAGCAGGGTCTCGAGTTCCGCATCAGCGGAATGGGGTGCTGCTCTCCGGGGTGCCACCTTGTTGGCTGGAATGAGTTTGTTTGGGGAGTGGAGTGCTTACATGCGACTGCAGCTTGTCAGCCTCTTGAATACCAATCCCGATCCCGGCGAATCGGGTGTCACTCTGAATTGGAATTGCACTGGTTCCTCGTGGCACCGCCGGAAAGCCCATTAACGGACCCTAAATTGCTCCGGGACTGCGGCCGCTTTCGGGGTCATAGACACCACCAATTCAGTCCCAACAGCAATACCAGGAGGTAGTGGCCACTGCTGACATTTCAGCCAGTCGCCCAAGCAAGGGCTGCAAGATTCCACCGGGGCCACATTTGACAAGTGATGGCGAGGGGTTGGGGGGGTCCATGATTAGGAGGCTAGGCTTTGGGGGGAAACAAGTGAGAATGGAAATCACTCTGAGGGAGTTTGGGGCGGGGGCTTCCATTGGGCACAGACTGCTCGAACAGGAGGGACTGTCACTACTCCCACTCCCAAGATAACCCCCGAGATGACTGACGAGGCAGGTACCTTTTCAGTAAGCAGTAATCTGCTTTATCTGTCAAAAACCTCCCATCACTCTCTCAAATTCACCAGCGATGGACAACAAATGGAACTTTGCCAGCATTTCCCACATGTCGAGGGCAAATAAACTTCAACGTATGTCTTTTGTTTCCTTTTCTAAATGAATAAAAGTGATAACTGAAAGAATACATCATTTTTAACATAAAAATACAAAGTTTTCCAAGGGAACATCCCTTTGAATACCTTGAAAAATTCACCAACAAATTCTAACAATGTGTCTTCAATATATATATTTCCCTTCAGGCTTTCTTGTAATTGTGTTTATTTTTCAATACAAGTGAAAGACTACTTCACTTAATTGAAACAATAAAGTTTAAGCAACTTTCGCAACTCCGGGCTATTGTCAGCTTTCTGGGCCGTGTTCAGTTTTTGTGAGGATGGTGGCGGGAATTTGCTGGCCAGAGTGGAACCTCCGTGGTTATCGGCAAAGGCCTAACCACCAGACAACTATAATGTGAACCATGACTTTCAAACAAGTGTAAACACATGTGTGATCTTCAGTCACTTCCCAAGCGAGTGACACCCCTCGGCCATCACGTGTGGGGGAATGCAACATCTTTGAAATTGTTGTGATTCACAATCTTTTAGTGGCCTCTAATTTAGAATTGCTTCTTGAAACAGTTTTGCAGCCGGAAGGGGGTTTCAGTTTTATATTCCACTAATCGCATGGGCACCAAGAAGAAAACAGAAATAAAGATGTATCTTGGAAAACACAGGCAGAACCGGCTTTTAGTTTCAGTTTCTTAACTCTTGGCCTAAACAGTTCATCCTCAGTCAATGAAAATAAAAACAAGGTCAGCATGTCATTCATCTAATGGTTGTCTGTGGACACTGCAGAGTGACTGCTGCATTGCCTACCTAACAACAGTAGTGTACTTCAAAAGTAATTAATTGTGCAAAGTGCTTTGGTGTGTCAAGGCAAATATATATTTTATTTTTCATAGTCTATTTCTGAATTTGTTTCCAATCAGCATGTGTGCACCTGCTGCTAATTGGTCATTTACTGCAGCCTCCCTGCTGGCGCCTATGCATCAGTCAGATTGCAGACACTCACGGCCAGATTTGCTCAGAGGAGGTGGGAAGGTCAAGTTGGGAAACTTCCCGACCAGACAGACTCATCTCCTTAAAAAACTTACCTGCCCACTATATTTTCATTCTGGGGAAGCAGGAATGGGATGGTTACTTGGTGCATAGGAATTAAGGGCAATTGGGGTGAATAGAGGGAGCATGGGGTACAAGGAGGGAGCATGGGATTATGAGGGGGCACGAAAATGGCTTGAGGGCTGTGGAGGACATGGAGGCATGGCGGTGGCATGGAGTATGAAGGGCATGCAGGGGGCATGAGAGGTGGGTGGGGGATGCCATTTATCATTAAACCGGGCAAATGTCCTAGTTATCGGAGATGAGTCAATCAGCCTGCTGGCCTGCCTCCAGAGGTGTTGAGCCGGACTCGATTCCCCCTCCCACCTCCCAGGAATGAAAGTTTCCCAACTTAACCTTCCTGCGCCTTCCATGAAAATCAGCCAAAGTGTTGAATTGTAATGAATGGGATGGGTGGTCGGGCATCGTGCACAAATCTCTTCAAATCTCGAGTACTTTTGCTTTTGATTTTCAAACTACATTTTTCACATCTGCTTCAATTTTTATTCGAACAGGTGAAGTCCAATTCATTGAAATTGATAGACACAATACTGACTAATAAGAGGATTGTCGAAACTCCATTAGAACACAGCCATGCTCTGCCCCTAGCAGGAAGTATTTTTAAATTTTCAGTATGCGGTAACATGGCTGACAGTGAGAGAAAAAGCCAGGGTGAAGATTATTTTTGTAATAGTATTCCAAGAAACCCAATTACTGTGATTTAATATTGTTGGAGTCCGGCTTTGCTGAGGACATGGCCCCAACCAGTATAATGGAGAGATATTTTGCAAAACAAATTAATTATTGATCAATTGAGCATTAAGGATTCATATGGCTCCAATCCCTGCAACATTCTTAAACTGGAAAATTGAGAATGTGCAGCGAGTACATTCAGCTTCCCCAAATGAACAGAAACACTGCCAATACAGTAAGTTGTTACTGTAGTCATGTTTTTGAGTTTTTGCCCTCCTTTATTTATATTCAGCAACATTAGGTACTCCAGTAAGCAGACCCTCCGACCCTCTCGAGTGTGCCATTTCCTTTTTTGATAATTTATGGGATGTGGGCATCACTGGTTAAGCCAGCATTTATTGCCCATTCCTAATTTCCCTGCAGAAGATGCTGGTGAGCTGCCTATGGAGCTACTTGTGGTGATATGCATCACTGTAAATACACAAGGGGTTAATGTAAATACACTACAACTAAGTAAACACTAGAGGGAGCACCAGAGATGTCATGACAAGCAGACATACAGCTAATGAACACACAGAATAGGACACGACCAATGGGCAGTCAAGACACCCAGAGGTGACACTTACAAGGGGGCATTACAGAAACCATATATAAGGACAGGGCACACATGCTCTATCTCGTTCCACAGGCGACACTTAGAGAGTAGGACAGGGGCAGATCAGAAGCATCACACTCACCACATGGCTTAGAACAGATTGGTTAGTTAGACTGAGTTACTATAGCAAGATTAGCAGGAGTCAAACTCATAGAGAACTGTGCTAATGGTTCAATAAATCACATTGAACTTACTTCAAAGTCTGGAATAACTTTTGGTCAAAGCTGCATCGAGTTGCAGCCTGTGTTATCCCAGAGTACATAACACACTACTGTAGTCCATCTGGTGTAGATAGACCTATAGTGGGAGTTCCAGAATTTTAACACAGCGACAGTGAACGGTGATGTAGTTCTGTGGTAATACCAGGTATTGCAGTACCTGAGAGGTGGATGCCCATTGGCTAGACCTGGGAGTCTACCATTGGGTAATGTACATAGCTCCGCCCTGAGAGGTGGGGTATAAGAACCAATGACGTCCTAGCAGCCTTCACTTTCTGTATTGAAGCTGCTCGGTACAGTTCTAGCTGATTAAAGCCTATTAGTTATAACTCACCTTGTCTCGAGAGTAATTGATTGTGCATCAATTTAATCAGCTATTACTTCTGAAAGGATAGATCTCCGCATCAAGCCAGAGTGCCTTCAGCTCAGCCCCCACGCAGACAACTCCGCTGCTATCTTCAAGCACTGGCTGGCGTGATTTAAGAGCTTCGTCGACACGGCCGCCGTCACCCCCATGGAAAGGCAGAAAATGCACCTTTTACGCTCCTGGGTCAGCCCTGTGATCTACCCTCTGATCGAGGAGGTGGAGAATTATGCTGCAGCTATCGAGCTGCTAGAAGGACATTACAACCGTACTCTGAACCAGGTCTACGCCCGTCGCCTGCTGGCAACTAGAAGGCAGAGCCCAGAAGAAACACTGGAAAACTTCTACGGGCTCTACTAGTGCTGGGCCGAAACTGTGGCTGCCCAGCAGTTACGGGGAACGAGCAGACGGAACTTTTAATTTGGGACGCTTTTGTGGCAGGTATGACTTCCCCCGACATCCGCAGAAGGCTCCTTGAAATGGACACACTGGGCCTCACTGAGGCACGGGCCCTGGCAGGGTCCATGGACGTTACGTACAAAAACGCACTGGCTTTTGCTCCCGGACGCATGGCGCCCCCCTGGGCTTCGCGGCACCCTGTCGCGGCAGCCCCCCAGACTTTCACGCTAACCCCGCAAGCCTGCACGGCAAGACGGCCCATTTTCACCGCCGGCCAACGCTGCTTCTTCTGCGACCAGGCGAATCATACCCGCGCGCTGCCCGGCACGCACCGCCACATGTAAAGGGTGCGACAAGAAAGGCCACTATGTCGGGGTCTGCCAGGGCCGCGCCATGGCAGCGGTCTCCAGCGACTATCGGCAGCCTTTGTTTCAGGTCCCGGCCGTCCAAGGCCCACCGCCGCCCTCCTATCCCCCCGGCCACCACGCTGGATGGGTGGGCGCCGCCATTTTGTCCCTCGCCGCCACCATCTTCTGCATCCCTCTACTCCATGTGCGACCCGTGGCTGACGCCATCTTGGATGGGGCCTCAAGCCCCCAGCACAGCCGACTCCACGCTGCCCGACCAGAACTCCCCCTTGCTGCAGCTGGCCTCCGTTACCATGGACCGGCCTCAAGCCCCCAGCACAGCCGACTCCACGCTGCCTGACCAGAACTTCCCCTTGCTGCAGCTGGCCTCCGTTACCCTGGACCAGAGTCGGCCCCGGACGCTAGCGAAAGCCACCACAATGATCGCCATCAACGGCCACGTGATGTCGTGCCTGATCGACTCCGGGAGCACGGAAAGCTTTGTCCACCCCGACATGGTAAGGCGCTGTTCTCTTGTCACCCATCCCGTAAACCAACGGAACTCCCTGGCCTCCGGGTCACACGCAGTGGAGATAAAGGGGTTCTGCCTAGCGAACTTCACGGTCCAAGGCAGGGAATTCCGCAATTTCCGCCTGTACGTCCTGCTGCACCTCTGCGCAGCCACCCTCCTTGGGCTGGATTTCCAGTGCCACCTACAAAGCCTGACCTTTAAATTCGGCGGCCCTATACCCCCCCTTACTGTCTGCAGCCTCGTGACCCTTAAGGTCGACCTGCCTTCCCAGTTTGCGAACCTCACCCCGGATTGCAAACCCGTTGCCACCAGGAGCAGACGGTACAGTGCCCAGTACCGGACCTTCATCAGGTCCGAGGTCCAAAGGCTGCTGAAGGAAGGGGTCATCGAAGCAAGCAACAGCCCCTGGAGGGCTCAAGTAGTGGTGGTAAAGACTGGGGAGAAACATGGGATGGTCATCGATTACAGCCAGACCATCAACAGGTTTACGCAACTGGACGCGTACCCTCTCCCCCGTATAGCCGACCTGGTAAACAGGATCGCGCAATACAAGGTTTTCTCCACGGTGGATCTCAAGTCTGCCTACCACCAGCCGCCCCTCCGTCATGGGGACCGCCAGTACACTGCCTTCGAAGCAGATGGGCGGCTCTATCACTTTTTAAGGGTTCCCTTTGGTGTCACGAACGGGGTCTCGGTCTTCCAACGTGAGATGGACCGAATGGTTGACCGGTACGGCTTACGCGCAACGTTCCCGTTTCTTGATAACGTCACCATCTGCGGCCATGACCAGCAGGGCCATGACACCAACCTCCGAAAATTTCTCCAGACCGCAAATATCCTTAACCTTACCTACAATAAGGATAAATGCGTGTTTAGCACCGACCGTCTAGCCATCCTAGGCTACGTAGTGCGACATGGAGTCATAGGCCCTGACCCTGAACGCATGCGCCCCCTCATGGAGTTCCCCCTCCCCACTGCCCCAAGGCCCTAAAGCTCTGCCTCGGCTTCTTTAGCTATTATGCACACTGGGTCCCTAATTACGCAGACAAGTCTCGACCCCTGATCCAGTCCACAACCTAACCCCTGATCCAGTCCATAACCTGACCCCTATCGACAGAGGCCCGCCAGGCCTTCTGCCGCATCAAAGCGGACATCGCACAAGCCACTATGCGCGCCATCGACGAGTCCCTCCCCTTCCAGGTTGAGAGCGATGCGTCCGACGTATCTCTGGCGACCACCCTCAACCAAGCGGGCAGGCCCGTGGCTTTCTTCTCCCGTACCCTCCATGCTTCCGAAATTCGCCATTCCTCGGTCGAAAAGGAGGCCCAGGCCATAGTAGAAGCTGTGCGACACTGGAGGCAATACCTGGTCGGCAGGAGATTCACTCTCCTCACAGACCAACGGTCGGTGGCCTTCATGTTCGATAATGCACAGCGGGGCAAGATTAAGAACGACAAGATCTTGTGGTGGAGGATAGAACTCTCCACCTACAATTACGAGATCTTGTATCATCCCGGGAAGCTGAACGAGTCTTCTGAGGCCCTGTCCCGCGGCACTTGAGCCACCGCGCAAATGGACCGCCTCCGAGCCCTCCACGAGGACCTCTGCCATCCGGGGGTCACTCGTTTCTTTCATTTCATTAAGACCTGCAACCTGCCCTACTCCATCGACGAGGTCAGGACAGTCACCAGGGACTGCCGAACCTGCGCGGAGTTCAAACCACACTTCTACCGGCCAGAGAGAGCGCATCTGATAAAGGATTTCCGTCCCTTTGAACGCCTCAGCATGGATTTCAAGGGCCCTCTCCCCTCCACCGACCGCAGCACGTACTTCCTGAACGTGATTTGCGAATACTCCCGGTTCCCATTCGCCATCCCCTGCCCGGACATGACCATGACCACCGTCAACAAGGCCCTCCAGGGTATTTTTACACTGTTCGGTTTCCCCGCATACATACACAGTGATAGGGGATCCTCCTTTATGAGCGACGAACTGCGTCAATTCCTGCTCAGCAAAGGCATCGTCTCCAGTAGGACGACCAGTTACAACCCACGGGGAAACGGGCAGGTTGAGAGGGAGAACGGCACGGTCTGGAAGACCGTCCTGCTGGCCCTTCGGTCCAGGAATCTCCCAGTCTCCCGCTGGCAAGAAGTCCTCCTAGTGGCCCTTCACTCCATCCTGTCCCTGCTCTGTACTACCACAAACCAGACACCTCATGAACGTCTCCTTGTTTTCCCCAGGAAGTCCTCCTCCGGGGCCTCGCTCCCAACCTGGCTAGCGACACCCGAACCCGTCCTGCTGCGGAAACATGTGAGGGCGCACAAGTCGGACCAGTTGGTCGAGAGGGTCCACCTGCTGCATGCCAACCCCCAGTACGCCTACGTAACGTTCCCCGACGGCCGTCAAGACACGGTCTCCCTTCAGGACCTGGTACCCGCCAGAGCCCCACGCGCACCCGCACCATTGCCCCCACCCTCCCCGCAGCACCTGACCGGAGGGTCAGTACTGCCGCCGCCCCTACCCAGCGCCGAACAGGCACCGACGCCCCCTACAGGCGCCCCTCCCCCTGCCCACTTTTCGCCCCAACAGTGCCGCCTAGGGGTGACAAAGCTGCTGGGGAGGAAGACACCACGTTCCCGGAGTCACAACCGCCAGGGCCCCCACCAGGATCATCGCCGAAGCCCAGACGCTCCAGAAGGACGACCAGGCCACCCGATCGTCTGATTGCTGCACCATAAAAAAACAACCTTTCTCTATTACCCTCGACATCACGGTACCTCCATACCTGGTCCCACCATGCAAAAGGCGACAATAACGCTGGCCATCACCCCGCTGGGTTCTTTTTTAACAGGGGGTGAATGTGGTAATACCAGGTATTGCACTACCTGAGAGGTGGATGCCCATTGGCTAGACCTAGGAGTCTACCATTGGCTAACGTACATAGCTCCACCCTGAGAGGCGGGGTATAAGAACCAATGCCATCCCAGCAGCCTTCACGTTCTGTATCGAAGCTGCTGGGTACAGTTCTAGCTGATTAAAGCCTATTAGTTATGACTCACCTTGTCTCGAGAGTAATTGATTGTGTATCAAGTTCCAAATCAGGATGGTGCGTAACTTGGAGAGAAATTTGCAGATGATGGTGCTCTTATGCACATTCCCATGTCATTTCAAGTGCTAGAGGTCCTGGATTTGAAGGTGTTACCAAAGGAGCCTTGGTGAGTTGCTGCAGTGTGTCTTGTAGATGGTACTCGTTGCTGTCACTGTGTGTTGCTGGTGGAGGAAGTGAATATTTAAGATTGTGAATAGGGTGCCAATCAAGGGAGATGCTTTGTCCTGGACGGTGTTGAGTTTCCTCAGTGTTGGAACTGCACATAAGTGTTGCATCAAACTGCTGACCTGTGCCTCATTGATGGTGGACAAGTTTTGGGGAGTCAGGAAGTGAGTTTCTCACTACAGGATTCCTAGCCTCTGACCTGCTCTTGTAGCCACGGTATTTATATGGTTAGTTCAGTTACATTCCTGGTCAATAGAAACCCTGGGATGTCGAAAGTGGGGTTTCAGCGATGGTAATGCCCAAGCCTGAATATTGTCCAGGTCTCACTGCATATGGACACAGATTACTTCAACTGAGAAGTTGAAAATGATGCTGAACGTGATGCAATCATCTGCAAACATGCCCTCATCTAACATAATGATGGAAGGAAGGTCATTGATGAAATAGCTGAGATGGTTGTTCGTAGGGTGTTACCTGAAGGAACTCCTGCAGTGATGTCTTGGAACTGAGAGGATTGACCTCAACATTCACAACTACCTTCCTTTGTGCCAGGTATGACTCCAACCAGTGAAGAATTTCCCCTGATTCCTATTGACTCCAATTTTGCTTGGGCTTCTTGATGCCACACTTAGTCAAATGCTGCTTGATGTCTCACTCTCACCTCACCTCTGGAGTTCAGTTCTTTTGTCCATGCTTGAACCAAGGCTGTAATGAAGTCAAAAGCTGAGCGGTCCTGGTGTAAATCAGACTGATAATCAGTGAGCAGGTTATTGCTGAGTAAGTGCTCCTTTATTGCACTGTGAATGATATTTTCCATTTCTTTGTTGACAATCAAGAGTGGACTAATTGAGCAATAATTGATCAGGTTGGATTTGTCTGTTTTCTATGGGCAGCCATGATGTGGAGATGCTGGCGTTGGACTGGGGTGAGCACAGTACGAAGTCTTACAACACCAGGTTAAAGTCCAACAGGTTTGTTTCGATGTCACTAGCTTTCGGAGCGCTGCTCCTTCCTCAGGTGAATGAAGAGGTCTGTTCCAGAAACACATATATAGACAAATTCAAAGATGCCAAACAATGCTTGGAATGCGAGCATTAGCAGGTGATTAAATCTTTGCAGATCCAGAGATGGGGTAACCCCAGGTTAAAGAGGTGTGAATTGTACCAAGCCAGGACAGTTGGTAGGATTTCGCAGGCCAGATGGTGGGGGATGAATGTAATGCGACATGAATCCCAGGTCCTGGTTGAGGCCGTATTCATGTGTGCGGAACTTGGCTATAAGTTTCTGCTCGGCGATTCTGCGTTGTCGCGGGTCCTGAAGGCCGCCTTGGAGAACGCTTACCCGGAGATCAGAGGCTGAATGCCCTTGACTGCTGAAGTGTTCTCCGACTGGAAGGGAACATTCCTGCCTGGTGATTGTTGCGCCATCTCCGTTCATTCGTTGTCGCAGCGTCTGCATGGTCTCGCCAATGTACCACGCTTCGGGACATCCTTTCCTGCAGCGTATGAGGTAGACAACGTTGGCCGAGTCGCACGAGTATGTACCGCGTACCTGGTGGGTGGTGTTCTCACGTGTAATAGTGGTATCCATGTCGATGATCTGGCACGTCTTGCAGAGATTGCCATGACAGGGTTGTGTGGTGTCGTGGTCACTGTTCTGAAGACTGGGTAGTTTGCTGCAAACAATGGTTCGTTTGAGGTTGCGCGGTTGTTTGAAGGCAAGTAGTGGGGGTGTGGGGATGACCTTGGCAAGATGTTCATCGTCATCAATGACGTGTTGAAGGCTGTGAAGAAGATGACGTCGTTTCTCCGCTCCGGGGAAGTACTGGACGACGAAGGGTATTCTGTCGGTTGTGTCCCATTTTTGTCTTCTGAGGAGGTCGGTCCGGTTTTTCGCTGTGGCACGTTGGAACTGTCGATCGATGAGTCGAGTGCCATATCCCGTTCGTACGAGGGCATCTTTCAACGTCTGTAGATGTCTGTTATGCTCCTCCTCGTCTGAGCAGATCCTGTGTATACGGAGCGCTTGTCCATAGGGGATGGCTTCTTTAATGTGTTCAGGGTGGAAACTGGAGAAGTGGAGCATCATGAGGTTATCCGTGGGTTTGCGGTAAAGCGAAGTGCTGAGGTGACCGTCCTTGATGGAGACGAGTGTGTCCAAGAATGCAACTGATTTTGGAGAGTAGTCCATGGTGAGTCTGATGGTTGGATGGAACTTATTAATGTCATCGTGCAGTCGTTTCAGTGATTCTTCGCCGTGGGTCCAAAGGAAAAAAATGTCATCGATGTATCTGGTGTATAACATCGGTTGAAGGTCCTGTGCGATGAGTAGGTCCTGTTCAAACTTGTGCATGAAGATGTTGGCGTATTGGGGTGCGAATTTAGTCCCCATGGCTGTTCCGTGCGTCTGGATGAAGAACTTGTTGTCGAAGGTGAAGACGTTGTGATCCAGAATGAAGCGGATGAGTTGCAGAATTGCGCCTGGAGATTGGCAGTTGTCGGTGTTGAGTACTGAGGCTGTTGCAGCAATGCCGTCGTCATGGGGGATGCTGGTGTAGAGTGCCGAGACGTCCATTGTGACGAGGAATGTACCTGGTTCAACTGGTCCATGGGTGCTGAGTTTCTGTAGGAAGTCCGTCGTGTTGCGACAGAAGCTGGGTGTACCTTGTACGATGGGTTTCAAGATTCCCTCGATGTAGCCAGAGAGGTTCTCACACAGGGTCCCATTGCCTGAAACGATAGGGCGGCCTGGTGTTGGCCTTATGTATTTTCGGGAGGCAGTTGAGATCTCCAATGCGGGGAGTACGTGGGATGAGAGCACGGAGGGTGCTCTGAAGATCTGGATCCAAGGTCTTGATCAGTCTGCTAAGTTGGCGGATGTGTTCCTTGGTCGGATCTGCGGGTAACTGTCTGTAGTGTTCTTGGTTGTTCAGTTGTCGGTATACTTCTTTGCAGTAGTCCGTTCTGTTCAGTACGACAGTGGCCCCCCCTTTGTCTGCTGGTTTGATGACGATGCTGCGGTTGGTCTTGAGAGCGCGGATGGCATTGCGTTGTGCTTGGGTGACATTCGGGGCTGTCTTGTGAATGCGACTGATGAATCTGGCATTGACGCGACTCCTGACGGCTTGAGCATACATGTCGAGTCTAAGGCAGCGGCCTTCCGGAGGGGTCCAATTCGACTCTTTCCTCTTCGGTTGCCGCACCGCAGATCTCTCGGTCTGCTATTCCGGTTCATTGGTAGTCTGCTTGGGTTCGCTGTTGGCCTCTTGGGGTCTGTGGAAGAATTCCCGGAGCCTCATTCGCCTGATGAATTCCTCCGTGTCTGCCGCGAGACTGATGGGGTCCATTTTGGTGGTGGTGCAGAAATTAAGCCCTCTGCTGAGGACTTCGATTTCATCTGGTTGAAGGGTGTAGTCTGACAAGTTGACAATAGATTTCCCTGTATTGTTTTCTACTGGGACACCGGGGGTGGCTTGGTTGCTGCCGGTGGTGATGGCAAGTTTCTCAAGCTTTCTGTTCTTGGTATGCATATAGGTGGCATAGTATTGTTGTCTCATCTGTTTGGCGGTGTTCCGCAGCTGGTCTGCTGCATCCTGAGCGCAAGTTGAGAATATGGCCTCTATCTTGGTTTCCAGGTTGCGTCGTCTGCTGTAGAGCTGGCGGACGAGGTGGTTGAGGAGTGCGAGAGAGGTGCGACGGCAGAGTCTCTCAGCGAAGTCTGTGTTGTAGGTCGACTTGAGTGGGTTTGTGATCTGTAGCCCTTTCGGGATCTTGTCTGCTTTCTTGCATCTTTGTAGAAACTTAATGTCAGTGTCTATATGCGCGATCTTCCTGGAGATCCTCTCCACTTTGAGCCGGCAGTTTGCGGTGTCGATGGTAGCCATGATGTGGAGATGCCGGCGTTGGACTGGGGTGAGCACAGTACGAAGTCTTACAACACCAGGTTAAAGTCCAACAGGTTTGTTTCGATGTCACTAGCTTTCGGAGCGCTGCTCCTTCCTCAGGTGAATGAAGAGGTCTGTTCCAGAAACACATAAAGAGACAAATTCAAAGATGCCAAACAATGCTTGGAATGGGAGCATTAGCAAGTGATTAAATCTTTGCAGATCCAGAGATGGGGTAACCCCAGGTTAAAGAGGTGTGAATTGTACCAAGCCAGGACAGTTGGTAGGATTTCGCAGGCCAGATGGTGGGGGATGAATGTAATGGGACATGAATCCCAGGTCCCGGTTGAGGCCGCACTCATGTGTGCGGAACTTGGCTATAAGTTTCTGCTCGGCGATTCTGCGTTGTCGCGGGTCCTGAAGGCCGCCTTGGAGAACGCTTACCCGGAGATCAGAGGCTGAATGCCCTTGACTGCTGAAGTGTTCTCCGACTGGAAGGGAACATTCCTGCCTGGTGATTGTTGCGCTGACATTAAGTTTCTACAAAGATGCAAGAAAGCAGACAAGATCCCGAAAGGGCTACAGATCACAAACCCACTCAAGTCGACCTACAACACAGACTTCGCTGAGATACTCTGCCGTCGCACCTCTCTCACACTCCTCAACCACCTCGTCCGCCAGCTCTACAGCAGACGACGCAACCTGGAAACCAAGATAGAGGCCATATTCTCAACTTGCGCTCAGGATGCAGCAGACCAGTGCGGAACACCGCCAAACAGATGAGACAACAATACTATGCCACCTATATGCATACCAAGAACAGAAAGCTTGAGAAACTTGCCATCACCACCGGCAGCAACCAAGCCACCCCCGGTGTCCCAGTAGAAAACAATACAGGGAAATCTATTGTCAACTTGTCAGACTACACCCTTCAACCAGATGAAATCGAAGTCCTCAGCAGAGGGCTTAATTTCTGCACCACCACCAAAATGGACCCCATCAGTCTCGCGGCAGACACGGAGGAATTCATCAGGCGAATGAGGCTCCGGGAATTCTTCCACAGACCCCAAGAGGCCAACAGCGAACCCAAGAAGACTACCAATGAACCGGAACAGCAGACCGAGAGATCTGCGGTGCGGCAACCGAAGAGGAAAGAGTCGAATTGGACCCCTCCGGAAGGCCGCTGCCTTAGACTCGACATGTATGCTCAAGCCGTCAGGAGTCGCGTCAATGCCAGATTCATCAGTCGCATTCACAAGACAGCCCCGAATGTCACCCAAGCACAACGCAATGCCATCCGCGCTCTCAAGACCAACCGCAGCATCGTCATCAAACCAGCAGACAAAGGGGGGGCCACTGTCGTACTGAACAGAACGGACTACTGCAAAGAAGTATACCGACAACTGAACAACCAAGAACACTACAGACAGTTACCCGCAGATCCGACCAAGGAACACATCCGCCAACTTAACAGACTGATCAAGACCTTGGATCCAGATCTTCAGAGCACCCTCCGTGCTCTCATCCCACGTACTCCCCGCATTGGAGATCTCTACTGCCTCCCGAAAATACATAAGGCCAACACACCAGGCCGCCCTATCGTTTCAGGCAATGGGACACTGTGTGAGAACCTCTCTGGCTACATCGAGGGCATCTTGAAACCCATCGTACAAGGTACACCCAGCTTCTGTCGCGACACGACGGACTTCCTACAGAAACTCAGCACCCATGGACCAGTTGAACCAGGTACATTCCTCGTCACAATGGACGTCTCGGCACTCTACACCAGCATCCCCCATGACGACGGCATTGCTGCAACAGCCTCAGTACTCAACACCGACAACTGCCAATCTCCAGACGTAATTCTGCAACTCATCCGCTTCATTCTGGATCACAGCGTCTTCACCTTCGACAACAAGTTCTTCATCCAGACGCACGGAACAGCCATGGGGACCAAATGCGCACCCCAATACGCCAACATCTTCATGCACAAATTTGAACAGGACCTACTCACCGCACAGGACCTTCAACCGATGTTATACACCAGATACATCGATGACATTTTTTTCCTTTGGACCCACGGCGAAGAATCACTGAAACGACTACACGATGACATTAATAAGTTCCATCCAACCATCAGACTCACCATGGACTACTCTCCAAAATCAGTTGCATTCTTGGACACACTCGCCTCCATCAAGGACGGTCACCTCAGCACTTCGCTTTACCGCAAACCCATGGATAACCTCATGATGCTCCACTTCTCCAGCTTCCACCCTAAACACATTAAAGAAGCCATCCCCTATGGACAAGCGCTCCGTATACACAGGATCTGCTCAGACGAGGAGGAGCGTAACAGACATCTACAGACGTTGAAAGATGCCCTCGTACGAACGGGATATGGCACTCGACTCATCGATCGACAGTTCCAACGCGCCACAGCGAAAAACCGCACCGACCTCCTCAGAAGACAAACATGGGACACAACTGACAGAATACCCTTCGTCGTCCAGTACTTCCCCGGAGCGGAGAAACGACGTCATCTTCTTCACAGCCTTCAACACGTCATTGATGACGATGAACATCTTGCCAAGGTCATCCCCACACCCCCACTACTTGCCTTCAAACAACCGCGCAACCTCAAACGAACCATTGTTTGCAGCAAACTACCCAGTCTTCAGAACAGTGACCACGACACCACACAACCCTGTCATGGCAATCTCTGCAAGACGTGCCAGATCATCGACATGGATACCACTATTACACGTGAGAACACCACCCACCAGGTACGCGGTACATACTCGTGCGACTCGGCCAACGTTGTCTACCTCATACGCTGCAGGAAAGGATGTCCCGAAGCGTGGTACATTGGCGAGACCATGCAGACGCTGCGACAACGAATGAACGGACATGGCGCAACAATCACCAGGCAGGAATGTTCCCTTCCAGTCGGAGAACACTTCAGCAGTCAAGGGCATTCAGCCTCTGATCTCCGGGTAGCGTTCTCCAAGGCGGCCTTCAGGACCCGCGACAACGCAGAATCGCCGAGCAGAAACTTATAGCCAAGTTCCGCACACATGAATACGGCCTCAACCAGGACCTGGGATTCATGTCGCATTACATTCATCCCCCACCATCTGGCCTGCGAAATCCTACCAACTGTCCTGGCTTGGTACAATTCACACCTCTTTAACCTGGTTACCCCATCTCTGGATCTGCAAAGATTTAATCACCTGCTAATGCTCGCATTCCTAGCATTGTTTGGCATCTTTGAATTTGTCTATATATGTGTTTCTGGAACAGACCTCTTCATTCACCTGAGGAAGGAGCAGCGCTCCGAAAGCTAGTGACATCGAAACAAACCTGTTGGACTTTAACCTGGTGTTGTAAGACTTCGTACTGTTCTATGGGCAGGACATAACAGGGCAATTTTCCACATTGCTGGGTGGATAGCATTGGAAAAGTTTCACTTTGGGGCACGGCTAGTTCTGCAGCACACGTTTTCAGTACTGCTCCCAGAATGTTATCACAGCCCATCGCCTTTGCAGTATCCATTGCCTTCAGCCATTTCTTGACATCACGTGGAGTGAATTGAATTGATTATGTCTGACCTCTGAAATGCTGGGGATCTCATGAGGAAGCTGAGATGGATCAATCAATCAGCAATTCTGGATGAAAATGGCTGCAAATACTTCGGCTTTGTCTGTGGCACTGATGTGCTGGACCCTGCTTTATCAAAGATGTGGACATTTGTGAAGCTTTCTCCTCCTGTTAGTTGCATCTTCATTTATGACTGGGTGTGTTTGGACGACAGAGCTTAGACCTGATTGGTTGATTATGGGATTACTTAGATCTGTCTATCTCATTCTCTTTTCGATGTTCAAAATGAAACTAGCCCTGTTTTGCAGCTTCACCTGGTTGACACCTCACTGTTAGGCATGTCTGGTGCTGCTCCTGGCATGCCGTCCTGCACTCTTCATTGCATCTGGGTTGATCCCTTAGATTGATAGTAATGATAGAGTGGGGAATATGCCATTCTATGAGGCTAAAAATTGTGGTTGGAACAATTCTGTTGCAGCTGATGGCCCACAGTACCTCATGGATGCCCAGTTGTGAGTTGCTAGATCTATTTCAAATCTATCTCATCTGGCACACTAGTAGTGCCGCACAAGGTGGAGGGTATCCTCAATGTGAAGGTGGGGCTTTGTCTCCATAAGGACTGTATGGTGGTCACTCTTACCAATACTGCCATGGACAGATACATCTGTGAGAGGCAAATTGGTGAGGAAGAGGTCAAGTAGGTGTTTCCCTCTTGTTGGTTCTACACTACTTGTCACATACCTATTCTAGAAACTATGTCCCTTATAACTCAGCCAGCACAGTCAGTAGCAAACAGACTCAAGAGGCCGAATGGCTTACTCCTGTTCCTAATGTGTATATTCGTATGTCATCCTGAATAGATAGTATCAGCTGGGCTAGAAGGCCTTTGTCACCCATAATTATCTTGTGAGCAGAGGGTGGAATCATGATTCTCATTCTGTTTATTTTATTTCTAATGGATGTTTGCTGTGAGCAGGCTTTGTGGAGTGCAATTGCCAGGACAAGAGTGTGTAATGGGTTCATAGTGGATCAGTAAACTGTGTTACACTGCACTTGATTCTCAAAGTCTTTTCCATGGAATTCAATGTTGTCCTTTTTTCTACTAACTCATTATCCCACTCTATCTTGGTGGCTTTAAGAAATTTCTGAGGTATTGAAATATTGTCATAAAGTTGTACTGCATAATGGATATTGAAAATATATTGTAGAGAGGAGCAGCAATCGGCAGAGTCTTCTGATGTTCTAATAAAGAAAACACAGATACAATTGTGTCCTCTGGCCTCGTAAAAGCTGTGTCTCAATGCTTTTGGAGGACTTCAATGCTTCTCACTGACATTGAAGACCTATGCTCATCAATCATTCCACTTTATTGTTCAGGAGTCTTTCTCCTCTGTGAGATTACTGATCAAATAGAATCCAATTATACCCTGGGCGGGATTCTCTCAGCCCAGGCCAGGCCGGAGAATCGGCGGGACGGGCGCGAATCGCGCGATGCCGTCCCGACGCCGGTCTGCCGATTCTCTGGAGAGCGAAGAATCGGCGCCATTGGCACCAGCGCCGGTTGGGGGGGTCGCTCTATGCGTCCCCCCTACCAATTCTCCGCCCGGGATGGGCCGAGCGGCAACGCAAGAAAATCCGAGTCCCGCCGGCGCCGTGCACACCTGCTCTTACCCGGTGGGACCTCGGCGTGCATGCATCTGGGGGCGGCCTGGTGGGGGAGAGGAGGGGGTCTCCACCCCGGGGGATGCCTCCACTGTGGCCTGGCCCACGATCGGGGCCAACCGATCAGCGGGCCGGCCTCTTGGGCTGGGGGCCTCTTTTGTTCTGTGCCGGCCCCTGTATCCCTATGCCATGTTGCGTCGGGGCCGGCGTGGAGAAGGGAGCCACGGCGCATGCACGCATTGGCGCCGGTCCCACTGCGCATGCACGGACCCATGGCGTCCATCTATTGAATAATAACAGGCATGCATACAGGAGAAATACTTCTAATTCTTCTATAAAATGGAAAAAGTCTTGTTCAGTTTATCTGGGTTGCAAGTATTGCATCTTTCTCTCAAATATGAATTTAATATCCCTTGGCGGAATCCTTCTCCCCTCAGGGGCATGCTTCGTGGCCACGGCGGGAGGTGGCTCACCAGTGGCCAGCAGCGGGATCTTCTGGTCCTGCCATTGTCAATGGGGTTTCTCAGTGAATGTACCCCTCATCGCTGGGAAACCTGCGGCAGGGCTATGCCGTCAGCGGGTCCATGAGATCCTGCCAGCGTGAATGATCAGAAAACCCTGCCCACTGTGTTCATAGGGTGCAATATGTAGAACATGTTAATAAGGGTTGAAGGATTAACTGAAATCAGTGTGATTATCTGATCAGTGTTCTAAATAACCAAAAGAATATTTTTCTGTCAAATTACCGATATTAAATGACACTGATAAAGTAACAGTTATACTCTCTGGCTTGTTTAATAGTCCTGGTGGGATCAATTAATGGACTCACATGAACTAACACTGCAGTATATCATTGCTGCTCTTCATATTAATGGCCTATGCCGCATATATATATAGGACAATATTTGTAAAGCTATGACACCCTGGGCTAGTGTGCGGCCAACTCCTGGTCCATTGACTCGGAGTCACAACACAAGTGAATTAACCAAAAGTTCTGAGAAAAATATCCAAATTCTCTGACCCCAGACTGCCCAGTAATTACAGTCACCAGGTTTGTAATGTAAACACAATTACGTTTTATTATTAACAAGAACTATAAGGAAATATGCAGCAACTATTATCGAATTCCAAATTTCCACTTTAACTTGCCTCCCCCCCCCCCCCTCTACACACACACACACAAATCAGACAAACACATCGGGGAAGAAAGTGATAAAGAAAATAAGTAAAAGGGAAAAAGAGTCTTGAGAGAGAGAGAGAGTCCTTGTCCATGTGCTCCTTGGGACCCTGAAAATCATTCCACTTGGGACAGGATACAATTACCACCTGCTACCGGGCAGAGTACGTTTCTTTGGGCCAATTCATTGCCCCCCTGCCAATCAATCAAACTGACCCCCCCCCCCCACATTCTCTTTATCTGGTGCTGAAAATTCTGAAGCTCCTGTTCAAACCAGCAGAGTGTTCTCTCCTGTAACTTCTGAATTCCACATTCTCTCCGCTGCTTAACATAAAGATAAATGTCCATTAATCACCCATGGGTCAAAAATGTTAATGGCAAAATAAAAGGGAAATAAGGGAATAAACAGGAAGGACCCTCACAGTAATCAGATGCCAACAGTTGGCGTGGCATCATCATTTTGCTGGGACCTTTCCGTGATTGATCAGTGATTTTTTTAAATTTAATTTATAATAATAATCTTTATTATTGTCACAAGTTTGCTTACATTAACACTGCAATGAAGTTACTGTGAAAATACCCTAGTCGCCACATTCCAGCCCCTGTTCGGTTACGCAGAGGAGAATGGAGAATGTCCAATTCACCTAACAGCACGTCTTTCGGGACTTGTAGGAGGAAACTGGAGCACCCGGATGAAACCCGCAAAGACACGGGGAGAACGTGCAGACTCCGCACAGAGTGACCCAAGGCGGGAATCGAACCCGGGAACCTGGTGCTGTGAAGCAACAGTGCTAACCACTGTGCTACCATGCCACCCTACGTGATGTTGGTGTCACTGGCTAGGCCAGCATTTATTGCCCAGTCCTAATTACCCTAGAGTGGTGGTTACCTGTCTTCTTGAACAGCTGCTGTCTATGTGATGTAGGTACAGCCACAGCACAGTTAGAGAGGGAGTTCCAGGATTTTGACCCAGTGACAAGCTCCCCGATGTTAGTAAGGAGGACTTTGAAGGATCGATAGAGTTAGATAACCGTTGTCATTCCCTTTGCCTGGGGCGATGCCAGATAGTCCATCCAGTTTTATTCCTTTTAGACTTTGTAGTGGTTTTGATACAACCGAGTGGTTTGTAGATCATTTCAGATGGTATCTTAGAGTCAACCACATTTGTATGAGCCTGGAGTCATATGTAGGCCAAACTAGGTAAGGATGGCAGGTTTCCTTCCCAAAAAAGCATTAGTGGACCAGGTGGGTTTTTTTTTAAAAAGAGAATTAGCAATGGTTTCATGGCCACCATTAGTCTAGCTTTTAATCTCAGGTTTATTAATTGATTTTAAATTCCACCAGTTGCTGTGGTAGGATTTTGTATCCATGTCCCCACAGCATCAGCCTGGGCCTCTGGCTTTCTAGTCCAGTAACATTAACATTACACCACTGCATCACCTCAAACTCCTCTTCAATATCTTCTCAGTAAATGGATGCAGTGATTTATTTCTAGGGGCATAGAGCACAAGAGCAAGGAGGTAACTGCCAGGATTTTGATAGGGGTTGACCATTGACCAGTATTAGGAAGAAAACCACAATGATAGACAATGAGCATATTCCTCAGCTCATTATCGGCAAATTACATTATAAGAGATTGTTTTTCGAATGTGTTTAGATGACCAAATTAATTAACCTATTTTCTTGATTCATGTGTAAAGCCTTTATCACTGTGATAGCTACCTTCTTGTTGCAAATTATTCTGAAATTAAAGTGGGTGCTGTATAAATTAAGCTTCCTGCTCAGCCTAAATTGCATTAATCCAAGGAATTATATATTTTTTGCTACAGTACTGTTACATTCCACATCATTGCAAGTCTAAACTGTTTGCTTAGAAATCTAAACTAATAATAAAAAAACAAGAAATGCTGAATATCCCCAGTTGGTCCATCATCATCTGAAAACCCAAAGTAATACTTCAAGTTGAGGTCCTAATTCTGAGTTTCTGCATGAAATTTGTTTTTCTCAGATAAAGGAATACTAAATCAGCAAATTCATTTTCCAAATGAATGTTCAGCCTCTTTGGTTTGAACAGAAAGTTCTATCTTTTCAAGAAAACAATTGCCACGTTTAAATGTATCCAAATTGAATACATTTGGTTGGTTTTGAGTATCATCAAGTTTAATTGTTTCCATCTCTAGCCAGAGGGACTTAAGCAATCAGTCACCCTATGAGACTGGTAGTCCTGATTCTCTCAAGTCATGAGGAGTAAATATACTATTGATTCTACAGTTGACATGCTAGTTAAGTAATTAATGAGCCTTAGGGCAGTATTTTGTTTTATGTGAGAGGAGGAAATAAAGTTCAGGTGTTGGGTTGCAGTAGTGCCACAGTATTAGTATGTGCAATGCCGTTTGATGACCATGGAAATTAGCCGTTATGTAACAATACAAGCGGGTTCTTGTGGTAGCAGGGCCTATTTAAAGGGGCGGGCTTTTACAGACCACGAGACTGGCTCTGGTCAAACAAGTGGAACAACAATAAACAACAACTCCCCAGCCAATAGGGAGCTTGCATGGAGCCCTGTGAGCAGGTCATGGGGCAATATGGACCATGGAACTGAATTGTTAAGACCTGTTGTATAGTGTTTGTGACTGTTACCTTGATGCACAATCAATTACACTCAAGACAAAGTGATTTCATAACTGAAGGCTTTAATCGACTAGAACCTTTTCCCCAGCAGCTTCGATACAGAAAGTGAAGGCTGCTGGGACGGCACCATCTCTTATACCCCGCCTTCAGGGCAGAGTTACATAATACAGCCAATGGTAGACTCCTGGGTCTAACCAATGGTCATCAGCCTCTCAGGTACCGCAATACCTGGTACTACCACATACCTTGCCTTTGCCTTCTCATCAATAAACCCCTTTGTTAACTACTGGAAGCCTCCAGTGTATATCTCGAGCCACCACATTGGCGATGAGGTAAAAGTTTGCGATCGCAGCTGACAGTCGTTGTGAATTGAGGGGGGAGAAAGGATCAGTTGAGAAAGTAGAGAAACTCCACCAAGAGTTGGGAATCATTTCAACAGTGAGTGAGAATGACTATCATTGGTAAACTAGACCCGTTTGACCAAAGGGCTGAGGACTGGAGTCAGTACATCGAACGGCTCCACTGTTTTTTTTTACTGCGAATGGGATCATAGTCGAGGTGATGCTTCTGACAGTTTGCAGGCCGCAAATGTATAATCTGATTAGGAAACTCTCATCCAATTAGAAGACCTTTGATCAGATAGTGAAATTGGTCAAAGAACATTTCAACCCACAGCCCTCGATTATCCTCCAACATTATAAGTTTAACTTAATGAAGGACCATGAAGAGTCTGTCTCAGCATTCATAGCCTAGTTTTGTCAGCTCACTGAGCACTGTCAGTTTGGGACTACGCTTAGTGATATGTTGCGCGACTGGTTGTTTTGTGGGATCATAATCTTAATATCCAGAAGAAGCTCCTGGCTGAAACCACTGTAACATGAGAAAAAACGATTGAGATAGCTTAGGCAACAGAGTGCGCCAAATAAGGCACCACTGAGCTTCAAAGCCTGACTGAAGAGGAGATCATCCAAGTATGGGGCAGCATGGCTGTGAGGTCCTTGACAGGATCAACAGGAATAACGGAGAACCAGACATGGTCATCGGAACCTGATCAGAGACCAAGAACCGGGAAAAAGATGGGGCGCCAATCCAGTTCAGAGGTGGACTGCTATCGTCGTGGGGGAGAACCATCATAAGCTGGCATTTCCATTTCAAAAATTAGTCATGCCTACCTGCAATTAGAATTGGATGATGATTCTCAGAAGTTTGCCACAATAAATACCCACAAAGGCATCTTACAACATACTGGGCTACCATTTGGCCTTGCTTCAACCTACACTATTTTCCAGCGTACGATTGAAAATCTCCTCCAGGGAATTTCCTATGTGATGGTTTACCTTGATGACATGCTAATCATCGGTACTACACCAGGAGAATACATGGCAGAATAGAGGAAGTACTAAAGAGGTTTTGAGGTGTGCGGGTCCGCCTCAAACGCAAAAACTGTACTTTCCAGGCCTCAGAAGTGATGTACTTGGAATTTCACATTGATGCAATAGGGTTGCATCCCCTGGAAGAAAAGGTCAAGGCTATATACGATGTCCCTGCACCCAAAAATGCCAGCGAGCTCAAATCCTTCCTCAGTATGGTAGATTATTATGGAAGGTTCTTTTCGAATTTAGCCACAACATTGGCATCATTACACCAACGTTGGCAATGGAGAGAGCCCCAAGAGGAAGCCTTCTGTGTCATGAATCAATCATTGTCATCCCCAAACCTCTTGATGAATTTTGATCTGGGAAAACCAATCATGCTTACATGAGATGCGTGCCCTTACGGTATAGGGGCAGTTTTATCTCACAAAATGGTGATGGTTTGGAGGACCCCACTGCCTTTGCCTCATTGACCCTTTCAGAAAAGGAATGGCACTATGCCCAGATTGAGAAGGTGGGTTTAGCAGTTATAATCAGTGTGGAGAAATTCCACCAGTATGTGTATTATCGGTGGTTTGACATAGTAACCGACCACAGGCCATTACTAGGCCTCTTAAGGGAAGACAAGGCCATACTACCCATAGCCTCGGCCTTGCTGTTGGCAGCCTACAGTTATGCTGTCCAGCATCGGCTTGGCATGCAAATTATCAATGCGGATGAATTAAGTCACCTGCCACTGCCAAAACGCATTCTGCCTCCACCAGTACCCAAGAAGATCACTCTGGCTTTAAACTTCCTTGACACACTGCCAGTGTCTGCTGGGCACATACGCAACTGGACCCAAAGAATATACATAGAAGATAGGAGCAGGAGGAGGCCTTTTAGCTGGTTTAGCACACTGGGCTAAATCGCTGGCTTTTAAAGCAGACCAAGGCAGGCCAGCAGCCTGGTTCGATTCCCGTACCAGCCTCCCCGAACAGGCGCCGGAATGTGGCGACTAGGAGCTTTTCACAGTAACTTAATTGAAGCCTACTTGTGACAATAAGCAATTTTCATTTTCATTTCATTTTCATTTTTCTTTTGGTCCTTCGAGCCTGCTCCGCCATTCATCTTGATCATGGCTGATCATCCAACTCAATAGCCTAATCCTGCTTTCTCCCCATAGCCTTTGATCCCATTCTCCCCAAGGCTATATCCAGCCGCCTCTTGAATATATTCAAAGTTTTAGCATCAACTAATTCCTGTGGTAATGAATTCCACAGACTCACCGCTTTTTGTGAAGAAATGTCTCCTGATCTCTGTCCGAAATGGTTTACCCTGAATCTTCAGGCTGTGACCCCTGATTCTGGACACACCCATCATTGGTAACATCTTCCCTGCATCTACCTGTTAAAATTTTATAAGTCTCTGTGAGATCCCCCCCCCTCATTCTTCTGAACTCCAGTGAGAACAATCCCAACCTAGTCAATCTCTCCTCATGACAGTCCCGCCATCCCTGCAATCAGTCTGGTAAACCTTCGCTGCACTCCCTCGAGAGCAAGAACATCCTTCCTCAGAGAACAAAGAACAAACAAAGAAATGTACAGCACAGGAACAGGCCCTTCGGCCCTCCAAGCCCGTGCCGGGGGCCGGAGACCAAAGGAGAAGGAGACCAAAACTGCACACAATACTCCAAGTGTGGCCTCACCAAGGCAGTGTACAATTGTAGCAACACATCCCTGCTTCTATACTCGAAACCTCTTGCAATGAAGGCCAACATGCCATTAGCCTTCTTTACCGCCTGCAGCACCTGCATGCTTACCTTCAGCAAATGGTGCACAAGGACACCCAGGTCCCGCTGCACACTCCCCTCTCCCAATTTACAACCATTCACGTAGTAATCTACCTTCCTGTTTTTGCTTCCAAAATGAATAACCTCACACTTATCCAAATTATACTGCATCTGCCATTGGTTTGAAAGGTGAAAAGAATGATAGACTGGATGGCACTACGAGAAGTCTGAGCAACTGAGGGCGTACTTCACTCGTGAGGACAAGTTTATTTGTGAGGATTGTGTGATTCTGTGAGGATCACCGCTGGTCATTCCGCTTCCAGCAAGGGGGCCCCTCCTACAAGAGTTACTTAGTGGCCACCCAGGACAGAAAAATAGGAAAATGCTGGCACTGCCTTATCTGGTAGCCAGTCATAGATAAAGCTATTGAGGAATTGGTGCAACAGTGCCACCCTTGCCAAATGCAATAGTCCTTGCAGCTGTCTACCTCACTTCACCCTTTGGAATAATCAGGTTGCCGTGGACCCAGGTCCACATGGACTATGCAGGCCTTTTATGGGCAAGATGTTTTTAATCCTGGTGGATGCCCACTCTCAGTAGCTATTGGACTCAAGAGATGGGAACCATTATCTTGGTGGCCATGGTGGATGCCGTACGCCGAGTGTTTGCCACTAATGGGCTTCCCGAGTCAATCGTTTCGGACAATGGCACCCCTTTTACTGGAGATGATTTCCACGTTTTTGTACGAGCAAATAGAATAGGACACACAAGGTTTTGCACCCTTGGGAAACCCACCAGCTAAATTGGGTGAGGGACTGCTGGATCAGGAGATGTGTCTTTACCCAATGATTCAATGTGCCTGCCTGGCCAAACGCCTTTGATCAGACACAGCCTCCAAACATTTCAATCCCTCTCCGACTTCCTCCATGAAGCCTCCAATTCCATCAACACTCTCAAGGCCTCTGATTCTGTCCACCCCTCACCAAGGCCTCTGGAGCTACTCCTGCCATTCGAGGACCCTGGAAGTGGACCACGCTGCAAAAATCAATCAGACTAGTTTCTGGGCAGGGGACACATATATACTATGGAGTTAAACCGCGGCAGCATGCAGGCGAACCCCAATGTCCAGGTTTCCCACCCACTAACACACACCACCTAGCTCCCAGCAGGTTAAGAAAATTGAATGCCACTCTGCACACCACAACTCCCCAATCCCCAGTGTATCTGCTCTTAATGTTCTTTCTTCTCTGCTCAATATGAGGTGTTCAGTGCTCTGGAGACATCAGAAGACATGTGTTAGAGAACGATTGGAAACAGTTGAAGAGTTATCAGGGAGTATGTACAAATAGTCAGGACCTAGGATCTTATGGTAAGTTCTAATCAAGTGAAATATATCAGCTTCAACAGCATCTTTGTCTGCTTCACTTTCTTTCTCTCACACTCTATTTCAATAGGTTTTCTTTAACTTAATATAAAGAGGACCCCAAAATGAAATGGACCAGGACCCATAATGACTCTCCCAAAAGGGAACCACCCTCTTGTAAAGAAGGACATTGAAAGTTGAATTGTGGTCAAAATGAAAATCACCTGTTATAACCCGCCTGCTTACCATTGGCTGGGGACTAATGACAATCCCACAATCCTGTGGGAGTATGAGCTTCCCCAATGAGGGGGGCGGAGAAATCATTAGCAGACTCCCGTATAAATAAAGCTGGCCAGTTTGGAACCAGCAGAAAGGAGTAAGTGCGGTTGTTGCTATTGTGCGTGTGCATATGTGGTATTGTAAATAAATGTTATTTCTTTGTGTCCTTGAAACTCGTGCTGGATTCTTTGTGGCCCTCACAAAACTGGTGACGAGGGTTAAAGTGAATAGCTGTCTACACTGCTGAAGCCACCTCCCTGGAATTTTGTTGAAAGGTGTTTTCTATTACACCATGCCTCTATGGACGTTTGGATGTTTTTGATGCTGCGCTGGAAAGCTGGAGCCAGTACACAAAACGGATGCGTTACTATTTCTGGGCAACAATATCACTGAAAATGAGTGTCAGGTGGTCATATTGCTCATGGCCTGCATACATTTGGGGTGATTAGGAGCCTTATTTACCCAGCTGTGCCAGACACCAAAACGTTTGATGAACTTGTGAATTTAGTGGGGCAGCATTTTAACCCAACCCCGTCCACAATAGTCCAGCGTTACTGGTTTAATACCGCTAAGAGGACCCCCAGGAAAATCCCTTGCCGACTTTCTATCCAGGCTACGCAGGATTGCGGAGTACTGTGACTATGGTGAGACCTTGTCAGAAATGTTACATGACCTTTCAGTTTGCGGTATTAACAATGTGGCCACCCAGAGAAAGTTGTTAGCTCAGCCAACATTGACTTTTCAACAGGCCATTCAAATAGTATTGTCCTGAGAGAGCGCAGAACGAGGAGTGCAGGAGATACAGGGAATGGAAGTGCATGCCTTGGGGCGCAACCCCTTCCGTCTGAAAAAGTCCCCCCGCACTCCTGCGGTACCTTGGGCGAGACATTCCTCCCAGAAGGGAGCCTTCTCCAGAACCAATGGATGAGGAGCCATGTCCGTGTCAGACTTGTAGGCGCCAACACCGTCGCGGACGCCGGTCCTGGGGGCGCCAGAGGTGCTGTCGTTCTGACCAAAACTGGGACCAGCCCGGGGGCTGTACCTTCCATGTGGATGAACCTGCGGCGACTACTCCTGAGGACGTGGAGACGGAGGATGACTGCCTGCAGCTGCATTGTGTGGCAGCTCCCCGTGTGGCCCCCATTAAGGTGACAGTACGGGTCAATAGTCACCCGCTTGAGATGGAGTTGGACACTGGCGTAGCGGTCTCCGTGATCGCCCAGAGGACGTTCGACCGCATCAAGCAGGGTATACAGACCCTTACATTAGCCGACACACAGGCCAGGTTGGCCACCTACGCGGGGGAACCATTGGACATCGCAGGAACTATGATGACCCCTGTTGTTTATGGACGCCAGGTGGGTCGTTTCCCACTTATCGTGGTGCGCGGCCATGGGCCCAGCCTGTTGGGTCGGGACTGGTTGCGCCATTTGCGGTTGCAGTGGCAGCACATCCTCCAAACAGTTTCTGGAGGGTTGACTGAGGTACTAGGACGACACCCAGATGTATTTCAGCCTGGTTTGGGGAAAATAAAAGGGGCCGTAGCCCGTATCCAAGTTGAACCAGGAGCCACGCCGCGCTATTTCCGGGCACGCCCGGTGCCTTGCGCCTTGCTCGAGAAGGTAGAAGGGGAGCTCACTCGTTTGGAAACTTTGGGTATTATCAGGCCCGATCGTTTCGCTGACTGGGCAACACCAATTGTACCTGTAATGAAGCCAGATGCCACAGTTCGCTTGTGCGGCGACTATAAACTTAGTGAATATGGCTTCCCGACTCGACCAATATCCAATGCCTTGCATAGAGGATCTCTACGCAAAGCTTGCAGGTGGACTCTCGTTCACAAAATTAGATATGAGTCACGCCTACCGACAGTTGGAGCTGGACCCTGCCTCCCGACCATATGTAACGGTTAATACACACCGGGGCCTGCATGAATATACACGTTTGCCCTTTGGAGTATCCTCTGCCTGCGCTATTTTTCAACGCGTTATGGAGGGCATGAGAGGTTTACCGTGTGTCGCTGTCTACTTAGATAATGTTTTAATCACAGGGACGTCGGAGCAGGAATATTTGGAAAATCTGGAGGCTGTCCTTAGACGCTTTTCGGAGGCTGGAGTCCGTTTATGTCGCACAAAGTGCGTCTTTCAGGCGAAGGAAGTAGTCTACCTGGGTTATCGGGTGAACCGTGAAGGTTTGCACCCCATTGCAGAGAAGGTGTGCGCGATTCAACAGGCCCCCGCCCCGACTGACACTTCGCATCTTCGTTCTTTTCTCGGCCTCGTAAACTATTACGGGAAGTTCTTCCCCAATCTGGCAACGATGCTGGCCCCGTTGCATCTTCTGCTAAAGAAAAATCACACCTGGGTTTGGAGTCAGCCGCAAGAAACCGCTTTCCGGCGTGTAAAACAACAATTGTCGTCGTCTGGGTTACTAACCCACTATGATCCTGGAAAGCCTTTGCTCGTCACGTGATGCATCCCCGTATGATATTGGAGCTGTCCTGTCCCACAAGACCTGTCCCACAAGATGGAGAACGGGGCCGAGCAGCCGATAGCTTTCGCCTCCCGCACATTAACTGCAGAGGAAAGAAAGTACGCGCAGATCGAGAAGGAGAGCCTGGCAGTGGTCTTTGCGGTGAAACGTTTCCACCAGTACGTGTATGGCCGCCATTTCACTATCATGACTGATCATAAGCCTCTGCTGGGACTTTTCCAAGAGGATAAGCCAAGACCGCCCATTGCTTCTGCACGGATCCAGCGCTGGGCTTTGTTGCTCGCTGCACACGATAATTCTCTGGAGCACAAACCAGGAACGCAGATAGCGAAGGCCGACGCACTGAGCCGATTGCCTTTATCGACCGGCCCCATGTCGACCCCCACGACCGGTGAGGTGGTTGCAACCCTAAATTTTATGGACACCTTGCCTGTCACGGCATCACAGATCCGTGAGTGGACCCAGACGGAGCCAGTCCTGTCAAAGGTTCGACACATAGTCCTGTATGGTGGGCAGCATAGACAGCTCCCAGGCGAGTTGCGGGCATTTTCCTCCAAGCTGTCAGAATTCAGCGTGGAAGATGGCATCCTCTTGTGGGGGACGCATGTGATTGTCCCGGAAAAAAGACAGGAGCTGATACTAACAGACTTGCACAATGGGCATCCAGGTGTGACCAAAATGAAAATGTTGGCCCGGAGTTATGTTTGGTGGCCAGGCCTCGACGCCGACATTGAGAAGGTGGCCCAAAATTGCTCCATTTGTCAGGAGCATCAGAAGCTTCCGCCGGCCGCGCCCCTACAGCACTGGGAATGGCCAGGGCGGCCTTGGGCACGCTTGCATGCGGATTTCGCCGGCCCTTTTCAAGGATCCATGTTCCTTTTATTAATCGACGCCCAGTCTAAATGGCTAGAGGTGTATAAGATGCGAGGCACAACGTCCTGCGCAACAATTGAGAAGATGCGTTTGCCTTTTAGTACACCCGAGGTGCTGGGCATGGATAGCGGCACGCCATTCACCAGTGAGGAGTTTGCGAGGTTCATGAAGATGAACGGCATACGCCATATCCGCACTGCCCCTTACCACCCGGCTTCAAATGGGTTGGCGGAGCGCGCAGTGCAGACATTCAAACGAGGCCTAAAGAAGCAGTCTTCCAGGTCACTGGACACGAGACTGGCTCGCTTTTTGTTTTCGTATAGGACCACCCACCATGCGGTGACTGGGGTAGCTCCAGCAGAACTCAATGGGCCGGAGACTTCGCACCCGCCTTAGTATGGTTTTCCCGGACATTGGCGCAAAAGTACACCGCACACAAGAACGGCAGGGACAGGGTTTTTCTCGGCATCGTCCGATTCGGTAGTTTGCGCCCGGTGACCCAGTGTTCGTTCGCAATTTTGCTGGTGGTGCCCAGTGGGTCCCTGGTGTAATCTTTCGCCAAACGGGCCCTATATCTTACCAGGTGCAAGCCCAGGGTCGCCTCCAGCACAAACATGTAGACCACATTTGGTCCAGAAGACTATCCCTTCCAAAGATTCCCCGCCCCCGGAGCTTATTTCTACAGCCGCAGAGACCAGAGACAAGGGAAGGTAGTCCTCTCAATCTCCCTCTGGTGCCTCACTCAAAGCCTGCGCAGGTCGTTACAGAACCGCATGGAGATAGAGACGCTGAGATGACCGAGGCAGCAGACTCTGACTCCGAGATGGAGACACAGGACGCATCAGAGGGGGAATCCTCGGGCCCACGGGCCGTGGATGTACAACCGTTACGCCGTTCATCACGGAAGCGCCGGTCTCAGTCTCGTTACACGCCGCCCGATCCAGCGCCTTGGGCAAATGGTGTCCGGCCTGCGGCAAAACAAGTCCAACGCCATCCTTCGCCAGGGTTTTCGGTGGATTCCTTGGACTTTGGGGGGGGGGGGGGGGGGGGATGTTATAACCTGCCTGCTTACCATTGGCTGGGGACTAATGACAATCCCACAAAACACCACTATATGAAAATTACCTGACAGTCTTATATATTAATAATGTGATGCACGATCAATCACTACTGAAGCGAGATTGTAGTCCAATTGAAGGCTTTAATGAACAAGTAGTTACTCCAGCCGCTCCGGTACAGAATGACTGCTGTGGGTGAAACACAGACTCTTATGCTCTGCCTGCCCTGCTGGGCGGAACCAGCAGGCAGGTTGTACCAATCATACTACAGTATAAGGTACATCCCACCTAGGTACTGCAATAACCCTAATATAGCCTACCACATAATGTTGTATAATAATGACAAAATGCCCAGGGCTGAGAAAGGGTTTGAAGTTAACTTCCCCACCCCTCAGTTCTGGACAGGATATTGTTGGAAGTGGGGTATAAAGTGTAAAACATTCTGCAACAAGACACCAAACCCTGCATTTGTACCTGCCACCATTTTCACGTAGTTCAATTGGGAACCTTTATTAAACACAATGGGTTTCCAAGATCTTGGGTAACCTGCCAACTAAATGGAGTAGTCATCCCAAGCAGCTAAATGCTTTTCAGGGCACTCTTTTTGAGCAAGGAAGAGCAGGTGTGCTTTCCCACAACCCACCCCAGCCCTATTTTGACCTCTCTCCTCGCTGTCACATGCCAAACTTGGGGCTAACGTTGCGTAATTTCAAGAAGGAATTATCATAGAATTTACAGTGCAGAAGGAGGCCATTCAGCCCATCGAGTCTGCACCGGCTCTTGGAAAGAGCACCCTACCCAAGGTCAATACCGCCACCCTATCCCCATAACCCAGTAGCCCCACCCAACACCAAGGGCAATAAGGGCAATTTATCATGGCCAATCCACCTAACCCGCACATCTTTGGACTGTGGGAGGAAACCGGAGCACCCGGAGGAAACCCACGCACACATGGGGAGGATGTGCAGTCTCCGCACAGACAGTGAACCAAGCCAGAATCGAACCTGGGACCCTGGAGCTGTGAAGCAATTGTGCCATCCACAATGCTACCGTGCTGCCCCATTTTTTTTTAAATTGCTGTCCCGCATATCCTGGGGACTTGGTATTTGCATTTTATTGGATTTGCCCATGCTTGCCTTCCAGTACACCTTTTATTGATGAGCACACATAGATTATCATAGAATTTACAGTGCAGAAGGAGGCCATTCAGCCCAACTAAACTAGAATTAGATATAGCTCTAGGGGCTAAAGGGATCAAGGGATATGGAAGAATGCGTGGTCAGAACTTGATGATCAGCCATGATCATAATAAATGGCAGAGCAAGCTCGAAGGGCCGAATGGCCTCCTCCTGCTTCTATTTTCTATGTTCCTCCCCACCACCCCAGCTAGCGTTAATAAGAAAGCTCTCTTTGCTTTCATTGGCAATCCAGCTAAAGCCCACACCCAAATAAAATCACAGTAACTGAGATCAATTTGAGACCCACATATTAGAAACATTAACGAGCAATATAGAGCTTTTCATTGAGATGGGGAAGAAGGACTGAAAGACATTTTCAGATATTTGTGAGATAGCCAAATGGTGCTGATCACCAGGGATAAGCTGGAATTCAACTGTGATTCAAGCTGGAATGTCCAGATCCTCATGAGCCAGACCTAAGGCTACTTCTATTACTCCCACTGGAGGGGATGGCAGCAGTTATAACTGGGACAGCAGTAGCAAACCATCAAGCTCTAGCTGCAGCCTATGTTGGGGCCTTGCGCTGTATTTTCGCAAAGTCAGGAATGGAGGTGGGGGAATGGGAACCGAAAATATCGGCACTGACCAATGTGTCAACCTTGGGACGGCAGCACAGCCCACTTTATGGAGGCTAGTTCTGGGCCTTGGAAAATTGACCACACCCATGACTTGAACAGGCAATTAGACTCATTAGGAGACTTTTTAAAGATATGTTTAAGATTTTCTCGTTGACCTCCAGTTTCCCAAAGTGATAGGGGAGCAAGTCAACTGTCTAAACTTGGGCATACAATGGCAGGCTTGAGTACCAGTGCTCCTGACAAGGCCCAAATCCTTCCTACCTGCCCGGGGACCACCAACACTCACACCACCTTCACATGATGGCTTGGCGGCTTAAATTTCTGTGTTTCTTTTTCATCTAAAGTCTTTAAAAACTGGCACCTTCTTGTTAAGGCACCCTCCCAGTTACTTACATTGTACTGCAGCTCCTCTGAATCTGAAAGGCCTCTGATTGGCCCTCCAGCTTTGGGCGTCCGTCCACCACCAGTAATTACTCAAAGAACCCATCTCTCCACCAATTACAGGCTCACTTAATTAAAAATATTAACTTCAAATAGTTTCCTCCAGGTGTCAAAAACCAGCCAAGCTCCTGTTTGCCACCTGCTGTGACGAAAATCTAATCCCACACAGGTCTAGCACTATTTCATTATGCACAAAGAGAGGTAATAATTTACATCGCTGAACATCTTGGATACAGCTAGACTTAGACCCTAGATTTTAGGCCAAATGTTAGTAAATTCTATTGCAGAAGGATGTCATTTTCCCTCATATAACACCATCACTGTCCTATCATCACCTTCCCATAGATTGAGTTTTCTATTGGATTTCCTGCCTGGCAGCGATCCAACCTGTCAATCTAACTACTCATCAGGCAGGAAATGGAATTAAAAAATGATAAGTTCCTGCTGTTAAATTGGTTTCCAGCCTTGCAACTTCCCCATAAATATCAGAGTCCCTGATTTTCCAATCTGAGTTTCCTGTGAGCACTAAAGTAGGTGATCAGTTTAATGGGTGGTAAGTAGATATCACTATATATTTAAAAAGGAAAATATAGAATAAAAACAGGCGAAAGCGCCATATGAGATGTTTTCCATATGAGATGTATTGCAGACAATACTGAATCAAGACCTTTACTCCAATTCCTTATTTACTGCCCTGTACATCTTGGAGAGTTGCATCATGTATAATTGATGTGCACTTAGGATAATTTCAATGGTTCAGAGAAGCTTTGAGTACTTTCTTGCTGAGATAATTTAAGACAATATTGGCAGCACAGAAACCTCCTCTCCTCTCAAAGTACATGGTGCATTTCATCAATAAAATTGTTCATCATTTAAGTGCTTAGAAAGTTCATCCACTGCACTTCTTTAAAAATATTCTCCTTCATATCTGTAACTTCCTATTCACCTGTAATCTGCCCATTTCTAACTTACGGGCAAAATGTTATAAGTACTTAAAAACAAAGATTTTCATAAATTCTCTTATCATCTGCTCCCTCCAATAACTTTCATGTTTTGTTTGGACGCTAATTTTGCTATTTTCAAGTAAAGCAACAAACTGAATGTGATTTCAGCAAAGTTAGGGCCCCATAGAATAAAAGGGGCAAAGGAACCATGGATATGAAATTGCTTACGTGACAGTAAGGATTGTTTTTCGGACTGGAGGGAGGCAACAATGGTATTCCCCAGGGGTCGGTACTCTCTGCTTTTCAATATATAAATTAATGGCTTGGGCTCAGTGCACAGGGCAAATTTGAAAATTTGCAGGTGACACAAAACTTGGAAGCATCGTGAACTGTGAGGAAGATGGTGATGGAGTTCAAGAGATACAGGTGGCTGGTGGAATGGGTGGACACGGGACTGATGAAACTTAATGTAGACAAGTACAAATTGATACATTTTGGTTGGAGGAAGGGGGTAGGCAATGTAAACTAAAGGGTACAATTCCAAAGGGAATGCAGAAACCAAGTGGCCTGGAGGTATTTGTGCACACATCACTGATGGTGGCAGGACAAAGCAGTTAAAGAAACATAAAGGATCCTGCATGGGCTTTATAATTAGGGCTTAATTTTTCTAGTATCAGGGAAATCCCCCCACCAGAACCATAAGCTGGTTGACCCCACTTTGGCAAGCAGCTTATTGCTGGCAGTGGCCAATTAAGAGGCCATTGTCAGGGCTGCCAAGCAAATAAGGACTGTCCCACTCCCAAGAGCGGTGATCATTTCAGAGGCTGTACACATTGGAGGGAGGAGTGGGTAAAGTGGAGTATCAGCAGTGCCATTGCCATGCTGCTGGGGCCAAACCATGAGTCTTTGAGTATGCATAAAGTAGGAGTTCCCTCCAGAACTCACTGGGAGATCAACAGATTTCACCCAGCAGTCTCCCCATGCAACATGGGCAAGGTGCCCAAGGGGCAGGAAGTTTGTAATTGGCTATGTAAACAGCCTAACTGGCCACCAGGCAGGCAGCCATATTGCAACATTTCCCATGTGGTGGGAGGAAGACATTGGACACCCCGCCGATGCCTTCCCCTGCCAATTTTCCAGCACGCAGCCTTCCAGCCATCCTCCATAAAATTCTGAGGCCTGTACTATTAGAGGTCACAAACTGAAATTCTAAAGTACAAAATGCAGACACACATATATTAAGCTTAACCAGAGGCTTTTACCATGGCTCTATGTGGTCACTCTTTATATATGTTGGACTAGGAGCTAGCCAGTTCATCATCGGAGCTGGCTGATTTCCTACTCTCCAACAAGTTATCATAGTGCAGTACAACAACTGCAACATATATTTGTACAGCATCTTTAATGTAATGAAATGTGTCAAGAGTATCACAGGAGTATCATAAATTAGTGTGTGACACTGAGCCACATATAAAGATATTTGGTCTGCTGAGCAAAGGCTTGGTCACAGAGATAAGTTTTAAGAAGTTTTAAGTTTTAAGACTAAATGGAGGAATGTGAGGTGGAGAGGTTTTTGAGGAAATACCAGAGCTGACAGCTGAGGCAACCAATGGTGGAGAAACTTCCCGTACCAGCTTCCCCGAACAGGTGCCGGAATGTGGCGACTAGGGGCTTTTCACAGTAACTTCATTTGAAGCCTACTTGTGACAATAAGCGATTTTCATTTCATTTTCATTTTTCAACTACAATTGGGAATGCATGAGCGGCTAGAATTAGAGGATCAGATATCTGAGAGTTATGGGGTTGGAGAAATGGAGGGTTAAGCCTATGGAAGAATATGAAAACAAGGAAAAGAACTTTAATCTCAATACATTGTTTAACCAGGGCCCAATGTAGGTCAATGAGCATGGAATGATAGTGGAATGAGGCACGTCAGCAAAGCTTTGGCTGTCCTCAAGTTTACAGACAGTAAAATGTAGGTGGCTAGCTAGCACACCATTGGAATAGTCGAGTCTAGAGGTGATGAAAGCATGGATGAGGGTTTGAACCTCAAATGAGCTGAGATAGGGATAAACAGTTGAGACTGTTGTAGAGGTAGAAATGGGAGGTCTTAGGATGGCAAGAACAGACAGCAACCAAGCTTTCTTGTAAGTTTAAAATCAAAGGAAGAATAAATGTTTATTTTTCATAACACCTGAAATGTAAACACAACAAATACCCACTTTCCAAACACAAAGACATTCACACACAGGAAAGGTAGATTTCTAAAGATATAACACACACTTAGATATCTAACAGAATTAAAAGGTCAATTGTTCACAAAGTCCTAAGATGGTGGTTGAAAAGTTGCAGGTCTGAAGAATTTTCTCTCAATTCACTAGAGATATGAGGTTGGAAGTTTCTGTTTGTTTCAGATGAAATTATGGTCATGCCCCAGTAAAGAAATATAATCTTGCAAGCAAATCAACTGGACCTCTTTTCACTTCTGAAGGTGGCTTTTGAGGAAGATTCGTCCTTGTACTGGGTGGAAGATGGATTCCCTCTAGCTATCATATCGCAGTCTAACCAGCTAGGCTGCACATTTGTACTCATAAAATATGGGTTGTCTCTTCATCTAGCTCCAGTTACATGATGACAGTATCAAAGTTTTCCATTGTCCATCCAATGTGTTGAAGCAGATATAATTGACACAAATGGGGGAATGTTTGATATCGCATCAACATTCCAGCTATGATTGCCCTCCTGAATGATTTTATTTGAAATCCTATCTTCATGATGCTGGTAGATCTACCAACCATTGTCATTTTAATTTGCTTCCATTGAAATGTTGAGGGATAGTCAATCAGCACCCGAGAAGGCCATTTTCATGTTTAAGTAACTTCCCAGAGATATGTTCAGACATGCCTGTGTTTATTTGTCCTGAAACCACACAATAAGTCACATAACTTTCTGGAGTCTGTTTTGAAAGTACAAATTGCTTTTTAAAAGTAAAATGTCTATCTCCCAATATGTTTTATGGGCATATGTCTTGATTTTAACAATTCAGAAGCTCATTTCAGGTTCAAATGTGCCACCAAGGATGAAAAATAGCGGTGATGGGGAGATGTCTCTCATCAAAGAGAGAGATACGACAGCCATCTAACGGTTCCAAGAGATCTGTTCATGGCCAAGGGAAGGAGAATCACTGGAATGATGGCAGATTTTAAAAAACTGAGGAAAGCACCGGTATAGTTAGTTAAGTTATTACTTAACAAAGTAAAGATACGGGAACCATTGGAAGCTGGCAGTAACTCTGGATTTTTTGCTACAAGGACTGTAATTCTATGGAGAGCCCTATGCGTGATAAATATGAAAGGAGAATGTTCCTCTCCATGGTTTTAAGTATAACTTGCTTTAAAAAAAATGCTTTGTCAATAGTGTTTTAGTTATTTGTTTCAGTAAAAATAAAAAATCGACAATCTTGACATGCCATTCTTTCAACTATTAACTAAACGTTTGAACTATTTTTAAATGTTATCAGATTAGGCTAAATACAGAAACCCACAAATGTGGGTGGATGTAATTCAGTGAGGGTATGGCACGTTCCACATGACTATTGGCCATGCACAGGGGAGTTAAAAAAACAAATACACGATATTTCACAATTACCTTCTAATATTTTAGTCGCTATCTTAAAAGTAATATCTTAAATTTTAAAAACATTCCAGCTCTCATTCTGTTTAACAAATGTCCCCGGGAAGGTTGAGCAACCCATTTATATGACATCTGTAAAATAGGTTTCTCCTAGCTAGTTGTGACTTCTTTCATTTCTCCATCTTTGCTTGCTTGTTTTGGTAAAAGATGACTTGAGCTGTGATGTTTAATCTATTGAGCCGTTCATATGGCTTGGTGTCACTTTTATTTCTCTCAAACTATTCAGGCCAGAGTTTTTGCGATTCAAAATATTACCCTTGGGCTAACAAAATATGAGAAGGTGGTAAAGGAATATTTTCTGTGTTCATTATTTTAAATGTACTTCCTAGATTGGATATATATTTACTCAATTTTTGACCTTACAACAACAGGAATCGAAACAGATAGCTTAGAATACCTTCATTGTCAGGATGCTGAATTCAATCCAACAATAAAAAAGTAAAACTAGAGATTTATTATTTATATTTGTTCTGCTGTCTACTTTACTTATGTTTCATTGTAGCGTCTGTAGGGATATTTATTTAATTATACACATTTTAGCTGCAATAAATGTAAGTCTATTTATTCAGGGGTAATATTTCTTTACTATATTACATCAGGAAGAAAATCAATAATATTCAAAGATGCTAGTCCAATACAAATCATTTCCATATCCTTCACACATCCTCTATATAGGTGTAATGCTTTCATTGAGCATCATATACCTTGGTAATTACAGGTCCCAAAATGCCCATTACCAGCCTGAATGGAACAAGATACACTGATGAGCATATCAAGGGCAGAAATAGAGAATGAAACAGCAATATCAATTAGATGTTTTCATAAATGTTAGCAGCTCTGATTTTGTACGTTCAACTTTTTTTAAAAAACTATAACAGCACTGCGATATTTTATAATAGATTGAAAAAACAATACTATAAAATCAGAGCAAAATAATTCCTTCGTTTCTTCACTGCCCAACAGCATTATTGTCCTCAGTCAAAGGATCTCAGACATAAAATCATAAAAGCTGCGGAACACACAGCTATTCCGTCTATTGCAACTGCAAGGGGCAGCTGCTCAACTGAGCCTACCTACCTACTCACACACTATTTTGCATATCCTTCCCAATCAGTGAAATTCACTGGCAATCATTTCTTCACCTTTGACCATATTTTGGTGTGTTCTAATATAAACAAAACAGATTAACACCCGAGTAAAAATATCACACATTCATAGAACCAAAAAAATGATTACAGCACAGAAGGAGGCCAATCAACTTGTCACGTCCATGATGTTAGTTCTTTGCAAAAGCAACTCAGCTAGTCCCACTCACTCACCTTTTCTCCATATCCCTGCATTTTCTTTTGTTTTTCAAGTGCTTATCCAATTGCCTTTTCCCATCACAGAGGAAAAGTAGTGCAGGCATATTAAACACTCCTCCATGAACTTCATCAGTCAGGAGTCCCACCATTACCACTGGTACCATGAATCCTATCCGTCACTAATCTGCAATGTTTAAGTGTTTATGTTTCTATGTAGAAATTATAGGGGATGGTTTAGCACAGTGGGCTAAATAGCTGGCTTGTAATGCAGAACAAGACCAGCAGCGCGGGTTCAATTCCTGTACCGTCCTCCCCGAACAGGTGCCGGAATGTGGCGACTAGGGGCTTTTCACAGTAACTTCATTGAAGCCTACTTGTGACAATAAGTGATTACTATTATTATCCATAGCCATTTCCGAACAACCCTCTACCACCAGCAACCCCCAAGCGGAAAGTTAGTAAAGATCAAGGAAATTCCAGCTCTGAATTACAGATGTTACTTGTAGATTAGATCAAATTTTTTATGCAACAGCGACAAAGCAGCACATTTTTCCAATTATCATAGAATTTACAGTGCAGAAGGAGGCCACTCGGCCCATTCAGTCTGCACCGGCCCTTCGACCCTACCCAAACCCACACCCTATTCCCGCAACCCAGTAACCCCAACCCACCTTTTTGGACACTAAGGGCAATTTAGCATGGCCAATCCACCTAACCTGCACAACTTTAGACTGAGGGCGGAAACCAGAGCACCCGGAGGAAACCCACGCAGACACGGAGAGAACGTGCAGACTCCGCACCGACGACCCAAGCCAGGAATCAAACCTGGGACCCTGGAGCAGTGAAGCAACTGTGCTAACCACTGTGCTACAATGCTGCCCACTGCTACCGTGCTGCCCAATTACTTCAGCTTGTATTTCATTCACCTAATTCCTGCTAGGACTACTTCTGGTAACCTGTTATCCACCTGGCACATGCAGAATGGTGACCCAGGATCACAATCTGGATCCCCAGCAAATGTCCTCCCATTCCGTCCATATTATTACTGCTTCTTAGAGCCACCTTGGGGGAAAAAGCGGTTGGTCCAGTGAGCTGCACTAGCAGCCATGAAGTCTACCATGAGTGTGAGGCACTGTAGTATCTTCCTTGCCCCTCACACAAGCTCACAGTGATTTACCTTTTGCAGACATCAGTCTTTGTTAAAAATATGTGCCTGAGCGGAGCACATAGAAGAAAGCCAAGCAAAGGAATTGCACACCCTTGCAATGGAGCCCACTGAACTTCCTGAACCTGATACTCCTCGCTGAACTCCATCCAGGTAATTTGCTACCCTCAAAAGCAAGGAAGGAGAAAATCTGTTTTCTGTCAGATTAAACCACATGACTGCTTCATTCTTGATAAAGCAGAGTTGTTTACTGCACAACGTATTGCATCTGTGAGGCATTCAAGCCATCTTTAAATATTATGGAGACCCATATAGGGTCTATCACAGCTGCAGCCTGTCTGTCCTATCAAACTCTCCCAGGGTCCTGCAGCTTCACTCATGGAAGTCAACTTCACCCCCTTTGACTGTGAGCAGCCTTTAGCTTCACAGCTGAAGGCTATCTCAAAGGAGGGATTAAGAAGTGGAGGCTAACGATGTGCCAGAATGTACAGGAGGCGATGGTCATTCAATGAGTTGACATACAGCATATGCCGCAGAAGACCTGTGCCATATCCTCGCAGAAATGGCACCATGTGGAGGAGGACATCCGTTCACAGGTCACTGCAGCCCTCAATTTCTATGCCACCGGGTCATTGGAGGGCTCATACGAGGACCAGTGTGGCATTTCGCAATCATCAGCCCATAGATGCATCCGGGAGGTGACGGATGCTCTGTATGCCCGGGCATGCAACTATATCATATTTGACCTGGACCAGGCCCAACAATAAGCCAGGGCTGCAGGATTTGCCACCATTGTCATAGTGCCCCAGCTCCAAGGAGCCATCAATGGCACGCATGTCGTCCTGTGAGCACCGGGGCATCAAGGAGTGTTTCATATTAACAGGAAGGAGTTCCACTCGCTGAATGTCCTAATCCTGTGCGACTCCACTTAAGGATGTGTGACTGCATGCTATCCTGGATGTGTGCATGACGGTTACTTCCTGGGGCATTCGGAGATCCCCAGTGTCTTCGAGGACCACCCTAGGATGATGTCTCATGGGGGACAAGGGATACCCGCTGTGGACATGGCTGGTGATGCCAGTGCAGAGGCCTGAGACTGAAACGGAGGCCCGTTAAAATGAAGTTCACTCTGCCACCTGTGCTGTCATTCAGCGGTACTTTGGGTTGTTCAAAATGAGGTGCCGCTGCCTGGACTGCTCTGGCGGGACTCTACAGTACAGCCACCAGAGGGTCTCCTGCTTTGTGGTGGTTTGCTGTGCCCTCCATAATCTGGCACAGCAGCGGACGATGAGCAGGAGGAGGATCGACAAGCGGCCTCGTCTGAAGAGAAGCACCATGAAGGGCTGGAGGATGAGTCCAAGGAGGAGCCGGAGGATGGAGGACAGGTGACATGCCTGGCGGACGAGGGAGGCCTTCATGGTCTCCAGATTCACATGAGAAGATGCTATGTGTCCATCAGGTCTATCCCCCATCCCACCCCCCCACACATCACACCGCCCCTTCCCCGATCTCCATGTTCACACTTCCCATGGCTTCTGTAACATCACTCATGGGTGATGGGCCTGTGTTGGCACTGTCAGCAGGTCTCCATACGGACAGGAGAGTGATCACTTGCTGTGAGGAAAGCTCTGGTGTTCCTCAGGTTCTGATTAATTCTGCCTCCTCTTTCTGCTGACAGCGCGCTCACACCCATCCTCAAGGTGGAGTTTGCACTGGAGGCTTTTGATCTTGAATCACCGAGCCGAAGGGAGGTGGAGGGTGGGGGACCAGGGAGAATGGGGGAGGGAGCAGTTGAGGATGTGGGCAGACCTGCTATGAAGATTAAAATGACAGAGGCTTCACATGTTTCAAGTGTGAAATGGTTTACTGGTGAACATTTTAATGTGACAGATTTCCATTCCCCCTAGCTACAGATAGTGACCTCACCAGTGCCCGCTCAGTGTTCTTTACTCTTCTTCATCCTCCGTGGTCTAGTGCGATGCCGAGGTGTCTCCCCAGGATTTCAGAGGTGGATGTCATAATATATACCAGTTTATCATGGTGCAAACACACACTGATGGACACACAGTGGGACCAATCAACATACACAACACCGCAGCCAATCACCAGTGAGAGCACACGCACTATAAAGACAGGGGGCATCAGAGTTCCCGCTCATTCGAGTTGTAGCTAGCTAGGAGGACAGAGCTCACAGCCTGCAACATAGACATTCACCATGTGCTGAGTGCATCGACTGGTTAGAACAAGGCAGAGGTCTTTAGTTAAAGCTAGTATCGTATTTGCCCACAGTTCAAGTATGTTTAAATAGTTAACCTTTTAATAAAATAGTGCTGCACTACTTCAAGTGTTGGTGACCTGTACGTGATCCAGAACACCCAACACATCATATGATACCAGGAGAGGTTGCATACTAGCACTTCTTACACCTACCTGCAAGTGATCTGCCTTCCGACAGCATTCAGTCATCCTGCAACATAATTCATATTCATAGAATTTACAGTGCAGAAGGAGGCCATTCGGCCCATCGAGTCTGCACCGGCTCTTGGAAAGAGCTCCATACCCAAGCCCACACATCCACCCTATTCCCATAACCCAGTAACCCCACCCAACACTAAGGGCAATTTTGGACACTAAGGGCAATTTATCACGGCCAGTCCACCTAACCTGCACATCTTTGGACTGTGGGAGGAAACCGGAGCACCTGGAGGAAACTCACGCACACACGGGGAGAACGTGCAGACTGCGCACAGACAGTGACCCAAGCCGGGAATCGAACCTGGGACCCTGAAGCAATTGTGCTAACCACTATGCTACCGTGCTGCCCGTGATAGTGACCTCACCAGTGCCCACTCAGTGTTCTTTACTCTTCATGGACAACATCTGCCCACCGCCGCCGCTCCGCATCGCCGGCAACCTCGGGGCCAACTGGAAGATTTTCAAACAGCGCTTCCAGCTCTTCCTCGAAGCCACGGACAGGGAGGCGCCTCGGATACCAGGAAGATTGCTCTTCTCCTCTCCACGGTCGGGGACCATGCCATCCACATTTTCAACTCTCTCACCTTTGCAGATGACGAAGACAAGACGAAGTTCAAGACGGTTCTCCTCAAATTTGACACTCACTGCAGCGTAGAGGTGAATGAAAGTTTTGAACGCTACGTGTTCCAGCAGCGTTTGCAAGGTAAGGATGAACCTTTCCAATCCTTTCTAACGCACCTCCGCATCCTTGCGCAATCTTGCAGCTACGGGCCCACCTCCGACTCCATGATACACGACCAGATCGTTTTCGGTGTTCAGTCGGACCCCCTACGCCAGCAGCTCCTCAAAGTAAAGCAACTCACCCTAGCGACCGCCATCGAGATCTGTGTCCTACATGAAAATTCCACCAGTTGGTACTCCCATATGCAAGCGGCTGAAACGGCGCGGCAAGGTCCCCACGAGGCGGAACGGGTCCAAGAGATTGAGCACCTCCAGGGCCTCAGCCTGGATGAGGGCGGCCATTTCGCGCACACCCGCGCTTGTACGCACCAAACGAGGGGATGGCAACGTGGAGGAACGTAATGTGCAGGCGCGCACCACGCATGCGCAGTGGCGCAGCGAACGTGCTGACGTCACGACGTGCGGCAACTGTGGCTCCACCCATTTAAAGCGGCAATGCCCCGCAAAATCTCGACAATGCCTACTATATTGAAGACTTGGCCACTATGCTGCCTTCTGTCGAGCAGCTCAGCCTTCCAATTCATATCGCTTCAGCCAGCCTCGCAGGAATGTTCGGGCAATTCAACCCACGGTCACAGAGTCCGATTCCAACCTCCCACACAGCAGTGACACCGAGGACCTGAAGGCACCTTTTCGAGTCGGTGTCGTAACGAAAAACAGGCTGTCCCCGAAGCAAAGACACCAGCTGCTGTCGGTATACAGCATCGATCCAGACGATGACTGGTGTGCTACCCTGACGGTCAACCGGTCCCAAATACGATTCCGCCTGGACACTGGTGCCTCCACCAATCGCATGGCATGGTCTGCTTTCCAAAGCCTTCGTGTCAAATCAACCATTCTTCCATCGGCCTGCCAGCTATTGGTCTACAATGGCAACATCATTCCTGCTACCGGTGTAGCCACCTGGGTTGGCCACTTCCCGACTTAAAATGGAGGTCCGCAAAGAATGCAGGGTAATTCAGCCAAGCCAGGAAAAACTAGCAGGTGCAAAGTCTCCTGTGTATTAGAACTTGCAGTAACCCAGACAGCACTGAAACTCACAGCCATCTGCATACTAATGAGCGATCCCTGGGAACAATTGAAACATGTAAGGTGAATAAGGCCAAGCCAGACTCCTCGGCGCCAGCAGGAGCCAAGACAAAGGAAGGCCAACGGACACTCTGGGAACGGCTCCAGAATTGGAGATATCGATCAAAGTGATCGGAATGTAGTCCAATCACTTGGAACCAGATACGGGGTCCGCCCTGAACGCCGCGAAGCCCCTGGGGACTATAAAGTAGAGTCCCCAAGTTCAGTTCGTCCTTCTTGGCAGGGTCACTCAGCAGCTCGAACCAACCCTTGACCGTGACCTGCCTAGCTGCCGCATCAACCAAGTAAGTCTCCAGTCAACGCATGCTACGAGATAGGCGTTCCTACCTACTAGTCCATACCAGCTTTGAATCCTGCAAAGTCAGAATCGAACGAAAGGCCATTTGTTCCCCTGACCTGGTGCGCCAGTTCCAAGCTAAGTATAGGCCTTTTAGTGTTAGAGATAGTCTAGTCAGTAGAGTTTTACGCATGAGTAGTGATTGACTGTGTATAATAAATGTATTTTGATTTGAATCTTATTAATTGGTGTATTGAGTTATTGATTAGCACTTGAACTTGAACCTCGTGGTGGTATCATAAAGATACCTGGCGACTCTAGAGCAAAGGTTATAGAAACAGAGCAAATTAAGTAAAGACACAACGAGCAACGAATTAAGAGCCAACCAAAGTTAGCAACACCGGCTCATGCCAACTCGAAGTGACGCACAAGTCACGAAAAGCCATCCTTCCTTTTGAGATTGTGGGCTCCTCGAAGGACTCTCTGCTTGGCGCACAGGCGTGCAAGCTGTTGAACCTCGTTCAAAGAGTTCACTCTCTCTCTCCCCTGATGACACGTCTGCCTTCCAGGATGCTGACTTCAGGGCGCAACTCAACGCCATCATCGACCAGCACCGCGACGTGTTCGAAGGCATGGGCACGCTCCCATATACTTACAAGATCCTACTCAAACAGAACGCCACGCCTGTGGTGCATGCACCTCGCAGAGTCCCAGCACCCCTCAAGGACCGCCTCAAGCAGCAGCTGCAGGACCTCCATGACCAAGGAGTGATCTCCAGAGTTATGGAACCAACCGACTGGGTCAGTTCCATGGTGTGTGTAGAAAAGCCTTCCGGCGATCTCAGAATCTGCATTGATCCAAAGGATCTGAATCGTAACATAATGAGGGAGCATTACCCAATCCCCAAGCGCGAAGAGATCACGTGCGAGATGGCTTGCGCCAAGCTCTTCACCAAACTTGACGCCTCGAAAGGATTCTGGCAAATTCAACTAGACAGATCCAGCAGGAAACTGTGAGCTTTTAAAAGGCCTTTTGGCAGATATTGTTACAACCGGATGCCGTTTGGGATCATATCAGCGTCAGAAGTATTCCACAGCATCATGGAACAAATGATGGAAGGCATTGAAGGTGTTCGCGTCTATGTCGATGACATAATCATTTGGTCCACCACCCCACAGGAGCATATCAGTCGCCTCCAGCGCGTGTTCAAACGCATACGGGAGCAGGGCCTATGCCTCAACAGATCCAAATGCTCCTTCGGCCAGACGGAATTCAAGTTCCTAGGGGACCACATCTCCCAGTTGGGTGTGCGGCCGGATGCGGACAAGGTGGCTGCCATCACAGCCATGAAAAAGCCAGAGGACAAGAAGGCGGTACTCCGATTTCTGGGCATGGTCAACTTCCTAGGGAAGTTCACCCTTAACCTCGCCTCTCATATCACAGCTCTCAGGAACCTGGTCAGGAAGACGACAGACTTCCAATGGCTTCCTGCCCACGAGAGCGAATGGAGAGAACTTAAAACCAAACTTACCACGGCCCCGGTATTGGCCTTTTTTTGATCCAGCGAAAGAGACAAAAATTTCGACCGATGCCAGCCAATCTGGCATTGGGGCAGTGCTCCTGCAACGTGAGGAGGCCTCATCATGGGCCCCCGTTGCATATGCGTCACGTGCCATGATCCCCACGGAACAGCGCTACACGCAGATAGAAAAGGAGTGCCTGGGCCTTTTGACCGGTGTCGTCAAGTTTCATTATTATGTGTACGGCCTTCCCCAATTCACCGTCGAGACCGACCATCGCCCGCTGGTCAATATAATACAGAAAGACTTGAATGACATGACGCCTCGCCTCCAGCGCATTCTGCTCAAACTCCGGCGATACGACTTCCAGCTTGTATACACCCCGGGCAAAGACCAGATCATAGCCGACGCTATGTCCAGGGCAGTCAACACCCCGTGTGACCCAGCGGGATTTGTCTGCCAGGTTGACGCCCATGTGGCCTTCGTGGCCTCCAATCTACCTGCCACGGATGAACGCCTCGTCCAAATGCGCCGCGAGACTGTGGCTGACCCCCTGCTACAGCATGTCACGCGCCACCTAACAGACGGGTGGCTCAAGGGCCAATGCCCGCAGTTCTACAACATCAGAGACGATCTGGCAGTAGTCGATGGTGTCCTTCTGAAGCTGGACCGCATTGTTATCCCGCACAGCATGCGCCAGCTTGCCTTGGAACAGCTACACGAGGGCCATCTTGGCGTGGAGAAGTGCTGCCAACGGGCCCAAGAGGCAGTGTACTGGTCCGGCATCAATGACGACATCGCCAACACAGTGCTCAACTGCCCCCACTTGTCAGCGGTTCCAGCCGGCCCAACAACGTGACACCCTACAGCCCCATGAGTTGGTCACGTTCCCTTGGTCCAAGGTCGGCATCAACCTGTTCCGCGCGCTGGGCAGCGACTATGTTCTGATTGTAGACTATTTTTCAAACTACCCAGAGGTGGTACGTTTGCACGACATCACATCGTCTGCAGTCATCCGTGCCTGTAAGGACACCTTTGCTCATCACGGCATCCCACTCACTGTGATGTCGGACAATGGCCCCTGCTTCGCAAGCCAGGAATGGTCCAACTTTGCCAGGAGGTACAACTTTGTGCATGTGACATCCAGTCCCCGGTACCCCAATCCAATGGCAAAGCGGAGAAGGGCGTCCACATAGTCAAACGGCTCCTCTACAAGGCTGCCGATGCGGGATCCAACTTCTACCTCGCCTTGCTGGCCTATCGCTCGGCCCCACTGTCCACTGGCCTGTCGCCAGCCCAGCTGCTCATGGGTCGCACCCTGAGGACGACGGTGCCGTCCATTCACGTCCCAGACCTCGACCACGTTCCAGTCCTTCAACGAATGCAACTGTCTCGTGCACAGCACAAGGCGGCTCATGACTCCCGTGCAGCTGATCTCCCTGCTCTGGCTCCAGATAACAACGTCCGCATCCATCTTCCGGATGGTGGCTGGTCTGCAACCGCTGTGGTTCTTCGGCAGGTGGCTCCCCGCTCGTTCCTGGTTCATCTACCGGATGGTTCCATTCTGCGCCACAATCGACGTGCCCTTCGTCTCATTCCGCGCTCGCTACATGATCCTCCGCCAGTGCCACGCTCTCCTGTTGTCCCTGACCTGGACTATGCGGAGATTCCGGTTACTCTGCATCCTTCTCACTCTGACGCAGTCCAGCCCGTTCCTCAGCCGGTGGCTCCTGACCCACCCTTGAGGCGGTCAACCAGAATTCGTCGCCCACCTCAGAGACTTAATTTGTGAACTTTGTGCACTAATGGACTCTCTGGTTCTTCCGTTTAATCGTTCAAGTTCTTTGTATATAGCGTCATCTCGTTGTTTGTGTGACACACTTTTTTCTACACCAGGCACCTTCCCATATAAATAGCTTAGTTTTATGTACATAGTCCTGTAAATGTTTCGCACACACGTAGTCAGGAACATTCACCACACACTATTTATTGTCACGCAGGCACATTTTTTTATATAAAAGGGGGGATGTCATAATATACACCAGTATATCATGGTGCAGACACACACTGATGGACACACAGTGGGACCAATCAACATACACAACACCGCAGCCAATCACCAGTGAGAGCACACGCACTATAAAGACAGGGGGCATCAGAGTTCCCACTCATTCGAGTAGCAGCTAGCTAGGAGCACAGAGCTCACAGCCTGCAACACAGACATTCACCATATGCAGAGTGCATCAACTGGTTAGGACAAGGCAAAGGTCTTTAGTTAAAGCTGGTATTGTATCAACCCACAGTTCAAGTATGTTTAAATAGCTAACCTTCTAATAAAATAGTGTTGCACTACTTCAAGTGTTGGTGACCTGTATGTGATCCAGAACACCCAACACATCAGTTGAGGCATCCTGCTGCCTTCTGCACCCTGTGGCCTTTGATGCCCTTGGCGGTTGTCCTTTGGAGGGTCTGGAGCCAGATGGCCCGGGCGAATTATCAGTGTCACAGGCATCGCCATGCCATCCTGTTCTGCCCACTGGCCTTGCGATGAGCCAGTGTCAGGAAAGGAGATTCAGAAGGACTGGAGACCACTTTAGATGAAAGGCCTCCAGGAGGGACACCAGCATTCCCTCCTCCCTGAGGATGCCATGCAACCTTGGGTGACTCTATAGGGAGGAGGGGCAGCTCGAGTGAGCTCTAGAAGCATCTGAATCATTTTTCCCTGCCAGTATTAGAGGCTCACCATGATGACGACGCCCTCAGCGATGGTCCTCAGTGACTGGGCTATGCTCTGGAGTGCCTCGGCAATGTCCACTTGCGTCTGGGACACGTCTCTCATCGACTGGGACATGATGTCAAGGCCCTCAGCCATGGTCGTCACAGACTGAGCAACGCCTTGGACACATGTACTCCTGGTTCGGACATCGTACTCCAGAGTTTCCACTGCGGTCGCCACCCTAGCAGTTTTGGCCAGGGTGCCACTCAATGCTTGCACCATCTCCTGCACTTGAAGGCTTTGGGACTCCTCCAATCATAGAATTTACAGTGCAGAAGGAGGCCATTCGGCCCATCGAGTCTGCACCGGCTCTTGGAAAGAGCAAAGTCAACACCTCCACCCTATCCCCATAACCCAGTAACCTCACCCAACACTAAGGGCAATTTTGGACACTAAGGGCAATTTATCATGGCCAATCCACCTAACCTGCACATCTTTGGACTGTGGGAGGAAACCGGAGCACCCGGAGGAAACCCACGCAGACACGGGGAGGATGTGCAGACTCCGCACAGTGACCCAAGCCGGAACCGAACCTGGGACCCTGGAGCTGTGAAGCAATTGTGCTATCCACAATGCTACCGTGCTGCCCGTAATCAATCGGTCCTGCTGTTGCTGGGGTGTCACTGACACCCCTCTCCTGGATCTTACGGCTGTGTCCTATCATCTGTATCAGATCTGGGACTCTTTGTCCAGAGTCTCAGCATTTCCCTAGGACCCAGCTGAGTCCTGGGATCCAGCAGACCTGTGACTGCAGTCTCCCTTAGATTTTCCCACCTCCTGATATGCACCAGAAGATGTGTGGTTCTCACCAGATTGTGTCCCAGAGGCCTGACTGCTAATGTCGTCCGCTGGGGTGTGATAGCTGTGATGCATTGCAGGTGTTCTGATCGGAGCTCTCCGCAGAGGTGTTCTCTTGGGTGGCAGGGGGTGGCAGCAACTCCAGATGGCCTGGGCTCATCAGACGGTGATCCTGCAAGACAATGGATATGGGTTCAGTGAAAGGGGAAGATAATTGTGCGGGACATCAACAATTCACTTGAGGCAGGTCATCTGGATGAAGGTGCAGTGGATCCTCACTTTTCTGGCACAGGCCAACCTCTCAGTCGGTCATTTCTCTATCCTCGAGCAATCCTTCACCTCCAGCATCTTTTCCACTTGGGGTGAGGACTCGGATCCCTGGGATTCCACACCTCATCTTTGCCCTTTCCCTCTTATTTTGGACTATCTTCTCCTGCGGGGACAAAGAGAGGACATTGTGAGCCGCACGCTTGATGGGTCAGGGGGTCTATAGCAGGTGGCATGTGGGCACCACATCAGGACATGAATGGATTGTGATGGTGAGTGCCAGGGGGTTCTGAGGAACAAGCTTGGAGGTTGGATTTTGGGAGGGTGGGAGGTGTCAACCAGCGGGTTGGTGGTGGTGGTGGTGGGGGGGAGGGGGGGGGGGGAATTGAAGGGTGGAAGGTGGGACTGATGCCAGGAAAGAGGTGGTAACTTACCCTTGCAGCTCTTAAGAGGTCGATCATCTTTTTCCTACATTGAATGGCCAGCCTCCTGGTCATGCTGCCCACGCTCACTGCAGCTGCTACTGTCTCCCAGGCAGCATTTCTCACCCTGCTGCTGGTTCGAGAAGCCTGGCCAGGTCGGCATCCCTAAAGTGAGGAGCAGGTCTCCGTGCTGCCATCCTCCTGTCTTCATAGAATTTACAGTGCAGAAGGAGGCCATTCGGCCCATCGACTCTGCACCGGCCCTTAGAAAGACCACCCTAGTTAAGCCCACACCTCCACCCTATCCCCGTAACCCAGTAACCCCCCTAACCTTTTGGACACAAAGGGTAATTTAGCATGGCCAATCCACCTAACCCGCACATCTTTGGACTGTGGGAGGAAACCGGAGCACCTGGAGGAAACCCACGCAGACATGGGGAAAACATGCAGACTCCGCACAGACCCAAGCCGGGAATCAAATCTTTTGACACTGGAGCTGTAAAGCAACAGTGCTAACCACTGTGCTACTGTGCCGCCGCTTGACTGAGGGCTGAGGGACCATTTAAAAGCAGCTCCCCCTTGTTAGCGAAAAGCAGCTGAGGCGCGCGAGGCCGGCGCAATCAGACGGCTGGGAACTCGGGTATGGCGAGTTCCAAATGGGGGTTTGTTTTTTGCACTTTTGTGGGTGACTAAAGATCGTGATCACGCCATTACAGCCAGCGCCAAATGACCCAAGGTGAATCGCGCCCTTTATCTCCAGAGCTTTTCTGCGCAGTCACCATGCTGGGTTCTCAACTCTCCTGTGCAACTTCACTGTGGTCTGTGAAAAATGTCAAGGGTCTTCTCAAGCCATGTAGCACAATCTAAACACACTTTGACAGAGAGTCCTATCGACTCAAAATGTAGCTCCCTTCTCTCTCCGCAGATGCTGTCAGACCTGCTGAGATAGTACAGTATTTTCTGTTTTTGTTGTAGCATGGTCTAAAGCTGTTCATCATGTTGTACCTGTATTTAGCCTTGCTGCCACCTGTCTTACCACTGTTGGGCGGCACGGTAGCACAGTGGTTAGCACAGTTGCTGCACAGCTCCAGAGTCCCAGGTTCGATTCCCGGCTTGGGTCACTGTCTGTGCGGAGTCTGCACGTTCTCCCCGTGTCTGCGTGGGTTTCCTCCGGGTGCTCTGATTTCCTCCCACAGTCCAAAGATGTGCAGGTTAGGTGGATTGGCCATGATAAATTGCCTTTAGTGTCCAAAATAGGGTGGAAGTGTGGGCTTTGGTAGGGTGCTCTTTCCAAGGGCCGAATGGCCTCCTTCTGCACTGTAAATTCTATGATACTATGATCTATGTTGATTATAATGGTGATGTGGAGATGCTAGCATTGGACTGGGGTGGGTACAGTAAGAAGTCATACAACTCTGGGTTAAAGTCCAACAGGTTTGTTTCGAATCACTAGCTTTCGGAGCGCAGCTCCTTCTTCACTGGTGTTGTAAGATTATAATGATATATAATACCTTGTGTTGTTTTACTGTACAAGACATGTTATTTCTTAAAGGCAAATTATGAAAAACCCTGGCATGTTGTTGTTGCAAATTTATGTGTTTATTATGAATTATTATGTTACGTTAACTAAAATTAAGGTTCTGTAAAAGATTGAGCTATATGAGAAAAAGGTCAGATTCCCATGAGAAATTAGAATGGCTACTTTCACATGCCAGCTGTACTTATTTAATAGCCTCCAATAAGATTGCAATGAGAATATAGCTGACAGGGAAAAAAAAACTTTGATACGTCAAGTAAGCTGTCATCCTACATGAAGATGTGTAATCAGTTTAATATGAGACGATGTTGGGGGTGGCACTGTGGCGCAGTGGTCAGCACTGCTGCCTATGGCGCTGAGGACCCCGGTTCAATCCCGGCCCCGGGTCACTGTCTGTGCGGAGTTTGCAATTTCTCCCCGGAGTTTGCAATTTCTCCCCGTGTCTGTGTGGGTTTCACCCCCACAACCCAAAGATGTGCGGGTTAGGTGGATTGGTCACACTAAATTGCCCCTTAATTGGAAAAAAATAACAATTAGGTACTCCAAAAAAAAATGTTTAAATGAGACGATGTTATGTGTATTTGAAAAATTGCTGAAAGAAATGGAATTAAGGGGCAGCGAATAAACAGAGACCTTGATGATGTTTAAAACCACACTGTGGAAAAACAACAGATCTCAGAGCTCTGGCCATATGCTCCAAATATGAAAGAAAATATGGTCCGGATTTTGGGGTTTGTGGTGAAGCCATTGACTTTAAAGAAGGCTGCCCACAAAGATCTATCGATCTCTCAGGTGTGGTTTTCCCAAAACCCAGTTTGGGTCTGCCGCAAAGATAATGGATCGCCAGGCATGTCACCTCAGTGATGCCATCAAGCAAAAAAAATCAGCCAGTTGAATTATTCTCAAAGACAGCAAACCATTAAGTGAAAACTATTGAATCCCTTCACTTTTAACCTCAATTTTTTAGACAGTAAAATAAATGATTGGGGAATGCACTTGGAATTAAGATAGGAGAAAAAAATATCATAAACAAATATTGAAGAAAAATTAATAATAATAATCTTTATTATAGTCACAAGTAGGCTTAAATTAACACTGCAATGAAGTTACTGTGAAAGTCCCCTAGTCGCCACATTCTGGCGCTTCTCGGGTACACGGAGGGATAATTCAGAATGTCCAATTCACCTAACAAGCACCTCTTTCGGGACTTGTGGGAGGAAACCGGAGCACCCGGAGGAAACCCATGCAGACACAGTGTGAACATGCAGACTCCACACAGACAGTGACCCAAGCTGAGAATCGAACCTGGGACCCTGGCGCTGTGAAGCAACAGAGCTAGCCACTGTACTACCATGCTGCCCTATTTAAAATACATATTTAAAATATGTATAATTTTTATCACAATGGAGAAAGTTTATGTTCAACACGGTTTCACAGCTAGTAATTCTGTTTAACAGTAATTATAGTACACAGTCAAAACCCAGTTACACCTCATTTTAACAAGGTGCAATGTTTTTAAAGCTTTTTACAGTGAGACTAAAACCATAAGGGGGAAATTTTCATCAATGATTTCCACTTGATTGTATCCTGGGTCAACTTCAACAGCAACTTCTGCTTTTCTGGGCAGCACGGTAGCACAGGTGGATAGCACTGTGGCTTCACAGCGCCAGGGTCCCAGGTTCGATTCCCCACTGGGTCACTGTCTGTGTAGAGTCTGCACGTTCTCCCCGTGTCTGCGTGGGTTTCCTCCAGGTGCTCCGGTTTCCTCCCACAGTCCAAAGACGTGGATTGGCCTTGCTAAATTGCCCTTAGTGTCCCCCCAAAAAAGGTTAGGAGTTATTGGGTTACGGGGATAGGGTGGAAGTGAGGGCTTAAGTGGGTCGGTGCAGACTCGTTGGGCCGAATGGCCTCCTTCTGCACTGTATGTTCTACATTCAGTTGTGCACATGTGAACTCCAGAAGTTGCTGTCAGTTTCAGGGAAGTAATCAGATCTTATGTGATGGAATTCAGTAAAATTTATAAAACTTGTAGAGCAGTGCTTTTCAAACTTTTTTTCCCAGGACCCACTTTTACCAACTAGCTGACCTTCAGCACCAATGCCGACTGACCTTCACGATCAATGATGGTTGGCTTTCGCAACCCAGGCCAGCCAATCTTCACAACCCACGTGGGCAGACGTTCGTGGCCAACCATTATTTCTTACCTTTAATGCAACAGGTGAACCTGCTTGATGCTCACAATCTCACTTGCATTGTCATTCAAAGTTGCATTTCTGCAAAGGAATTCAGCTGATGATTTAAGTTCTTGCTGCATCCTTTGAAAAAAATTAAGAGATTTGTCCTTGAAGTCGTCATGCCTTTGAAGTTTTGAGGGTTTTAAACTTTCATTTATCTGTATCTCCCTGCATATAACACACATGGGCTTTGCATCCTGATTTTTATTGGCACAATTAAGAAAGCCACACCTCAATAAATTATTTTTAGACTGCTTTGTACCCGCCTTCATTTTTTTCTTTGCTGGGTGTTCACCAGAAGCCCACGAGCTCTGCATACAGATTACACCAGCTCTGCTTTGCCCTTTCCTGGACTCTCCTGATAAGCTCTCTCCAGCAGATTCAGTTGAGATCCTAGCCTGTTTGTGACTCTGGCCCTCTCTTCCTCATCACAAAATGACCCATCTTCAGTTCTTCACACAGTCCTGTTGCTTGCTTGCTGGCAGCTACAAATGGAGGAATCTCTCCTTCATGATTTTGTGCCCAAATCACGGACGTACAAGGCACTTGGAGTCAGTGTACATGCGCGCTCGTTACTTGCTCTCTGCCACCGCTTCTGGTGGGAAGATTCCATCATTTGTATTTAAAGGCCAGTTGCAACCAGCATATATAAAAGCCGATACTGGCTGTTGGGCGTTTCTCCCGCGTTCGGGAATGCCATGACTGATCGCACTGCGAACCTCCCGACACCCACCTGCGGGCTACGACCTGAGTTTGAAAACCCCTGCTGAAGAGGAAAGGGGTATTGCTGTCCTCGGTTAAGTGGGAGTAGATCTGGGCTTTATACAATGATATAAAACTGTGGCAACTTATCAGAAGAATCCTTTACATCTCTGATGATTTTATTACCAAAATTAACTGTGATCACAGACAAGTCGATTACCTAGTTGGACAATGGTACAAATGTAAAAACGTCGCAGATTGGCTAATTGTACTCGGATAGCAATTACACAGCTCAAATCATCCTGGCATATTTAAGAAAAGACCAAATTAATGGTTAAATCAAGTAGCTACTTATTATAGGCAGACACTTCATATACCACTCTGTCCTATGGAAATTAGTGCAAGGCAAAAAACTGGACAGAAATCCAAAATAATGGATATCCACCCATTTATACCAATAAGGCTTGCCAGATTTATAACAGTAAGTTGGCATATCCAATCAGAAATCAGCACTAATCACACATTGGCTGCCCAGGTAGTAGGATGAATTACTGTAACCTCATGAGTGATTAAAGAGTTAGTAAAGTAGCTGACATAGCAATATATCAAAGTATTGGACATTATATTATAAGTAATACTGGAAAAGAATTATGACATTAAAAACTCTTCTCATCTGATTGGTACAAATTTCTGAGCAGCATTGGATTTCCATGATAATTGGATAAGCTTATTTATATGCTGGGAAATAATTTGTGGAAATAACTTAGCTTTTGAAATCATTCTCAACAGAGTGGCTAAGTGCTTGATACTTCGCTTTGCTCCAAATGTCAATCAATGTATTTTGCCATCCGGGCATATTTTTAGTGAATTAATATATGGCTTCATCCATCAGTTACTATTTATTGATTTGTGTATGTAATGCATTTTAATGTTTCATGAGCTAGCTGTGCAGTACGGAGTTAATTTAATACACAGATGCAGCATGTTCCTGCTGTGAATGCCAACAAAACTCCTGTGACCAAATATTTCTCCTTGAATCTCTTAACATCTTATGGATTTGGCATTGGGGGTTGGGATGGTGAAGAATCAGGTTGTGTAGAAATAGGCAATATCTTACCTAAAAGCCAACTATCGGTTCTTCAGTTTGGAAATTGTAACATAAGACCATAAGACATAGGAGCAGAATTAGACCATTCAGCCCATCAAGTCTGCTCCGCCATTCAATCATGGCTGATAAGTTTCTCATCCCCATTCTCCTGCCTTCTTCCCATGACCCCTGATCCCCTTATTAATCAAGAACCTATCTATCTCTGTCTTAAAGACACTCAGTGACTTGGACTCCACAGCTTTCTGCGCAATGAGTTCCACAGATTCACAACCTTCTGGCTGAAGAAAATCCCCCTCATTTCTGGTTTAAAAGATCATCCCTTCAACCTGAGGCTGTGTACTCGGGTTCTAGTTTCTCCTACGAGTTCATTCTATCCAGGCCTCTCAGTATTCTGTATGTTTCAATGAGACCCCTCCTCATCCTTCTAAACTCCACCGAGCACAGACCCAGAGCCCTCAACCGCTCCTCATATGACAAGCTCTTCATTCTGGGGACCATTCTTGTGAACCTCCTCTGGACCCTCTCCAAATCCAACACATCCTTCCTTAAATACGGGACCCAAAACTGCTCACAATATTCCAAATGGGATCTGATCACAACTTATACAGCCTCAACAGTATATCCCTACTCTTGCATTCTAGCCCTCTCGACATGAATTCTAACGTTGCATTTGCCTTTCTAACTGCCAACTGCCTTTCTAACTGCCAACTGAACCTGCATGTTAACCTTAAGAGAATCCTGAACTGAAAGTCCCTTTGAACTTCTGATTTCCAAAGCCTTTTCCCATTTAGAAAATAGTCTATGCCTCTATTCTTCCTACCAAAGTACATTACCGCACACTTTTCCTGGTTTTAAATAAATTTAGAGTACCCAATTTCTTTTCCCCAATTTGGGGGCAATTTAATGTGGCCAATCCATCTACCCTGCACATCTTTGGGTTGTGAGGGTGAAACCCATGCAGACATGAGGAGAATGTGCAAATTCCACACGGACAGTGATCCAGGGCCGGGATCGAACCCGGGTCCTCAGCACTCTTCCACATTGTACTCCAACTGCCACTTCCTTGCCCACTCCCCTAGCCTGTCTTGATCCTTCTGCAGCCTCCCTGCTTCCTCAACACTACCTGTTCCTCTACATATCTTTGTATCATCTGCAAACTTAGTAACAATTCTTTTTAATTCATTCATGGGAGGTGGGCATTGCGGGCTGCACCCGCATTTATTGCCCTTGAGGAGGCAGTTAAGAGCTGTGAGCCTGGAGTCACATGTAGGCCAGACCAGGTAAGGACGACAGATTTCCTTCCCTAATGGACATTAGTGAACCAGATGGGTTTTTACGACAATCGACCATGGTTTCATGGTCATCATTAGACTTTTAATTCCAGATTTTTTTATTGAATTCCAATTTCACCATTTGCAGAGGCGGAATATGAACCTGGGTCCCCAAAGCATTACTCTGGGTCTCTGGTTTACGAATCCAGCGACAATACCACTAGGTCACCGCCTGCCCTGAATGCCCTCTGTTCCTTCTTCCAGACCATGAATGTACTTTGTGAATAGCTGTGGTCCCAGCACTGGCCCCTGCAGAATACCACTCGTCACCGGCTGCCATCCTGAAAAAGACCCCTTTGTCCCCACTCTTGGCCTTCGACCAGTCAGCCAATCCTCTATCCATGCCGGTACCTTGCCCCTCGCACCATGGGCTTTTATCTTATTTTGCAGCCTCCTGTGCGGCACCTTGTCAATGGCCTCCTGGAAATCCAAATGGATCGTGTCCACTGGTGCTCCTTTGTGTAACTTCCTCATTACCTCTGTAACGGTACACATGACAATAAACAAATCCAATCTTCAAAGAACTCTAAGGGATTGGCCAGGCATGACCTCCCCTTGACGAATCCATGCTGACTCAGCCCTATTTTACCATGCACTTCCAAGTACTCTGCAATCTCATCCTTAATAATAGACTCTAAAATCTTAACAACAAAGTCAGGCTAACTGGCCTATAACTTCTCGTCTTCTGCCTCCCTCCCTTCTTAAACAGGGGTGTTGCATTAGCCATTTTCCAATCCTCTGGGACCCTCCCTGCCTCCAGTGATTCCCAAAAGATCATCACCAATGCCTCCACAATCAATCCAGCTATCTTCTTCAGAACCCTAGGTCCGGGTTAATCCACCTTTAGACCTTTCAATTTCCCCAAGCACCTTCTCCTTAGTGATGGTCACTACACTCATCTCTGCCACCTGATTCTCCTGGTGCTCTGGCATCCCACTGGTGTCTTCCACCATAAAGACTGATGCAAAGTAACTATCCAGTTCCTCTGCCATTTATTTGTTCCTTGTTACTATTACTCCAGTCTCATTTTCCAGTGTTCCAATATCTATTCTTGCCTCTCTCTTACCTTCTATATATCAAAAAATAACTATTGCAATCTTCTTTTATATTACTAGCCAGCTTACACTCATATTTCATCTTCTCCCCCCTTATTGCTTTTTTGGTTGTCCTCTGCCTGCTTTTAAAAGCTTCCAAATCCTCTGGCTTCCCACTAATCCTCGCCATATTGTATACTTTTTCCTTTGCTTTTATGCTGTCCTTGACTTCCCTTGTCAGCCATGGTTGCCTTGTCCTCCCCTTAGCATGTTTCCTCCTCCTTGGAATGAATTTCTGTTATGCCTCCTGAATAGCCCCCCAAATCTCCTGCCATTGCAGTTCAACTGTCTTCCCTGCTAGAGTCCCCTTCCAATCAAAGGAGAAAATGCTAGAAAAACTCAGCAGGTCTGGCAGCATCTGTAGGGAGGTTTCAGATTCCAGCATCTGCAGTAATTTGATTTTATCCCCTTCCAATCAACTCTGGCCAGCTTCCCCCTCATGCCTTGTAGTTATCTTTATTCAATTGGAAAACCGTAACATCTGAGGCGTCATTCTCCGACCCCCCGCCGAGTCGGAGAATCGCCGGGGGCTGGCGTGAATCCCACTCCCGCCGGTTGCCGAAGTCTCCGTCACCGGATATTTGGCGGGGGCGGGAATCGGGCCGCGCCGGTTGGCGGGCCCCCCCGCTGGATTCTCCGGCCCGGATGGGCCGAAGTCCCGCCGATAAATTGCCTGTCCCGCCGGCGTGGATTAAACCACCTTTTGAACGGCGGGACAAGGCGGCGTGGGCGGGCTCCCGGGTACTGGGGGGGGCGCGGGGCGATCTGGCCACGGGGGATGCCCCCACGGTGGCCTAGCCCGCGATCGGGGCACACCGATCCGCGGGCGGGCCTGTGCCCGGGGGCACTCTTTTTCTTCCACCTTCGCCATGGTCTTCACTATGGCGGAGGCGGAAGAGACCCCCTCCCTTGCGCATGTGCGGGGATGCCGTGAGCAGCCGCTGACGCTCCCGCACATGCGTCACCCGGCGAAGACCTTTCGGAGCCAGCTGGCGTGGCGCCAAAGGCCTTTCCCGCCAGCCGGCGGAGCGGAAACCATTCCGGCGCGGGCCTAGCCCCTCAAGGTGAGGGCTTGGCCCCTAATGGTGCGGAGAATCCGCACCATTTGGGGCGGCCCGACGCCGGAGTGGTTCCCGCCACTCCATTATGCCGGAAACCTCCGCCCCGCCGGGTAGGGGAGAATCCTGCCCCAGGTTTTCCTCATTACACATCACCAAATCTAGTATTGCTTGTTCCCTAGTGGGCTCTACCACAAGCTGCTCCAAAAAAAAATCTTGTTGACATTCCACAAATTTCTTCCCTTGGGATATGCTACCTACCTGATTTTCCCAATCCACTTGCATATTGAAGTCCCTCATTTTATCTTTTGTAACTTTAGAGTACCCAATTCATTTTTTCCAATTAAGTGGCAATTTAGCATGGAAAATCCACCTAGCCTGCACATCTTTGGGTTCTGGGGGGCGAAACCCAGGCAAACATTGGAAGAATGTGCAAACTCCACACTGACAGTGACCCAGAGCCGGGATCGAACCTGGGACCTCAACGCCGTGAGGCAGCAGGGCGAACCCACTGCGCCACCGTGCTGCCCTTGAAGTCCCTCATGATTATTGTAATATTGCCTTTCTTGTATGCCTCTTCTTTTATTTTATGCCCCTCATCCTGACTATTGCTAGGGGCCATGTACATAACTCCCATCAGGATCTTTTTTTCCTTTGTGATTCGTTAATTCTACCCACACAGATTCTACGCCTTCTGACCCTATATCGCTCCTTGCTATCGATTTAAGTTAATTTCTTACCAACAATAAAAAGTACCCCCACCACCTTTCCATCTGCCTGTCCTTTTGACAGGATACATATCCTTGGATATTTAGATCCCAGCCCTGATCCTCTTGTAGTCATGTCTCGGTGATGCCCACAACATCGTACCTGCCAATTTCAATGTGCGCAACAAGCACATTCATACACTCGTTTCATACACTGCGCGCATTTAGGTACAACACCCTCAGTCCTGCGTTGACCGCCCCGCTTCTCATAGTTGTCCCCTTTTTTTCTGTGCCTGATGTTAGAATCCTGCCACTGTCTATACTCTCTGTTCTAGAACATGTTCTGGAAACTTTACTAACCTTTCCTGAGCCCTTGGCCCCATTAACTCGGTAAAAGTGCTCATCATTAACCTGCACTCTCGTCTTCTCTTTTAACTTGGATTTTCTAATTTTCCAAACAACTGCACATTTCCCCCCCCTCTATTTATTTTAATATCATTACCTGCAATGCCTACAATGATAAAACAGACACAAATCGGTATTTCTGAGATACGTTATGGCTTACAATTCTTGACTAGGTATCATTTGCTGCCAAATTGCTGTTCAGAAGAAATGATTTCTGTGTGCCAATGCACTGGAGACGTGCATTAAGTCATTAAGCTCGATATTACTCATACAACAGACACTTAAAAGTGTACTGAAGGGCCAATTCCCTAATGTTATGTTAAGGGAGAAGCACCCTGCTTGGAGCATACATGGCCAACAGAACCAGAAAAATAGGTTTCAGCAGTGGGAGGATAAAATCTTAAAATTTGGAAGCCACACCACAGGCATCACTAGTCTCATTAACGGCAAAAAATTATTATAATTAAAGTAAATTAGCCTTTTGCAGCACAGCTGCTCATTCCCTGAGTTCTTGCAATTGTTGTGGTTCAGTGGGCAGCACTTATGCCTCAAAGTCATAAGCTTGTGTGTTCAGGGCACACTCTGGGTTCTCTAGGTTAATATTCCAGTGCAGCATCAAGGGAGCACTCCATTGCCAGAGGAGCTGTTTTTCAGGTGATGTGTTAAACTGAAACTCTGTTTGAGGTGGATGTAAAGGTTTCCCTGAGTTCCTACAGAAATCAAGGGCTGGGAGGCCACCTGCTTGCTCAGGACTCCTTGAAACCAATTTTTGAAGTTGCATTTTGACCGTTGCTTTTACGTTGCCAAACATCATTACATCAAGAACTATTTGCAATTATAATGCAATTTTATCCCCAAAATCTTCCCAAGCTGCTTCACACATTTGTTAAAATGAATACCAAGCCAAAGAAGGAGACATTAGATGGGTGACATGAAATCTATCCTTTAGACCAAGATTTAAGTAGTACTCTAATAGCACATAGGAACAGGAGTATAACATTTAACTCATAATCACAATCCTCCACAGGCCTGTTGCACCCTTCAATGAGATCACAAGTAACCTGCGACCTAACTCCATGGGGGCGATTCTCCGAGCCCCGCGCCAGGCCGGAGGATATCCGTAACCGCGCCACGACACCCCGGCGCGCGATTCTCCGAGGTGCGGAGAATCAGCGGCATTTGCGCCGGCGCGTTTGACGTGGCGCTGACTGCAGGAATCGGCGGGGCCGCCAATTCTCCGGCCCAGATGGGTCGAGCGGCCGCGTGGATACGATAGAGTCCCGCCGGCGCCATTCACCACTGATCGCTGCCGGCGGGAACTCTGCGCGAAGGGTTGGGGGCGCGGCCTGTGGGGCGGGAAAAGCAATCCTTCACCAGGGGGGGGCACCGATGGGGTCTAGCCTGCAATCGGGGCCCACCAATTGGTGGGCCGGCCTCTTTCCCCCCCCCCCCCCAACCACCAACCCCCCGGGCCTACTTTGTTGCGCGGCCGGCCCCTGAACACCGATGCCATGTTGAGTCGGGGCCGGCGGGCTGAAGAAGTCCCCCGCGCATGCGCAGGTTGGCGCGGCACCCATTTGGTGCCAGGAAGGGAGGCTGGAGCGGCGTGAACCACTCCAGCGCCGTGCTGGCCCCCTGTGGGGGACAGAATCGGTCGTACCCGGGCCCGTTTCGCACCGTCGTGAAATGCCAAGGCGTTCACGACGGCGCGAACACATGAGGTGAAATTCTCCGGAAACGGCGTGATGTCCGCCGACTGGCGCCCAAAACGGCGCAAATCAGTCGCGCATCACGCCGCCCGAAAGGTGCAGAATGCTCCGCATCTTTGGGGGCCGAGCCCCAACCTTGAAGGGGCTAGGCCCGCGCCGGACGAATTTCCGCCCCGCCAGCTGGAAAGGCCTTTGGTGCCCCGCCAGCTGGCGCGGAAATGACATCTCCGGGCGGCGCATGCGCGGGAGCGTCAGCGTCAGCTGATGGCATTCCCGCGCATGCACAGTGGAGGGAGTCTCTTCCGCCTCCGCCATGGTGGAGACCGTGGCGAAGGCGGAAGGGAAAGAGTGCCCCCACGGCACAGGCCCACCCGCGGATCGGTGGGCCCCGATCGCGGGCCAGGCCACCGTGGGGCCACCCCCTGGGGCCAGATCACCCCGCGCCCCCCCCCCAGGACCTCAGAGCCCGCCCGCGCTGCCTTGTCCCGCCGTTAAGGTAGGTGGTTTCATCTACACCGGCAGGACAGGCATTTTAGCGGCGGGACTTCGGCCCATCCGGGCCGGAGAATCGCGGGGGGGGGGGGGCTGCCAACAGGCGCAGCGCGATTCCCGCCCCTGCCGAATATCCGGTGGTGGAGAATGCGGCAACCGGCGGGGGCGGGATTCACGCCAGCCCCCGGCGATTCTCGAGATTGCCGAGATTGCAAATAGTTGGCTTCAATTTGAGCTAGTGGTGCAGGAAGGAAATGAAAAGTACAGAACTTGTGGCAGGGACAAAAAAGCACAGCTCTGGGGCGTCATTCTCCGACCCTCCGCCGGGTCGGAGAATCTCGCCCATGGTCTCCATTTTGGAGAATCTCTCCCCTGTCTTTGAACCATATCCCTTAATATTTTTGACTAACAGAAACCTGTCAATCTGAGATTTAAAATTAACGATGGACGCAGAATCAATTGACATTTTCAGGACAGGGAGTTTCAACCCTCTACCACCATTTGCATGTAGAAATGTTTCCTAATTTCAGTCTTAAATTCCTGAGTCTATGTTCCCTAGTCCAGGGATTCTCAAACCTTTTGCTTCGGTACTACTCTCCCTTAATAATTCTGCCAAAACGGAGGTACCATCAACTAGCACACACTAATTTGCTCAATGCTCAGCTTGGTTCAGTTATGCATAACTACATAGACTGTTGCCACGGTTGTTGACTGTCACTCTGAGTATGATAGACGTTTAGAATCATGGCCTGGATTCTCCGTTATCCGGCAGGGCAGACTGTACCGGCGCCGAGGAGTGGCGTGAACCACTCCGGCGTCAGGCCGCCCGGAAGGTGCGGAATCCTCCACACCTTCAGAGGCTAGGCCGGTGCCGGCGGGGTTGGCGGCGAAGAGCCTCCGCTGGCCAGCGCGAGTTGGTGCAGGCGTGGGGGCGCCAGCATGTCCTGGCGTGATCCCAGTGCATGTGCTGGGGGGGGGGTTCTTCTCCTGACCAGCCATGGCGGACCGTTGCAGCGGCCGGCGCGGAGGGAAAGCAGATCGGTGGGCTCCAATTGCAGGCCAGGCCACCGCCCCCCACCCCGGGGCCAGATCTCCCCGTGCCCCCCCCCCCCCCCCCGAGGACTCCGCAGGCCGCCCGCAGAGCCAGGTCCCGCCGGTAAGGACCTTGTTTGATTTACACCAGCGGGACAGGCTGAAAACAGGCGGCCACTCGACCCATCGCGGAGCAGAGAATCGCCGGGGGGACCCGACCGACATGATGCGATTCCCGCCCACGCCGAAAAACCGACGCCGGAGAATCCGGCAGCGGGGCCAGATTCATGCCGCCCCCCCCCCCCATGATTCTCTGGCCCGGCGGGGGGTCGGAGAATCCCGCCCATAGTATAATACAAGTGCAGAAGGAGGCTATTCTGCAGAGAAAAAAGTGGGAGTGAGAGCACTTAACTATTTTTGATGTGGTCCCAGAGCTGTCAATCATAGCTAGGTGTTTATAAATATTAGTTAGTTTCATAGCTGGGTACTTGAGATCCATTCCTGCTTGAAGGGAAATTACATTTAAATAATCCAGACAGTTGGCTGTGTGCAAGCTGTCAATCACAGCTTAGTAAAACACATTTCCTATTGATGTGTATCTTGCAGATCAAAGGTCTGAGGGGGTTTAAACCCAGCTGATGTGGTTTTCGCTTTCTTGGAAATTACAGGTGTTGTTTCCTCTGCCTGAACCAGCAGGTGTAGGTTACAGGTCAGTTTTAAAGCAGTGATTTTTTTTTGTCACTGCTTCTTTCTGGACTGCTATCGAGCTTTCAGGCAGGGGTCTCTGTAATGAAGTGAAATGAAAATCGCTTATTGTCACGAGTAGGCTTCAATGAAGTTACTGTGAAAAGCCCCTAGTCGCCACATTCCGGCGCCTGTTCGGGGAGGCTGGTACGGGAATCGAACCGTGCTGCTGGCCTGCCTTGGTCTGCTTTAAAAGCCAGCGATTTAGCCCAGTGTGCTAAACCAGCCCCTGGGAGTATCTGTTGAAGGAGTCTCTCTTATGGCAGGTCTCTGGTGCGGTAGTCTCATAGGGGTGGGGTGAGCAGGAGTTCCTTGTAGGGGGGAGACCTCTGATGGACTTTGGGGGCAACTACCTTAAAGAGTTACTCTCTTGGCCCACCATGAGATCCACCGTGCCAGGGTCATGCTGGGAAATAGCGCTCAGAGTACTGGAGAATCACGCAGGCTTGGAAAATCCGATGCCCAGCCTGTTAATAGGATACAAATGGGTAATTTTGACCCAGTTGCATCCTCCCGCTGGCGTGGGGTGCGAACCTCAATACCGCCACCAGTGAGGGACCGGCGTATCGGAACAGGCGCCAATCCTGTTTTTTTGACAAAGCTGGTTTGCCAGCTGCATCGGGAACTCCGCTACCGGTGGTGGATGCCGGAGAATGTCGCCCCGGGTTGATTTTCAGCCTGAAGTTGAATAGGATGCCGAGATTGCAAATAGTTGGCTTCAATTTGAGCTAGTGGTGCAGGAAGGAAAGGAAAAGTACAGAACTTGTGGCAGGGACAAAAAAGCACAGCTCTGGGGCGTCATTCTACGACCCTCCGCCGGGTCGGAGAATGGCCGTTGGCCGCCGTGAATCCCGCCCCCGCCCCCGCCGAAGTCTCCGGCACCGGAGATTGGGCAGGGGCGGGAATCGCACCGCGCCGGTTGGCGGGCCCCCCCGCTCAATTCTCCGGCACAGATGGGTCGAAGTCCCGCCAAGAAATTGCCTGTCCCGCCGGCGTAAATTAAAGTAGGTATTTACCGGCGTGACAAGGCGGCGCGGGCGGGCTCCGGGGTCCTGGGGGGGGCGCGGGGCGATTTGGCCCTGGGGGGTGCCCCCACGGTGGCCTGGCCCGCAATCGGGGCCCACCGATCCGCAGGCGGGCCTGTGCAGTGGGGGCACTCTTTCCCTTCCGCCTCCGCCACGGCCTCCACCATGGCAGAGGCGGAAGTGACTCTCCCCACTGCGCATGCGCGGGAAACTGTCAGCGGCCGCTGATGCTCCCGCGCATGCGCCGCCCCGACATGTCATTTCCGCGCCAGCTGGCGGGGCAACAAATGCCGTTTCCGCCAGCTGGCGGGGCGGAAATCCCTCCGGCGTCAGCCTAGCCCCTCAATGTTGGGGCTCGGCCCCCAAAGATGCGGAGCATTCCGCACCTTTGGGGCGGCGCGATGCCCGTCTGATTGGTGCCGTTTTGGGCGCCAGTCGGCGGACATCGCGCCGTTTGGGGAGAATTTCGCCCCAGGTCTTCCCTATGCTTAACAAAAGAAAATTCCGACTCATCCATGGATGGATATCAGGAAAGCAGAAAGACAACACAGAAACAGTGCGATGGTTCAGAGAGACATTGCAATGGGAGATTAAATTGAAGCTTATAAACAGAAAATAGAAGGAGGAGGAGGCCATTTGGCCCTTCAGCCTGCTCCACCATTCATTATGAGCAAGGCTAATCATAGAGTTCAATACGTTGATCCTGCCTTTCACTTTTGATCCGTTTAGCCCCAAGGGCTATATCTTATTATATCTGGCCTGCATTGCAGCCTGCTTTAAAAAGAGAATTAAATGGCAAGAAAATAATTTATTGAGCTATAATTTATTGTTGAGTAAGGTGCAACAGTTATAGGAGTTAATTGGAAGGCTTTGTCTGCTACCAAGTGGGTGCTACAGCTTCACTGATAGTTAGCACTGCTGCCTCACAGCGCCAGGGACCCAGGTTCGATTCCGACCTCGAGTGGCTGCCTGTGTGAAGTTTGCATATTCTTCCTGTGTCTGCGTGGGTTTCCTCCGGGTGCTCCGGTTTCCTCCCACAGTCCAAAATGCGCAGGTTAGGTGGGTTGCCCATGCTAAATTGTCCCTAGGTTGGGTTATGGGGATAGGGCGGGGGAGTGGGCCTAGGTTGGGTGCTCTTTCAGAGGGTCGGTGCAGACTCAATGGGCCAAATTGCCTCCTTCTGCACTGCAGAGATTCTATGATTATAATTCTAAAGAGATTGTAAGATGCTTTCAGGCTGCATTGTTGATGTGGGATGATTGCTTATTGCTAGCATAGCTACTGTAGTAGAAGGATTTGTACATGAAGGATTAATGTGGGATTGGGTATAGTATCGCCCACACAGTGATGTAAGAAGACACTTGACCCAGAGTCTGGAGATGGGCACAGCTAAGGCCTAAAATGGAGTCAGCTCCATACCTGTGCCTTCTACTGTAATATGTATATCGTTATGAGTTGTTAATGAAGACTTGCTGTTAAAATTCCCCAATCTGGAAGCCTACTTCATGGAGCATCAAACAGTACACTTGATGCTGGCAGTCCCGGTATTAAAACCCACATTTTCACAACAATGTTGATAAATTGTTTAGCACAGGGCTAAAGAGCTGGCTTTTAAAGCAGACCAAGGCAGGCCAGCAGCACGGTTAAATTCCTGTACCAGCCTCCCCGAACAGGCGCCGGAATGTGGCGACTAGGGGCTTTTCACAGTAACTTCATTTGAAGCCTACTTGTGACAATAAGCGATTTTCATTTCATTTCAAATTGCGAAAAAGGAGATTTTCAATGGGTTCTGCACGGAACCTAACTCCCAACTGAAGCTAGAAATGCTGAGAAAATTCACCCAAAAGAAAAAGCTCCAGATACACAAGAGCCTGGAAACAGACAAAAAGATAGAAGTTTTGCTCAAGCAGAAGACTCCATTCTATTCTCTAGGACATCCAGCTTTAGCAAGCAACACTTGCAACCTACAAGGGTGAGATAGATTTTTTAAAATTCCAGGACAGTATGCCTTGAGGAATCATTAAGTCGTGCAGTCAGAAGCGTTGTTTGGAAGCAACTTATTGCTAAACCTGAATCTAGACTCCGGGTCTCGATACATGACTCTCAAATGAGGCAAGAAACAAAGCTAATCATGAATGCATTTCATCCCTCTGGTTACCTTGCAGCTTTCTAGGTTCAGAAGTAGAAAGCCCAGGTTCTCTTCCAAGAGCTCTGAATCATATTGCAACTAATTAAGTTGACAGGCAGCTGCCATCGGTCACCATTAAGTTAGGTGAGTGGGCAATGATCTGGTAATTGAATATAATGTGGGAAAAAGTGAAATTGTCCATTTTGGCAGGAAGAATAAAAGAGAAGCATATTGCCTAAATGATGAGAGATTGCAGAGTTCTGCGATGTAGAGGGATCAGGGTGTCTTAATGCATGAATCGCAAGAGGCTAGTATGCAACTACAGCAAGTAATTAGGAAAACTAATAGAATGTTATAATTTATTGTGAAAGGAATTGAATACAAAGTAGGGAGGTTATGCTTCAGTTATACAGAGCACTAGTGAGACGACATTTGGATTACTGTGTACTATACTGGTCACCTTATTTAAGGAAGGATGTAAATGAATTGGAAGCAGTTCAGAGGTTTACCAGACGAATACTTTTCACAATTTTAGAATCATAGAATTCCTACAGTGCAGAAGGAGGCCATTCGGCCACTGAGTCTGCACCAACCCTCTGAAAGAGCACCCCACCTAACCTACACATCTTTGGACACTAAGAGGCAATTTAGCTTGGCCAAACCACCTAATCTGCATTTCTTTGGACTGGGAAAGGAATCCGGAGCGCGTGGAGGAAACCCACGCAGACACTGGGAGAACGTGCAAACTCCACACAGACAGTCACCCAAGGTCGAAATTGAACCCTGGGTCCCTGGTGCTGTGAGGCAGCAGCACTAACCACTCTGGAATGGGTAGGTTATATTATGTGGAGGGGTTGGACAGGCAAGGCTTGTATTTGCTGGAGTTTTGAAGAGTAACAGGTGACTTGAGTGAAGCATATAAGACACTGAGGGGCCTTGACAGGGTGGATACGAAGAAGATGTTTCCTCGTGTGGGAGAATCTGGAACTTGAGGTCACGGTTTAAAAATAAGAGGTCTCCCAATTAAAAGGGAGATGAGGCAAAATGATTTTTTCTCAGAGGAATAGGAGTCTTTCAAACTCTCTTCTTGAAAAGGTGGTGGAAGCAGAGTCTTTGAATATTTTTAAGACAGAGGTGGATTTTTGTAAGCAAGGCAGGGATAGATTATTGGCAGGATGCAGATGTAAGGTTACCATCAGATCAACCATGATTTTATTCAATGATGGAGCAGGCTCAAGGGGCTGAATTACCTACTCCTGTTCCTTGTCCTGTGTTCATATGACCCAGAAATGAGGCCGAAGACCCAGAAGATGCACAGCCATTCTTCTCGGGGGACATTAGAGAATTCAAACAACAGACACACCTCTGCATGGAGCAGGGAGGTGTCCTAATCCCAGTCCATGGCATGATTCTTGAACCACTGAGGTATGGTGACAAGCTAATCTTTGAGCTGATGAATGTCATTCACAATCAGCTTTTTTCTCTTCTGAGCAGCTAGAGATGCCTGCTTAACCCTCAAACTTAACCAACCGGTCAGTAGAAGATGTCAAGACTACCACAGTATTTGTGGGCGGCATGTTGGCACAGTGGTTTGCAGTTCTGCCTCACAGTGGCAGGGTCCCGGTTCAATTCTGGCCTCGGGTGACTGTCTACGTGGAGTTTGCACTTTCTCCCCGTGTCTACGGGGCTTTTTCCGGGTGCTCCGGTTTCCTCCTACAGTCCAAAGATGTGGATAAGCCCTGCTAATTTGCCCCTTAGTGTCCAAAAGGTTAGGTAGGGTTACTGGGTTATGGGGATAGGATGGAGGTGTGGGCTTGGGTCGAGTGCTCTTTCCAAGGGCTGGTGCAGACTCAATGGGCCGTGTGGCCTCCTTCTGAACTATAAATTCTATGATTCTATGAGTTGAGTAATCAAACACTAAAGAGTATTCAGACTCGGATTTCAACTGTGATATTTCTTTTCTTTCTGCAGAGCAGATGCCCCCATCACCATTCCAGGTCCTGGACAGTTCCCAATGGTCAGACCAACTTACATCACACAAAATTACCATTATATCCCCAGTGGAAGTGGTACCAGAGAAGGATTAGTAGGCTGAGGAGTCTGCACCTCTAACCACAATGATAACACAGTCGGTAGACAAACCAGCCACCATGAACATTCCGGCCTGCGTGCCAAGTCCACAAAGTACGCTGGAACCTGGTAGCAGTTGTGTACCATCAACAACAAAAATCAGAAGTGAGCACATTGCTCAATCTTTTTCTTGCCACAGGAATGCCCTTCGTCAACTTCAATAGCCTAAACGGAGAAGGAAGAAGAAAAAACAGCCAAACATGCAAATACCATTTCTGTCCACCCTGCAAGAAATAGTCAAGAGTAACAACAAGAGTGTCAAATCAGCCAGATCAACAAGGCATGATTTAACTTTAAGCAATGGAAGAAGCTGATGAAATCATACCCAATCACCAGCCCAACCTACAAGAACAACCAGAACATACTACTCTCCCGACAGAACAGAGAACAAGATGTTGACGGGTTATGAGGCCTCCAGACCACCTGAACCTTTAACTTCAAGGAGCGGGGGTGGAGAGATCAAGAGATCAGGGACTGATAATGTTGTTAATGTTAGTACTGTAGGAATAAGGTCAGAACAGCATTAAGGCTGCAACAATAAGTTTTGTAAGACTTGGAAGTAAACTAAAGTTAACTTTAAATAAAGACTTGGGGAAGTGTAGCAGAAGGACCTTGTACATAAAGTATTAACATGGGACTGAGTACAACACCACACTCAAAGTGATGCAAGAAGACACCTGACCCAGAGCCAAGGTCAATCTGGACATGGACACATTTGGGTTAAGACCTAGAATGGAGTCAGCTCCATACCTGTATCTTCTACTGTAAATATATATGTAGTTATGAGTTGTTAATAAAGACTTGCCATTAAAATGCTCCGGGCTTGACAGCCTTCTTAATGGTTTCCGAAGCAGAATTTGCCAACTATATACATTCCATTTCTTTCAGTGGGAGCATTTATGGAAGCCGATCATTTAATCCGAAACATCTTGGGCGCAATTCTCCCATCGGGAGACCAGGGGCGAAATTCTCTCCCAACGGCGCGATGTCCGCCGACTGGCGCCAATCAGACGGGAATCGCGCCGGCCCAAAGGTGCAGAATGCTCCGCATCTTTGGCGGCCTAGCCCCAACATTGAGGGGCTAGGCCGACGCCGGAGGGATTTCCGCCCCGCCAGCTGGCGGAAATGGCGTTTGTTGCCCCGCCAGCTGGCGCGGAAATGCGGCGCATGCGCGGGAGCGTCAGCGGCCGCTGTCAGTTTTCCGCGCATGCGCAGTGGAGAGAGTCTCTTCCGCCTCCGCCATGGTGGAGGCCGTGGCGGAGGCGGAAGGGAAAGAGTGCCCCCACGGCACAGGCCCGCCCGCGGATCGGTGGGCCCCGATCGTGGGCCAGGCCACCGTGGGGGCACCCCCCAGGGTCAGATCGCCCCCCCCCCCCCCCCAGGACCCGGGAGCCCGCCCACACCGCCTGGTCCCGCCGGTAAATACCAGGTTTGATTTACGCCGGCGGGACAGGCAATTTCTGGGCGGGACTTCGGCCCATACGGGCAGAAGAATTGAGCGGGGGGTCCCGCCAACCGGCGCGGCCCGATTCCCGCCCCCGCCCAATCTCCGGTACCGCAGACTTCGGCGGGGGCGGGGGCGGGATTCACGGCGGCCTACGTCCATTCTCCGACCCGGCGGGGGGTCGGAGAATGACGCCCCAGGTCCCGATGCCGGAGTGTTTCACTCCGGCGTCGGAGGCCGTTCCCAGCCCCCTATTCTCCCACCCTCGGGGGGCTAGGAGCGGCGCCGCGTCATTTACGTGCGCCGGGCCTTGGTCCCGCGCAAAAGCAGCGCCGCGTAAATGACGCGACCGGCGCCACATAAATGACATCACCCGCGGCCTCCCCGCAAGAAGATGTTGGATGTATCTTGCGCGGCAGCGGAGGAAAGGAGATCCTCCTTCAGAGAGGCCGGCCCGCTGATCGGTGGGCACCAATCGCGGGCCTGACCCCTTTTGAGCCCCCCCCCCCGGTGCAGGAACTCCCCTCGCACCCCCACAGGCCACCCCCCCAGCGTTCCCGCGCAGTTCCCGCCGGCAGCGACCAGGTGTGGATGGCGCCGGCGGGAACCTGTTGTGTTGGGCAGGCCAATCGGCCCATCCGGGCCGGAGAATCGCCTCTCGCCCATTACCAACGGCAAGCGGCGATTCTCCCAGCGGCCAGCCGTGATTCTCGCCGCGCCGGTTTGGGGGGGGGGTGGGAGAATCGCGTGCGGGTGCCCGGGCGGCGTGGCGGGGCTCGCGCGGCGCCCAGGCGATTCTCCCACCCGGCGTGGTGGTGGTGGGGGGGGGGGGGGGGGGGGGGAATTCCGCCCATTGTACATTTGTTTCCACAACCTATGGGGTTGAGAGACTGTACCCACCCTGAACTACATATAGCTGTTTTAGGATGGTTTCCCTAATCTAAAAAACGAAACTATTTCCGCACTGCCTCCAGTCTCTCGACAGTAAATAGAACAGTACTTGAAATTACTTCTGTTATCTTCACTGGCAACAATCAGCCCCCTTGGCCAAATGAATTTCTGCCTTTCTTTAAATGCTGAAACCCTTCCAGAAAAACTGCATTTCACATCCCCCCCCTGACCCACCTCCTTGGTGATCCAGCACTCCTGTTCACATGGGAAACTTGCTGATAGCATATGCAAAATATTTAAATGAGATAACCTGATGGGTAAACCTGCTATGCAAACTAGTGCTGAAACATGGGCTCATTGAAGGTGAATCGGTGAATCCAGCCTCATACTACAAACCCAGCACCTTGCAGTTTATTGATCATCATTATATGGAGGGGGAAACTGCTGAAGAGGAAACAGTCTGTTATTTACTAGCGGGCAAAATTTAATATACTTCAGCTGAAAGTTATTGTTTGTCTTAATCCTCTGGAGATTATAATAAGCACTAAACAACATAGGAGGAGCAGCAGAACAAGAAAAAAACTGCTTGTGCTTTCCTATGGGGCACAAGCCACAGTATCAGGATGCGCAACGTAGCCAGTCAATCAATTCACACATAACTGCAAAGGAATGGCAAAAGAAATTTGCCTAATGAGCCTGAGGCTAGACAGGAAAGCAATGCCAGCAACTTTAAAAGCACAGCAGATGAGATCAATTATCCATATAGTTCTGTCAGATACTGCCAAAGTCACTACAGCATTCAATTATTATGCATCTGGTTCTTTGAAACCTATTATTGTGGACAACTACATCATCAGCAAGTTGACCATCTAGAAGGTCATCGGATGCATCAGAGATATCACAGAAACATTATTTTGCAAGGACGAAGATTCATGTCTTTGATCACTGACCAACATGAGCAGCATGATAGGGCGGTACAATCCTGATAGCCAACAGGCATTTATAAAGTTCACTAAAGTATTAATTGCTCCCAGGTTGCCATTCAAAACAGAGTTCTACTCTACTAGAACCTAAAAAGAAAATATTTCCTCAGCATCCATCTGGTACGCAACCATCAGCATAAAATTACCTGTACGAATGCCAGCTTCCCTGGAGCTCAAACTATGCTTCAACACATTCAGCTCTGCCTCCTTTATCTGAAAGGGAAGAAAGATTTAAGGGATGCTCATAGAAAATGGTGGGATTGTGGTAGGCACCACTGCATCACAGTGCCAAGGACCTGGGTTTAATTCTGACCTTGGGTGACTGTCTATATGGAATTTGCACTTTGTCTCCGTGTCTGTGTGGATTTCTTCCGGGTGCTCTGGTTTCTTCCCACAGTCCAAAGATGTGCAGGTTAGGTGGATTGGCCATGCTAAATTGTCCATTAGTGTCCAAAGGTTTTCACAAAGAACTGTCAATTGCTACATAAGTCCATCCTGTAAAGGTACCTCAGCATAGAGATTGAAGAATTGGATGATGAACCCATGGCACAGCACAAAACTACAAGTGATGAGGAACTAGTTGCTAAACCAGCCTTGCAGTGAAGAAGACTGAAATACCAGGCATTGATTCAATATATCTTCAAACAAGTGCCAATGTTGGTCTATTTCTTAGAGCTGCAAACTAGATCTGCAAATCAACCCGCTCAATACCATCTTCATCTGAGCTCTCCATTGTAGTTCTCGGATTTTGCTGCTTTCCTTCTCTATTTTTCACCACCGATGCACTTAACACAACAATCAACTTAAATGCAATGCATTTATTCTCTTCAAGGTATGGTGTAGGAGTGTAGTTGATATGCTTTACAAAATCTTCCCCTTTATGCTGGTTTATTGTACATGACGGCAGAATTCTCCGTTTGGGAGACTATGGGCGGGATTCTCCGTTGGCATCAACACTAGGGCCAGATTCTCCGATTCTGAGGCTAAGTGTGGAGGATCTGTGGTGTTTTACGTGAAAAAAATCAGCAGCGCCCCTTTAGCGATGCTGCAACCGGTGAAGGGCTAGCAGCCGCACCGCATAAAACTCCCAGCCTCCACAAAATAAACAGCCGGAGAATGGCCGGGTCCGTGGTCGCAGACGCGCACGGCAATGACCTGCTGCGATCGCGCCGTAAAGCATGGCTCCAACTGTGCACGGATCCGACCTGCCAGATAGTGCGCCCCTTGCCTCCCCACCGCCATCTCCTGGCCACCCCCCACCAGTCCCCCCAGCCCTCGCAGTAGCCTCCCAGGCCAGCAGCACAGCTCCGCTGAGTCTGTCCCAGCGGCGTGCGGCATACGCCGCGATTATGCGGTTTCGGAGGGGGCAGAGCAAACAAAATCTGCATCAAACAGGCGCCGCCCTCAATTTCGGTGTCAAAAGGGATTCTCCATCCGATCACCGATTATGAAATCGGCGTCGGGGAACAGAGAATTCCCCTTTTTCTCAGAATTGGAGAATCCCGCCCAAGGTCTTCCATTGGAGCTGAATTGCATCCAATTTGCCCTTGAGTGGCTTTGATGTAGTCAGCTGTGAAACTAACTATGATGTTTCTAAACATTTAGCTATGATTGGCAGCTTCTGGACTGTCATGATATTCAGGTAAACATCATGGTGCAAACATACATACATACTGATGGACAGATCAACGGACCAATCAACACACACAACACCACAGCCAATCACAGGCAAGAACATACACACTATAAAACGGGGAACACGACACTTCCCGCTCATTCCAGCAGAGACAGTTCAGGACACAGAGCTCACAGCAAGCCACTCAGACATCCACCATGTGCTGAGTGCCACTCCAAGATAGTGTTAGGGATAGGTCCACAGATTCAAGGGTAATGAACGAACCACAGTAACCAGTTTACCATTGTAAATATTGTTAGTAATAAAACTGAGTTGTACCATCCGCAACCGTGTTGGTTCGTCTGTGTAGCAGAGCACCCGACACGACATGGACTACATTAAAGACAGTTAAGTGCTTTCTGTTAGTTTCACAGCTACGTACTTCAAATCCACTCAGGGAAATGAATGAAACAATGCAGACAACTATGTGTGTGTGAAAGCTTTCAATCACAGCTTAGGGAAAGCAATTTCACAAATACATGAATGAATGGCTTGCAGATCAAAGAATGGAGGGGGTTTAAACCCAGCTGATTGGTTTTCTATTTCCAGGTGCTGTTTCCTCTGCCTGAGCCAGCAAGTGTATTGCACGGATATGTTTTAAAGCAGTTATTGTTTTTCACTGCCTCTCTCTGAACTGCTCTCTAGCTTCCAGGCAGGAGTCTCTCTTATGAGGGGCTTCCAGGCATGGGTCTTGTTTATGGAGAGCTTCCAGTCAGAGGTCTCTCTTATGAGGGGCTTCCAGGCAGGGATCTCTCTTATGAGGGGCTTCCAGGAAAGGATCTCTCTTATGGGTCTTCCAGGCAGGGTATCTCTTATGGGGGCTTGCAAGCAAGGGTCTCTCTTAGGAGGGGAGGGGGGCTTCCAGGTGGGTGTCTCTCTTATAGGGAGGCTCTGGTAGGGGTCTCTTTAATTCGGGAATCGTTGACGGGAGCGCTGAGGGGTTTTGGTGGGGGTGGGGTGGGGTGGGCAGGCCTTGCATTGTGGGGGGATGGGTGGCTCGCCGATGGACTTTGGGGGCAAAGATTTACCCCCTTGGCCCACTGCGTGATCCACCACATCAGGGACGCGTTTGTCAAGACCTGCACCAATTCTCGCTGACGTGATTCCTGGCCCAGAGGACCAGAGAATCATGAGGACCTTGAGAATATGGGGCTGAATTCTCTGCCGTCAGGACTCTCCATTTTGCCAGCAGCCCAGGGGTTTCCCGATGGTGCGGAGCTGCCCCACAATTGGAAAACGCATTGACCAGCCGGCAAAACGGAAAAAACAGAAATCTGGCGCAGCGGGACGGAGAAACCGGTCCAGAGTACCTAGCCCATTAATAGGATGCAAATGGGTCTTAATAGGTCTTCATGACCCATTTGCATCCTCCCGCTTGTGCGGGGTGCAAACCTCAAAACCGATGCCAGCAGGAGACCGGAGCATTGGAATGCCGACGCCGACCCCGTTTTCTGCCTCATGCTGGATTCTCTCCCACCCGCCACCAGTAGCGGAGTTCCCTATGCGGCAGAGAACCAGCCCAACATCGAAAATCCTCTTAATTCTTCCAATTGGTTACCATCTGAAGGAGCAAATGTGCTGGCAGGCTACAGGGTTTCATGACAGCTTGGAAAGAGGATTCTGGTGCCCTTAGGCCTCTTTGTAATAAGGCCTTGCATCAGAGTCAGCCATGTGCAGAACCAGTAATGTCCTGATCTGGTGTCTGCCTTGGCCTGCTTGTTTTCTGACACCATTAATAACAGTTGCCATGGGATGTTTGATGATTCATAGAATGCATCAGCCATCTCATCCATGACTAATGTATGACATTGCTGCAAAGCAGTCTCTCAACGTATTCTGAGAAGCTGAAGCAGGCTCATGACATTGTAATCAATTAGATATATAGTTTAAACAAGTGAGGTCTACTCACGCATGACACTTGTGTATTAAAGTGCAGCAATCAGCAAGACAGGCATTCCTTCGCAGTCTATTCACTCTAAATCACATTCTCTGCAAACTTCCTTCTAACTGACCTATTTCCCTCCTTTTTATCCATGCAGGCTGTGCATTGTTGGTTATTAAAGGTAAGTACAGTCATAAAGCTGTACCTCCTTGCCTTGGTCATTTCTGACATTGCTGCAAATCAATCTCTCAACATATTCGAAAAAGCTGAAGCAGGCTCAGAATACCGAAGGTTTGCAACCCTCCAGGATTGGAGTCTCCGGCAATTGAAGATCAGTCTCCAGGAGACTGCTGTGTGCCATTGTGGTGAAAAATAATCGGGACAGACATCAACATTTTAATTGTCATTTTCTTTCAACATTTCTCTATCTACTAGACATCAGAATATTGGATATGAGAAAATAAAAGGCTGTTTGGCTAACAGTCAAGCATCATCCAGTGGGGTAATACACTAATAATTATAATAAGGTGTTTTTGTTTCCCAGTTGGCACTGGAATTTCTGTACGTCACAAGGATTCATGTATTAACTGACTAATGGCTGCAGCACGGGGGAAGGTCATGTGATGAAACCTCCAGGAATACATTTAATCACAATTGGCAATCCTAGTTGTGCCCAGAAACAGAAATTTCAAGCCATATAGCTCATAAATCTTTCCTTTGTTACAGCAGGGCTAGCAATGAGATCTGTCATTCTCTGCATGCAAGTTGGCTTATTATATTTTTCCAACATTATTCTTTACGACTTGAGCCTCTGTAACCACATTCGAGCCTTCAGGAGAGATTTTCTACTGTTCATACCTACACCATGGGGGGCTATGTTGCAGGTGCCACAAAAATAGCCATGTAATCCAAGATCGATGACAGTAGAAGCAACCATATATCCATGACTGTGCAAATGTAGAAGTACTCTCCTTCATACTCCTCCCCAGGTCTCATGCTGTGTTTCCATGAACTGGAAAAAAACAATACTGATCTGACAAGAATCTAGGTTTATAGCACAGTCTGTAATCCCTAAATGCTGCCTCAGAGACAAGGGTCTGGTATTCAGCAGCATTTTCTCCTCCTGTGATTACTTCCTTTCTATACAACAGGGACTAGCTTATAGCTAAACAGAAGGTGATCATGCCCGGTCCACCTGGCACCTTTTTCTCGGCCGCACGCAACTGGTTGGCAGCTGCTGTCAATGGGATTCCTCGTTGTAATCACCCCCACGCCACTGGAAACCCACGGCCGTGGTGGAAGTGGCGGGGGGGGGGGGGGGGGGAAGAGTGAGAAGAGATGCGGGGGCAGGCTGTTGGTAGGAAAAGTGAATTGCAATGACCGGATAATTCCAGCAATGGTCTATTATAATCAGAAGGAAAAAAAATTGTTTTTTTCATTCAGGGACGGTTTTTGTAAGAGTAAAGATTTTCTGACATGAATGATAAAGAAGAACAAGCGAAAGTTCAGATCTTGCCATAACACAAAGGTATTTTAAGGTATTATTAGTATCGATCATGCAACAGTGCTTAAGGCCTTAGAGCCTCTGATCCACCAGACTAATTGAATTAAAGTCTTGAACTATTTTCATTAAATGAACACAGATTACAGGGAAGGGATGTGACAGAAATGTTTAAAATTAAGTCCTGTAAAGGGACGAGTTTAGAGGCGCTGGTGACGGCGCCGCTACCGATCTCACCTAAAAAGTTTACCACGAACCCGGTGGTGGCGGCAACATTGAATATCTGGGGACAGTGGAGGCGACAGAGAGGGGTGCGGGGAGCCCTGGTGGGGTCCCCAATCAGGAACAACCATAGGTTCGCCCCAGGAAGAATGGATGGAGGATTTCAGAGCTGGTACCAGTTGGGAATTAGGAGGGTGGGAGATTTATTTATAGATGGGACTTTTGCGAGCTTGGGAGCATTGGAGGAAAAGTATAAGTTGCCCCGGGGACATTTCTTGAGATATATGCAGGTGAGGGCGTTTACTAGACAACAGGTGAGGGAATTTCCGTTGCTCCCGACACAGGGGATACAGGACAGGGTGCTTTCAGGGGTGTGGGTCGGAGAGGGCAAGGTGTCAGAGATTTACCGAGAGGTGAGGGAAGAGGGGGAGGAGTCGGTGGGCGAACTAAAAGGAAAGTGTGAAGAAGAACTAGGGGAGGAGATAGAGGCGGGTATGTGGGCTGATGCCCTAAGCAGGGTAAATTCCTCTTCCTCATGCGCCAGGCTTAGCCTGATTCAATTTAAGGTGCTACATAGAGCACACATAACGGGAGCAAGATTGAGCAGGTTCTTTGGAGTGGAGGACAAATGTGGGAGGTGTGGCGGGAGCCCGGCAAACCACGTACATATGTTTTGGGCGTGCCCGGCACTGGAAGGGTATTGGAAGGGAGTGACGGGAGTGATTTCGCGGGTGGTGAAGGCCCGGGTCAAACCAGGCTGGGGGTTAGCTCTATTTGGAGTTGCGGAAGAGCCGGGAGTGCAGGAGGCGAAAGAGGCCGACGTTGTGGCCTTTGCGTCCCTAGTAGCCTGGCGCAGGATCCTACTCATGTGGAAGGAGGCGAAACCCCCCGGACTGGAGGCCTGGGTAAATGATATGGCGGGGTTCATTAAACTGGAGCAGATAAAGTTTGCCCTGAGAGGATCGGCTCAAGGGTTCACCAGGCGGTGGCAGCCATTTCTCGACTACCTAGGGGAACGTTAGAGGGAAGACAGATGACCAGCAGCAGCAACCCAGGGGGAAGGGGGGGGGGGTTTAGTTTAGTTTAGGTCAAAGATAAAGGGGTTTTGTTACTTGTGTATTGTTAAAAATTTCTGTATTGTTATTGTTGCGTTTGCTTTGTAAGAGTGGAAAAATTGTTGTTTGGGAAAAAAATTTCAATAAAACATATTTAAAAAAAAAAGAAATGTTTAAAATTCTGAATAGAAGGGACAGGGTAATAGCAAACTGTTTCCAGGAACTAAAGGGTCTGGATTGTGGGGCCATTGATCCTGCCAGACTTTATTTTGCTTTGAATACTTTTTAGGAAAGACAAGGTGGGTGTGGGGGAGGAAATAGAGATGTAGTGACAACGTCACTGAGCTAGTAATCAAGAGGCCCAGGCCAATGCTCCGGGTCATAGGGTCAAATCCCACCATGGCAGCTTGTGGAATTTAAATTGAATGAATAAAACTTACAATTGAAAGCTAGTCTCAGTAATGGTAGCCATGAAATTATTATTGATCGTCATAAAAACACAACTGGTTCACTATTCAGGGAAGGAAATGGCTCATCCTTACCTGAACAATTGGCAATGGCAGCAGAACTGGCCTTGCCAGGAACACCCACATCCCATGAAAGAATAAGAACGTTTTTAAAAATATATTTAAGAAATACATAGGACCCTTTTAATGGCAAGCAAAATGTTTTAAGATTATGATTTCCCCCAACTACTGAGCTCATGTTGCCGTTCCCAATACAGACTGGGGACTCCATTATTTTATTATAATTATGTTGATGACAGAAATTTGAGTTTGTTCAGCTCAGTTCAAAACAGCTGCCTCCTAAAAACTGAACCCAATCCTAAACGACCATTTGCCAAAGCCGATGCAACTAACATTTCAAACATTCTTATATCTTCAAATTTCTATTGTCAGACTATGTAAGGAAATTTAACCTACAGTGTCATATTAGCAATAGTTTTTACGACTTTATGTCATACATCAGCACAATTCTGACAGTGCTTATTAACCAAAGGTTTGAAATTCAGATACATAGGACCACTGGAGACAGTGGTAAAGGAGGTAAACACCTGCTGAGGGTGCACACTACATCATCAGTCACTGCATCTGCAGTGAATTTGAGAAAGATAGGAAGCGCCAGAAGCAACTAAACTCATCCTATCATGATGTCACGCAGCCCCACTGGCTAATTTGACACCCAAATGGCAAAACAAGTGTGAATTGAGGGAAGGGGAGAGCAAAAGGTTCATGGTCACACCATCTGCAACTTGCTTATCATGCCTGGCAACCGATTAATGGGAATTGGAAGTTCAGAAGGAACATAAAGTAGAAACACCATCCTCAATGTGCTCAGTGGTGTCAGATAGCAAGGACTCTAGTGCAGATGGCTCTGTGATACTGAGAGCTATTTCCCCCATAGAGTTCAAGAGAGGCAGGCATCCGTTAATTGTCCCCTGCTGGCCTAGCTTTGTTTCTTCTATTGTGTGCCATCTTGTCCAACAAGACTGCAGGCATAATGTTAGTGATTGAGCAGCACTATATTTGTGTGATGTGCCCATCATAGCTGAAAGCTGAAGCTATGTGGAGGCAGTAAGAAGTAGGTATGAGGCTGGCAGCATTGGTAGGTGTGTGACGGTGAGGTGGGGTATCTGTATGTTAGGAATGGGCCTTAAGTGCCAGGGGCTAATGCTAGATGGATGATGGAAGTGTGAGAGATTGGTGTTGAATTGAATGGGAGATGTCATGTAAAGATGCATGCACTGGCCTTGGCCACCCCAATGAAGTCCGTCATCTTTTTGTGGCACTGTTATCAGGTCCTCAGCACTAGGCGACAGGAACTGACCTCGCTGCCACCTGTCATATTATACACCAGTATATCATGGTGCAGACACACACACTGATGGACATGCAGTGGGACCAATCAGAATACATAACACCGCAGCCAATCACCAGTGAGAGCACACGCACTATAAAGACAGGGGACAGGAGAGTTCCCGCTCATTCTAGTAGCAGCCAGCTCGGAGCACAGAGCTCACAGCCTGCAACACAGACATTCACCATGTGCTGAGTGCATCACCTGGTTAGGACTAGGCAAGGGTCAACAATAAAAGCTGGTATTGCATTTACCCACAGTTCAAGTATGTTAATATAGTTAACCTTATAATAAAATAGAGTTGCTCCACTTCCAGTGTTGGTGACCTGTTTGTGGTCCAGAACACCCAACACATCACCACCTGCTCCCAATCCCTTCTGAGGATGGTCAACGAGGACCTACTCGCCCACTGTGACCATGGTGTCTCTCCTCTGATGTGTTGGGTGCTCTGCTACACAGACGAACAAACACGGTTGCGAATGGTACAACTCAGTTTTATTACTAACATATATTTACAGTGGTAAACTGGTTACTGAGGTTCGATCATAACCCTTGAATCTGTGGACCTATTCCTAACACTATCTTGGAGTGGCACTCAGCACATGGTGGATGTCTGAGTGGCTTGCTGTGAGCTCTGTGCCCTGAGCTGTCTCCTGCTGGAATGAACGGGAAGTGTTGTGTTCCCTGTTTTGTAGTGTGTATGCTCTTGCCTGTGATTGGCTGTGCTGTTGTGTGTGTTGATTGGTCCGTTGATCTGTCCATCAGTATGTATGTATGTATGTTTGCACCATGATGTTTACCTGAATATCATGACATCCCCCCTTTTTTACAAGAACATGTGCCTATGTGTTTATAAATAGAGATGTGTACTGAGTGCAGCTGAATGCGTGTGTGTGCAATATCTACAGCATGCACATGAGGCTAAACTATATACAAAGGGCGATGTCGGGTGAGACATAGCAACGAGGTTGTACCATAAACAAAGGACAGGGAAATGTTGAACGACAAAACAAACTCCTGTAACGACAAGGAAGAACAGAAACATATTAACACAGTGGTATTATGAGTTCAATGTACAAACAGGTTCATAAGTCCAGTCTAGTAGGTGGGCGACGAATTCGGGTTGACCGCCTCAAAGGTGAGTCAGGATCCACTGGCTGAGGAATGGGCCTGGCTACGGGCGACAACGGAACGGGCATGGTGGCAGGAAGCTCCACGAAGTCGACATCAGGAACAACAGGAGGGCGTCGTACCGGTGTAAGTTCCCGTAGCGAGCGTGGAAGTAGGCGAAGAGCCCGGCGATTGCGCATGCGAATGGATCCATCAGGCATGCGAACCAGGAACGAGCGGGGAGCCACGCGTCGGAGAACTTCGGCAGGTGCTGACCAGCCACCTTCTGGTAGGTGGATGCGGACGTTGTCTCCAGGCGCCAGGGCGGGAAGATCAGTTGCCCGTGTGTCATATGCCATCTTCTGGCGAACGCGCTGCTGTTGCATCCTGTGCAGTACCGGAGCATGGTTGGTTGTGGGTACCAGAATGGATGGCACAGTGGTCCTGAGGGCGCAACCCATCAACAGCTGGGCTGGTGAGAGGCCAGTGGCTAGTGGGGCCGAGCAATAGGCCAGCAGGGCTAGGCAAAAATCCGATCCGGCAGCAGCAGCCTTGCAGAGGAGCCGCTTGACGATGTGAACGCCCTTCTCCGCCTTTCCATTGGACTGGGGTGCATAGGGCTGGACGTCACGTGTGTGAAGCCATACAAAGCAGCAAAGGACGACCATTCCTGGCTGGCAAAACAAGGCCCATTGTCCGACATGACAGTAATCGGAATGCCGTGGCGAGCGAAGGTGTCTTTGCAGGCCCTTATGACAGCGGACGATGTCAACTCGTGCAGGCGTATGACCTCTGGATAGTTTGAAAAGTAATCAATGATATAGTCCCTGCCGAGCGCATGAAAAAGGTCCACACCCACCTGTGCCCAGGGGGACGTCACCAGCTCATGGGGCTGAAGCGTCTCAGGAGGTTGCGCCGGCTGAAACCTTTGGCAGGTGGGGCAGTTGAGCACCATATTGGCAAGGTCATCACTGATGCCCGGCCAGTATACCGCCTCTCGGGCCCTCCGTCTGCACTTCTCGACCCCCAGATGGCCTTCGTGTAGTTGGTCGAGGACCAGCTTGTGAATGCTGTGCGGAATCACAATCCGGTCCAGCTTTAGGAAGACACCATCAATGACGGCCAAGTCGTCGCGGACATTGTAGAACTGCGGGCACTGTCCTTTGAGCCACCCTCCCGTCATGTGGCGCATCACTCGTTGTAGAAGGGGGTCAGCTGCAGTCTCCCGGCGAATACAGGCCAGACTGGAGTAGTCAGCTGGCAGATTTGCCGATGTGAAGGCCACCTGCGCTTCGACCTGACAGACGAATCCCTCCGAATCGGGCGGTGTGCTCACTGCTCTAGATAGGGCATCCGCAATGATAAGGTCCTTTCCCGGGGTGTAGACCAGTTGGAAGCCATACCTCCTGAGTTTGAGTAGGATGCGCTGGAGGCGAGGGGTCATCTCATTCAGGTCCTTATGTATGATGCTGACCAGGGGGCGATGGTCAGTCTCAACGGTAAACTGGGGGAGACCATACACGTAGTCATGGAACTTGTCTATTCCGGTTAGCAAACCCAGGCACTCCTTTTCGATCTGCGCGTAGCGCTGTTGGGGTCATGGCCCGCGAGGCATAGGCGACCGGGGCCCATGACGCAGTGTCATCCCGCTGTAGGAGTACCGCCCCAATGCCGGACTGGCTGGCATCTCAAAATTTTAGTGTCACGAGATGTGTCGAAAAACGCCAATACCGGGGCTGTGGTGAGCTTAATTTTGAGCTCCTCCCATTCCTTCTGGTGTGCGGGCAGCCACTGGAACTCCGTGGACTTCTTGACTAGGTGGCGCAGAACCGTCGTGTGGGAGGCAAGGTTGGGAACGAACTTCCCCTGGAAGTTGACCATGCCTAGGAAGCGTAGCACTGCTTTCTTGTCTGCCGGCTGCGGCATGGCTGTAATGGCGCTCACCTTGTCTGCATCCGGACGGACCCCTCACCGGGATATGTGGTCCCCAGAAAGTTCAGCTCGGTTTGGCCGAAAGAACACATGGCTCGGTTGAGGCGCAGGCCGTTTTCCCGTATCCACGCAAAGACGCGCTGGAGACGATTGATGTGCTCCTGTGGTGTGGTGGACCAGATGATGACGTCGTCCACGTAGACGCGCGCCCCTTCGATGCCCTCCATCATCTGTTCCATGATCCTGTGAAAGACCTCGGATGCCGAGATGATGCCAAATGGCATTCTGTTATAGCAGAACCTGCTGAAAGGGGTGTTGAAGGTGCACAGCTTTCGGCTGGACTGATCCAGTTGGATCTGCCAAAAACCCTTTGAGGCCTCCAGTTTTGTAAAGATTTTAGCCCGGGCCATTTCGCTCGTGATCTCTTCCCGTTTGGGTATGGGGTAGTGTTCCTTCATTATGTTGTTGTTGAGGTCTTTTGGATCAATGCAGATCCGGAGCTCGCCGGAGGGCTTCTTAACACACACCATGGAGCTGACCCATGGCGTGGGCTCCGTGACCCGGGATAGCACCCCTTGGTCCTGGAGATCCTGCAGCTGCTGCTTGAGGCGGTCTTTGAGTGGCGCTGGGACCCTGCGAGGTGCGTGAATGACCGGGGTGGCGTCCGGTTTGAGCCGTATTCTGTAGGTGTAGGGCAGTGTGCCCATGCCCTTGTGAATGCCTCCTGGTTGTGGGCGAGGAGCAATTGAAGCTGTGCCCTAAATTCTGCATCCGGGAAGTCAGATGTGCCTTCTGGAGACAAAGCGTGGACCCACTGCACGAGGTGGAGAACCTTGCATGCCTGTGCGCCTAGCAGGGAGTCCTTTGATGATCCGACTATTTTGAATGAGAGTGTGGCCGTGTGTGTGTTGTGTGTCACCTGGAGCTGGCAGGATCCCATAGCCGGGATAACGTTCCCATTGTAGTCGACCATCTTGCAACGGGATGGCCGAATTGGTGGTCTGACCTTCATGGCGTAGAAGGCTGACCATGCTATGAGGTTGGCGGAGGCGCCAGTGTCCAGACGGAATGTTATCAGTGATCGGTTGACCGTTAGGGTCACACACCATTCATCACCCGGATTGACAGTGTTCACTTGCAACGGCTGGTGGGTCCTGGCCGGAGACATCTGGTTCCCATCAATGACCGCAACACGGAAGGCGTCCCGGTCGTTTGTGCCACTGGTCTGGATATCGTCTGGGCATGACTCGTAGTAAGGAGGCTGAATGGCCCGCACGTCCCTGCGAGGTTGTCGGAATTGGGGAACATTGGCAGGTTGAGCTGCTCGACAGCAGGCAGCGTAGTGGCCCATCTTGCCACAGCGGAGGCATTGTCGGTTTCTTGCCGGACATTGCCGCTTTAAATGTGCGACTCCGCAGTTGCCGCACGTCGTGACGTCATGGCGTTCGTTGTGCCACCGCGCATGCGCAGTTAGGTCTTGCGTCGAGCGCGCCTGCGCATCACGTCCCTCTGTGTCGGCGTCTTTTTTGGCGCGCACAAACGCAGGAGGCCTCGGAAATTGCGCGAAATGGCCTCCCTCGTCTGGGCCGCGGGCCGGGAGGAACTCGATCGCCTGGACCCGTTCGGCCTCGTAGGACGCCTGCCTCGACGATCCGGCCGTGTAGGACCCCTGCCGCGCCGATTCGGCCGCTTGAAATTGGGAGTAGCGGCTGGTCGCGTTTTCATGCAGGACACCGGCTTCGATTGCGGAGGCTAGGGTGAGGCCTTTAATTTTGAGGAGCTGCTGGCGTAGGATGCCCGAGGTGACCCCAAAAACAATCTGGTCCCGAATCATTGAATCGGAGGTGGTGTCATCACCGCAGGGCTGCGCGAGGATACGGAGGTGTGTAAGAAAAGATTGAAAGGGCTCATCCTTACCCTGCAGGCGCTGCTGGAAGAGATACCTCTCGGAACTCTCATTTACCTCAACGCTGAAGTGTTGGTCGAGCTTGAGAAGGACCGTCTTGTACTTGGTCTTGTTCTCACCTTCCGCGAACACCAGGGAGTTGTAGACATGGATGGAGTGTTGACCTGCCGTGGAGAGGAGGATGGCGATCTTTCTGGTGTCCGAAGCGCTCTCCTTTTCGTTGGCTTCCAGGAAGAGCTGGAAGCGCTGTTTGAACAGCTTCCAATTGACGCTGAGGTTTCCAGCGACTTGTAGCGGCTGCGGCGTGCTGACGGTGTCCATGGCGCAGGATGGCAGATTCCTGAGGATTCGTAGGTAGGTCCCACAGTTACCGGGTTCCAATCCTGGTACTATGATGTGTTGGGTGCTCTGCTACACAGGCGAACAAACACGGTTGCGAATGGTACAACTCAGTTTTATTACTAACATATATTTACAGTGGTAAACTGGTTACTGAGGTTCGATCATAACCCTTGAATCTGTGGACCTATTCCTAACACTATCTTGGAGTGGCACTCAGCACATGGTGGATGTCTGAGTGGCTTGCTGTGAGCTCTGTGCCCTGAGCTGTCTCCTGCTGGAATGAACGGGAAATGTCGTGTTCCCTGTTTTGTAGTGTGTATGCTCTTGCCTGTGATTGGCTGTGCTGTTGTGTGTGTTGATTGGTCCGTTGATCTGTCCATCAGTATGTATGTATGTTTGCACCATGATGTTTACCTGAATATCATGACATCCTCCTGTCTACCTTCAGCACTAGGGCCTCCAGAGTTTCATCCATGACTTTGGAACACTCTCTGCCATAGTAATCCATTTCTTTTCACGATTTACAATTGTATCAATATTATTCAGCAACCTCCTGTAATCAATGCAGTTTCCCTTTAAGAAGACTACCTTTAAGGCAGGCTACACAATACATTTTTCGTACCCCAGAGACAGCAGATAGTGCAGGGAATGAGAAGTCTAGTCATTTTAGCCCGATGCTACAATCAGGTAAATGAGCTGACAGCATGAACTTTACATGCTGCTTACCTCCACCAAACCCAGTGCAGACAAGTCCTGAATCATAGCCCCATTATCAAAAAGTGGCACAAACCCATTTTTAATCCAATTTATTTTCATTTTCTGCTCAAACTTTGCATGCTTATTTTATGTTAAATTTTTTTTTTTTTTTAATAAATGTTTTATTGAAATTTTTTTCCCAAACAACAATTTTTCCCCTCTTACAAAGCAAACGCAACAATAACAATACAGAAATTTTAAACAATACACAAGTAACAAAACCCCTTTATCTTTGACCTAAACTAACCCCCCCCCCCCCCTCCCCCTGGTTGCTGCTGCTGGTCATCTGTCTTCCCTCTAACGTTCCCCTAGGTAGTCGAGAAATGGCTGCCACCGCCTGGTGAACCCTTGAGCCGATCCTCTCAGGGCAAACTTTATCTGCTCCAGTTTAATGAACCCCGCCATATCATTTACCCAGGCCTCCAGTCCGGGGGGTTTCGCCTCCTTCCACATGAGTAGGATCCTGCGCCAGGCTACTAGGGACGCAAAGGCCACAACGTCGGCCTCTTTCGCCTCCTGCACTCCCGGCTCTTCCGCAACTCCAAATAGAGCTAACCCCCAGCCTGGTTTGACCCGGGCCTTCACCACCCGCGAAATCACTCCCGTCACTCCCTTCCAATACCCTTCCAGTGCCGGGCATGCCCAAAACATATGTGCGTGGTTTGCCGGGCTCCCGCCACACCTCCCACATTTGTCCTCCACTCCAAAGAACCTGCTCAATCTTGCTCCCGTTATGTGTGCTCTATGTAGCACCTTAAATTGAATCAGGCTAAGCCTGGCGCATGAGGAAGAGGAATTTACCCTGCTTAGGGCATCAGCCCACATACCCTCCTCTATCTCCTCCCCTAGTTCTTCTTCCCACTTTCCTTTTAGTTCGCCCACTGACTCCTCCCCCTCTTCCCTCATCTCTCGATAAATCTCTGACACCTTGCCCTCTCCGACCCACACCCCTGAAAGCACCCTGTCCTGTATCCCCTGTGTCGGGAGCAATGGAAATTCCCTCACCTGTTGTCTAGTAAATGCCCTCACCTGCATATATCTCAAGAAATTTCCCCGGGGCAACTTATACTTTTCCTCCAATGCTCCCAAGCTCGCAAAAGTCCCATCTATAAATAAATCTCCCACCCTCCTAATTCCCAACTGGAACCAGCTCTGAAATCCTCCATCCATTCTTCCTGGGGCGAACCTATGGTTGTTCCTGATTGGGGACCCCACCAGGGCTCCCCGCACCCCTCTCTGTCGCCTCCACTGTCCCCAGATATTCAATGTTGCCGCCACCACCGGGTTCGTGGTAAACTTTTTAGGTGAGATCGGTAGCGGCGCCGTCACCAGCGCCTCTAAACTCGTCCCTTTACAGGACTTTCTCTCCAGTCTTTCCCACGCCGCTCCCTCACCCTCCATCATCCATTTACGTATCATTGCCACATTGGTGGCCCAATAGTAATCGCCCAAGTTCGGTAGTGCCAATCCTCCTCTGTCCCTACTACGCTGAAGGAACCCCCTCCTTACTCTCGGAACTTTCCCTGCCCACACGAAGCTCGTGATGCTCCTGTCTATTTTATTAAAAAAGGTCTTAGTGATTAGTATAGGGAGACATTGAAATACAAATAAGAACCTCGGGAGGACCATCATCTTAATTGCTTGCACCCTGCCCGCCAGCGATAGAGGCTGCATGTCCCACCTCTTGAAGTCCTCCTCCATTTGTTCTACCAACCGTGTCAGATTAAGTCTGTGCAAGGTTCCCCAGCTCCTAGCGATCTGAATCCCCAGGTATCGGAAGTTTCTTTCCACTTTCCTTAGAGGCAAGCCTTCTATCTCTCTACTCTGGTCCCCTGGATGTATCACAAATAATTCACTCTTTCCCATGTTTAGCCTATACCCCGAGAAATCCCCGAACCCCCTCAAAATTCGCATAACCTCTATCATTCCCCCCGCTGGGTCCGACACGTATAACAATAGGTCATCCGCATATAACGAGACTCGGTGTTCTTCTCCCCCTCTAATCACCCCTCTCCATTTCCTGGAGTCTCTCAACGCCATGGCCAGAGGTTCAATTGCCAACGCGAACAACAATGGAGACAGCGGGCATCCCTGTCTTGTTCCCCTATATAGTCGGAAATACTCCGATCTATGTCGACCTGTAACTACGCTTGCCGTTGGAGCCCCATAAAGAAGTCTAACCCAGCTAATAAACCCGTTCCCAAACCCAAACCTCCTTAACACTTCCCATAAATACTCCCACTCCACCCTATCAAATGCCTTCTCTGCGTCCATTGCCGCCACTATCTCTGCCTCCCCCTCCACTGGGGGCATCATTATCACCCCTAATAGTCGTCGCACGTTAACATTCAGTTGTCTCCCTTTTACGAACCCTGTCTGGTCTTCGTGCACCACCCCCGGGACATAGTCCTCTATCCTCGATGCCAGTACCTTTGCCAACAATTTGGCGTCCACGTTCAACAATGAAATGGGTCTATAGGACCCGCACTGCAACGGATCTTTATCCCTCTTCAAAATTAACGATATCGTCGCCTCCGACATCGTCGGGGGTAGAGTCCCCCCTTTCCTGGCCTCATTGAACGTCCTCACCATCAACGGGGCCAACAAGTCCACATATTTTCTGTAATACTCCACCGGGAACCCGTCTGGTCCTGGGGCCTTCCCTGCTTGCATGCTTCCCAGTCCCTTAATAACCTCGTCCACCCCAATCGGTGCCCCCAGGCCTACCACCCCCCGCTCCTCCACTTTCGGGAACCTCAATTGGTCCAGGAACTGCCGCATCCCCTCCTCTCCCTCTGGGGGTTGAGACCTATACAGTTCCTCATAGAAGGTCTTGAACACCTCATTTATCTTTCCTGCCCTTCGCACCGTGTCTCCCCTTTCGTCTCTAATTCCTCCTATTTCCCTCGCTGCTGCCCTCTTTCGCAATTGATGAGCCAACAGGCGACTCGCCTTTTCCCCATATTCATACCTCCTCCCCTGTGCCTTCCTCCACAGTACCTCCGCCTTTCTGGTGGTCAGAAGGTCAAATTCCGTCTGGAGTCGTCTCCTCTCCCTGTACAATTCCTCCTCCGGGGTCTCTGCAAATTCCCTATCCACCCTTAAAATCTCCCCCAGTAATCTTTCCCTTTCCTTGGCCTCTGTTTTCCTTTTGTGGGCCCCAATGGAGATCAGCTCTCCTCTGACCACCGCTTTTAGTGCTTCCCATACCACTCCCACAGGGACCTCGCCGTCGTCATTGACCTCCAGGTATCTCTCAATACACCCCCGCACTCTTGCACACACTCCCTCATCCGCCATCAGTCCCACATCTAATCGCCAGAGTGTTCTCTGCTCCCTTTCCTCTCCTAATTCCAGGTCCACCCAATGTGGGGCATGATCCGAAACCGCTATGGCTGAGTACTCAGCTTCTTCCACCCTAGAGATCAACGACCTTCCCAAAACAAAAAAATCTATCCGGGAGTACACTTTATGGACATGGGAGAAGAAGGAATACTCCCTAGCCCTAGGTCTAAGAAATCGCCATGGATCCACTCCCCCCATTTGGTCCATAAACCCCTTAAGTACCTTGGCCGCTGCCGGCCTTCTTCCGGTCCTTGAGCTGGATCTATCTAGCCCCGGGTCCAGCACCGTATTAAAGTCCCCTCCTAAAATCAAGTTTCCTACCTCCAGGTCCGGTATACGCCCCAGCATCCGTCTCATAAATCCCGCATCGTCCCAGTTTGGGGCATACACGTTAACCAACACGACCTCCATTCCCTCCAGCCTGCCACTCACCATTACATATCTACCTCCGCTATCTGCTACGATGTTCTTTGCTTCAAATGCAACCTGTTTCCCCACCAAAATGGCCACCCCTCTATTCTTTGCGTCCAGTCCTGAGTGAAACACCTGTCCCACCCATCCTTTCCTTAGCCTAACTTGGTCCGCCACCTTTAGGTGCGTCTCTTGGAGCATAACCACGTCTGCCCTTAGTCCTTTCAAATGCGCGAGCACTCGGGCCCTTTTTATCGGTCCGTTCAGGCCTCTCACGTTCCACGTGATCAGCCTCACTAGGGGGCTACCTGCCCCCTTCCCGTGTCGACTAGCCATTACCTTCTCTAGGCCAGTCCCATATCCCGCCTCCGCGCTCCCGCTCGCTCCCCCAGCGTCGCACACCATCCCCGCCCACCCACTCTTTAGCCATTTCCTTTTGGATTTCCGCAGCAGCAACCCAGTTGTCCCCCCCCCCCTTCTCCCTCCCTCCTCCCCTCCCCGCTAGATCTCTTTCTAGCTTGATTGCTCCCCCCATATTACTTCCGTAAGTCAGCTGACTTCAACTGACCCCGGCTACTCCTGCTCACTCCTCGACCTCCCCATGTGGGGAACTCCCATCCGCCTTGCGCCTGTCTTCCCGCCTTATTCTTTCTGGTGCGGGAACATCCCTTTACCTGACCCGCCTCTTATGGCGCAGCTCCCTTTCCCCTCCCCCTCCCCTTCCCCATTCTCCAACTATGTCCCGTCTTTCCCCCCTCACCGGCGCCCACATTTCCCCAATGTCTCCCCCCTTCCCTGTTTACTTCTCAATTAACTTCCACCGTAACATTAACAATAACATTTCCTGCAGCATCAGTCCCTCAGTTCCGATCCAATTTCTCTTCTTTGATGAAGGTCCATGCTTCCTCCGCCGTCTCGAAATAATGGTGTCTCTCCTGATACGTGACCCATAGTCTTGCCGGCTGCAGCATCCCGAACTTCACCTTCCTTTTATGCAACACCTCTTTGGCTCGGTTGAAGCTCGCCCTCCTTCTCGCCACCTCCGCACTCCAATCCTGGTATACCCGTACCACTGCATTCTCCCATCTGCTACTCCGCACCTTTTTAGCCCATCTCAGGACCTCTTCTCTATCCTTAAGGCGGTAAAATCGCACGATTATCGCCCTGGGTGGTTCTCCCGCTTTTGGTCTTCTCGCCGGAATCCGATTTGCCCACTCCACCTCCAAGGGGCCCGTAGGGGCCTCAGCACCCATCAGTGAGCTCAGCATCGTACTTGCGTACGCTCCACAGTCCACTCCTTCCACACCCTCAGGGAGACCCAGTATCCGAAGGTTCTTCCTTCGCGCTCCATTTTCTAGGGCTTCGATCCTTTCAGTACACTTTTTATGAAGTGCCTCGTGCGTCTGTGTCTTAACCGCCAGGCCCAGGATCTCGTCCTCAATATCTGTCACCTTCTGCTCCACCACACGGAGCTCTGTCTCCTGGGTCTTTAATGTCTCCTTGAGCCCCTCAATTGCCTGTAGCAACGGGGTCAGCACCTCCCTCTTCAGCAGCTCCACGCACCGTCTCACAATTTCATGCTCAGGCCCCCATGTCGCCTGCGCTTTCTCCGCCGCCATCTTGTACTTCTCTCTTTCTGACCCTTTGGTCGACGATTCCTCGCGCTGCAGCCGCCGCCGCCGGTTTTTTCCTCCTTCGTTTGGGGGGGACTCCCTTCTCACACGCCCCACACCGGGTTGCGTCGTCGAAAAATTCCCCGTTGAGGCTCTTAAAAGAGCCCGAAGGTCCGTCGGAGCTGGAGCCGCCGAAGCGTGCGGCTAGCTAGGCATCACCGCAACCGGAAGTCCCTTCAGTGGCCTTGATGAGGTCTTTTCACAGTTGTTCCCTCTGCTGCTAGAATTCACCTTTGATACAGGCCCTCAGGTCAGCTTGCAGCTTTAAGCTTGCCCTTCCCCCGCCTGCATGCTGGAAGAGGCCCTGTTTATCCTGTAGTTGCAGCCAAATCTTTCACTGTTTCTGCGTGTGTCTGGCAACCAAGAGACATACCCTTCCTGGGGGACACTGTCGGGGGAATATTGCCGCCTTCTTCCCACACCGGGAAATGTCAAACAAATGCCGTGGGGGCCCTGTAAAAGAGCCCAAAAGTCCGTTCCAAGCAGGAGCTGCCGAATATGCGACCTAGCTCTGCATAGCCGCACCCGGAAGTCTTTATGTTAAATTTTTATCGTACACCTTAAATATAATTTTATAATGCAGCTCATGCTGAAAAATGAAACTTTTCTGATACCGGTCCTCAGTGTCAGGTTGGATACACCATGGACCGATGGTGAGAAAAGCTCTTCTATTCTGCCCAGTGGGTCTGAATCTCAACATGAGCAGAGAACCACTGTTAGTTTTTCAATTTCCAAAACTGACCGCCACACCAGGGTCTGGATTCTCCATTGCCTGACGCTAAATTCGGAAACGGCAATCGGGTGGAGAATAGCTCCCGATGCCAAAATTGAGGCAGGCACCGGTTTGACGGTGAATCACGATGCTCCGCCGCCTCCAAAACAGTGTCATTGCAACGCATGCCATGCGCAGTTGCAACCACGTTCGCATCTGATTAGCGGGCCCACCCACGATGCTCCGCCTCTGATGGGCCGAGTTCTCGACGGCGCGGTCTACGTGTGCTCTCAACAGTCGTGAACCTGGCGTGGTGGCTGCGGAGAGAGAAAAAGGGCGTACGGACAGTGTCCAGCACTGCCATACTTCACCAATATTTGTGCCGGCTGGGGGGCTTCTGCCAGGGCTGGGGGGAGTAGTGGAGGGGTCAGGAGGTGGCCTGTCGGGTCGGGGTGGACGGGGACACGGTCCAGCAGAACCAGGGCCATCTTTTCGGATGCGATCGGCGTGTGTGGGGGTTGTATAGTTACGCGCGGCTGCAGCTTGTTAGTGTGCCCATCACCCCATCTTTTTTTGCGTGTTCTTCCGGTGTCCCACACGGCATCGGTGCTAGCCCCTCAAGCGATAGCAGAATGGTGCGAGTTCAGAGCTAGGGAACTGGAGAACATTAGAGGAAGTATGACCTGGTGAGCTCAGGCACGGGAAGGAAGTGACGGAAATAGCTGATCAACAGGTCTCAATCATATTGGACGGATCCTCTGGAGGGAGGTATGGAGATGGGAGAGGGGGGGGATATACCTGATCCACTGGCTGACTCCACAGGGTCAGCAATGGGAGGGGTGAGTTGTGGAGAGGCAGATTGGCAAGATTAGACCCCATAGGAATGCTGGGCAGGAAGTTTGGCGAGAGAGCAGGCTGGGGCAATTGGGGATGTTGTAGAATTATCTAAGAGTAGGTCAAGCGTGGAAGGGCAGCAAAAACAAAAACAATGTTATATTTGAATATTGCTGAAAAGAGAACTATGCCCCATGATGCGCAATCAATTACTCTCAAGACGAAGTGATTCATAACTGAAGGCTTTAATCTGCTAGAACTCTTCCCCAGCAGCTTCGATACAGAAAGTGAAGGCAGCTGGGACAGCACCGGTTCATATACTCCGCCTCTCAGGGCGGAGCTACATACATCAGCCAATGGTAGACTCCTGGGTCTAACCAATGGTCATGCACCTCTCAGGTACCGCAATACCTGGTATTACCATATTCACCCCGTTAAAAAAGAGGCCGGTGGGGTGATGGCCAGCGTTAATAGTCGCCTTTCACATGGTATGACCAGGTATGGAGGTACCGTGATGTCGGGGGTAATAACAAAGTGTTCATAGTGCAGCAATCAGTCGATCGGGTGGCCTGGTCGTCCTTCTGGAGCGTCTGGGCTTCGGCGGTGATTCTGATGGGGGTCCCGGCGGTTGCGACTCCGGGAGCGAGATGTCGTCCTCCCAGGCAGCTTCGTCACCCCTAGGCGGCGCTGTTGGGACAAAAGGTGGACGGGGGAAGCGCCTGTAGGGGGCGTTGGTGTGTGTTCGGGCCTAGGCAGGAGCGGCGGGAGTACTGACCCTCCAGTTAGGTGCTGTGGGGAGGGTGGGGGTAATGGTTCGGGGGCGCGTGGGGTTCCGGTGGGCGGCAGGTCCCGAAGGGAGACCGTGTTTTGGCGGCTGTCAGGGAACGCTACGTAGGCATACTGGGAGTTGGCGTGCAGCAGGTGGACCCTCTCGACCAACGGGTCAGACTTGTGTGCCCTCACATGTTTCCGAAGTAGGGTAGGTCCGGGTGTCGCTAGCCAGGTTGGGAGCGAGGTCCCGGAGGAGGACTTCCTGGGGAAAACAAGGAGACGTTCATGAGGTGTCTGATTTGTGGTTGTACAGAGCAGTGACCGATGGAGTGGAGGGCCACCGGGAGGACTTCCTGCCAGCGAGAGACTGGGAGATTCCTGGACCGTAGGGCCAGCAGGACGGTCTTCCAGACCGTTCCATTCTCCCTCTCTACCATCCCGTTTCCCCGGGGGTTGTAACTTGTCGTCCTGCTCGAGGCGATGCCTTTGCTGAGCAGGAATTGACGCAGTTCGTCACTCATAAAAGGAGGACCCCCTATCACTGTGAATGTATGCTGGGAAACCGAACAGTGTAAAGATACCCTGGAGGGCCTTGATGACGGTGGTTGTGGTCATGTCTGGGCAGGGGATGGCGAATGGGAACCGGGAGTACTCGTCAATCACGTTAAGGAAGTACGTGTTGCGGTCGGTGGAGCGGAGGGGGCCTTTGAAATCCATGCTGAGGCGTTCAAAGGGACGGGAAGCCTTTATCAGGTGCGCCCTCTCTGGCCGGTAGAAGTGCGGTTTGCACTCAGTGCAGATTTGGCAGTCCCTGGTGACGGTCCTGACCTCCTCGATGGAGTAGGGCAGGTTGCGGGTCTTGATAAAATGAAAAAACCGAGTGACCCCAGGGTGGCAGAGGTCCTCGTGGAGGGATCGGAGGCGGTCCACTTGTGCGGTGGCACATGTGTCGCGGGACAGGGCATCAGGAGGCTCGTTTAGCTTCCCCGGACGGTACAAGATCTCGTAATTGTAGGTGGAGAGTTCGATCCTCCACCGCAAGATCTTGTCGTTCTTAATCTTGCCCCGCTGCGCATTATCGAACATGAAGGCAACCGACCGTTGGTCCATGAGGAGAGTGAATCTCCTGCCGGCCAGGTAATGCCTCCAGCGTCGCACAGATTCTACTATGGCCTGGGCCTCCTTTTCGACCGAGGAGTGGCGAATTTCGGAAGCTTGGAGGGTACGGGAGAAGAAAGCCACGGGCCTGCCCGCTTGGTTGAGGGTGGCCGCCAGTGCTACGTCCGACGCATCGCTCTCAACCTGGAAGGGGAGGGACTCGTCGATGGCGCACATCGTGGCTTTTACAATGTCTGCTTTGATGCGGCTGAAGGCCTGACGGGACTCCGTCGACAGGGGGAAGGTTGTGGACTGGATCAGGGGTCGGGCTTTGTCTGCGTAGTTGGGGACCCACTGTGTGTAATAGCTGAAGAACCCGAGGCAGCGCTTTAGGACCTTGGGGCAGTGAGGGAGGGGGAGTTCCATGAGGGGGCGCATGCGCTCAGGGTCGGGGCCTATTACTCCACTTCGCACTACGTAGCCTAGAATGGCTAGACGGTCGGTGCTAAACACGCATTTATCCTTATTGTATGTCAGGATAAGGATTTTCGCGGTCTGGAGAAATTTTTGGAGGTTGGTGTCGTGGTCCTGCTGGTCATGGCCGCAGTTGGTGACGTTATCCAGATACGGGAACGTTGTGCGTAAGCCGTACCGGTCAACCATTTGGTCCATCTCGCGCTGGAAGACCGAGACCCCGTTCGTGACACCAAAGGGAACCCTTAAAAATTGATAGAGCCGCCCGTCTGCTTCGAAGGCAGTGTACTGGCGGTCACCATTACGGAGGGGTAGCTGGTGGTAGGCAGACTTGAGATCCACCGTGGAGAAAACCTTGTATTGCGCGATACTGTTCACCAGGTCGGCTATACGGGGGAGAGGGTACGCATCCAGCTGCGTAAACCTGTTGATGGTCTGACTGTAGTCAATGACCATCCTATGCTTCTCCCCGGCCTTTACCACCACTACTTGAGCTCTCCAGGGACTGTTGCTCGCTTTGATGACCCCTTCCCTCAGCAGCCTTTGGACCTCCGACCTGATAAAGGTCCGGTACTGGGCACTGTACCGTCTGCTCCTGGTGGCGACGTGTTTGCAATCCGGGGTGAGGTTCGCAAACAGGGAAGGCGGGTCGACCTTAAGGGTCGCAAGGCCGCAGACAGTAAGGGGGGGGTATAGGGCCGCCAAATTTAAAAGTCAGGCTTTGCAAATAGCACTGGAAATCCAGCCCAAGGAGGGTGGCTGCGCAGAGGTGCGGCAGGACGTACAGACGGAAATTGTTGAATTCCCTGCCTTGGACAGTGAGGTTCGCTAGGCAGAACCCCTTTATCTCCACCGAGTATGACCCGGAGGCCAGGGAGATCCTTTGATTTACGGGATGGGTGACAAGAGAACAGCACCTTACCGTGTCAGGGTGAACAAAGCTTTCCCTGCTCCCAGAGTCAATCAGGCACGACGTCACGTGGCCGTTGATGGAGATCGTCGTTGTAGCTTTTGCAAGCGTCCGGGGCCGACTCTGGTCCAGAGTCACCGAGGCCAGCTGAAGTAATTGAGAGTTCTGGTCAGGCAGCATGTAGTCGGCTATGCTGGGGACTTGGGGCCCCATCCAAGATGGCGTCATCCATGGGTCGCACATGGTATCCGGGGATGAAGAAGATGGCGGCGGCGAGGGACAAAATGGCGGCGCCCACCTGTCCAGCGTGGTGTCCGGGGGGCAAAATGGCCGCGCCCGCGGGTCGCACGTGGCCTTAGGATAGGGGGGTGGCGGTGAGCACTGGGCGGTCGGGGCCTGAAAGGGGGGTTGCCGATAGTCGCTGGAGACCGTGGCCAAGGCGCGGGCCTGGCAGACCCCCACATAGTGGCCCTTCTTGCCGCACCCTTTGCAGGTGGCGGTGCGGGCTGGGCAGCGCGGGCGGGGATGATTCGCCTGCCTGAAGAAACAGCGGTGTCCGGCAGCGTTAGCGGGCCGTCTCGCCGCGCAGGCTTGCGGGGTCAGGGGAAAGGTCTGAGGGGCTGCCGCTATGGGGTGCCACGCAGCCCAGGGGGCCGCCGTGCGATCGGGTGCAAAGGACAGCGCGTTTTTATAGACAACGTCCATGGACCCTGCCAGGGCCCATGCCTCTGTACGTCCCAGAGTGTCCATTTCGAGGAGCCTTCGGCGGATATCGGGGGAGGTCATTACCTGCCACAAAAGCATCCCTGATCAAAAGTTCCGTGTGCTCGCTCCCCGAAACTTGCGGGCAGCCACAGTTTCGGCCCAGCACCAGCAGCGCCCGGTAGAAGTCTTCCAACGTTTCCTCGGGGCTTTGCCGTCTAGTGGCCAGCAGGTGACGAGCGTAGACCTGGTTCACAGGGCAGATATAATGTCCTTCTAGCAGCTCGATCGCGGCAGCATAATTCTCCGCCTCCTTGATAAGAGGGTAGATCCCAGGGCTGACCCGTGAGCGTAGGAGATGCATCTTTTGTCCTTCCGTGGGGGTGTCGGCAGCCGTGTCGAGGTAGCCCTTAAAGCACGCCAGCCAATGTTTGAAAATAGCAGCAGAGTTGTCCGCGTGGGGGCTGAGCTGAAGACACTCCGGTTTGATACGAAGATCCATCCTTTCAACTGAAGTTGTAGCAGATTAAATTGATGTGCAATCAATTACACTCAAGACGAAGTGATTTATAACTGAAGGCTTTAATCTGCCAGAACTCTTCCCCAGCAGCTTTGATACACAAAGTGAAGGCTGCTGGGACGGCACCGGTTCTTATACTCCGCCTCTCAGGGTGGAGCTATGTACATCAGCCAATGGTAGACTCCTGGGTCTAACCAATGGTCATCCACCTCTCAGGTGCCGCAATACCTGGTATTACCACACCCCACTCATCAAGGCAAACGCAAGAAAATCAAACCGCAATCACAACATCCCTTATGGTTGAATGGTTCAACTAGTTATTTCCACTTTTCTGATGTAATAATCAGATTGACCAGTCTCTCCTCACCATCCTCCATTCCCACTGCCATTAAGCTATAAACAACCATCCACCCATCACAACCCCTGTTGTACCCAGTCAATTCTAATATTCCAATTCTCAACAGGCAAATGAAAAGGTGAGTTGCCACCTGGCAACCAAGAACACGCAACACAGGAGAGGGGTGCAACGTAATAAATTTATGTAATTCCAGTGCCTAGTTAGGGTGAGTACTTTAAGAGTTCACCATCAGTGAGAAGCACCTATTCGGAGACTCATCATCCGGGAGAGGCATACATGAATGCCCTAAAGAGAAACCATATAAATCAGCATTGTCAAGGTACGACTGTTGCATAGTAACATTATTAACACCAAAGCAAAATATTGCAGCTGCTGGAAATCTGAAATAAAAACAGAAGGTGCGGAAATGTCGAGCAGGTTTGGCAATATCTATGCAGAGAGGAACGGAGTTAATATTTCAGGTCAATGACCTTTCATCAGAACCGTGAAAAGTTGGAAATGTAATAGTTTTAAGCAAGTGAAAGCAGGGAAGGTGGGAAGAACAACAAAAGATAAGGGGCTGGATTCTCTGATTTTGAGGCTATGTCCAGAGGAAGTGTCTGGTTTTACGCCGAGCAAATCGGCGAGGTCCCAGCACCGATCTACCAACTGGTGAGGTGCTCGCAGCCGCGCCACATGAATCGCACAGCCTTCCCAATATAAATGACTGGAGAATTGCCGGGTCCGTGGCCGCGCATGCACACTGCGACGACCTGCAGCGGTCGCACCGTCAAACATGGCGCCGGCTGCACGTGGACCAAGACTGCCAGATAGCGCCCCCCCTCCGGACACCCCCCACATATCCCCCCGGCCAGCCGCATGGCTCCCATCCCCCCCTCCCGACTGTGGCCTCGCCGGGTTCACGAAAACTGAAAGCACGTGTCCACGCCATCGGGAACTCGGCACATCGCGGGCGGAGCATCGGGAGGGTGCGTTCAGGTAATGTCCGGAGGCTGTCCCAATGCCGTGTGGGGTACTCCTCGATTATGCCGTTTTGGAAGGGGCGGAACATCCAAAAACAGACACCGCGCCGATTTGGTTGAAAACAGGATTCTCCGCCCGATTGCCGATTACGATATTGGCGTTGGGCAATGGAGAATCCCACCCAAGAGGTCTGTGTTTGGGTGGAGGGCAGAAGAGATTAAATGGCATAAAAGTTTCATGGTGCAAGGCTGAAGTGACTGGCAAAAAAAAATCAAGTTCTGTCGAGAAAAGTTGTGGTCAAGATTCTGCTAACAATTGCCCAAAAGCAAAATAAATAGAAATAATGTAGAAAGAGAGAAAAAAAAAAATCAAACTAGCAAGGAAAGCTGAAACAAAATGGGGGCAGAGGTTGAAATCTAAAATAGTTAAACTCAATGGCCGGACATTTCCAACCGTTCATGCCAGCGAGTACTTCCAGTCTCGCCGACGACACACCCCTGGCACGGGTTTTCCGTCTGATACACTATCAATAACACGCGACGAGTGATGAACGTAACTGAGGCTTTAATACACTAAACTGCAAACCTCCTGCCTCGGGACCCCAACTGGGTCCGGAGGCGGAGACTTGCCACCTTTATACAGAAGCCCAAGGGGAGGAGCCACAGGCGGAGCCAGCCTGGACAAGCCCAGGCATGCACAATACAATACAGTACATATAATGCAATAACGTGGTTTACCACACCTTGGGGTGGGGGCATTCACGGGAAACCTCATTGACAATGGCAGGACCAGAAGATCCCGTCGCCGGCCAATGGCGGGGCACTTCCCACCGTCAAAATCTCGCCTAATGTTTTGAGTCCAGAAGGCAGTAACTTGCTCAGTTGAAAGACAAAGTGCTGTTCCTCATGTTTGCACTGAGCTTCATTGCAACACAATAGCAGGCCAAACACAGTAAAGTCAGAGTGGGAGTGATGGAGAATTAAAATGACTGGTAACCTGAAGTTTGGGGTCACACCTGCAGAGTAAGCAGAGAATGATCATATTTCACTCACCTTGAAACCAAGCCAAAATGAGTGATATGTGACTCACTGAAATTTAAGTCCCTCAACAGGTAGCGACAAAGTCTATTGTCTGTAATGGTCAGGCTGACCAAAATGCCCCTAATTTCCATCTCTTTTTCCTCTGCATCTGTCAACTGGTAAATCTGTGGAGGACCACTTCCAGTTCTCTCCCTCTTTCATGCTTTGTGTTCTCTTCTGTAACAGCTGTTATAAAGACAGGCTTTGTATTGAAAATACAAAAATACGTTATGTATTTATTTAAGTCCCTCAACCGAGTTTTAAAAGACTGCTAAAAGAGCTGCTAAGGTGGTTGAAAATTTCCATCACTGTACCGTGCAAATTCTGAAGTCATTAAAATGGAGTAAGCCTGTCGAAAATAACCCAATAACTCCTGTCCCATGCACAAAACATCCAGAAAGTACTTGGGTATTCAACTGGATAGGGACCATGAGATGCTATCATGCTGAACAATGGAAGGAAGAAGGAAGAAAGGAACTTGTCCAATCATAATTTAGTTATGTCTACACCATGGACCTGGAATCAACTTGCTACAACTGTGTTAGGGTAACTTAGGGATGTGGGTGTCACAGGCAAGGCCAGCATTTGTTGCCTATTATTAATTGCCCTGGAATTTAGTGCTTACTAAGCCATTTCACAGTTAAAAGTCAACCACATTGCTATGGATCTGGAGTCACATGTAAACCAGACCAGGTAAGAATAACAAATTTCCTTCCCCAAAGTTCCTCAGTGAACCAGATGGAATTTTGCAAGAGTCAATGATAATTGTCCTGGTTACCATCACTGAGATCAGCTTTAGAATTTGAGATTTATCAATAGAACTCAAATTCCTCCAGGTGCCATGGTGAGATTTGAACCCACATCCCCAGAACATCATGTCTGGATTATAAGGCCATAAGACCAGAAGACATAGGAGCAGAATTAGACCATTTGGCCCATTATGTCTGCTCCACCAATCAACCATGGCTGATATGTTTCTCAAGCCCATTCTCCTGTCTTCTCCCCAAAACCCCTGATCCCCTTTATTAATCAAGAACCTATATTTCTCGGTCTTAAAGACACTCGATTTGGCATCCACAGCCTTCTGCGGCAATGAATTCCACAGATTCACCACCCTCTGGCTAACGAAATTCCTCCTAATCTGTTTTAAATATTGCCCCTTCCGTCTGTGGCCTCGGGTTCTAGTTTCTCCAACTAGTGGAAACATCCGCTCCACGTCCACTCTATCCAGGCCTTGCTGTATCCTATCAATTTCAATAAGGTCCCCCCCCCCCTTCTTTCTAAGCTCCAACAAGTACTGACAAAGAGTACTCAACCGCTCCTCATATGACAAGCTCTTCATTCCAGGGATCATTCTTGTGAACCTCCTCTGGACACTTTCCAAGGCCAGCATATTGTTCCTTAGATACGGAGCCCAAAATTGCTCATAATACTCCAAATGGGTCCGACCAGAGCCTTATACAGCCTCAGAGGTATAACCCTGCTCTTGCATTCTAGCCCTCACGACATGAATGCTATCATTGCATTTGCACTCCTAACTGCCTACTGAACCTGCACGTTAACTTTAAGAGAATCTTGAACTAGGACTCCTAAGTCCCTTTGTGTCTTGATTTCCAAAACCTTTTCCCATTTAGAAAATAGTCCATGCCTCCAATCTTCCTACCAAAGTGCATAACCTCACACTTTTCGACATTGTATTCCATCTGCCACTTCTTTGCCCACTCTTGTAGCCTGTCCAAGTCCTTCCGTAGCCTCCGGCTTCCTCAATACTACCTGTCCCTCTGCAGATCTTGGTATAATGTGCAAACTTAGTAACAGTGCCCTCAATTCCTTCTTCCAGATCATTAATATATATATTGGGGCAGCATGGTTGCACAGTGGCTAGCACTGTTACTCCACAGCACCAGGGTCCCAGGTTCAATTGCGGCTTGGGTCACTCTCTGTGCAGAGTCTGCACGTTCTCCCTGTGCCTGCGTGGGTTTCCTCCGGGTGCTTCAGTTTCCTCCCACAAGTCCTGAAAGACATGCTTGTTAGCTAAATTGGAGATTCTGAATTCCCCCTTGGTGTAACCGAACAAATGTCAGAGTGTGGCGACTCGGCGATTTTCACAATAACTTCATTTGAAGCCTACTTGTGACAATAAGCAATTTTCATTTCATTTCATTTCAATTATGAGCCCAATGACATTACCTATACCACAATCTCCTACTTAAGTGGTGAGACGAGATATGTAATGGACCAACTAACTCTCTTGCCTATCTAAGGAATTGCTTTCTCCAGGCCACTAAATCAAAGCAGAAGGGATGCCATATAAGCAAGACCCTGAGTGTGTATGTGTGGTAAGTACAAGTGTAAATGGGACTGTTATGGGCCAGGAATTAGAGAATCCCAAAGTGTATCATGGAGTTCACCTGACCCACAACTTTTAATAGATTGTGGTATGAAAATGAAATGAAAATCGCTTATTGTCACAAGAAGGCTTCAATGAAGTAACTGTGAAAAGCCCCTAGTCGCCACATTCCGGTGCCTGTTCGGGGAGGCTGTTACGGGAATTGAACCGTGCTGCTGGCCTGCCTTGGTCTGCTTTCAAAGCCAGCGATTAGCCCTGTGCTAAATGGAGAGCACATGGCCCACTCTACATAAGTGGTACTTCAGAAATGGAAAAGTTATTTTTTTAAAAGCAAAACAATGTTTATTCTTAAAACAAACAGTGAATATCTTAGCAACCATTAATTCCAAGATAACCCCCAAAGAATACAACACTAAGTAACCTGTATGCTGTCCTTTTACACACAAAAGACTTAACAAACCTTTAAACAGAAGCACATCAGAGTTTACATTCAATACTGACAACATTTATAATTCTGAATTCACCAAATGATTAAGAGATAGTCCTTCATGGCAGAGAGCTCAACAATACAGCTGCTTTGGCTGACTTCAGCTGCAACACACTGAAAAAACAAAACCAACAAGATAGACACACCCAAGCTTTTCTCAAAGTGAAACTAAAAAGCAGAACTAGAGCTCAGCTCCACCCACTCTCTGACATCACTGCAGTAACATGAGCAGCCAAACATTTCTTAAAGCGACATTCTCATGACAGGGACCATATTTAGTATTTATACCATGGGTACGATGTACCAGCAGCGTGATGGGTGAATTCTCCTGCCGGCTTCCCAGCAGCCAGTATGCCTCGCGAGATCGACCTAGATCACACGAGACCGGGATCAGGATCCTGCGCATAATGGGCGTGGCCAGACCACGCTCACTTAAGTCAGTTTTAAACCGACTTTAGCAAACTCACCCGGGTTCTACCGGCCTCATGGAGTCCACTAGCCTCCCCATGGATGCCCCAGCTGGGCACTATTCAGTACTGGACAACACAAATGTGGACCAGGCGGAATACCACCCAGGGGGTCTACCAAATCGGGGTCAATTCAGGGTGGCTCCCTGGCCCTTCCTCTGGAACGCGGATGTCATAATTTGCAGACATGCAGATAATGATATACAGACAGGAAACTAATGATTCCCGGCTTGGTTCACTGTCTGTGCGGTGTCTGCACGTTCTCCCCGTGTGTGCGTGGGTTTCCTCCGGGTTCTCCGGTTTCCTCCCACAGTCCAATGATGTGCAGGTTAGGTGGATTGGCCATGCTAAATTGCCCTCAATGTCCCAAAACAAAAGGTTAAGTGGGGTTACTGGGTTACGGGGATAGGGTGGGTGTGTGGGCTTGGGCAGAATGCTGTTTTCAAGGGCCGTTGCAGACACGATGGGCCGAATGGCCTCCTTCTGCACTGCAAATTCTATGATTCTATGAAAGGTTGGAGTCCTGGAAGGGACGTTGCTGTGCCTGAAGAGGGGGGCCCTCAGGGATTCCACAGCATGAGTCCTCACTGTGGGTGTGTGTGGAGTAAATGTCCATGCGTGTGGGGGGTGTGACATTGCCCATGGTGGGGGAGGGGGGTCCTCAAGCTCACTTAGAGGTCGGGGCACCCTTTCAAAAGGGAGCCAGTATGGCCAGAAGGTTCAGCTCCCTAATGGTGAAAATAATTCCAAGTGCAGGCTAAACTGGTGTGAAACTATCCAAGGCCCAAAAAAGTGACACAGAGCTTGATTCAGCAGGCTCGTTGCGCTCGAGAGACAGAAAGCACGATGCGACTGGTAAATTTCTGGAAAGGTCAAAAACAAAAACCGTGCCAGGCGCCAAACCTTTTGCGATGCTTGGAGAGGGAGAGAAGGAATTGGGAGGTGGGGGGGGGGGGGGGGGGCGTTGTTTGGCGAGGGTCCGGCATGGGCAGAATAGGTGGCTCAGGGCATAGCACGGTGCTGGCTGAGTGGGGGTGGGACAGGCGCATTCCCTTGGCCGAGGGGAGGGGGGGGAAGAACGCTGCCAACTCACCCTTGCTGCCCTGTATAGGTCGCTGACCTTTTGCGGCATTTGGTGCCGGTCCTCTGGCTGACGCTGCCCAAGCTGAAGGCCTCTGCCACCTCCTGCCAGCTGCCGTTGGTTGCCCTGTGGCATAACATCCCAAACCCTCAGCGGAACAGGACATCCCTTCTGGCCTCGACTGCCTCTAGGAGCCTCCCCAGGTCTGCATTCCCGAATCGTGGGGCTGTTGTCTCGGTGCCATGGCTGCATGTTAGCTGTGGAGGAGCAGTTGATGGGCTGCTCCACCTTGTTAGCGGGGAGCGCGGTACCAGTGAATCAGCTAACGAGTCTTGATTTGCGGCGTGAAGCCCGTGGGGCATCCTTATGTGGGCCAATTAACATTGGATTGTAGTGATGGCCTCACCGGGCTGAGCGGTGGGAGCTCGCGGCAGTTTCGGCTCGCTACCACACTTAGAAACTTTTCCATTGAATCGCGGCCTTAGTCGTTAAGATAGCGGTGGGGAACTCGGCAGCAGGATACTCGCAACAAAACACTTAGAACCTTATATCATTAGATTGCATCTCATGTGTTACGTACAATAAATAATATTCTCTTTTTTTAAATTTACAGGAAAACTTGACTATTTTATGTTGTAAGTCACAGCACTTAAACACTCATTAAATTGACAAGTATATCCTGTTGTTGTGGTCAAATTAGGAGTGGGGAACATAAGAACTAAAAGCAGGAGCAGGACATCTGGCCCCTCAAGCCTGCTCTGCCATTCAATAAGATCATGGCTGATCTTTTTCTGGACTCAGCTCCACTTACCTGTCAGCTCACCATAACCCTTAATTCCTTTACTGTTCAAAAATCTATCTACCTTTGCCTTAAAAACATTCAGCAAGGTAGCCTCAACTCCTTCACTGTGCAGGGAATTCCACAGATTCACAACCTTTTGGGTGAAGAAGTTCCTCCTCAACTCAGCCCTAAATCTGCTCTCCCTTATTTTGAGGCTTTGCCCCCTAGTTCTATTTTCACCCGCTGGTGGAAACAACCTCCCTGCTTCTATCCTAACTATTCCCTTCATAATTTTATATGTTTCTATAAAATCCCCCCTCATTCTTCTAAATTCCAATGTGTATAGTCCCAGTCTACTCAGTCTCTCCTCATATACCAATCCTCTCAAACTCTGGAATCAACCAAGTGAATCTCCTCTGCACCCCCTCCAGTGCCACTACATCCTTTCTCAAGTAAGGCGATCAAAAACTGTACACAGTACTCCAGGTGTGACCTCACAGGCACCTTTTCCAGCTGCAACATAGCCTCGCTGTTTTTAAACTCCACCCCTCTAGCAATGAAGGACAAAATTCTTCCAGCAATGAAGGACAAAATTCCATTTGCCTTCTTAATTACCTGCTGCAGCAACTTTTTGCAACTCATGGACAAGGACACCCAGGTCCCACTGCGTAGCAGCATGCTGCAATTTTTTACTATTTAAATAATCAGCCATTCTGCTGTTATTCTTGCCAAAATGGATGATCTCATATTTACCTACTTTGTACTCTATCTGCCAGTCCCTTGCCCACTCACTTAAACTATGTATATCCCTCTGCAGACTTTCAGTGTCCTCTGTACACTTTGCTCTACCACTCATCTTAGTGTCATCTGCTAACTTTGACACATTACACTTGGTCCCCAACTCAAAATCATCCATGCAAATTGCAAACAATTGCGGTCTCAACACTGATCCCTGAGGCACACCACTAGCCACTGATTGCCAACCAGAAAAACGCCCATTTATCCTCACTCTTTGCTTTCTGTTAGTTAACCAATCCTCTATCCATACTAATATATTACCCGTAACGCCATGCGCCTTTATCTTATGCAGCAGCCTTGTTGGATGCCTTCTGAAAATCCAGAGACATCACATCCACCGGTTCCCTGTTGTCCACCACGCTCGTAATGTTCTCAAACATTTCCAATAAATTAGTCAGACACGACCTGCCTTTCATGAACCCATGCTGCGTCTGCCCAATGGGACAATTTCTATCCAGATGTCTCGCTATTTCATCCTTGATAATAGATGCAAGCATTTTCCCCACTGTGGTAGTATGTATTGGGGTTCATGTGGGACTGGAAGCCCTAATGTCATTGGCTGACAGATCCCGGGTCCTGGTTGGCCGTTGACCTCATGCTCCGCCCTGAAGGCGAAGTATAAGAAGCCGGTGCCTTCCCCTGCATGCCAGTTTACTATCGGGCTGCTGGGGAACAGACACGCTTAATAAAGCCTCATCGACTTCACTCTATTCGTCTCACGGAGTCTTTGTGCGCTACAATTTATTAAGCGTGCCTAAAAAGGACTATGGAGCTCAGGATCATTCCAGAATGCCTGAGGATCAGCCCCCACGCAGTGAATGCGGCAGCAGCCTTCAAACACTGGCAGACTTGCTTCGAGGCCTACATCAGATCGACCACAGGCCGAGTCTCAGACGAACAAAAACTGCAGGTCCTGCACTCGAGGGTGAGCACGGAGATTTTCACCCTCATTGAAGACACCGACGATTTCCAGACGGCGTTCACAGCACTGAGAAGTCTCTACGTTCGCCCAGTTAACCAAATCTACGCTCGCTACCAGCTCGCGACAAGACGGCAAGCTCCCGGAGAATCGATGGACGAGTTCTACGCCACGCTGCTGATTTTGGGACGAGCCTGCAGCTGCCCGTCGGTGAATGCAAACGAACATACGGACATGTTAATGCGCGATGCTTTTGTGGCAGGTATGCAATCCTCCCAAATCCGCCAAAGACTTCTAGAAAAAGAGTCGCTAGGACTCTCAGAGGCACGTGCCCTGGCAGCCTCCCTGGACGTAGCCGCGCGTAATACCCGCGCCTACAGCCCCGACCGCGCGGCAGGCCATTGGGCCCCGTACGTACCCGTCGCGGCAAACCCCCTACCCCCCCTCCCGGACGCCCCGCAGGCTTGCGCAGTCCAAACGCCGAGTCGCACCGGGGGCGCCCGCTGTTATTTCTGCGGCCAGGCGAAGCACCCCCGACAACGCTGTCCGGCCCGCGCAGCCATCTGCAAAAGCTGCGGGAAAAAGGGCCACTATGCGGTGGTGTGCCGATCCCGCGAGGTCGCCGCCGTCCCGGGGCCACAGGGAGCCCTACAGGCAGTCTATGCCTCCCAACCCCCCCAGCACGCCATGTGCGACACGCAGACGCCGCCATTTTGGGTCACGACCACCGCGGTCCCGGGAGAACTGGGAGCCCTGCACGCCGCCTGCGCTCCCCAACCCCCCTCCCCGCAGTCCATGTACGAACCGCCACCGGCGCTCCCGATTTGGGTGCCGGCCAACACTCTCCACGGAGAGGAAGGGGTTTTTTGCGTCCCGAACGCCACCCTCACCCCCGTCCCGCGCCCCACGCCTGACCCGCCGGCGCAACCTACCTCGACCCCAACCACCGCTGTCCCCGGCGAAGGAGCTCCGCACGGTCCCAGCGCTCGCGGCCACACGACTGACCCGCCGGCCTGGGCCCCGACCACCGCTGTCCCCGGCGAGGGAGCTCCGCGCGGTCCCAGCGCTCGCGGCCCCACGACTGACCCGCCGGCGCAACCTACCTGGACCCCGACCACCAGTGTCCCCGGCGAGGGAGCTCCGCACGGTCCCAGCGCTCGCGGCCCCACGACTGACCCGCCAGCGCCGCCGACCTGGGCCCCGACCACCGCTGTCCCCGGCGAGAGAGCTCCGCGCGGTCCTAGCGCCCGCGGCCCTGGCGCTCGCAGTGAAGGAACTCCGCGCGGTCCTAGCGCCCGCGGCCCTGGCGCTCGCAGTGCAGGAACTCCGCACGGTCCTAGCGCTCCCCAGACCCCCCAGCACACCATGTGCGACCCGCAGACGCCGCCATTTTGGGTCCCGACCACCACGAGGGGAGGAGGGGCGCCGCCATCTTGGACCGCCCCCGACCTGTACGACGCATGGGGGTGGCCATTTTGTCCACCCCCGACGCCATCTTGTGACCCCTCAGCCACGTGCGATGTATGGGGGCGGCCATTTTGTCCATCCCCGACGCCATCTTGGACGGCAACAATGGACCCCACCCCACTACTACAACCACGGCTCGCTTCGGTTACGCTCGATCAGGCTCGGCCCCGGACTCTCCAGACGACGACGACAACAGTCCTAATTAACGGCCACGAGACGCCATGCCTAATCGACTCCGGGAGCACGGAAAGTTTTATACATCCCGACACGGTAAGACGCTGTTCCTTAACTACCTACCCCAGTGCACAAAAGATTTGCCTAGCTGCAGGATCCCACTCCGTACAGATCCAGGGATTCTGCATAGTTACCCTAACGGTACAGGGGAGGGAATTCAAAAACTACAAACTTAACGTCCTTCCCCAACTCTGTGCCCCCACCTTGCTGGGCTTAGATTTTCAATGCAATCTACAGAGCCTTACGTTTAAATTCGGCGGCCCCATACCCCCATTCACTATCTGCGGCCTCGCCACCCTCAAGGTGCAACCCCCGTCCTTGTTTGCGAACCTCACCCCGGATTGCAAACCCGTCGCCACTAGGAGCAGACGGTACAGCGCCCAGGACCGGACCTTCATTGGCTCCGAAGTCCAGCGGCTACTAAAGGAGGGCATAATCCAGGCCAGCAATAGTCCCTGGAGCGCGCAGGTGGTAGTAGTGAAGACAGGGGAGAAACAAAGGATGGTCATTGACTATAGCCAGACCATCAACAGGTACACACAACTAGACGCGTACCCTCTCCCCCGCATATCCGACATGGTCAACCGGATTGCCCAATATAAAGTCTTCTCCACCGTGGACCTCAAGTCCGCCTACCATCAGCTCCCCATCCGCCCAAGTGACCGCAAGTACACAGCCTTCGAGGCAGACGGGCGATTATACCATTTCCTACGGGTCCCTTTTAGCGTCACAAACGGGGTCTCGGTCTTCCAACGGGAGATGGACCGAATGGTTGATCAACATGGGTTACGGGCCACGTTCCCGTACCTCGACAATGTAACCATCTGCGGCCACGATCAGCAGGACCACGACGCCAACCTCCAAAAATTCCTCCAGACCGCCAAAGCCTTGAACCTCACGTACAACGAGGGCAAGTGCGTTTTTAGCACCGATCGGCTAGCCATTCTGGGCTACATAGTGCGCAATGGGATAATAGGCCCCGACCCCGAACGTATGCGCGCACTCATGGAATTTCCCCTCCCGCACTGCCCAAAAGCCCTGAAACGCTGCCTGGGGTTCTTTTCGTACTACGCCCAGTGGGTCCCCCAGTACGCAGACAAGGCCCGCCCCCTAATACAGACCACGACTTTCCCTCTGTCGACAGAGGCTTGCCAGGCCTTCAGCCGCATCAAAGCGGACATCGCAAAGGCCACGATGCGCGCCATCGACGAGTCCCTCCCCTTCCAGGTCGAGAGCGACGCCTCTGACGTAGCTCTAGCGGCTACCCTTAACCAAGTGGGCAGACCCGTGGCCTTCTTCTCCCGAATCCTCCACGCCTCAGATATCCGCCACTCCTCAGTGGAAAAGGAAGCCCAAGCCATAGTGGAAGCTGTGCGACATTGGAGGCATTACCTGGCCGGCAGGAGATTCACTCTCCTCACTGACCAACGGTCGGTAGCCTTCATGTTTGATAATGCACAGCGGGGCAAGATTAAAAATGACAAGATCTTAAGGTGGAGGATCGAGCTCTCCACCTTCAACTATGAGATCTTGTACCGGCCCGGAAAGCTGAACGAGCCGTCCGATGCCCTATCCCGCGGCACATGTGTCAACGCACAAATTGACCGCCTCCAAGCCCTCCACGAGGACCTCTGCCACCCGGGGGTCACTCGGTTTTACCACTTCATCAAGTCCCGCAATCTCCCATACTCTTTAGAGGAGGTCCGTACAGTCACAAGGGACTGCCACATCTGCGCAGAATGCAAACCGCATTTTTTCAGGCAGGATGGAGCGCACCTGATTAAGGCTTCCCGCCCCTTTGAACGCCTCAGTCTCGATTTCAAAGGGCCCCTCCCCTCCACCGACTGCAACGCGTATTTCCTTAATGTAGTGGACGAATACTCCCGCTTCCCTTTTGCCATTCCCTGCTCCGACATGACCGCGGCCACAGTCATTAAAGCCCTGAACAGCATCTTCACGCTGTTCGGTTACCCCGCATACGTCCACAGCGACAGGGGGGTCCTCTTTCATGAGTGACGAGCTGCGCCAGTTCCTGCTCAGCAAGGGCATAGCTTCAAGCAGGACGACCAGCTACAACCCCCGGGGGAACGGGCAAGTAGAAAGGGAGAACGGCACGGTCTGGAAGGCCGTCCTACTGGCCCTACGGTCCAGGGATCTCCCAGTTTCACGGTGGCAGGAGGTCCTCCCGGACGCTCTCCATTCCATCCGGTCGTTATTATGTACAAGCACTAATCAAACGCCTCACGAGCGTCTCCTGGTCTTCCCTAGGAGATCCTCCTCTGGAACGTCGCTGCCGACCTGGCTGGCGGCCCCAGGACCCATCCTGCTCCGAAAGCACGTGCGGGCACATAAGGCGGACCCGTTGGTCGAAAGGGTTCACCTCCTCCACGCAAACCCCCAGTACGCCTACGTGGAGTACCCCGACGGCCGACAGGACACGGTCTCCCTGCGGGATCTGGCGCCCGCCGGCACCACGCACACCCCCCCGACACCATCAACCCAACCACCCCCCTTCCTGACACCGCCGCACCCCGCGACCGCCCCCTTCCCAGGAGGATCAGTCCCCCTCCCCTTTGCACCGACAGCTGAAACCGTGCGGCTCCCGGAGGCGACAACACTGGTACAAGCACCACCACCACCGCCGGGGCCGAGGCGATCGACACGGACGACCAGACCGCCCGACCGACTCGTGGCGTCGATGTAAAACAAAGATGGACTGTCCAATGAACATTTTGTTTTTCTTATTCCCTCTGTAAATAGTTGTAACAGGACGATACTGTCCAATACTGTACTACCATGTAACTGTTCTATCCTCCCAGGACCAGCCCTGTAAACCCTTACCACCATACGAAGCATCACCCCACCGGGTTCATTTTTGACAAGGGGTGAATGTGGTAGTATGTATTGGGGGTCATGTGGGACTGGAAGCCCTAATGTCATTGGCTGACAGATCCCGGGTCCTGGTTGGCCGTTGACCTCATGCTCCGCCCTGAAGGCGAAGTATAAGAAGCCGGTGCCTTTTCCCGCAGGCCAGTTTACTATTGGGCTGCTGGGGAACAGACACGCTTAATAAAGCCTCATCGACTTCACTCTATTCGTCTCACGGAGTCTTTGTGCGCTACACCCACTACAGAAGTTAAGCTAACTGGCCTACAGTAACCCGCCTTTTGTCTACCTGCTTTTTTAAACAGTGGCGTCACATTTTCTGTTTTCCATACGGCTGGAACTGCCCCAGAGTCCAGCGTATTTTGGTAAATTACCACAAGCGTATTTGCTATTTCCTCCGCCATCTCTTTTCATACAGTAGGATGCATTCCATCAGGGCTAGGAGACTGGTCTACCTTTAGCCCCATTAACTTGCCCAAAACTACCTCCTTAGTCATAATAATTGTTTCTAAGTCCTCACCGTCATAGCCTCCTTGCCATCAATTATTGGCATGTTATTCTGTTTTCCACTGTGAAGACCAACACAAAATACCTGTTCAATGCCTCGGCCATTTCATTTCCCATTATTAAATCCCCTCCTCGTCCTCCATAGGACCAATGTTGACCTTAGTCACACTTTTTTGTTTTATATATTTGTGGAAACATTTGCTACCTGTTTTATATTCTGAGCTAGTTTACTCTCGTAATCTACATTACTTTTCTTTATAGCTTTTGTTGTCTTTCTGTTGACCGATTTACCAATCCTCTGGTTTCCTACTAATCTTTACCACTTTGTATGCATTTTCTTTCAATTTGATACCCTCCTTTATTTCCTTAGCTAGACATGACTGATTATCCTTTTTCCTACTGTCCTTCCTTTTCACTGGCGAACACTGAAAAATTGCTTTGAAAGTCCTCCACTGTTCCTTAATTGTCCCACCATAAAGTCTTTGCTCCCAGTCTATCTTAGCCAACTCTTCCCTCATCCCATTGTAGTCTCCTTTGTTTCAGCACAAGATACTCCATCTATATTTTAAAGTCAAAAAATACTGTGATCGCTCCCTTTGAAAGGATTCCTATGAGGTATTTAATTATTTCTGTCTCGTTACACAGGACCAGATCTATGATAGCTTGCTCCCTTGTAGGGTCCATCACATACTGTTTGAGGAAACTATCGCAGATACATTCTATGAACTCCTCCTAAAGGCTGCCTTGACCGACATGGTTTGATCAATCGACATGCAGATAAAATCCCCCAAGATAATTGCCGTACCATTTTTACATGCATCAGTTATTTCCTCGTCTAATGCTGCCCCGCCATGATGTTATTAATGGTTGCCTATAGACTACGCCTATCAGTGATCTTTTCTCCTTACTATTTCTAATTTCCACCCAAATAGATTCAACCTTTTTCTCCATAGAACCTATATCATCTCTCATTACTGCCCTGATGTCATCCTTAAATATCAGAGCTACACTATTTCCCTTACCTTCCTGTCTGTCCTTAATATGGATATTTAACCCCAGTCGTGACCATCCTGCAACCATGTCTCTGTAATGGTCACTAAATCATACTCATTTGCGATGATTTGTGCCGTCAAATCATTTACCTTGTTTGAAATGCTATGAGCATTCAGGTAAGGTGCCCATATGCCAGTTTTTATACCTTTTTATAAAAATCCTAACACCTCCATTAATAACATCTCCTGAGTTCTTCTTCCCTTTATCTTTTTTCATAACGTCCGATGTAGTGGAACCCATCTTCCCATGTGCTAACCTGCTGCTTTGCTTCCCATTAACCATTATACTTCCTGTAGTTTGAAATCCTTGTGACTACCCTATTTACCCTTTCCGCTAGAACACTGGTCCCAGATCATTCAGGTGGAGACCCTCCCTGCGGTACAGATTCCTCCTGTTCCAATACTGATGCCAGTGCCCCATGAAATGGAACCCTTCTTTCCCGCACCACTCCTTTAGCCACGTGTTTACTTCCCTAATTTTCTCATCCCTATGTCAATTTGTAGGTGGCTCGGGTAGTAATCTAGCGATTATAACCCTTGAGGACCTGTTCTTTAATTTATCAGTTCCTGATTATCCCCCAACAGGTCCTCTTTCCTAGTCTTGCCTATGTTGGTTGGCCCAACGTGAACCACAACAACTGGATCCTTCCCCTCCCACTCCAATATACTTTCAAGCCTATCCGAGATGTACCTTACCCTGGCCCCAGGCAGGCAACATACCATGCAAAACTCTTGATCCTGTTTACAAAGGATGCTATCAATCTCCCTAATTATGTAATCCCGTGCAACTATCACTTGTCTTTTTGTTCCTCCCGCTTGAATGGCCTCCTGTACCACTAGCTTATCCTCCCTCCAGCCCTTTTCCTCATCCACACAGGGAGCAAGTACCTCATACCGGTTGGACAAGGCCAAGAGCTGAGCCTCCTCCGTTCCTGAATTCAAGATCCCTCTACCTGCCTCACCCTGCTGTCCCTGGCCACTGACCAAATGTGAGGTACTTAATCTACGGGGTGTGACCGTCTTCGGAAACAAAGTGTCCAGTTAACTCTCCCCCTCTCGGATGTGCTGCCATGTCTGAAGCTCAGACTCCAACTCATCAACTCTTCTAGCGCAAATTCCTCAAGCAACCAACACTTGCTGCAGATGTGGTCACTGCAGCTCGCAGTGGGATCTGCGAACTCCCAAATCAAGCAGCTACAGCACAACACCTACCCAGCCATCTCTACTTAGTTAATTAATTAATTCGTTTTGCAGTGTGATTTTCAAATTTAGCACAGATTTCCTATCAGCCAATCAGGTCACAGCTTTCCTTTGACGTCACTTTTTCCTTCAGCTTTAGTAGAATCTCCAAGGGAAGTTACTTTCTTCTCACCGAGTTCGATGCTCCGCCCACCGAGACTGCTCCCTGGCGACTAGGCCGTGAATCCCCAAGGTAAGTTACTTAATATTCGCCGAGTTCAATGCTCCGCCCACCGAGACTGCTCAATGGAGACTAGGCCGTGAGTCCCCACGGCAAGTTACTTTATACTCACCAAGTTTCATGCTCCGCCCACCAAGACTGCTCCCTAGAGACTAGGCCGCGAATCCCCGCGGCAAGTTACTTTATACTCACCGGGTTCAATGCTCCACCCACCGAAACTGCTCCCTGGAGACTGCCGCGAATCCCCGTGGTAAGGTACTTTATACTCACCGAGTTAGATGCTCCAACCACCGAGCCTGCTCCCTGGAGACGAGGGGAGCCATTCTAAATCTGCTCACCTGATTATAACACAGAGGATGACCTTTGAGTGTAACAGGATGTGTCCACTTAATTGATGCAGTGCATTTGATGAGGTCTATCAGGGAGAGGCATCAAATTACAAATGGATCAGCTTGAGTAGGGGATAGATAAATGGGAATATGAGAAGTGCATCGAAAGAGAACAAAGTGCAAGTGTGCACTTGCAAATATGTGATAGAGTACGATCAAAATGGCAGAGTGAGAAGGTGGTGTGATGCGCACAGCAGGATGTAAGTGAATATGCAAAAGTACTCACCTTTCCTGATGACATTAGGTCCTTAAATCCAGGAGCGTAACACTTTCCTGCTGCCGGCCTCTTTTGCCACGTTCTGGCACATCCTTTTTGTTGCAGCAGCCGGTTTCTTCAACCCATTGCTGGGGAAGATGACCTCTCTCTGACTCCTCACTGGACCCAATAATGTATCAAGGAATGCACTATTAAAACTTGGTGCAACCTATGGCCATTCTCAATCCCCACTGTCTGTGCGGAGTCTGCACGTTCTCCCAGTGTCTGTGTGGGTTTCCTCCGGGTGCTCTGGTTGCCTCCCACAAGTCCCGAAAGACGTGCTTGTTAGGTGAATTAGGCATTCTGAATTCTCCCTCTGTGTACCCGAACAGGCGCCATAATGTGGCGGCTAGGGGCTTTTCACAGTAACTTCACTGCAGTGTTAATGTAAGCCGACTTGTGACAATAAAGATGATTAAGATTATTATTATTAATCCATCACAGCACTTCTCCCTCACTTTGCTGCAAAGCCTAGCTCCACCAAATTCCATCATTGGATTAACTATTTAAATGCTGGAGTTGAGACTGCATCCTGCAGGTCCACACCAAGCCTTCTGCTGTACATTCAATGGAAAATCCAGAAACAATGTTAAATGAGGTGACCCTGTTAAAATTGCACAAACCGATGTCTTTTATTGGTTTCCACCCAATATCATTCCAAACATGTTTTAGAGCTTTTATTGTGGCCAATATGAACCTTCATAATAATTTAACCTGACTTCAGGCCTGTTGAGTGCTTCCCATATGATTTAAATCCATATATCTAATCAAAGTTGACCAGTATTGCCATTGTCTATTTGAATTGCCTAATATTAAATCTTAAGTAACAAGGCTCTGACACTACAAAAAGTAATATTAGAGGATAATCGCATGCGGAAATATTTTGATTAAACATTGCACTGAAAATAGCACGGATACTTTAAAGTTATTATGAAACTAATATGGCCGCAGGATCTATGATATATAATTGCATTCATAGAATAATGCTCCACATGAAAAATGGTACGTAATTATGGAAAGCAGTGTGTCAATGTTATTGGACTAGTAATCCAAAGTAATGCACTGGAAATATGGGTTCACGTCCCAGCACAACAAACAATTTAAATTCAATTAATAAATCTTTCATTGCAAGCCCTTCAGTATCATCTTACCACTACAAATAAATTGAAGAATAAAACAAAACAAACAACATTAACCTGTTACCAAAACAGAAAATACTGGACAATCTCTGGACAAAGCTTAAAGTCAGAACATTGACAAAGAGTCACCCAGACTCGAAATGTTAGCTCCCTTTTCTCTCCACAGATGCTGTCAGACTTGTTGAGAATGTCCAGTATCTTCTGTTTTGTTTCATATTCCAGCATCCGCAGTAACTTACTTTTAACACTAACCTATTAACAGCACTGTATCCTATTGGGAACAACAAAGGTACATCTTGTCCAACAAAGGTACATGTTGTCCAGTACACTCTGCAAAACCCCCTCACTAACATCTGGGGACTTCTGCAAAAATTGGGAGAGCTGTCCCACAGCCCAACAACCTGATATAATCATACTCACTGAAGTATACCTTACAGCAGCAGGGGTTCTCTATTATGGGGAGGGGATTCTTTGATATGGGGGTGGGGTTCTCTGACATGGGGGGGGCTCTCTGATATGGAGAGTTCTCTAATATGGGAGATTCTCTGATATGGGAGGTTCGCTGTTACCGGCGGGTCTCTGATACAAGGGGCGGTCTCTGATATTGGGGTTTCTCTGTTATGGGCGAGTCTCTGATATGGGGATGGGTCTGGTGGGGGAATTGAGTGTTCGGGTCTGGTGGAGGGCTCTGTTGGGGAGTTCTGATGGGGGAAACTGATGGGGGGGGTCTGACAAGCTGGAACTAATGCAGTGTCACGGGGATCAATGCTGGGACCTCAACTATTTAATAATAATAATAATCTTTATTTTTGTCACAAGTAGGCTTACATTAACACTGCAGTGAAGTTACTGTGAAAAGCCCCTGGTTGCCACACTCCTGTTCGGGTACACTGAGGGAGAATTCAGAATGTCCAATTCACCTAACAAGCACGTCTTTCAGGACTTGGGGAAGGAAACCGGAGCACCCAGAGGAAACCCACACAGACACGGGGAGAATATGCAGACCCTGCACAGACAGTAACCCAAGCCGGGAATTGAACCTGGGATCCTGCCGCTGTGAAGCAACAGTGCTAACCACTGTGATACCGTGTCGCAGATTTACAATCTGCCTTGATGAATTGGATGAAGGGACCAAATGCATGGGAGCTAAATTTGCTGTTGACACTAAGATAGATGGGAAAGTAAACTGTCAAGAGGAGGTAGAGAGTGTGCAAATGAACATTGACAGGTTAAGCAAGTGGGCTAGAATTTGGCAGATGAATTATAATGTGGGAAAATATGAACTTGTCCACTTTGGCAAGAAGAATAGAAAAGAAGCATATTATTTAACTGAAGAGTTATTGCAGAACTTTGTTGGACAGATGGATCTTGGTATCTTGGTGTCCTGGTGTATGAATCACCAAAGTTTAGTATGCAGATTCAGCAAGTGAATAGGAAGACAACTGGAATATAAAAGTAGGGACGTTTCACTGCAGCTGTAAAGGACATTGGTGAGACCACATCTGGAGTACTGTAGTTTCGGTTTCTTTATCTGAAAAACATATTGCGTTAGAAGCAATTCAGAGACTGCTTGGCTCATTCCTGGGATGAGGAGCTTATCATATGAAGAAACGTTGAACAGGTTGCACCAATACCCATTGGAGTTTAAAAGAATGAGAGGGGATCTCAGAGAAATGTAAGATCCTGAGGGGATTTGGCTGGGAACATGCTGGGAGGATGTTTCCATATGTGGGAAAGACTAGAACCAGGGGACACAGTTTTCAAAAGAGGTCTACTGTGTAAGATGGATATGAGGAGAAATTATTCTCTCAAAGGATCATTAGTTTGTGGAATTTTCTTCCACAGTAACCAGTGGAGGCTGGGATATTGAATTTATTCAAGCCCCGAAAGATGTGCTTGTTAGGTGAATTAGACATTCTATAACATTCTCCCTCAGTGTACCCGAACAGGTGCCGGAGTGTGGTGACTAGGGGATTTTCACAGTAACTTTATTGTAGTGCTAATGTAAGCCTACTTATGACACTGAAAATCATTATTATGATTATTCAAGGCAGGGTTAGACAGATTTTTGATAGACATGGGAGTTGAGACCGCAACCAGATCAGCCATAATCTTATTCAATGCTGGAGAAGGCTTAAACGACTGAATGACCTATTCCTAAGTCCGATGTTCCTGTGCAACTATATAACTTTTATATTAAGGAGAGCACTAAATCAAGGATGGGCATTAGGAAATGTATTTCTTCTATATTGTCTGTAGAAGAAATAAACTTCATGAACTTTGAGTTCCAAACTTTTTATATACGTGCATAGGCAAAAAATCTTGATATAATTCTATTTAGTCTTCTCAATAAACTGTACAGTTGGCATTGCTTCAAGAGGAGTTGTTGCGTTATTTCAGGGTATCTATCCACTGTGATGAATGTCATGTATTACAACTATGTAGACTGCCAAATATATCACGTAATTGAAATTGTCTCTTCGCATCTACATGAACAGCGCATCCCCCCCCCCCCCCCGCCCCCAGCTCTGTACCAGTTGTGCCAGCTGGGATTTAGCACCCTGCTTTCTATCAGCTATTCTTTATATTGAACATTTAAAAATACTTTAAAATATTTGTCTACAGTGTAATTGTTGCCTTACAACCCCATTTATATATTGAAGACAGTTTACAATTCTCGCCTCAGTTATATACAACATAAATATTATTTAACAGTAGTATTCATATTAACATTTAACATTCGTCAAATGGAGAGAAAATTTTGGGGAGGATACTATGATTAAATTGTATCTGTAAAAAAAATTGCAGATTTTGGCCTGGATATTAGCAGGGGAAGATTATGTAGGTGGAGTGGGGGGGGGGGGGGTGTTGGTGGAGGAGGTAATGAAGTTTTGAATAGAACTTGAGCATTTTAGCTCCAGAGTGTGCATCTTTTGTCATTGACAGGTTCCTCACCCAGAAGCCGGCAATGATTAGGAATCTTAGCTTCAACTGGGTGGGGATGATGCCAAAGGAAGTTGTAGAAGCAGGGCACACGGTAGGTTTGTTTAATCCACAACCAGGTGAGGGGATGGAGGGTGGTGGTTTGGGAGGCTAGTCCTGGTGGTGAAATGGATCGGATTCCTAGTTCGGTGTAGGTGAGATGGTTGGGCAGCATTCGGCTTTGTAGGGTGGGGATGGGGGTGGTGGTGGTCCAATCTCTGACCCTGGAGCAGAATGGGTCTGGCCAGGATCTGATCTTCTGCTGCTGGTGGCTACAATCATTAACACCAGAAGAGTCTGATCCAAGGAAAGCTGGTTCAATCCCAAATCCTGGAGTTCTTTGCATGTTGGTGTTTGAAGAGTGGTGTGGGCGGGGAGAGATATGATGGTTCAGAGGAATTTGGGAGGGGCAATGAAGGAATCCTTCTCTAAAGGCACTTATCTTCCTCCCAAAAGCTCTCCTCATATCCCTTCAACTGCCAGGGTTCACGAAGCATAGGAAATACGGCCACTCATTGTAAAATCAGCGGCTGAAACAAAAGCAAAATCTGCAGAAAAAAGCTGGAAATCTGAAAGAACTCAGCAGGTCTGGTACTATCAATGGAGAGAGAAACAGAGTTAACCTTTTGAGTCTGTATGATACTGCTTTGAAACTCTGAAGTGCCATATGGTTTTGAAACATTTGTGGACGATTCTCCACTGTCGGGATTCTCCGTTGAGCTGGCAGCGCACTACGCCCGGGCATTTCCCGACAGCGTGGGGCTGCACACAATGGGAAATCTCATTGGCCGGCTGACGGGACGGAGAATCCCGCTGCCAGTGGGGGTGCGCCGCACCAGGGATGGAGAATCCCGCCCTGTTTCTCTCTGCATAGGTGCTGTCAGGCCTGCTGAGTTTTTCGACATTTTCTGCTCTTATTTTATGTCAGAGGCTAACGGTCTCATTAAAATATTTAAATTGTCAATCAGCCTCCTGGAAGTTTTTGGCTGCCCACCCTTTGTCCCACTTCTACTAAACCCTAAAACAGGCAGATTGCAGTCAAGGTTCAGATTCTTCAACTGTTAAGGTCAGCTCCATCACCATCCCACCCATACTCGACTGTTACAGTTCAAACTATAGCTTCTGAGGGTTAAGTTTTTATCTAGTTGTTTCTATAAACCAAACATCAGTAGAAAGAAACTGCTTTCCCTGGCCTCCCCTTAAGACCATAAGGCATAGGAGCAGAATTAGGCCATTCGGCCCATCGAGTCTGCTCCACAATTCAAACATGGCTGATACGTTTCTCATCCCCATTCTCCTGCCTTCTCCCCAAAACCTCTGATCTTATTAATGAGTCTCATTAAGAGAAGGGAAGGCGGAGATATGTGACAACTGTGTTCAGAATCATGTGGAGTCTGAACTGAGTTGATGAACAAAAATTGTTCCCATTGGTGGAAGGGTCAAAATCCAGAGGACACTGGTTTAAGGTGATTATGAGGTGAAACCTTTTTATGCAGCAAGTGGTTAGGATCTGAAATACACTGCCCAAGAGTTGCTAGAGGCAGATTCAATTGTAGCTTTGAAAATAGAATTGGCTAATTATCCAATGAGAAACAATTTCCAGGGCTACAGGGAAAAGGTAGGGGAATGAGACTCGCTAAATAGCTCTGACAGAGAACTAGTACAGATGTTACGGGACAAATGTATTTTCTGTGTTGTAACCATTCCAGAATTCTATGAATTGGGCTTCAATTGGGCAGTGGGGATGGAGTAGGTTTTCTTGGACCACCCACAAACATTGCTTACAAACCTCTGCCACCTTTTCCCGAGTGGACTACATGTCCTTTAAAGGACCATTGGTTGGGTGCTCAAGGCCAAGTGCTAGTACATGAAACATGAAACATCGAATCAATCATGATCTCATTGAATGGTGGAGCAGGCTCGGTGGGTCGAATGGCCTACTTCTGCTCCTGCATTTTACGGGCCCATTGGCTGGGATTCTCCGAGCCTGCGCCAGGTCGGCGAATCCCTGGGGGGGGGGCACGAATCCCGCCCTGCTGCCAGCTTCCCTATTCTCTGGTGCAGTTTTTCGGACACCAGCAGGATTCCTGCCACACCGGTCAGGGGCCGTTGACATCGGCGCCCCCGGCGGTTCTCCGGCCCTTGATGGGCCAAGTGGCCGACAAGTTTTGCCCAGTCCCGCTGACGTGAATTACTCACCTCATAAACAGTAGGACCTAGCAGGTAAGTGTGCGGGGGCCGTCCTGAGGTGCAGGGGGGGGGATCATGGGGGGTGGGTGGGGGTTTCCGACCCCCGGGGGCCCCCATGGTGGCCTGGCCTGTGATCGGGGCCTACCAATCGACAGGTGGGCTAGTTCCATGAGGGCCTTCTTTCCTCCGGTTCCATGAGGGCCTTCTTTCCTCCGGTTCCATGGGGGCCTTCTTTCCTCCGCGCTGGGCCCCTGTAGGGCTCTGCCATATTGCCCGGGGGCCGGCGCAGAGAAGGGAACCACCGCGCATGCGCTGAAGTACGCCAGCCATTCTGCACATGCACAAAAACACGGCGCCCGTTCCACGCATGCGCGAACTCGCGCTGGCTGGAGCTGCGAGAACCACTCCGCCGTCAACCTAGCCCCCTAGAAAGTGGAGAATTCCTCACTTTCGGGGCCGTTGACACCGGAGTGGTTGGTGCCGGTTTTCACGGCGGAGGGGGGATTATGTGGGGCACACATTTCAATCATTTTTACTTCAAAATTGCATTTCATACCTCTTCACATCAAAGGACATCCATTGGCTAATGAACCACCGATTTAGTGCAGGTGCTGGGGTCATCCACTTCAAAGTCACAGATGATATGATGGAGGTTTAACTATTGGCTAGAAAGGGGGAGAAACTGCTGGACCAATATTTTGGTCACACGCCTGCCAGGTGGGGGATGTTAAAAATGTTCCTTGTAAGTCATCTCATTACTTGTTGCTTTTGGCTGTCAACCTTAAAGGATTTGCTGTTTAAAAATATTTACCTAGTTACTCAAATTTTAAGTTTTAGACTGTTAAATCACAGAATTCTCACTTTTACTTTGAGATACCAGTTTTTTTGCATTATTACCTACATTTAACCGAGAAAAATTATAATGGACTGCATGTATGACATATGACATTATTCTTCATTTTATATTCTTCATTTAAAAATAAACTACTTTTAGTCTTATTACAACTGATAGAATGTGGAGCTAAACTCAACCAGAACTTTCAATTTTTCATTTAAAAAAAATGTAATCCCGGTTTTAAATAGGTTATAATCTGCTTGTAGTTAATCCGACACTCAATTTGCATCCTCTCTGTAGCCGCTCATTTGTGCTTTAAACAGAAGGACAAAGTTGCTGCATAACACAATACATTTGTTTAGATGCAATGGATAAAGCTTTAAAAGCTCAGATGTTGTAAAATCTCCTTTTCAAATATAATCTCTTATGATTTTGTAGCTGCTGAGATTGAGCTAATAAACCACATACTGCATGCGAACCTGTCTTTCAATGTTATTTTAATCAATCTAATAGCTGTAAACCAGGGTCAAAACATTGAGATGAGTTGGCGAGGAAATGCTCCTTTTTAATCTTATGATTAAAAATGAAATATCGCCCAAATGGATCAAGTATTTTAGAAAGATTAAGCTTAATTCACACTTTCATCCTTCCAGATATTGGGCTCAATTCTCCAGACAAATTTCTAAGTGTGCTTGCGAGCAGTAATTGGCGTGAGCTTCCCGGAGTTCAGCCCAGCGAGGCTGAAAATGCAATTTAAGGTTAATTGGTCCACTTAACAAGGCCTCACGGGCTTCTTGCCTCAAATGACACCTTGCCAGCTGATTCTCCGGGAGTGCGCTCGCCAGCCCCCCGCTAACAAGTTCGATCTTCACTTAAACTGCACTTGCTCAACCCCAGCCAACTCGCATCGAGGTGATCAGCACCAAGATTCGGGGACGCTGACCTGGGGAGGCTCCTGGACGCAGTGGAGGTCTGGAGGGATGTCCTGTTCCCCCCCGAGGGTGGGCCACAAGGCAGCCAGTGCTGCCTGGGATGAGGTGGTGGCAGCAGTCAGCTCGGGGGGTGTGACCAGGAGGACTGGCCTTCAGAAAGGTCAATGGCCTATACCGGGCAGCATGGGTGGGTAGATGCCCCCCCTCATCCCCTCCCCACACCACCTGCCAAACCCCGCCCCCCCAGCCAAGGGAGCTTCCAGTCCCACAACCCCCCAGGCAACCTCCAGCCCTCACTGCGCCCCAACCCCCCAATCTCACCTTCACACCACATTGCCTACCACTGAGGCACCCGTGGGCTAACGATGCCCTCTCTGTGTCTCTGCAGGAATAGCTGTCCCACAATCAGCCAGAGAGGGCCCAGGGCTGGCGGTGGTGTGCCGGACATAAGAATCTTCATCTCCTTCGAGGAACAGTCCCTGGAGGTGACCGAGGAAGCAGAGGTCAGGGCGGTCACCCACGCGGAGGCTAGTTGATACCGCAAAGTTGAGGATCCACCGGGCCCTACCGGAGGACCTGTCAAATGCGAGTAGTGATTGTCTTACAGACTGACCCATCCCTCCCACTGACCACATGTCCATTCTCCCGCAGGACCTTATCCGACAGAGCTTGTCCCTTCCCGGGAGGCCACCACTACCGACTTCGAGGAGAACACCTTAGGGGAGAGCTCGGAGGATGCAACCATTATAGCCGCGGCATAGCTGTCATCTCCACCCTCCACCAGCGCGGATACACACACCTCGATGGGACATGTTAGTGGTCAGGCTTTGGGGCACAATCTTGTGAGCATCGCACTGCTGCTGATGATGCACGTGAGCTGAAGGGAGGAACCCCCAGGCATGACAGAAGTCGGAGGGCTGCTGGATCCCTCAACCCAGCTGGGTCCCAGCCTGATGCTCAGCCTCTGGAAGTGGGTTATCCAGAGCTGATGGAGACGATAGGGAGCAGCCGGGACATTTAGAGGGAGATGTCAGCGTCGCTCCAGCAGATCCACAGAGCTTGGGGGAGTCCCAGAGGCTATGGGCGCAGGAGATGGCACCGGCAATGAGTGGCACCGAGGCCAACACTGCTAGGGTGGAGACCGCAGTGGAAAGCCTGGTGCACGGCTTCGGCACCATGAGTGAAGCTTTCCAAGGTGGTGTGCAGTCAGTGACGGGCATGGCTGAGGGCCTCGGCAGAATGTCTGCCTTGTTGGGTGATGTCACACAGTACCAGGCCGACCTTGATGAGGTTCTGCGGGACATGTCCCACTCACAGATGGACACAGCACTGTGGAGCTTGTCCCAGTCACAGGTGGGCATGGCTGAGGTGCTGCAGAGCATGTCCCATTCAGGAGTATCGGAGGGCTTCGACACATTGGTGCGGACTATGGGAGCCGCCAGGGCTGGCAGAGCCAGATGATGCAGGGTCAAACCAGCTACCCATCCACCCCAAGGTGAACCCCAGGGCCCATTGGGCACAGACCAGGAGGAGGAGGGGCGATGAGTGCTAACCCGGACCCGTCCCTTGGGGGGTGGGGGGGGGGGAGGCGACAGTGGCCACCAGCTCCCCCCCGAGTTCCACCCCTCTGACGAGGCCGCGTCTTGAGATCAGCACACAGGACAGGGTGGCACAGCTGTGCATGTGCCGCCGACAAGTGAGTCGGGGCCCTCCGGCTCCAGAGCCCTGAGAGGACGCCCGCCAGGGGCATCGAAGGTTACGGGACGAGGTAAGCAACTAGCTGCCTTTACCTCAGATGTGCATCCTGGGGAAAGACCTAGACGTAGTGGTAGAGCTAGGAGGGCCAGGCACATTAGAGGATTAGAGGGCATCGGGAGGCGGGGGATAGGGGAAGAGGCGGAACCACCAGGAGTGGGATATTGTACAGCACAACAAACCTATTTTTGCACAACCAGTATGATGCCTCTGTTAATTTCTTCTGCAATGCGGACTGACCTCTGAACCCTTTGCCCAGCTCTCCTGGCATTCCCCCCTCCCCGTTTTCGCTCACCCAGCATCCGGCCATGGACATGTCCCCTGAGCTGTGTCCCATCCCCTAGATGTTCGGATGTTGCATGTGTGGTGTTGCCTCCCGCAGTGTTCAAGCACAGTGACCAGGCATCAGGGTGTGATTGGGATTCTAGGCAATGACCCCCCATTTGCTACATGGCCCGCGGAAATCCACTTGGCATTTGTGAAGTGCTCACATAACCCCGAATGCTAATTCCCTATCAGCAATAGCCTACAGCCATGCAGCCAGAGGCCGCAGCCGTCAGTGGGGTGTATGGGTGATCGGTGGGCAGGTAGGGACAAATGTTGTCCCCAGAATGGGTAAACATGATCCTGGCTTGGAATGGTGGTGCCGCGAGCAGTTGTCCACCCCCAGCACCTCCTCCCACCACCCCCATGTAGCACCCCCCTGCGGAGTGTCCCCCACCCCCAGCCAAGTGTCCCCCACCCCTCACCGAGCACAGGGACGGCAGGTCCAGCACCCCGGGCTCTTTGCCTGTGAGCAAAAGTGGCTACTCAGCTCCTCGGCTCCCCACAGAAGACCTTCCGCTAGGTTCACGTTTTTAAAAACAAATACAATCGGCGCCGGCGTGAGTGCTTGCTGGGAAGGCCATTGGATATGGGGTCCCTCACGTTGATTGTATGGAAATGGGGCTTAAGTGGTGATAATTGGTTTCTCGCCACAGTCAGGCGAGATCCCGATTTCGCCTACGGGAGCAGGCCGGTTGCATCGCAAACAGTTTGGCGGCCGGCGTGGATCTCGCTTTTGGCCTCTCCCGCTATTCACTGGCCTCGGTTTGCTTGAGCGAGAGCGCAATGAGGCTGGAGAATCGTGCCCATTGTGTTCCATTTGGCTTAGAATAATTCAAATTTAAGTGAATCCCCAGGAGGCTATACTGAGGTCAGAAAAGTTGATACCTATCCTCAATTCTCATTTGCCTACTCCAAATATTGATTTCTTTCTCAATCTCTAGGAGATACGTATTAAAAAAATTGTAATTACATGACATTCCAAACGCTACAGCCATAAATTAGGCACCATTGTAATATAGGAAAATGCAGCAGCCAATTTGTACACAGCAAGGTCTCACAGGTAGCAATGAGATAGTGAATAGACAACTGTTGCATTGATGTTGCTTGATAGATAGACATTGGCCTGGACATCAAGAGAATTCCTCGTTCTTCTTCAAATAGTCTCTTGGGATGTTTTACATCCACCTAGAAGGTTATTGTGTCATTGATGTAATGCGCCACTAGAAGGACGACTCTCTTCGTACTGTAGAGGTGTTAACCTAATTACCTGTTCAAGTCTATAGGATTTGAACTCTCGACTTCTGCTGCCACTGCGCCAAGGCTGACAACAATGGTAGTCAGCTTTCTCCCAGTACCTTCCAAGTCCAAAGTCAAGCATTGGGTGAGTTGACTCTAAAAACAAAATAAGTTTATATTCGACTAAAGTGAAATCTGCCGCTAATTACAAATAAATGTAAAACTTCCTGAGTGAACTTTTAAATGGAGATAATTACTTTTGTTCATTTTAACCATTAACTTAATAGTCTGTGTATTTTGAATAATATGTCAAAACATACTATTGTAGTCAAAACACTCTTAGGTACTTAAAATGAATATTTATTAAGTGCTTTATTACTTTACCCATTGTACAGAATATATGTATATTTTTTAAATCCTATATTCTTTCTTTTCATGCAGTCTTTTATGCACGCATATAATAAATGGAAATTATTCCTAAACTGATGCAGTTATAATTTGTGCTGGTTTGCATCTCGTTCCTAAAAGGAATAACAAATCAAATCATATATTCCTGCAGGCATACAATCAGTATCATATGTTTTCATTTTGCTGAGTTTATTATTGCATTGTCATTTACTTTAGAAACAGACAAGACACTAACAACATGTATGCTTGCATAAAGTAGAAGTCAGGAAATTAATTCACATGCTTCTTTCATTTTCATTTTGATATTACAATCATTTAAATAGCTATTGTATGTCAAACAAATAATACCCTGAGTGTTTTAAAATGCAACAAATAAATAATCATAGACCAGAACTTTGATTAGAAAGCAGTGAGACTAACCAACAAAATGTTCTATTTGGCTGAACAATTCTCACATATTGTGGTGTTCTGAATGGTTTCTAGTTCTTGGATGCTAGAGGCATCTATGGTGCTATGGTCACTGGCATTGGTGCTAACCATGGAAGAGATACTAGCTATGAGAGAGTGCATATTTTTGGCATATATGTCTCGAATATTCATGTAAGGTAAATTAGAACAATCTTCTGCAAGTTCGGCATTGCAACGGTCAATGTCCACCATTTTATGCTTCCTATAGTACTTGGAAAATTTATTGAAAATTATAGTAATGGGGAGAGCAACTACCAAAATCCCACATAGAATGCAGATGCTTCCTAGGAGTTTTCCTAATAAAGTGACAGGATAAGTGTCCCCATACCCGACTGTGGTCATGCTGATGGTTGCCCACCACCAGCTCATAGGAATACTATGAAGCCCTGACTCAGTTTCATCTTTTTCAACAGAATAAACAAGGACAGAGAATATGGAGATCCCAACTGTCAAGAACAAAAGCAAGAGCCCAACTTCATGGTAGCTGTGCCTGAGTGTGGCTCCCAATGACCGTAGCCCCACTGAATGCCTGGCCAGCTTCAGGATACGGAACATCCTCATTAGACGAAGGATTTGAACCACTTTACCCACGTTTTCTAACTCCTCGCTGTCCTCATCCATTGTCTCCACACCCAGTGTGAAGTAGAATGGTAGAATTGATACAAAATCAATTATATTCAAGGGATTTTTGAAGAATTTCTTTAGACATGGCGTTACTGTGAACCTTGCAATGAACTCCACGGTGAACCAAACTATACATGCGATCTCTAGTCCTTCTAGTCCAGGATTAACTATTTCTTTGCCATCCTCATCAAATTGTTGGAACTCATGCATGCTGTGAATGCACATAGCCACAATGGATGTAAGGACCACACTTAAAGATAAAATTGCCAAGATTTTGGCCATGAGTGAGTGTCCAGGATTTTCGAACGTGATCCAAACATTCTTTCTTACTTTTCCACACCACATATTGTTAAATTTATCCAAATCTTTATCGAAGGCTGACAGTTCTTCAAAGGAAGAATCAATACTTTCATCACTTTTCTGCTCCCAATCTTTATCCACCTTCCTCTCTTGGTACCGGTTGCTGCAGCAGGAGTCAATGAAAAGTTCATTAATCCCCCAATACTCGATCTCTTGGCTGAAAGAAAATGCACAAAGCTCTTCCATGACATGCAGTTTCCCCGTGTAGTAAAAGTTCAAAATGTACTGGAACAAGCAGGGATTCCGATCAAAGTAATATTCCTTGTCCACAACATTGTAATCATCACAGAGCTCTAAAATAGCTTCCTCAGTGTCACAGTTCAGTAGTTTTCCTAACCTGGTGTGAGGAAATCGCAGCAGGGTACCCTGGTCGACTTTCTGTTTGAATCCTCCCACGTTTATGTTGATAAGTTCATGATCAGGCACAGTCCTTTCAAATATCTGGCCATAAACCATGTCGACGAATCCTTATCACTTTGTTGCTTCCATTTAATATTTCCAAGTAATTGACATCTTACACCTAAAATACAACAATTGTTACTTAGCATTATAGAGTTAAAAAGGAAAATAACATTGTCAGAAATATCTGCAACCATTCCAAAACACTGCAGTAAATGGAGGATCCACAAGGTACAAAAGCATTAAATTATCCATGAGTGTAAATTGTGTGTGATTTACTATATTTACTGAAATTCGCTCAAAACATTTACTTCCACTGGTTATTTATGATGCGTGATATGAGGATAGACTGCAAATTAACTGTGCATCCAAGAATCCAATGAAATAAAGTGAGATTTTAACACATTCAAAACCCACCCAATTGTGCAGAGTTAAAATTGGACTCAAAAGGTTCAAGGCTTATCTTCCGGAACAGTTAGTCAGACTACTAATGGAAATGAGAGACCGACATTTTGGAGCAAAATTGATGACTGAACATAAAGTTTACAGTGTGTCAAAAGAGAAAATAAAATACGGATATAAACATTTCAAAAAATATATTTGTATATTAGCATTTGAATTGCTTTTACTTTTTTAAATTAACAATGCCATTAAAATTGAGCAATGTCATCGAGTGTATCAAGAATTATCCACTCATATCACCAACAGAAATTTCTGAGAAATAATAGGCAAAATTCTCTGCCTCGCGCCACCATTAGCGTAGTTACTGATGAGGTGGAAAATCCAGCGTTTGTGAAGAAAACCTAACCTGGATGAGGAATTAGCTATGTGGAGAGGCTGAATAGACTTGGGCTGTTTTCATTAGATAGAAGGAGGTTGAGGGGTGACCTGACACAGGTCTACAAGACTATGAGAGGCATAGATAGAGTGGATATCTCTAGAATATCTCTAGAGGGGGCATAGGTTTAAGGTCCATGGGGCAAAGTTTAGAGGAGATGTGCAAGGCAGATTTTTTTATGCAGAGGGGGGGGGGGGGGGCGGCGAGTGCCTGGAACACGTTGCCAGGGGAGGTTGTGGAAGCAGATACATTAACGGCGTTCAAAAGACATCTTGACAAACACGTGGATAGGATGAGTATAGAGGGATACGGCACAAGGAAGTGCTGAGGGTTTTGGCAAAGGTTGGTACAGGCTTGGAGGGCCGAAGGGCCTGTTCCTGTGCTGTTTTGTTCTTGGTTCTTTACAGCCTCAAAATCGGAGAACCCAGCCCGTAGTCTCCCAAACTGAGAATTCCGTCCAATGTTCATGAGCATCAGGTAGTGGTAGGAATTGGATTCAAGTACTTTATCAGAAGGGGTGATGATTTGTCAGAACAGATTGACAAAGGAATATTTGGAATGGATAGAATGACAAATTTCAGAGGGAGCGGGATAGTTTTTGCAATATAAGTAATTCCGTTACTTTTGAGAGTACATCGAGATATTTTACATTGTGCTTTATCTGGCCATTCACCTTTTCTAGTATAAAAACAGAAAGCGCTTAAATACTCAGCACCTGGGTAGTGAGGGAAACAGAGTTAACATTTCAAGTTGAATGTAACTCATCTTCAGAATTTCTTCCATTTCTTACCCATTGCCCTCTCCAGTAGCCCACATGCTGCCTTGTGCCCATGTGCAGGTGAAAAAATCTTTGCTGGGGCCCAAAACCCAGAGAACATCAGTGAAGAGCATCTCAACAGTCAGAGCAGGAGACTGAGCAACCTCTCTTTATCTCTCATGAAGTCACAGGGGTTGCACCAGTGGTAGGAATTGCGCAATGGTATGCAAAGGAGTCCTTTACTCATTGTTAGAATGTTAAGTTTCTGTTTTATTTGCAAGTCACATAAATATTACTGTTTTATGCCACTGTGCCAGCTTGTCCATTCTAGGTTCCTGGCTGGCAGGTGGCCTTTTCAGTTATGTAATGATGAATGGGAAGACTTGAAATGACAACGGGCAGTTGGGAGTTGTGAAAGGAAAGTTTAGTTGTTTGTAGGCATTGTGTAAGAGGGCAAATATGGTTTTTGCATGTGGCCGTTAAATGGCTGAATTGTCGAACCTAAGTGGACTTTGAGATAATGTGGGCATCCCAGGCACCAATGTGTGCCTCTGGTGATGCACTGCCTGAAATACCTTCTCCTTATATTCCTTTCCTCCCTTAGAATCATCCATACGAATCTGTGCTTCGCTCCATGTTCCTTCTCCAGATCCAAACCTGCATTGCACAGCATGGTTATTCTGAACCAACTGGTTGGAATTACCCAGGTACCTAAAATGTACCTTCAGCATGACAATGGCTTGTTCAATGATCCATCTGGTGGTCATATCACATTCATTGGATGCTTGGAATGAGGCCAAAGAGCGAAACCAAAAAGGTGATACAATGATAAATCTGCTTTGATATGCGAAGAGATTATGGTGGGTGAACTACTGCAAGTTGAAAACATCATGGCAGCTATCTTGGAATGTTGTGCATACCTGCATGAACATTTTTTTGTAGTTGCACACCATCCGCACACTGATGGAGTGGAGCCCTTGTAGTTGTCAAATACTCCAGTGATCTATGGATGCCTTAACTGCCACATATGGGAAGCCAGTCAGAGCCACAAGCACCTACTCATTCTGTCTGATGTAATTGCAGGAAAATTTCACATAATTGAAAACCCGCCAAATAAGCTATCAATCCCCAGCCTCCAAATGCAAGATCCTGAAGATGCAACTGGATGAACCCTGGAAGGACCCACAGGCAAAATGTTGAGGGTGGTGGTGACTTGACAGTGACTAGTGAAACATTGGCCAAGTGAAACTCTCAGCAGCAGGTCTTACCCAAGCAGGCTGCAAATATCAGCCATGACCTGATGCAACATGCTGAGCCTCTTGAGACACTGGTGTTTAAAGATGCTGAGGAGGATTATCCTCCGCCTGTAGACACTGTGCCAGTCTGAGCCTCTCTGCTGTCCCCCTCTCGCCTGTGGATCTGGTGGTGTGTGAACAACAGCCTATTACTGATGTAGGTCCTCTTGTTGCGGCTGCTCCTGCTGCCGCTGTTTGCCGCTGATAGTGATGGTACTGCTGGTGGTCATGTTGGTCCTCATTTGTGGTCCAAAGTAACAGTGCAAGCAGCACCCATGCTGATCAAATAAATCAGAATTCTGAAGTGCAGATTACACTGTCAAGTGTAGTCACCTTCAAAGAGGTGGAGGTGTAAAATCATCTCCAAGGTGTGTAAAATAACCTCTCAAGACAAGTATTGTGAATAAACCCTTTCATATAAGCAGGAAAGAAAGCAGCTCAGTGTTAATTAGTGTATTTCCCTTTCATGAGGCAGAGGTTTCTGCTCCGAAGACCTAATGCAGTGGGAGATGGGAAAAGCAGCACATTTACTGCCAGACAAAATGGTGGTTTAAGTGTCAGATTGTCTGCTTTTCAGGTCATTATATATGCATCAATGAGGACTATGTCAGACCTCGTGGTGGAGTGGGCTGCAATTCGTCCCGCCTTGAAGTAACTTCTTTGGAAGTTTCCAGGCACCATATTTAAGTGAAATTATTCACTTTCTGAAGCCCGGATTTGCTTCCAAATTTAATTACAAAGCACAGGGGGTATCTCTGGATGTGGTGGAGGTACACCTGGATATCCTTTATCCTAGCAATGGGAGATGGAGGTCCACCAGCCTTGGGAGCTCACCAGTGCAGTTAATGCCAATGCAGCCCACAGGAGAACTGCCATCCAGCGCAGGAAAAGGATGAATGATTTCATGCACTCCACCAGGGCAAATCAACCGTTCCTTTACTCTCCACTCTCACAAGCCTATCAGGCAATTGCAGGGTTACAGTCCACAGGGATTTCACACACTGCAAGCACAGCACAATCACTGACTCTCTCATATCTGCATCTCATCTCACATGTGCCACCCTTACACAGCTCCACTCAGGACCCACAGAAGACAGGCATCCTTATCATTGGCCTCAGTAACTGTCCACTCACAACAACAGGGAGAGATCCCAGACCAGAAGGGGAATGTTTGAGTTCAAGCCCCTCAAGAGTTTGAGGAGTGGGGTGCAGAGCTGGTCAGTGAGGAACACTTCCATGTGTGAGGGGGAGATCGGCATATCCCAATCCAGTAAGGACCCAACACCATCTCGCCCTTTGGCATTTGGAACTGTGAGTGCTTTGTTATATTGGTCACCATACAAACAATCACTCATAATCTCCACTCTCTTTGGGAGGTGCCCACATGAAGAGGAAGAGAGACAAAGGCAGCCATTCCATCAGCCCCAGCCACCTCAATGAGGATGCTGAGGACCTAGTTGATGAAGACCCATCACAGCATTCACCTGCACCCACCACCAGCACAAAGAAACACACCTTGGTGTGACCTAGTTCTAGAGCAGGCATGGAGTCACAATATGGTAAGCGCAGCACAGATTCGGGGCCACAGAAGGCAGAGGCTGGGATATTCAAGGTCACCGGCACTCGGAAGGCTGAAGGCCAGGCTCCAGTGGTGTCTGTGTCAGATAACAGGCTTCTGGATTCAGTCCTAATACAGATGCTGGAGCTGCAAAGTCAGAAGTGAGGACATCAAGCAAGGTTGTCAGATGCCGCCACCAGATTGCAATGACGATGGAGTCTGTCTATGTTCTGTATAATGTTGTTGCTCCGACATGCCAGTGCACCGAGGTTAACACTGGTCTCATGCCGACTGCTTTCGTGCATGAAATAGCGTCTGATATACAGCAAGACCTGCATTTCATTACTCTGGGCATAGCTGGGATCCATAAGTTACTAAACGAAGCGGGGACAGACACATAGATCTCACTACAGGAACCCTTTCTCCTCCAGCAGTCAACCAGGGTCACTCAGTCACCCACAGGGATGAGGATCAGTAGCTAGACACCCGGGGTCATCCACGCAGCTGACACAGAGAGTGTCCAGCTGATCGTAATCTCCTCTGTCTGTGGCTCCAGCTGCACAGCGGGAGACCACAAGCAGCCCAGGGCCCTCCAAGCCTCGGTCGTCCAGAGGATGGAGGACAAGGTAATCCAAAACAGCCTGCCTCTACCTCAGCTGTGGACGTCAGGGAAGCACCAAGACATAGTTGTACATTAGAAAAATAAAGAAATACTAGGAGCATAAAGGTAGCACAGGTGTCCACTCTCTGTATCTTCTTTGCATGCATGAAATATGTTTCCACTCATTCCACTTCTCATGTTGTCTGTGCCTCTTCTTTCGGATGAAATGCTCCACGGTCACTCATGCCTCCCCTCACCACCACCCCTCCCCCCCCACTCAGATGTTCAATCATTTGCCTCAGCGCTATGCAGCGGGATTCTCCCTTCTGGGGACTAAGTCCCCATGCCGGCGAGAGAACCGGCGCCAACCACTCTGGTGTCAACAGCCCCCGAAAAGTGCGGAAATCTCCGCACTTCTGTGGCTAGGTGGACGCCGGAGGGGTTAGTGCCGCCGAAGGGACTGAACGAGTTCACGCATGCGGCAAAGGGCTGGCGTGATCTCACGCATGTGCGGAACCGCCGGCGTGTTTCCGCGCATGTGCAGACCGGCTGCATATTTTGCCGCATGTGCAGGGGGTTCTCTTCTCCGTGCCGGCCATGGCGGAGCCCTACAGGGGCCAGCATGGAATTAAGGAGTGCCCCCACAGCACATGCCCATCCGCAGATTGGTGGGCCTTGATCGCGGGCCAGGCCACGGGGCCAGATCTCCCCCCCGCCCAGGACCGCCCCAGCCAACTTACCTGCCAAGTCCCGCCGTGTGGGACCATGCGTAACCCACGCCGGCGGGACTGGCCAAAAACGGACAGACGCTCAGCCCATCAGGGCCCGGAGAATTGCCGGGGGGGGGGGGGTCGCTGCCGACAGCTCCCGATCGACGTGGCGTCAACCTTGCCTCCGCCCTATAACCAGCGCCGGAGAATGCGGCAGCTGGCGTCAGGGCAGCGGGGCGGATTCGTGCCGCTTCCCGGGAATTCTCCGACCTGGCGGGAGGGTCTCTATAACTATCACATTGCAGTGTCAGTCTGTTCTCTGCTCAGTGGCGACCTGAGTGAAGCATCAGTCTCCAAGAACTTTTGTGGTTTTCCAGGACATTAGTGAGCCCTGCCTCAGAGGCTCATGCTATGTCGCCTCGTGAGTTCAGAATTTGAAGGTTGCTTGCATTGTAGAGTGATAAATGTATGTCCCAGAAGATTTAATGGCATGGCGTGGATGATTGACTTCGAAATGGAAACTCGCAGACCTTATGCACTCATGTCTGCCTGCAGCATTATCTCAGGTCCGCATGTACATCTCAACATCACCCCAATATCAGTCCCCATCTTCCCGCCTCCATGATGCAGAGCTAAGGATCCTGGAGAAACATGCGGAGCCTTGTGATTCCTGCCAATCGGTTACAATTGTGTGGACTGGACTGCGACTGCAGAGGCCCCAGAAGGCTCACTTGGAAATCGGAGGATTTAATGCAGGGTCAGGTGTGCCTACTGTCCTGTGACTTTAGCCCTCTGCCATCTCTCACACAGGCACATCAATGTGGTACTTAACAGTGGCATTGTGTGCCTGGTTTCAATATGCATATTAAGACTGCTGGAGTGGAAATGTCGAGCCCTCAAATGGGATCAGAGCAGGGCTGCAATGGATGTAATGTGGGCTTTCTAGCACTGTTGCTTCACAGCTCCAGGGTCCCAGGTTCGAATCCCGCTTGGGTCACTGTGTCTGCGTGGATTTCCTCTGGGTGCTCTGGTTTCATCTCACAAGTCCCAAAAGACGTGCTGTTAGGTGAATTGGATATTCTGAATTCTCCCTCAGTGTACCCGAACAGGTGCCGGAATGTGGCGACTAGGGAATTTTCACAGTACCTTCATTGCAGTGTTAATGTATGCCTACTTGTGACAATAATAAAGATTATCAACAATTTGGGTCCTCAAGGCCTAGATGGAGTGTCACATCTTCAGGCCAACAAAAGCAATGGCTAAACAAGAGGGGATATTGGGAGACTGAAAATGGAGCCATGGTGCCTCATATATATCAGACTATGCATCTCTTGAACCTTTCACGGTCCAATGAGAGGTGAGCTAAAGTGCTGCATTGCATCCATCGTTGAGAACTACAGATAATTGTGTCATGCAGATGTATGTAACACTGGGGACCGAGTATGATGAAGATGCCTGGATACTTGTCTTGCAGAAATGCTTGCCTGTGCAGAAAAGGCATAGGTCTGGTTCACAATGTACCTGAGACTTGAAGTATATAACCAATCAGTGATGATTGTTGTCCTTAAGGCACCTTGCATATGCAGTGCAGTGATACTGCCACTAGAGCAATGAGGATTGCAGTGCTACTTCTGCCTCTTGGGAGGCTGCCATAGACAGTGGAACATCGCTGGGATATTTGGAGAGGTTGCACTATCTGAAGTCTGCTCACCAAACACCATGGGCTGGATTCTCTGCACCCCGACGCTGAAATCGCATCCGGCACCGGGTCAGAGAATCCATTTCCACACACAGATTCGGGACCGCCGCTGGTTCCCCAATTCTCCGAGCCCCGAAAAGTGGCATACGCCTCATATCCCCTACCTGCGGCCAATGCTGGAGGCCTGCCCCGCTATTTTCTGCCCCCGACCAGCCGAAGTCCCGACGGCATGGGTCTAATGTGGTCCTGCCATTCGGGATACTTGCATGGCGGCTTCAGACTCAGTCCACGGCCGCCATGGTCGGGGGCGGCCTCGTACAGGACCTGGCAATTTTTGGACGAGCGGTCAGGGTCAGGCGCGCGGCTGATGGGGTGTACTATTTCCACGGTCTAGCTCCATGGTCTGAGTCCGCCATGGAGCACGGCGCCGTGCAAATGCGCGGCCTCTGACCCGGAAATGCGGGGTCCGTATCTGCAGCTAACGCTGCTGGCTTCCCGATGGGTCCCTGTAGCAGGACTATGAATATGGGGGCATTTTCACACCAGTTTTTCGGCGTGAAAGGCCACAACTTTTACGACGGCGTGGGGACATAGTCCCAAAAAACAGAGAATCCAGCCCCAGGTTATTGTTATTATCCCATAAAAGGTCACATACACCAGAGGCTGCATTGCCTTACAAAGGCAAGGCCTTTGTGGTAGCCTAGATGTGATGCATTCTCATGATAAGGATAACAAAGGTGACTATATGGACCCAGCATTGGAGAGCACAGATAAGAGGCTACCACTGGCTAATCGCCATTCTCCTCCCAAGGCAGGCATGCATGTAACCAGCATGCCTGTCCCATCTGGCCATGCTACGGCCTCTTCCTCTGGACCACCACTTCCTCATCCTCCACCAGATCAGCCCTCTTTGCATCCTCCTCGTTAGAGCAGTCATGCCCCTTTGGAGCACCAGGTTGTGTAGAACACAGCAAGCCACTATGATGCATGAGACTCTCTGGGGAGAGTACTGCAATGCACTGACTGGCCTGTCCCGACATCAAAACACATTTTTGGGATGCCAATAGTCTGCTCGATCAATGAGAGTGTTACAGAATGAGCAACATTGCATCTCTCAGAGACTCTTTGCGTGTTCCAAAAGTGCACCACCAGCCATGTGTTTAGCAGGTAGCTTTTGTCACTAAGGAGCCAACCTTGTATACACTGCAGGCCCTCGAATATCTGTGGTAGCTGGGAATGACACAAGATGAGAGTCATGGAAACTTCCGGGGTTTCTCGCACATACGTGCATAATCTACTTCTGGTGATTGCAGACCAGCTGCACATTAAGTGAGTGGAGCACCTTCGAGCTCTTAAAGCCACACGTGTGCAGTCAATGGCACCCTGCACTGGTGGGAATCTGAAGACAGCTGCAAATCCCAATGCTCTTGTAGCCTGGCTGGTTTCATCTAGGGAGAATTGGACGTAATCGTATGCCTTGCTAAATAGTATGCCTTGCTAAATAGTGTCCATAATCTCTCGGATGCATGTATGTGTAGAAGTTGAGGTCCCCAGTGGAGCACTGGAGGGAGCTACTTGTAAAGAAGTTCAGATCAGCAGTCATTTTGACAGTCACTGGCAATGGATGGCCTCGCAGTCCCTGCGGAGTTAACTCCTCAAGGAGAATATGAAAAATGTGAGCCACCACGTCCCTAGAAATGCAAAGGCATCTACAGCACTCTCTCTTGTTTGTCAGTTCATCTGGAGGAATACAAAGCGTTTTCTGTACAACCCTAGTTTTGCCACATGCCTTTGGCAGCTTCCATTTCTGGTGTTCAGCAGCCCCTGCTGGCTCTTGATCATCAGGTTGAGAATTCTGCCTTTTTCGTGCCTAGTGGTAATGGGCCCTTCTTATCCTCTTTCTTTGTTGCCCGATTGCCAGGGTGAATGCAATGCTTTCTGCCCCAATCATTATGCTCTTGTGTTCATCTCTGTGGAAGCAATTAACAGAAACAGAGATGAACACAAGGCTGCATGGTCACCTTACATTTGTCAACTAGGTAGTCTGAGCGGAGTCATGCGTTCCTATCATCCCAGCCATTTCACCCCACTTAGTCCCTGGAGTACCCCTGCAATCAGCTCACAGCAGTGGCCAACTCCTCCCACAAGTCCTGACAGCCCACCACTGGCATTGTTTCCACACTTGTTTTTTTCAACTACGTCATAATAATAATCTTTATTCGTGTCACAAGTAGGCTTACATTAATACTGCAATGGAGCTACTGTGAAGAGCCCCTAGTCACCACACTCCAGCGCCTGTTCGAGTACACGGAGGGAGAATTCCAAATGTCCAATTCACCTAACAAGCACGTCTTTCGGGACTTGTGGGAGGAAATCGGAGCACCCGGAGGAAACCCAGACAGACACGGGGAGAACGTGCATTGTCCGCACAGACAGTGACCCAAGCCGGGAATTGAGCCCGGGTCCCTGGCTCAGTGAAGCATCAGTGCTAACCACTTGTGGTACCGTGCCGCCCATTAGATCAGCTTGAAAAATATTGGAGCGAATGTTTTACAACCAGACCAGCTTCAACACCCACCCCCAACAACTGTTGAGTTCCCTCCAATGATATTGGAGGAGCACCATGTTCAGGTTTCCCTCCAACCAATCACTCTGCTGCCTCCTCCTCTCATCTTTGATCCCATTGTGATGGTGGTTGATATCCCTGTTCACATCCTAAACAATTTGATGTTGATGTCCTCATGCCCCATGTTTGCCTGACCATCAACTGCCTAAACTGAAAGTAAAACTCAGAGCCACAAACAGCTCAAAATGAAAATAAAAACCAGAGCCACAGTCCAGCTCCACCCACACAATTACATCACTGCAGCCATTTGAAAAGACAAACATTTCTTAAAGGGACATTCCCATGACACCCTTCATCCTCTACCCTTCATAACCTCCCTCATTACCCCTTTCATGACATGGCTCCCCTCAGGCCCCGAGCCTTGGCGGTGCCATCTTGGCACCCCAGCATTGCCACCCTAGCAGTGCCACTGGGCAACCTGACATGTCAGGGTGGCAATGCCAAGGGAGAGCCAGGGGACCACCCTGCCCCTTCCCCGACCACACAGGGATTTCCAACAGCCTAGGAAATCTCCCAGCTGCCGTTATGGCTGGTCCACGTTTGTGTAGACAAGTACTAAACGGCACATGGTTGAGGCCTCGCTGGAGAGGTCGTAAGTTCCTAGGCACTGGGAGAATCCGGTGCAGACATATTTAAATGAGCTGTACGATTTGGATCTTGCCCTAAATCACAACAACTCGCAGGGTATTCGGTTCAAACTCTCGAGACATCTCAAGCATCGTGAATCTCGCAAGAGGCCTCTTGTGAGATTCAACATCCTCGTTGCATGGAGCGCGATGAGACCTGTAAATCGCGTCCCATGTCTAGATACTCCTAGTTGACATCTATGCTCTGTCTGACTGCGTACGAGATGCCAAAGATCACTGCAAATGCCACTACGGCCTGCCCTCTAACAAAAAACTGGAAAAACCATATGATGAATGTTTCCCAAAGGTAGAGTAGTCTAGAACTAGAGGGCATAGATTTAAGGTGAGAGGGAAGAGGTACAAGAGACCAGAGCGGAAATCTTTTCACACAGAGGGTGGTGAGCATCTGGAACGAGGTGCCGGAGGCAGTGGAAAATAACATATGGGTCCACTATTATTTGTTATATATATATTAATGAGAATGTAGGAGGCATGGTTAGTAAGTTTGCAGATGACACCAAAATTGGTGGCATAGTGGATATTGAAGAAGGTTATATAAGATTGCAACAGGATCTTGACCAATTGGGCCAATGAATGACAGATGGAGTTTAATTTGGATAAATGTGAGGTGGTGCATTATGGTCGATCAAATCAGGGCAGGACCTACTTAGTTAATGGTAGGGAGTTGGGGACAGTTACAGAACAAAGATCTAGGAGTACAGGTTTATAGCTGCTTGAAGTGGAATCGCAGGTGGACAGGGTGGTGAAGAAGGCATTCAAGCATGCTAGGTTTTGTTGATCAGAATATTGAATACAGGAGTTGGGATGTCTTGTTGAAGTTGTACAAGACATTGGTAAGACCACACATGGAATACTGTGTTCAGTTCTGGTCACCCTATTATAGGGAGGAGATTGTTAAACTAGAAGAAGGAGGGCAGAAGAGATTTACGAGGATGCTACCAGGACTTGATGGTCTGAGCTATAAGGAGAGACTGGGACTTTTTTCCCTGGAACTTAGGAGGATTAGGAATGATTATAGAGAGTCAATAAAATAATGAGGAGGATAGATAAGGTAGATAGTCAACATCTTTTCCCAAAGGTAGAGGAGTCTAGAACTAGAGGGCATAGGTTTAAGGTGAGAGGGGAGAGATACAAAAGAGACCAGAGGGGAAGTTTTTCACACAGAGGGTGGTGAGCATCTGGAATGAGCTGCCAGCGGTAGTGGTAGAGGCGGGTACAATTTTTTTCTTTAAAAAAGTTAGGCAGTTATATGGGCAGGGTGGGTATAGAGGGATATGGGTCAAATGCGGGCAAGTGGGACTAGCTTAGTTACAGAAACTGGGTGGCATGGACAAGCTGGGCCGAAGGGCCTGTTTCCATGCTGTAAACATATGACTATGCTTATTAAATTCTCTCTGCAAATGACAGCCCTGCAAACCACTTTTTCGGTGAGCTTCACCTCTAAAGAGATAGTCATAGTGTTGACACCACCAACTCTGCAAGGCCATTGGGATTGACGGCAGCTACCCAATACTCCTCAAAAAACAGGACACAATTGGATGAACGTGTATTCATGTATATATTGCCATGACCTGTGCACAGTAAGTGAGGTGTCGGTAGCGCAGGAGTTCTCACCAGTGCGGCTACAAGTATTGCATACAAGAGCTGCTGAAGATCTTGTGGTAAACTGTTTAAATGCTAGTCTTTTTTCCTACACAATCCAGTGACTTTACGTGGTGCCAGGAGCTGGCTGAATGGCAAAAGGACTTTGGTGCATTGACCTGCTGAGCTTCAATGAGAACATCAGCGACAATTGGAAAACAATCATACTGACAAGCATGTGAACGTGCTTCCAGACACAGGTCAACATCCACCATTAACCTTTCGGCAATGCCAGGTATAGCAAAAGGTGTGGTTCTCCGGAAAGATTTCGAAGTGTGATAGCGAATGGGAACTGCCGCGGGCTTCCGGGCGCTCGGCCCGACTGCTATTCAACAGTAATTGGTCCACTAAACGAGGCCCCACGGGCTTCACGCCACAAATGAAGGTTCGCCAGGTGATTTGCTGGGACCGCACTCTCCAACACCCCGTTAACAAGGTCGAGCAGCACAAAACAGCAGTTGCATGGCCAACACCCTCAGCTCACAGCACTGGCGCTGAGAAGATCAGCCCCAAGATTCGGGGATGCAGACCCGGGGAGGCTCCTCGATGCAGTGGAGGCCAGGAGGGATGTCCTATTCCCTTAAGGGTCCCAGAGGGGGAGCCACAGGGCTGCCTGGGACAAAGTGGTGGTGGCCGTGAGCTTGGGGAGTCTGACCAGGGGGACTGGCCTCCACTGCCGCAAGAAGGTCAACAACCTACACCGGGCAGCACAGGTGAGTTGACACAAATGCCCCCAACACTCCCACCAAAACTTTCCACCCCCACGCAAGCACCCCCCCCCCCTACCCCGCAACCTTCCATGCAGCCCCAACCCTCCCTTATTACGCCCCCCACCCACCACTTTGAACCACGCGTACGGCTATGTTTCCGCATGAGAGGTTCTCCCACAATTACCGGGAGGGCCCTATGGAGGCGTGCCAGACATACAAATCCTTACCACCTCCAAGAAACGCGGCCTGGAGATGACTGTGGTAGCCAAGGACAGAGTGGTTACCAATGTGGAGGTCACATTGCATGCTGCAGAGGGGAGGATCCACTGTGCCTCACCCGGAGGACCTGTCAAACGTGAGTAGTTATTGACTTACTGATTGACCCATCCTTCCTATTGACCACATGCCCATTCTCCAGCAGGTTCTCGAGCTGACGGCATCCGCCCATCCGGGGTGGCCCCCTCCCCTGCCGCTCATGAGACCACCTAGGAGGAGAACACCCGAGGACGTCACGATCGATGCATCATAGCTGTCATCCTCACCCTCCACCAGCGCAGATATACGCACCTCGGTGGGAAACATTAGTGGACAGGCTTCTGGGACACAAACTTATGAGCAGCACTGTTGCTGATGTACATCAGGTGGAGGCAGGAACACGCAGGCAAGACAGCAGCCGGAGGTCTGCTGGATCCCAGCACTCAGCTGGGTCGCAGCCTGATGATAAGCCTATGGAATAGGCTTACCCGGAGCTGATGAAGGCGTTAGGGAGTGCACGGAACATTCAGAGGGAGATGAAAGCGACACTCCAGCAGGTCCATTGCCGATTGGAGGAGTCCAAGAGGCTACGGATGTCGCTGGCAATAAGTGGCACTGCTAGGGTGGCGACCGCAGTGGAGAGCCTGGTGTGGTGCATGACATCGGCATCATTAGTGGAGATGTCCAAGGTGCAGTGCAGTCGGTGACGGTCATGGCTGAGGGTCTCAACAGAATGTCCGACTCGCTGGGAATGTGACCTAGTATCAGGCTGACCTTGATGTCCCAGTCTCAGATGAGAATGGCTGACTCGCTGCGGAGCTTGGCCCAGTCGCAGGTGGGCATTGCCGAGGGTCCCCCAAACCCCCCTGCCGAGTACCAGGGCACCAAGCCCAGCACCCACAGGCTCTTTGACTGTGAGCAAAGATGCCTCCCCACAGAAGCCCTTCTATCAGGTTTATGATTTTTAAAAAGGAGTACTAATACCGGTGCCAGCGTGACCACTTGTATGGGAGGCCCCTGAATCACAGGAGGCCATTGGATATGGGGTCGCTCCTGTTAATTATATGGAATAGGGCTTAAGTGGCAATAATTGGTTTCTCGTCATGCTACGGGGAGCGAGTCGGTTGTATCGCAAACTGTATGGTGCCTGGCGCAGTTTTCGTTTTCGGCCTCTCTCGCTATTCACCAGTCTTGTTTCGCGAGTGTGAGAGCGCAACGAGGCTGGAGAAAAGAGAGTGTCTCCCAACCGATAATAGAAGTCAACTTAGAGGCGTTGCCATTTCGTCTGACAGGTTCCCATTTTCGACTCAATGGTCCGATGAAAAGATCCAGATTCTTTGCCCATCTAAAAAGCCCGAGGGCTGGCATAGCCTTCCTTCAACAGACACGCCTGAGGGAGAAGGACCGACTAAGGATGAGATAGGACAGACCTACCAAGCGTGCTTTTGAAGGAGGTCGAGGGGGATGCCCATCCTGTTTGGCAAAAGGAACGTGGAACTACTGGCGGAGAGGAAAAGGCTATGAATGGAATTTTACCTGCTCTCCACCAGGAAAGCAGTGAACCAGCTCCATCAGACACCGGAGACCTTTTATGAGCATGGAAACAATCAAAGTGAACATGCTGCCTAGATTCCATTTCCTATCAATTCGTTCCTGATCTTCATCCCCAAGGCCTTCTTCACTAAAGTAGACAAACTAATCACGGCATTAGTGTGTGTGTGTGTATGCAGGAGGGGGGGGGTGAAAGCACCCTGGGATACATAAAAGTGTCCGACAAAGGAGGAACATGAAGGGCTTCGACCTGCCGACACTCCTTCCCATACCAGCCTCCCCGAACAGGTGCCAGAATGTGGTGACTAGGGGCTTTTCACAGTAACTTTATTGAAGCCTACTTGTGACAATAAGTGATTATTATTATCCTACCCTGGGTGGCCAAAGCAGAAAGTGTACAGGGGTGAATCAAGGAGCCGGAGGCGGAATGGGAGAGAACAGAAGAGACCTGCTGCATGGGGAGATTCCTGTGAGCACTGGCCACAGCCCCATTCCCATTTCCCCCAGCCCGGTGATGGTGGCCACTTGAGGATGTGGAATCAACTCAGGCACCATTACCACCTGGGTGCAATGTCCACTGTGGCCCCATCTGCAAAAAAAACAAATTCACCCCAAAACAATAGATACCTCTTTTAAAAAGGCGGAGACAGGCCAAAGGGGTACTGATGGTAGGGGACATATATGTTGACAGCAGAGTAGCGACCCTGGGGGAAATAATGGACGAGCTCCCGAAAGGGAACAAGCTCAGTACATGCAACTAAGGAATTTAAATCGGCAAGGAGACCACAAGGTTCCCCCAGTGACCTAAACACACCTTACTGGACAGACTTCTAAAATCTTAACTAGGGGACGGTAGCTATGCTGACATGTACAGACAACTGCGAGAGAAGGCAAGGTCACCGGTGGACAAGACACGGGAAAGGTGGGAATAGACCTAGGCACAGCCAACATTTACAAATATTGACCACATCAAAGAAAGGCAAGTGCAGTGCAATCACACGCTTGAGTGATTGGATTACACTTAGTTCTTGGAATGCACATGCGTCTCTTTGATGCGGTCAATGTTTGTAACGCACATTGACGCTTCACCACTTCAGAGTCGCTGACCCATGAAAAGGGATGACTGAATCAAGGCTACTGCTGGTTTGTGAAAGCTGTGAATCACAGCCCACTACTCGAAAGTTATGAATGGCTTGCAGCTAATGGATCTGGGGTGTCGAGAGGCATGTCACAGCTGCTCTCCTTCCAGAAATGTACATGTGGAGCTTTCAAGTAAGGGTTACAACTGTAATTATTTTCACTGCCCATCTGGACTTCTCACTAGCTTCTGGAGGTTGGGGGAGACTGTGTGTATGTGGGGGTGGGGGGGGGGGGGGTTGCAGTGAGAGAGGGTGGTCAGCCATGGGACTTCGCTATCTGGCCACCTACTCAAAATGGTGGCCCAATAGTGGGATATTCCACGCCATGCATAAATTTTCATGGTGAGGGATACAGAATTTCTTGCCAATTTGCGCTCCCAGGGGGAGAACATAGGGCTGGATTCTCTGATTCTATGGCCATGTCCGCAGGATCTGTCTGGGCTTACGACCAAAAGGCCTGCGCCACACCTGCACCGATCATCCACCCAGTGGGGGGCTAGCAGCCGCGCCAGCTTTACCTGTGGATATGGCCGCAGAATGGCTGGGTCCGTGGCCGCACATGCGCACGGCGGTGGCCTGCGGCGGTCATGCCATACAGCAAGGCGCCGGCCGTATGCAGACCCGGCCTGCCGTAATCTGCCCATAGTACCTCAAATGGAGAAATCACCCCATCATGCTACAGACAGCAAGATTCTTTCAAGCAACCTGGATCTATCTGTATCTGATATCTCCACCCCCTCCAGAGAAGACAGCTGTGTCAGCATTCCATCTGAACAACAATGCCACCGGGGCAGTACATAACATTTTTCTATGAAAGGCAACTTGCCCATGACCATACCCTAAAATGCCCAAGCATTAAGCTGGGCAAGACTCTCACCTGTTTGTTTCACTTCATCAAAACTGGCCTAAAATAAAAACAGCAGAGTCCAGAAACTCACTGCCGAATCATGAGGAAACACAGTCAGAACACTTTGCACTGTAAAAGTGGACCTAGTCTACACTGGGTAAGGATCCTATTGTAAATCCTTGTCTGCCCCTTGTTTTCCTTTGTAATTTCTGTTCCTTTTGAATTTCATCATTTTTGTACGAGGACAATTACTGGGACCTGCCAGTAGGTAGACTTCACCTTTATTTTGTTTTTAAAAAGGAAACCGCTGCCAAGATGTGCTGTTTGATCTGGCCTCAGGACACCTGCAGTAAGATGTGCTGCTTAGTCTGGCCTTAATGATGACCCCTTTTGATGGACTTGGCTGGCAGCCAATAAGCTATTTCATATTCCCGGGTCTGAACTGACACTCCGTGATGATTGGTGTAGTTCCGGAATGTTCCTTACTTGAAAGATTAGGGGCGCGATTCTCCACTCCCACGCCGGTTCGGAGAATCGCATGGGCCGCCAAAATTTCCGGGGACGCCGGTCCGACGCCCTCCCGCGATTCTCCCAAGCGGCGGGAACTGGCCGGTCGAGTTTCGCGGGCCGCAGGTCGGGGAATCGCCGGAGACACCCAAAATGGCGATTCTCCGGCACCCCCGCTATTCTGAGGCCCGGATGGGCCGAGCGGCCAGGCCAAAACGGCGGGTTCCCCCCAGCGCCGTCCACACCTGGTCGCTACAGTCGTGGGCGGTGCGTGAACGCTGGGGGGGCGGCCTGTGGGGGGGCAAGGGGGGATCCTGCACTGGGCTTCACCTTAAATGTGGGGTAGCCCACGATCGGTGCCCACCGATCGTCGGGCCGTCCTCTCTGAAGGAGAACCTCATTCCTTCCGCGGCCCCGCAAGATCCGTCCCCCATCTTCTTGCGGGGCGGATTTGGACAGGACGGCAACCACGCATGCGCGGGTTGGCGCCGGCCAACCCGCGCATGCGCGGATGACGTCCGTTATGCGGCGCCGGCCGCATCATCTATTCGGCGCCACTTTTACACGGGCGACAAGGCCTGGCGCGGGTAGATTACACGGCCCCAATACTGGCCCATTGTCAGGGCCTTAATCGGTCGGGACAGATGCCGTTCCGCGCCGTCGTGAACCTCGACGCGTTCACGACGGCGCGGCCACTTCGGCATGGGGGTGGAGAATCCCGCCCGGTGTGTCTGCTTTCAGTTTTGTTTTGATCAAGCAGCTAGAAGGCCAGAGCTCTGATTACTCGCTCGCTTGATTGATTTTTTTCTGGAGGAACTGGGGTAAAGAACTTTCTCTCTACAGTCAGGTTAACCTGCAGGAAAAATCTAGTCCAGCACCAGTTGCAGGCAGGGGAGATTGTTTGAAAACCCTTTCAGATTCTCATGTGTATAATTCTAGTGATGCTGATAGTTAGTCTGGTGGAGATGGAAGCAAGTTAGAATTAGCACACACGAGGTGCATCTTCTGTGTGAAGACCAGGTTAACACAAGTAAAAGTGACTCCCCAGAGGGGACCCCACAGCCTGAGAGTCCTGCCTGAATGTTCAGCCAGGAGAACTTCAGTGCAATCTAACTGGTGGTTTCAACACCACACATCCCGGGAAGATAGTCAGCTACATCGATTTAAATATCAGTGCTTATCTCTATTTAAGACCATAAGACATAGGAGTGGAAGGCCATTCGGCCCATCGAGTCCACTCCACCATTCAATCATGGCTGATTTCAATTCCATTTACCCGCTCTCTCTCCATAGCCCTTAATTCCTCGAGAAATCAAGAATTTATCAACTTCGGTCTTAAAGACACTCAACGTCCCGGCCTCCACCGCCCTCTGTGGCAATGAATTCCACATACCCACCACTCTTTGGCTAAAGAAATTTCTCCTCATCTCTGTTCTAAAGTGACTCCCTTTTATTCTAAGGCTGTGCCCCCGGGTCCTAGTCTCCCCTGCTAATGGAAACAACTTCCCTACATCCACCCTATCTAAGCCATTCATTATCTTGTAAGTTTCTATTAGATCTCCCCTCAACCTCCGAAACTCCAATGAATATAATCCCAGGATCCTCAGACGTTCATCGTATGTTAGGCCTACCATTCCTGGGATCATCCGTGTGAATCTCCGCTGGACCCGCTCCAGTGCCAGTATGTCCTTCTTGAGGTGTGGGGCCCAAAATTGCTCACAGTATTCTAAATGGGGCCTAACTAATGCTTTATAAAGCTTCAGAAGTACATCCCTGCTTTTATATTCCAAGCCTCTTGAGATGAATGACAACATTGCATTTGCTTTCTTAATTACGGACTCAACCTGCAAGTTTACCTTTAGAGAATCCTGGACTAGGACTCCCAAGTCCCTTTGCACTTCAGCATTATGAATTTTGTCACCGTTTAGAAAATAGTCCACGCCTCTATTCTTTTTTCCAAAGTGCAAGACCTCGCACTTGCCCACGTTGAATTTCATCAGCCATTTCTTGGACCACTCTCCTAAACTGTCTAAATCTTTTTGAAGCCTCCCCACCTCCTCCATACTACCTGCCCCTCCACCTATCTTCGTATCATCGGCAAACTTAGCCAGAATGCCCTCAGTCCCGTTATCTAGTTCGTTAATATATAAGAACAGCTGTGGTCCCAACACTGAACCCTGCGGGACACCAATCGTCACCGGTTGCCATTCCAAAAAAGAACCTTTTATCCCAACTCTCTGCCTTCTGCCTGACAGCCAATCGTCAATCCATGTTAGTACCTTGCTTCGAATACCATGGGCCCTTACTTTACTCAGCAGTCTCCCGTGAGGCACCTTATCAAAGGCCTTTTGGAAGTCAAGATAGATAACATCCATTGGCTCTCCTTGGTCTAACCTATTTGTTATCTCTTCAAAGAACTCTAACAGGTTTGTCAGGCACGACCTCCCCTTACTAAATCCATGCTGACTTGTCCTAATCCGACCATGCACTTCCAAGAATTTAGAAATCTCATCCTTATCAATGGATTCTAGAATCTTGCCAACAACCGAAGTCAGGCTAATTGGCCTATAATTTTCCATCTTTTTCCTTGTTCCCTTCTTGAACAGTGGAGTTACAACAGCGATTTTCCAATTCTCTGGTACTTTCCCTGACTCCAGTGACTGTTGAAACATCATCACCAACGCCTCCACTATTTCTTCAGCTATCTCCTTTAGAACTCTAGGATGTAACCCATCTGGGCCCGGAGATTTGTCAATTTTTAGACCTCTTAGTTTCTCTAGCACTTTCTCCTTTGTGATGGCTACCATATTCAACTCTGTCCCCTGACTCTCCGGAATTGTTGGGATATTACTCATGTCTTCTACTGTGAAGACTGACGCAAAGTACTTATTCAGTTCCTCACTATTTCCATGTCTCCCATCACAAAATTACCAGCGTCATTTTGGAGCGGCCCAATGTCAACTTTTGCCTCCCGTTTGTTTTTAATGTATTTAAAGAAACTTTTACTATCATTCCTAATGTTACTGGCTAGCCTACCTTCAAATTTGATCCTCTCTTTCCTTATCTCTCCCTTTGTTATCCTCGGTTTGTTTTTGTAGCCTTCCCAATCTTCTGACTTCCCACTACTCTTTGCCACATTATAGGCTTTCTCTTCTGCTTTGATGCATTCCCTAACTTCCTTTGTCATTTCTTCCATTTTAGATCATATTATTTTACCCCTTTCTCTTATGTGTACCAGGTAAAAGATGGGATGGTAAAAACAGGGGAGTCATCGGTTAGCTGACCGATATTTCATTATTATTGCATGTCTTTTCGCTCTTGTTGTTACAAATAAACAGTTTTTTTGTTTTTCACTTACAAATCGGGTGCCTGTAAGTCATTGGAGCAGTCAAGGATCAAAGATCTCAGAAACGATACGCAAATTATTGGTTAATTCAATTGTGGTTGGACTCTGGGGTCTGTGGGGCTGGAATTGACTGTGCACTAGCCTAGGATGTCTTATCAACTACAGAATACTACTGCTTCCAGGTCCTAGAGCTGCCATACAAAGATTGCAGTTGTACAACTGAATAGCACCATGAGGACAGTATTAATAATAATAATAATGCCCACTCCAACTGAGTCACCGTGCTGTCCCACAGTGCTCCATCTGCCATTCACCATGATGTCAATGTGCTCCGCAAGAGGGAAAAGGTCATGATGAAAACCAACCTTCCCAGTCACAAGAACCTGAAAAATCAGTCATTAAAATGCTTAACCATGCCAATCATTCTGGTAAACAGTTGATAGTCAAGCAGCTGTAACACAATTGTTGTGGCATGCATGTAGCATAAAGTACCAACACCTCATCACTCATCCACTCCTGGTCTCGATAACCCATGAAGACAGAAGACGATGTTCATTTGAATCTGTACAGGACATGGATGATGCAGCCACTAGTCTGCAAGTGAAGGTGAGAGGTGTCCCAAAGTGCAATTGTGAATCCCAAGCCATAGAACATAAATCCTGCTCACTATGATTTGTTGCAGGAGGTACTTCATTTTCCCACTCATCATCTGGGAAACAATCAAAATGAATTGCCATCTAGACATTATTGTTCCTTTCAAAACTGATTCAGAAAATGTCAAAATCAGTGAAGTAGTTAAATACAATTAATGCAAAATTGCAGGAGGAAAAGGAGTTAATAATTTTTAAAATTTTGTTCTAGATTATACTCGAGTCCCTGAGGGCTGCTAACACATAGATCTTTCAACTATTCGAGCAGCACTGTTATCCCATGCTAAAGTAGTGGACAGGTGAATTTCAGACATCGCACAACAACATTTTAAGTCCCAGTGTTAGTAATCTTGACTGAAAGAAATGTTTTAAACATGGCTAAGTGATAGCCAAAGAACAACTAATCTGCTCTCCACTGCAAGCAATGCCAAGAGGATCAGCTGCAGGTAATGCACCCACCAGAGGCCCAGGGTCATTGAGGGACCCATGCCACAGGCGAGTGAGGTCAGGATAGAGGTCACAGGTTAGGGATCATGGAAGGAGGGGATAAAGGAGATCAGAGGAAAGGGGGTGGATTTCAGTGGGGCCTCCCCTTACCGATGCTCGTTCCCTCAATAAATCATTGAGAATGAGGGTCCTCCCCAGGATACCTTAAGCAAACCTGGCAGGTTTAAAGCACAGCGAACCCCACACCCCGTCCATCATTTGTCGAATACCAACGGTGGTGGGATGAGGTCCTCAAGTAGGCATTAGGTGGCCATCCACACAAGACTTCCCCATCCAGCACCCTCTTGCCCAATTAAATGACCCCCACCCACCCTCAAACACACCGCTAGCATTGCATTAAATTCCACCCATTAATTCTCTTTCTCTCTTCATGGATGTCTGATGTGCCAAGAATTTAAAAGCATCAAATTGTTTTTTTTATTTTTTAAAAATCAAAGGTTTATCCTGATCAATCCAATGTGGCGGACAGGAAAACCAACTTGTTTGGTTAATAAGTTTGAATTTTACATAATGTTTTTAGCTAGTGGCCAATATTGATTACCTTTATCCCAGCTTAAATGTAGATATAGTGAGGCCATAGTAGTGCAAAATTAAAATCAAAAGTTATTATAGAATATTAGAAACAATTTGTCACAAACTGTGTTTGTAAAATATTAATGTTACAGTGATAAACATACATCTAACATCCCAATAGCATTATGACTAGAGTATTATTATTGTTTCAGAACCACCGTTGAAATATGAAAACGTGGCTATCTCCGGCTGGGCAAGTTTAATCAGTGAAGGAATGAACCATGCAGATGGGAGGCAGTCTGAATTATTGGCTGTGAATATTTGGGTTAATTTTTGTGGCTTGCATTGTCAACTCCCTAAACCCTTCCTATCATATAACAATTACAAGTCAAAAGAACAAACAAATGATGCTTGCAGTGGCACTTTGTAGCCGATCATAAAAAGTGGCATATACCGAGATACCTACTTGAAGCAACATGCTTAGAAAAGGCCCATAAAAATTTCTTAGATTTGTTTTGTTTTGATATGATTAACACATTATACTATTATCGGGCAAATCAGCAGACAATGTAATCCACCTCTATGCTACATAAAAGCAAAATACTGGGGATGCTGAAAATCCAAAATAAAGCAGAAAATACTCGAGATGGAAATACTTGGCATGTTAAGCATCATCTGTGAAGAGGGAACCGAAGTTTTCAGTCCATGGTCTGAACTCACTTGTTTATTATTATATTGGCCCAAAAGTTTGCTGGAGCAGAGCATCTGGCAGTCAGCACCATAAGCTGCATGATTTCCCTCCCATTATTGCTGGAAGAGTGAGCAGAAGAAAAAGAGTGAGCAGAAAAGAAAGGGAGAGCTGAACTGGATGGACATCTGGAACCCTGGCGAATAATGGTAGCCAACACCGTATCTCCTTAACTAATTAAATGTAAGGATAGAGAGACGCAAGTGCAACGAGAAATGAATAGTGTCAATCAATCAAATCAAAAGCAGAAAGGGAAATAAAGAGAGAAACAAAGGTCGCATTCAGAAAAGGAGGAAAGGGAAGAAAAAACGTACACGTTTAAATTGGAAACACTTGTATCAAAAATACACTACCTGCAGGGGTGAGAGTTCGCAAGTTTACTGTGTTCCCTTCCTGGGCCTCCAGGGTTCAGTGGCCTCTCAGGGCCATAAATCACCCCGTTTCGCCTTGAAACTGCAGCCCTAACTTTCTGCAACGAGTTTGATGCATATTTGCGGCGCAAATCCAGGAACAGCTCAACACGCAATGATGGTGTACTCCTGGTTTGGGAACACAAAACGGCGGGAGTGGCGTTAGCTGACGATCGATTTCTGATCATTCAGTATCACATGGTATCAATCCCACCGGGAAGAAATTGTTGGGGGGGGGGGGGGCTGCTTTCAATTTTCCCAGTAAATTCTGGGCCATTGGATATTAATTGGGATGGACTAAAAGTAGTTCTTACTACTCACCGTTCTAAAGTTGTGCAATATTAACCCTGGCTGCCATTTCTGGCGGAAAGTAATAGTAGAATTTGTACAACAGTAAAATCAAACACCAGTCATAAAAAAGGGCGGATGGTTTCTATTCAAATCACCTGAAACTGTTCGTCGAGTTTATAAACAACACTGCTTCGAAAATAAATGGTTTAAAATAAAAGCAGATGGGTACACTGTTGACAAATGGCTGGGTAACAATACCGAAACGGGAATTTTTCACGCTGTTACAGAAATTGAGCATCCCCTTGGAAAAAGTCGACAGGCAATTCAGAAGAAAAATCAATAACCGCCCATAATCCTCGTCCTGAGAGCATCACTCCACTTTCATAATTTTATTATGGATCCACATATATAAATAATGGCTCCAATGAACCAAAATGTAATACGTCGAGCTGTCACGGGGAATGGACCAATGCCGAATAACTAAACTCAGGATTTAGCATTACAAACTTCAGCCCCATCTTTGGATTGCACGACCTCGAAATCGTCTCCCCCCTCCCCCGGCATAGTTTTACAACAACGGGAGCGGGGGGGGGGGGGGGGGGACCTCACTTTCCGGATTTCTCTCGTATTTGCTAGTTTGCACCGCATAACTTCTTTCTGATCTATCATGTTGCTGAAGAACATTTGTTCATCCGGCCATCCGAGCGAACAGGAGACACAGCACACCGATGCAGTCCAAATACTCGACTGTTCAGTGGGTCAAGATCACTTTATCTACCTATTCTAAACTTGCCAAGTTAAGATTGTCGGTAGTTGCTTTTGCCACAAAGGATAATGACAAAGGATAAACGCCAAATTATAACCGATAATTACATTGATATTTCAGTCCCCGAGTTTTGAACTTAGGTGAATTTAACAATATATATTAGCATGTAGGAATAGCTGAATAATCTAGCAAAACTGAACTTGAAATCTCACACCAGGCGGCTCGTCCAACTATTGAGTGAATAACATTTTGGCTTTTTCCTTAAACACAGCAACTGTACTGCAAGATCATTTTCGGTGCGTTTCCTGAGCGACCTCAAAACTGGAGATTGCAAAGTACTGGAAGATTGCAAAGTACTGGAAGATGTACAAATGCGAGGCAGATCCCCAAATTAGAATATGAAAGAAGCGCGTTTCAGGCGAAAAATGCAGGCGGACGATTCCGCTTGAGTGTGAGCGATTTAAAGTGCGCAGAAGAGTTTGGAAATCACTACTAGCGTAACATGGGGGTTTCAGGAAGACTTTTAAATAATTTTATATTCAAACAAATAGTTCCCAATAACGTTACAGGATTATAGATATAATGTAGCAACCATACTCAAGTTTACTTCAAAAGGTTGAGGTTATGATAAGGCCCGTCTAACATGCAATACGTTAGTTAAGTCGTGGGCGTGTACCAAGTAGTGTAGGAATTGCAACAAATCTATAACTGGAAATCCAAGGCACCAACCCGACAATACAGGTGTGTGGATGTTGTTTAAGACTTTTGGAAGCTGGAATCTAGTGGAATCTATTAACATAATCTTAAATCTGTAAAGTAACATTAATTTGTCAGATGAAATTTCATGCCGCGAAAAATTGCCAACAATTGCTGCTACAAAAAGAACATCCAAATTAACAAACCAAGCAGTTAACTAAGGAGTATGCTCACGGCCATTGATAACTTTGAAATATAAATGCATGTATGTGTTTATTACCTGTCTTTGGCTTTTGATATCATAGCGTTTGTCCAAAAGTACACTTTCGCCACGCAGTTGCAAAAATACACAAAATCCTTTGAAGTCCATCCCGGCCGTTTTAATTGAAATATAGCGCATGTGACTTGAAGCTGGTCGCTCCCCATGTTCCGCTTCAAGCTCTGAGCGCTGCTGCTGTTGCAGTCCGGGCACCGGATTATATCCAAGGGAGGGACTTTGCGCATTCGCCCGCCGATTGGCTTGTCCTTACCTTTCTGCTCTGTTTGATTGGCGAATCGCTTCAACCACCCCCCCCCCCCCGCACTCTCTCCTGATTAAAATGGTATAAAATAAAACTGTTGCAAGGATCCCAAAAGGGGCTGCAAAATATCGCTGGGAGGAAGGTATTGAAGAGTTTTATCAGTTTACCAGGAACAACTGAACGGCGTAGCTGAAAGACCGGCGTTGCTCTTACGGTCAGACTGGATTAGCAAGTGTGGGAATTGTCCACCCCAGTGTGCCCTTGGCAAACATCCAAACGTAACCAGTTGACAGATCCATTAGGAACACACATACTTAGTTTTCCATTTGTATGGAAGCATTTATGAATAGCACCACAAAAGTAAACGACTATCCAGTGGGCAAGGATGAAAACACGCTGATTCTGAGTTTTAAATGATTCATCAGGAAAAGTCGAATCGATGCGAAGTTATTCCATTCCGAACTATAAAAGCTTTAGTTTGTTGTGACTGGCACGCTTCTGGACTGCTGTCACTTTTGGCCAACATTAAAAAAACACGCACCTACTTCATCGTTTATACATACATGCGATTTGGCTGTTGGTAACTAGTCTGACGTTTCACAGATGTGTTTACAGAGCCATGCGCATGCTCAGCGTGTCTGCACGGGCTCTCTTACAAGGCGGTAGCACAGTGGTTAGAACTACAGCGCCAGGGTCCCAGGTTCGATTCCCGGCTTGGGTCACTGTCTGTGCAGAGTCTGCACGTTCTCCCCGTGTCTGCATGGGTTTCCTCCGGGTGCTCCGGTTTCCCACAAGTCCCGAAATACATGCTTGTTAGGTGAATTGGACATTCTGAATTCTCCCTCCGTGTACCCGGACAGGCGCTGGAGTGTGGCGATTAGGAGCTTTTCACAGTAACTTCATTGCAGCATTAATATAAGCCTACTTGTGACAATAATAAAGATTATTATTAAATGACAACTCACCAAGGGGCATTGGCCAAACCCCACCCATCTTCTCCACATAACCCTACACGCTCTCCCTTTTGGATAACAATCTAATTCCTTTCTTAATGCCTCAATTGAACGTGCCTCCACCAAAATCTCAGACAGTGCATTTCCTACCTTAACCATTCCCTGTGTGAAAAGTTTTACCTCCTGCAGCCCATTATTTGTTTATTTTGCCTTTTACTTTAAATCTATGTTCACTCATTTTTGATCCCTTCGCAACTGGGCTGAGTTTCTCCCTGTCTACTTTGCCCAGGCCCCTCATAATTTTGAATACCTCTGTCAAGTCTCCCCTCAACCTTCCCTTCTCCAAGGAAAACAGTCACAGCTTCTCCCGCCTATCTTTGCAACTGAAGTTTCTCACATTTCAGCACCACAGAAACAAAACTGAACAATGTTGTCAAAAATGGCCCCACACAAACAAAAAGCAGAAAATGTCGGAACTCACCGTCTGATACCATGGTAGAGGCAGAGACCTTCACAACATTTCAGAAGAATTTAGACGAGCACTGAAAATGCCAAAGGATACAAGGCTATGGGCCAAGTGCTGAAAAATGGGATTGGGATAGGTGCTTGATGGCCGGCACGGACATAGTGGGCCTCTTCCCGGTCTGTAAAACTCTATGACTCTAACAAAATAGGAATATTGTTTGCAAAATTGGCTAGGGATATCCAGCTCTGTTTAATCATAAAATATTATCGCATGAAATTAAACAGAAAACTTTATTTTACTAATTAAGGGTGGCAACTGTAAGGACACTGAAAAGCTAATGTCCAGTTATCCCACCTATATATAAAACAGCGATACACGTGTCTGGCCTGAAGGAGGTATTAAGAAGGTTTGGGGCAATGGGGGTCTGTCTCAAAGTTGAAAAATGTACAATCCAGGCATCAGAAGTGAGGTATTTAGGGTTTCTGGTAGATGCAACAAGTTTACACCCCCTCAAGGAGAAGGTCAAGGCTGTCCAGCAACCAAGAATCTAAGTGAGCTCAAATCTTTCCTCGGCAGAGGAAATTATTACAGAAGATTAATTTCAAATTTAGCCACAATATCGGCACCATTACACCATCTATTAAAGAAACATCAACGGTGGTGATGCTCGATCTGTATTTTGAATTTTGCAAGTATGGGCTGGTTGGATATGGTCAGTGCCTTGCCTGTTGCGAACAGCCAAAGGGACATGTTGTTTGAAACACTGACAGTTTGCAACCAGTTGGCTTGGAAGAGTGGGGTATTCAATACAATCATATTATGAATTAATTATTACTTGTGTAATTTTATATATTACACATAAATATTTCTTATTATTAAATTTCTCCTAGCAAAGACACTTATCTTAATATTTTAGTGCTCCATCTGATGATCCTGGGGCAACTCACAGGTCAACCGAAATACTGTAAGCTCCTGCAGTCAGATGCTCCCAGACCGGCTTGTTTTCAGTTGCTCCCGGTACACTCACGTACTCCGATGAAGACGATTCCATTTTGAATCACATAAAGCATTCAGGAAACTAAGGAAACTCCACTATATGAAAACCAATGGATCCCAGAATTGGTAGATTAGATCAGAGGCCACACAGCTAAACCAAGCCTAATGTTAAGGCAGAAGCACAGTGTAGCACAATCAATCACTCACGAGACGAGATGAGATGGAGTCAACCGATGGCTTTATTACGCAGACTTGTTCCCCAGCAGCACAGTTACAGAATACGGCTGCTGGGAGAACCCGGGCTCTTATACTCCACCTTACTGGGTGGAGCCAGTAGGCGGCTGATCCAATCGGGACCCGGCGTCTATCCACCAATAGCGTTTCAGCATCACAGTGTACCGTAATACCCCTAATGCATACCACCACATTCACCCCTTGTTAAAAAAGAACCCGGCGGGGGTAGTGGGCCGTATGGTGGTAGGGGTTTACAGAGTCGGTACCTGGGATGCCACTAACACAGCGGGTATGCTCCGATATCAAACTACCAGCACTATTTACAATGCCGCTTTTACAGGGCAACTGAATTATTTACAGAGGCATTTCTTGCTTTGTTATAAAGATTCGATGAATCGAATGGGTGCCCTGGTCGTCCTCCCCGATCATCTCAGCCCCGGTGGTGATGCAGGCGCTGGCTCAGGCACCGTCGTCTCTGGGAGCATAGCGATGTCTCTTCCTGCTTCACTACACCTCGGCGGGGCCGGGGGAAGGACTGATTCACCCGGGAAGGGGGCAGCTGTGGGGTGCGCCGATGGGAGGGAGGGGGTGATTGGTGTTGGGGGTGTGTGTGGAGTTCCGGCGGGCGCCAGGTCCCGCAGAGAGACCGTGTCCTGTCGGCCGTCGGGATACGCCACGTAGGCGTACTGAGGGTTCGCGTGGAGGAGATGAACCCTCTTGACCAACGGGTCCGATTTGTGCACCCGCACATGTTTTCGGAGCAGGATGGGTCCCAGGGCTGCCAGCCAGATCGGGAGTGATGTTCTGGAGGAGGACTTCCGAGGGAAGACAAGGAGGCGTTCGTGAGGTGTTTGATTTGTCGTGGTACAAAGCAGCGACCGGATGGAGTGGAGGGCGTCCGGGAGGACTTCCTGCCAGCGGGAGACTGGGAGATTTCTGGACCATAGGGCCAGCAGGATGGTCTTCCAGACCGTTCTGTTCTTCCTCTCTACCTGACCGTTTCCCCAGGGGTTGTAAATGGTCATCCTGCTTGAGGCGATGCCTTTGCTGAGCAAGAATTGATGCAGTTCGTCGCTCATGAAGGAGGACCTCCTATCGCTATGTATGTAGGCGGGGAAACCGAACAGTGTAAAGATGGTGCAGATGGCTTTAATGACCGTGGCTGCGGTCATGTCGGGGCAGGGGATGGCGAATGGGAACCGGGAGTACTCAGGAAGTACGTGTTGCGGTCGGTTGAGGGGAGGGGCCCTTTGAAGTCCAGACTGAGGCGCTCAAAGGGACAGGAAGCCTTTATCAGGTGCGCTCTCTCTGGCCTGTAGAAGTGTGATTTGCACTCTGCGCAGATTTGGCAGTTCCTGGTGGCTGTTCTGACCTCCTCGATGGAGTAGGGCAGTTTGCGGGTCTTCACGAAGCGATAGAACCAAGTGACCCCCGGGTGGCAGAGGTCCTCGTGGAGGGTTCGGAGACGGTCCACTTGTGCGTTGGCACATGTGCCGCGGGATAGGGCATCGGAAGGCTCGTTCAGCTTTCCGGGACGATAGAAGATCTCATAGTTATAGGTGGAGAGTTTGATCCTCCACCGCAAGATCTTCTCATTCTTGATCTTGCCCCGCTGTGCATTATCGAACATGAAGGCAACCGACCGTTGGTCAGTGAGGAGAGTGAATCTCCTGCCGGCCAGGTAATGCCTCCAATGTCGCACAGCTGCCACTATGGCCTGGGCCTCCTTTTCCACTGAGGAGTGGCGGATTTCTGTAGCGTGGAGGGTGCGTGAGAAAAAGGCCACGGGTCTGCCGCTTGGTTGAGGGTGGCTGCCAGAGCTACGTCGGACGGGTCGCTCTCTACTTGGAAGGGGAGGGACTCGTCGATCGTGTGCATCGTGGCCTTTGCGATATCCACTTTGATGCGGCTGAAGGCCTGACGGGCCTCTGTCGACAGGGGAAAGACAGTGGACTGAATTAGCGGACGGGCCTCTCCGCGTAGTCGGGGACCCACTGGCCGTGATAAGAGAAAAAGCCCAGGCAGCGTTTCACGGCCTTGGAGCAGTGAGGGGGGGGGAGGGGGAGTCCATGAGGGGGCGCATGCGTTCAGGGTCTGGGCCTATAACTCCATTTCGCACTACGTAGCCAAGGATGGCTAGACGGTCAGTGCTAAACATGCATTTCTCCCTGTTGTATGTGAGATTCTGGGCGTTTGCAGTCTGGAGGAATTTGCAGAGGTTGGCGTGAGTGGGGGTATAAGGCCGCCGAATTGAAACGTTAAACTCTGGAGGTTGCACTGAAAATCCAACCCCAGGAGTGTGGCAGCGCAGAGGTGGGGGAGGACGTAAAGCCGGTAGTTCTTGAACTCCCTCCCCTGTACCGTGAGGTTCGCGATGCAGAACCCTTTGAACTCTACAGAATGGGATCCTGCTGCCAGGAAAATCTTTTGATTACTCGGGTGGATCGGAAGATAACAGCGTCTTACCGTATCGGGATGTATAAAACTCTCCGTCCTCCCAGAGTCGATCAGGCAGGGCGTCTCGTACCCATTTATGAGTACCGTCGTTGTTGCCGTTTGGAGCATTCGGGGCCGCGACTGGTCCTGGGTCACTGAAGCCAGTCGCTGTATCAGGGCGTTTTCCTCAGGCCCCGTGGGGCCGTCCATTCCGGGGTCCTTAGCCGTCAGCCAAGGTGGCAGCATCCACGGGTCACACCCGGTCGGGGGTGAACAAGATGGCACCACCCATTGATCGCACGTGGCTGGAGGAGCACAAAATGGCGGCGCCCATCCCTCCCGCATGGAGTCCGGGACCCAAGATGGCGGCGCCCGTTGGCCGCACATGGATCGTTGCGGGGGTTGTGGTTGGGGTCCTGGTTCTCCCCCGGAGATTGCGGTGACCCCCCAGGCCTGGCACACTGCTGCAAAGTGCCTTTTTTGCCGCACCCTTTGCAGAGGGCTGAGCGGGCCGGGCAGCGCAGTCATGGGTGTTTCGCTTGCCCGCAAAAGTAGCAGCGGGGCCCCCCCGGGTGGTCTGGCGCTCTGGCAGCACAGGCCTGCGGGGGGGTGCTGGGGGGCCGGTCGCGGCGGGGGTCCATGGTGACCAAGGGGCTGCCGCGCGGTCAGGGCCGTAGGCACGGGCGTTCTGTGATGCCACATCGAGCGAGGGCCCGTGCCTCTTTGAGGCCTAGTGAGTCTATTTCCAGCAATCGCTGGTGAATTTGGGATGAAAGCATACCTGCCACAAAAGCATCCCGAATCAGGATGCTTTTGTTCATTAGCCGAAATCGGTGGTCAGTTGCAATTTCTCCCCAGTATTAACAGCGCACTGTAGAATTCGTCCAGCAATTCCCCGGGGATTTGCCGTCTCGTCATAAGCTGGTGGCGTGCATAGGCCTGGTTGACGGGCCGAACGTAGATTCCTCTCAGCATGGCGAGCGCCAACTGGAAATCGTCTGCGTCCTCTATGAGAGTGTAGATTTACGGGTTCACCCTGGAATGCAGGACCTGCATTTTCTGGTCTTCTGTCGGTACGCAGGTGGCCATTCAGAGGTATCCTTCAAAACACGCTAACCAGTGTTTAAAAGTGGCCACTGAGTTTGCCGCGTGGGGGCTGATTCGCAGACACTCCGGAGTGATTCGGAGCTCCATGATCTTTAAAGTTTGCGTAATAAATCACTCACGAGATGAGATGAGATGGAGTCAATCAATGGCTTTATTATGCAGACTTGTTCCCCAGCAGCCCAGTTACAGAATGTGGCTGCTGGGAGAACCCAGGCTCTTATACTCCGCCTTACTGGATGGAGCCAGTAGGCGGCTGATCCAATCGGGACCCGGCGTCTATCCACCAATAGCCTCTCGGCATCACAGGGTACCGTAATACCCCTAATGCATACCACCACACACAGGCAAAAAATCACATCAGAAATTGAAACATACACATTCCATTGAATGGCTTTTATGGTGCTTACTAGTTACTCTTTGGTAGCTTTTTAACTAGCAGTAGTTGTTCTTCAATACCCCTTTTTAACTCTCTGGTAGTCATTCATTATTAATATTATTATCTATATACTCATTTTGCAAGTAGTTAGCATTATTCAGTTAATATTGATTTTTAGAGGTTTTTTTATTTGAGTCAATCTACCAATGGATCCAACAGTATTTTTGGGTGATGGACATTTTGGACGCTTGACTGCGATGGGATCAAGATGTCAGATGATTTTTATTTTATTGAATCAAACCTTTATAACTCACTAATTTTGCCCCAGCCCAGCTGGATTTCTGTAGGAATTCTATGACTGCGATATAATCATTGCCTGTCTGTTGACTGATAAGCAACAACTTTCTAAAAAAAGTTACATCTTTGTAGTTTCCTAGATATTATATATAATCAAGTATTTTCACAGGTAAATCGGTATTAACAAACCAAAACCCATTTGCAGGATACAATGTAGCCAAACTATTATCTTAATTTACTCACATTTGTGATAACATATGTGTTCAATATAGTGGATTCCCTTGGAAAGGCGCGTAAATAAACACAAACTCTGTTTTTCCTAAAGTGTTTCATTGTACTTTTACCCCATTCATTCTTTCTGTGCTTAGACTCTGTTTCCATTTAGACTCATAGAGAAACTTAGAGCACAGGAGTAGGCTATTCAGCCCATCGTGGCCGTGCCGATTCATTGAAAGATCTATTGAATTCGTCTCACTTTCAGTCTTTCCCCATATCCTTGCAATTTTTTGTCTCAACTTCTTCAACCTCCCAAGGAGCTCTTGCTTTGAATACTACAGCTTTCCTCAGCATGTGTTGAGAAACAACATAAATTGTCTCCTCATTGAAGGCTTCCCATTGCTTATTTATTGTTATAGGTGTCAATTTTTGATTCTACCTGAACAAGATTCTTTTTTCAACTCTCTGAAATTAATCCCATTCTATTTAAGTATTTTCATGTTTAATTGTTCAGCTTTCTTTCGATAACTGCTTAAAAAGGAATTCCAATTAAGGGGCAATTTAGGATGGCCAATCCACCTACCCTGAGCGTCTTTGGATTGTGGGGGTATTCCACGCAGACATGGGGAGAATGTGCAAACTCCACATGGACAGTCACCCAGGACCAGGATCAAACCCGGGTCCTCGCCGCTATGAGGCAGCAGTGCTAAGTACTGCGCCACCATTTCCATAACTGTTTTAAACTCAATCACATTGTGATTAATGTTTCCACAACAATCTGGTAAAACGATGCTCCACTTGCCCCAATTCATTCTCCACAATTTGATTCAGCATTGCTTCCTTTCTCATTGGCTGAAAATAAGAAAGCTTTCCTGTACATATTTCAATAATTCCTCCCATTTCTTGTCCTTTACATCATTTGGTTCGCAGTCTATATGAGGATAATTAAAGTCCCCCAACATCACTACTCCATTGTTTTTCCATCTTTTTGAAATGTGTGTGCAGATTGCTTTTCCATCTCCTTCCCATTATCGGAGTCTCTCATCAACACCCAACAGAACAGGATCTCATCTACTGCTCAAATAAATCTGATTAGTGCATTATAAAATTTCTGCATTGCCTCTGTAATTCTGTAATCTAAAGCAATTTTGATTTTATATCCCAACATGGTCTCAGCAATGGTGAGGACCATGTTCTGGGCACTGAAACATAGCAGAGGTCTGGGAATGGCCTCAGGGAGTGAGACAGAGAAATACAGATCTTAGGTGTCTGTCAGGAGAGGATTCTTTTAAATATGGGACTTATAATTGATCTGGTAATAGTGTAATATATTTTAGCTTGGGATTTGTAGCTTCTTGTAAAACAAAATCAATAAATAAACCTTTCTGTTTAAATCTTAGTTCCATGTAAATTGAATAAGATGGGGAACACTGGCCATTTCTTGTGCTTTCACAAGGGATTGTGGGAGGTCAGAAATTAAAGATACAGAAATACATCATTAGCTATCCCTTTGAGAAAGATAAAACATGGTAAATAACATCAATTTCAGCATGTTCAGTGGACAGGAATGTAGTCTTCTATGTCAGGTATAGTCACTTGGCCTGTAGATTGGATTTACTGGACCCAGAGATGTGGACCCAATAAATATCAGGGGCCTGTACAAAGCCAAATTAATGATTTTGAACCAGAAGGTGAAATTTTTGTGATAATTTTCAGAATTCTTAAAATAAATATTTGCACCAATTTTGGAACATTGAGAAGTCTGTGATCATTTATTGGCCACATTTGCTGCGAATGGAGAATTAGAGACAATGAGAAAATAGTTTTACAGATAGAGGCATCAGGTTTTTACCGACATTCCAACCAACTAATAACTTCATCTGTATATAATCAAATGAAATAGCAAAAAAGATTGCTGAATTTTAAACATAAGTAAGTTGCCTCTATATAAAAAATTTAGAGTACCCAATTCATTTTTTCCAATTAAGGGGCAATTGAGTGTGGCCAATCCACCTAGCCTGCAAATCTTTGGGTTGTGGAGGCGAAACACACGCAAATACGGGGCGAATGTGCAAACTCCACACGGCCAGTGACGCAGAGCCGGGATCAAACCTGGGACCTTGGCGCCATGAGGCAGCAGTGCTAACCACTGTAGCCACCTGGGTTGGCCAACTCCCGATGCAAAATGGAGAACAGCAAAGGCTGTAGGGAAATTCAGCCAACTGAGGCAGAAATTAGCAGGTGCAAGTTTACTGTGTATTAAACTCTGCAAAAGCCCAGACAGCATCGATACAAGCAGCCATCTGCATAATAATGTAGCAGCCATCTACATACTAATGAGCGATCCCCGGGTAAAATCGAAACATTTGGAATAAACAAAGCCAAGCCAGACTCCTCGGCGCCAGCAAGAGCCAACACAAAAGAGGTTAACGGACACCTCAAGACCGCCCATCGATCAGGGAACCACTCCAGTATTGGAGAAATCGAACCAAGCGATTGGAACAAAGTCCAATCACTTGGAACCAGGTACAGGGTCCGCCCCGAAAGGCGGGAAGCCCCTGGGGACTATAAAGTTAAGCCCCAAGTTTAAATCATCCTTCTTGACCGGGTCACTCAGCAACGCGAACCAACCCTTGACAGTGACCGGTTGAGCTGCCGCCAAGATCCAGTAAGTCTTAAGTCAACGCTCGCTACGAGATAGGCGCTCCTAGCTAACAGTCCGTACCAACTTCGAATCCCACAGACTCAGAACCCGAAAGAAAGGCCATTTGTTCCCCTGACCTGGTGGGCCAGTCCGAAGCTAAGTATAGGCCTGTTAGTTGTAGAAGTAGCTTAGAAGTAGAATTTATGCATGAGTAGCGATTACTGTGTATAATAAATGTGCTTTGATTTGAGTCTTACTAATTGGTGTATTGAGTTATTGATCATTACGTGAACTTGAACCTTGTGGCGGTATCATAAAGATACCTGGCGACTCAAGAGCAAAGGTTATAAAACAGAGCCAATTGAACCAACCAAAAGATAGCAACATATTACTGGCGACATCTGACGGGACCCGATCTAGAAGTGGCTTAACCACTCCGGGAGAACCAAAAAAATTTGAATAAGAGATCCAATTGGGAACAGAAAACCACAAGTGTTCAAGCAGTTCTGATCAATCCTCATAATTCGGAAGTGTGTTAAATGCATGTGTAATTAACAGGGCTATAAGGTAATACTGGTAGATTTTTTGTTGCGACAAAACTGTCCGGAGTTTGTATTCCGGAAAATAGCGAAAGCCATACCCGTAGTTACAGCACCACCTTAATACCCCTTGTTCCAAATTTTAAAAAAGTATTCAGAGAGGAAAGATGGCAATGCAGGCAATGCAACGCCTCATGAACCCAGAAGAATTTGTGGTCGCAGTGACCAGCAGCAGCAGAGTAGGACAGTGTCCCGTATGGGAAGAAGAAATCAGGAAGTACCTCAAAGGGAAAGGATGGCCCCTTTGGAGTGAATTCTGTAACAATGAGGAAACAGGTCCCGGGAGTATAGGACATACTTGGTGGGAGAACCGGAGCGAGATTCACAAGAAGAGCTTAGGAAAAGCTCGCAAGCCAATGGCAATCGTGTCCTGCTTGGCACAGTTGCGAGGTATAGAGGAGGTCGTTAGGATGCTCCGGAAAGAAATAGAAGGCATACATCGAATGAGGTCGATGTCAGTGAGGTAGAAAGAGAGACGTAGAGTTAAGGAGGAAGTTGGCAGCAAAAGACGGAGAGGTGGATGATGCCAAGTGGGCACACCAGTCTTGTCTGACGTACTTAAGCAGCTTCCAATCCCAGTACGAAAAGGCCTATCAGGACACGCAACGTGCAGTCCTGGTACGAGAGGAAACCGAGCAGCAGGTAGAGGCATTGCAGAGTCAGTGTAGTGACCTGAAGGCAGCATTAAGAGCACTCCATGCTGCCACCATGGAGCAAAGACAAAGCTCACTAGACCACGCAAAGTGCCGGAAGCAGATTACAGAACTGCAATATCTGCTTTCAGTTCAAAAAGGATTTCAGGAAACCTTTGGATCCCAGTTAGACGAGGAAGACGGGCCTGATTGGGAAGAGTTAAATGAGACAGCGCAGAGATATGTTCAGGGAACATGTGCGCAGGGAAAGCCCCAGAAGAGAACAGCACCTCAACTCCCCACAGAGCAGATAGTTCAGGCTCCAATGAACCCAGTCACCTCCCACCGCACAGCCACCTCGGACGACACAGAATTTCTGTACACCACCCCCTGAACAGTGACCCAATCACAGGACGCGTGCAAGAAAATCACACCGTTCTTCCCCATCTCAGACCCCCACCACTTCTTTGCCAGAGTAAAGCAGCAGGCGACCATGTACGGCCTGGATGAGAGAGAGCATGTGAAGCTCACAGTTTTGAGTCTAGACCCTTCGGTCGTAGCAGCACTTCCCGACCCACAGAATGTAGCAGGAGGCACCCTTGCAGAAATGCATACCGCGGTCCTAGACGCGATCGGGTATAACAGGGGTGACTCCGTAGATGGCCTCAATAAATGCAGGCAAAAGAAAACCAAGCACTTCAGTGTTTGCTGGACGCCTGTAGATCCATTTTGCAGCAGTTGTTGGAGACTTGACCGCGCCCATTTGTCCCCAGACAACATGGCCAAATGTACCCGCACCCTTATCTCCCATGCCACAGAAACAGGACAAAAAAGCTTGTGCGAATTATGATCCCTCAGAGGAGGCTCATAATGAGAAATGGGTCGTAAAAAGATTGTCCCGCACTTGGGAGCAGTCTGTACAAAACAAACCCGCAGTTAAAAATCCCGAAGAAAAGCAGGCAGAAGCAGACATACAAGCAGTTAAAACACACCAGAACCCCGCATGGGTAAATGAAGGCAAGAACAGCCCCCCACCAAGGTCACAGGAGTGTTACAACTGTGGACAGTTGGGACACTTTGCAAGAGAATGCAATGCCCCACAAAAGCCACAGAGAGCCCAGCAGACGGGCACTCTAAGTAAGAACAGGACACATCCGATACATAGCGTTAGCACCCGTTCAGATCAGACGGATCTGAACGGAACGGACTGACGGTGTTCAGGCTCCCCCAGTTGGGTGTGCGACACCCTTTGGGATAGGTCCGGCTGACCGGTAGTTGCAGCAAAGATTCGGGGACAGCCCATCGAGTTTCTCTGGGACACAGGAGGGTCCGGCACCACAATAAATTCCTCCACCATGTTCCAAAAGGACACGTGGCCCACTACAGTCACTATCACCCTCAGCGGCTTTACAGGCCACTCACAGCAGGGACACCTCACAGCCTCTGTACCCATTCAAATCGGCAACATCACCACCATGCACCCCATAGTTTCAGTCGACCCCACACAGCAGAAAACATTTTAGGCATAGACTTTATGAATTCCCACAGTCTATCCTTTGATCCAGTCAACCAATGTGTCTGGAGAATGGCAAAATCTGCAAGAGCCCCCGCAACGCTCACAATAGGTGAATACGCCAAAAAAATTAGCGCAGTAGGCGAATTTTGGTTTAACCCGACTACAATTAGCACGGACAAGCAGGTTAGGGCAGTGTTACAGAAAAACAGGACAGCATTCGCGAGCCACAAACACGACTGTGGCCGGATGACTGGTTCAGTACAAATCACAGGACCTGACCCTAGACCCCAAAACAATATGGATTTCCCCAAGAGGCAGAAGGAGAAATCGCAAAAGTAATAGAAAGCTTATTAGAGCAGGGCGTACTTAGATCAGTAGCCTCAACTAATAATGCCCCGATTTGGCCAGTGAGAAAGCCCGATGGATCATGGCGACTGACCATCGATTACCGGGAACTCAACAAAATCACCCTCGCAGCAGCCCCCACAGTAGCAACAAGTCCCGAGACCATGCTCAAGCAGGGACTCAATTCCCGATTCTTTACGGTTTTGGATATCAGTAAGGGATTCTGGTCCATTCCATTGGCAAAGGCATGCCAGTACAAATTTGCCTTCACCTTTAAAAACCAACAGTACACGCGGACGTGCCTTCCACAAGGATTCCACAACTCCCCCTCCATTTTCCACCGACAGCTGGCAAATGGTTTCGCCAAATTTTCTCGCCCCGAATGTCTGGTCCAGTACATAGACGACCTACTACTGCAGACAGACACCAAGGAAGAACACATTGAGCTTCTGTCCGAACTCCTGGAACTCCTACAAGCGATTGGATGTAAAGTCAACCCCAAAAAGGCCCAGATTTTGGAAAATAAGGTGATATATTTGGGAACAATTATCACACATGGTAAACGCGAGATCGAGCATGAAAGGATTGACTCGATTGCAAAATTGCCCCTTCCCCAGAACGTTTCAGCCCTCCGGTCGTTTTTAGGACTGGTTGGCTACTGCCAAAAACCACATTGACGGTTTCAGCAGCAAGGCAGCACCCCTCTCAGACCTCCTAAAGAAAGGAGCCCCCCTGGGAATGGCTTCTGCAGCATACGGATGCTGTGGACTCTTTGAAACAAGCACTCATAGCAGCCCCCGCACTACAAGTTCCCGACCCGCTTTCCCCCTATGCGATAGAGGTAGCAAGCACAGACCTCACCCTTTCGGCCGTGCTCCTTCAGGAACGGCATGAACAGTTAAGGCCCGTGGCTTACGCCTCCAGCGTTTTAGATGCTGTGGAGCAGGGATTTTCAGCCTGTGAAAGGCACCTGCTCGCAGATTTTTGGGCAGCACAGTATTTTCCGTACATTAGCAGACTAAACCCCATCACAATCCTGACGGAACACACCCCCACCCAACATTTACTGGAGGGATGACTCAAGGACGGTACAGTTAGTCAGATTAGAGCAGCTAGATGGATCCTTCTTTTGCAAGGACGGGACATCACTGTTAAAAGGACAAAGACCCACAGTTTTTTAGCTGATAACCTACAGTACCCCGGAACCCCCCATGAATGTGAAATTATCTCTCCACACCACAACACAGTCCCCTTTATTGCTAAAACACCCCCCAGAAAGATAGGTAGTTCAACCCAGAGCCCCAAGCACACAGACACGTGCGAACCCATTAGGATATATGTGGATGGATCTTCCACAAAATTAGAAGGGAAGCACATAACAGGATGCGGCATTTACGTCGAGGACGCGCAGGGACGCGCCCTAGAAGGAATAGCAATAAAACCTCCAGGACACTTAGGCGCACAGGGGGCAGAACTTGCGGCCATCGCATACATAGTGGAACACCCAGATTCCTTCCCCAGCCCAGCAGACATATATTCGGACAGCCTCTATGTCTGCAACAGCCTGATGGAATTCCTACCCCTGTGGAAAGCAAGAGGATTTGTTTCCGCAGACGGAAAACCCCTCCCCTCAGCCCCATTGCTCCGTCACATTTTAGAGCGAGCACAGAATAGGACTTTGGAACAGTCAAAGTTTGAAGTCACCATCGTTCCTCCCCCCCTAGAAATGTAAAAGCCGGCGCACTGGCTAAAGCAGGTTCCAGTCATGGGTATTTTTGGACACCCCTCGAAAGCGCACCAGTGATTGCAGTTCAGGTCTCGCAGACTAATATCGAGGATTTAGTGCAGGCCCAGAAGCAGGACAACAATCTCAGAAAGATTTTAAAAGGAAACTATCCAGCCCCCTATGAGAGGTTTAAAAATGCTCTGACCACACATGGCGGTGTGGTGTTAAAAGACACCCTTTATGTGGTTCCTGAACAGGACAGGAATCAACTGATTTGTTTCTTCCATGACAGTCATGGACATCAGGGAATCGATCCCACTACAGCCCACCTCAGGCAGCTCTGTTGGTGGCCGAGTTTAAAAGACGATGTAAATCACTACATTGAGAATTGTCTTACCTGTGCCCAGAATAATCCGGACAGATACGCCAAAAAAGCTCAACTCAGTCACACCCGACCCATTAATGGCCCCTGGGCTAACCTCCAGATTGATTATATTGGACCATTGCCCCCTTGCATGAATGGTTATAAATATGTACTCGTGGTGATAGACACGTTTACAAAATGGGTGGAAGCATTCCCATCCAGAGCAAATATGGCAAAGACCACAGCCAAGATTTTAACCCACCACAACTTTACGAGATGGGGACTCCCCAGCAGCATTGAATCCGACCAAGGTTCCCATTTTACGGGACGAGTCATGAAGAACGTCCTCACGATATTTGGCATTACCCAAAAATTCCACATTGCATACCACCCCCAGTGAAGCGGTATCGTAGAGCGCATGAATCGGACCCTAAAATCCACCCTCAGAAAAATGGTCCAGCAAAACAACACCACTTGGGATTCAGTCCTCCCTTTTGCGCTGATATTTTTGAGAAATACTGTCTCAACTTCCACAGGTTACACCCCACACACTCTCATGACTGGACGCCCCATGAAAGGCACAGAATTTTTATTAGGACTGGACTTGACCCGCCCTGAAGTGACGAACCTCACACACGAGAACGCAGTAAAACAGCTAGTCGAAAATGTAAAAACGGCTCAGCTAGCAGCCGCAGTAAGATTAGGCACACGGAAGAAACAGAGCAAGGTCTGTTTCGACAAGACAGTGCATGCGACTGAGTTTGAGGTAGGACAGCAGGTCATGCTCTCAATTTACAACCCCAGCACATTCCTGTCACCAAAGTATTCAGGTCCGTACTCCATTGCGGACAAAGTAAGCCCCTCCGTCTACAAAATCCACCCTCAGAAAAATGGTCCAACAAAACAACACCACTTGGGACTCAGTCCTCCCTTTTGCGCTGATGTTTTTGCGAAATATAGTTTCAACTTCCACAGGTTACACCCCACACACTCTCATGACCGGACGCCCCATGAAAGGCACAGAATTTTTATTAGGATTAGATTTGTCCAGCCCCGAAGTGACGGCCCTCACACACAAGAAAGCAGTAGAACAGTTAGTGGAAAATGTTAAAACGGCTCAGCTAGCAGCCGCAGTGAAATTGGGCACAATAAAGAAACAGAGCGAGGCCTGTTTCGATAAGACAGTGCATGCGACTGAGTTCAGTGTTGGACAGCAAGTCATGCTCTCCGTATACAACCCCAGCACATTCCTGTCACCTAAGTATTCGGGTCCGTACTCCATTGCGGACAAAGTAAGCCCTTCCGTCGACAAAATAAAGTATCCCAATGGAAAGACTGCATGGTTCCAAATCAACCAGATGAAGGTATATGGAACACAGTCTAACTCCGCACACCACATCATGCTCGACGCAGCAGACCACGCCCCGCCCACAGCCAACGTAACCCTACCATCCCCCAACACGTCAAGCCCAGCCACGGACTCAACCTCGACTCCACCCCCGAAGTATACACTCCGCCCCGGAACGCCCACAGACTGCAGCAGCAGCGACAGCGACTGTGACTCGGACAATAGCCACAGCATACCTCCCTACTATCCCCATGCAACAGGACCCACACCCAGCGAATCTAACCACGATTAGAGCTAGCCCTTCCTCATCACATTCCTCAACAAACCCCACCACCGACCTACAATGACGACCCCGATTCCGCCCCCACAGAACTAGACACCACCTTTTGGCACCGAGATAATTCATACAAACTCATCCGGAATGACGAGAGCGATCCCAGATCACACCATGCAGCCCTATCAACCCTGATCCACTCGAGAGTTTGGCATCCGGGAGAAGATGACGACTTTTTGTCTGACTCCCAAAACGAGAACCCCTTTGCGACCCTGTTCGCAACCGATAACGGAGTGTCCAGATGATGTTTTAAAAGGAACCGCTTGGGAGAAAACGGTGTCCTTTCTGATGGAACCTGCAGCATGTTTGATGTTGTTTGTACGTGTACTGTTAAATGTTGTATGTTAGACAGGAATTTTTTTTTCCCACAGCCCCACGCCTTATTTTTCAGCCGAAACCTCTTGAGAACTTGTCCGCAGAGACTTGTTAAGGTCCCAGACTCCAGTTCAGAGGAACTCGTCTGTCGACGGAAACACAGACCCCCGTTCGTAACTGCCCTTCTGATTCGAAGGAAGAACCAATACGGCAACCGCCCACAATGACTACATTTCCTGCCCGTTCTTGTCGGTTGCTCAGGCAGTGGAGAAACAACATTGGGACCCACCCTGCCTGGGAACCCCACCTCTGGTCAGCTACGCTCGGGTAGGGCACACACGGCATTGGTCGCCATCCTACCTGGGGACTCCATCCAAACCGTACCCGTAGCGGCCCATACGCACCTCATTTCAGAAAGTTTGGTTCAAAAAGTATTGTTTTGCTTTCAGGTAACCCTTAGGTTGCCAACCCGCTGCTATTTACGTCCTCAAACAGTTGGATGGTAAACCGCACAGCCTGTGAGACGGCTCGCACTGGTTCATTATTTGTAAGTGTGTCTTGTCCTGAAATTCGGTTTTTGAAAAAAAAATGAGGGAGTCACACATAGTGACCAATTATAAAGGGAGTAATTGGCACTAAAGGACAGACAGGCTATCATACGAGATATTAAACCAAGGTAACAGACACTATGCTTGATCCCACAGAACTCCAGAAGCTCCCGGACCAGAGAAGAGAAGAGAAGAGAAGAAGAACCATGAGGACATCCTCCGGATTGTTCATCGTTATAATGGACATTTGGTTGCGCACGAACGCAAACCCCCTGACCTCAACCCCCCCACAAGCCGTTAATGATTCACTGCCCCACAGTACCCAGAGCCCAGTCACAAGCGACACCACACCATCTTGGTGTGACAGGTTTATAACCTGGTACTCCCTGTCCTACGTGATAGAATCCCTACTAGCTGTACATTTCTTTGTTCTTTGTATTGGCAATACTCTGCTGCATCGTGCAGACTATTCGTCTGAGAAAATGGAGGAGAGCCTACCGCGCTCGCACCCCGGTATATAGGATAAGATCCCTATTTTCGGATATGACCAGACCCCCAACCCCCGCGATCTATAATAAAGAGCATTCGTTTGCGTTTGCGTTTTTGTTGTGAATAAAGAAATGTTTCATGAGCACTTGTACAATCCTGAGCTTGACGGCAAAGCCAGAAAAATGTGTATAATGCTGCTATGATTTTGTTTGTATTGTTTAGGAAGTTAGTGTGATGGAATGTTTGAGTGAGTGTAGTTTATTAAGGATAGTTAGAAGTACCGATTTTCTTGTTTTGTAATGCATGTCCCTGTTTGACATAGCGCCCCTCAGAATTGTCAGTTAAAATTTTTTTGCATAGTTATGGTCAGTGTAGAGGCCATAGAAGAGTGCTCGCCAGGTCAGGGAATGAAGAACAATGCAGTTATGTGATCCTTCACGCTTCGCGTTAAGATCACAAGGAGGGGGTGTAGCCACCTGGGTTGGCCAACTCCCGAAGCTAAGTATAGGCCTGTTAGTTGTAGAAGTAGCTTAGAAGTAGAATTTATGCATGAGTAGCGATTACTGTGTATAATAAATGTGTTTTGATTTGAGTCTTACTAATTGGTGTATTGAGTTATTGATCATTACTTGAACCTCGTAGCGGTATCATAAAGATACCTGGTGACTGGACTTCCGGGTGCGGCTATGCAGAGCTAGGTCGCATATTCGGCAGCGCCCGCTTGGAACGGACTTTTGGGCTCTTTTACAGGGCCCCCACGGCATTTGTTTGACATTTCCCGGTGTGGGAAGAAGACTGCAGCATTCCCCTGACAGTGTCCCCCAGGAATGTTATGTCTTTTGGATACCAGACCCGGCAGAAACAGTAAAAGATTTGTCTTTAACTGCAGGATAAACAGAGCCTCTTCCAGCATGCAGGCAGGGGAAGGGCAAGCTTAAAGCTGCAATCTGGCTTGACTCTATCAAAGGTGAATTCTAGCAGCAGAGGGAACAACTGTGAAAAGATCTACCAAGGCCATTGAAGAAGCAGGGACGAGGCTTCTGGTGGCGGCCATGGAGGAGTAGGTCGCGCATTCGGCAGCTCCCGTCTGGAACCGACTCTCAGACCTTTTTCAGGAGTTTCCATAGACTTTTTGGGGCAGACTGGTGAAGCAAACACTGCCAACTTCTATAAAACGGACCAGAAGTGTAACGGCCAAAGGAGCGGCACTGGAGCAACGGGAGAAGCGAGGGAAAGAAAACAAAATGGCGGCAGCCAGGGACAAAGGGGAGCTGCAGGAGTTCATCAAGCGCTGCTTCGAGGAGCAGCGCGAGGAGATGCGCGAAGAGATGTTGACGCCTATGCTTTCGGCAATTGAAGGACTCGGGATCACGCAGAAGGCCCACGAAGCGAAGATCCAGGAGGTACAGAAAAGAGTCAGTCAGAACGAGGACGAGCTCGTGGGCCTGGCGGTGAGAGTGGAGCAGAACGAGGCGCTACACAAGAGGTGGGCGGGAAGACTCGAAGACCTGGAGAACAGGTCGAGGAGAAAGAATCTGCGAATCCTGAGTCTCCCTGAGGGAGTGGAGGGGGCTGATGCCGGGGCATACGCGAGCACGATGCTCGAGGCGATGATGGGCATGAAGGCCCCTCCGAGGCCGCTGGAGTTGGACGGGGCACATCGGGTGCTGGCAAAGAAGCCCCAGGCAAATGAGCCGCCAATGGCGATGGTGGTGAGGTTCCACCGGTTCACGGCCAGAGAGTGGGTCCTGAGATGGGCCAAGAAGGAGCGGAGCAGTAAGTGGGACAATGCAGAGATCCGAATATACCCGGACTGGAGCACGGAGGTTGCAAAGCAGAGAGCGGGTTTCAACCGGGCCAAAGCGGTGTTGTACTGGAAAGAAGTGAAATTCTTTCACTGCAGCCAGCGCGACTGTGGGTCACATACAAGGACCAACACTATTACTTCGAAACACCTGAAGAGGCGTGGACCTTTGTACAAGCCGAAAACTTGGACTCTAACTGAGGGTTTGTGAGGGTGGGGGGGATGTTTTGGAGTTTGATGTGTGATGGTTGTTGTATATAGGGGGTCAATCACGCGCAGGAAATGTTACATGGGCTGGGGGAGAGAGACAAGGCCGCGACAGGAGCTGCGCCAGAGGGGGCAGAGCGGGCTTTGGAAAGCGCCGTTTTTTTCCCCGCGCGCGGGAAGAAAGGCGGGAAGGGGAACAAAGGAATGCATATGGATTGGGAGACTCCCACGCGGGGAGGTCAATGGGACGGCGGGGGAAGCCGGTGTCAGCAGGCGTCAGCTGACTTACGGGAGTGACATGGGGGGAGCAAAAAAGCTAGACAGGGGTCTAGCGGGGGGGAGGGAGGGGAGGGGGGGAAGGGGGGGGAAAAGGGTTGCTGCTGCAGTGGCCAAAAGGGAATGGGACACAGAAGAGCTGGGGGACTGGACGGTGAGGGAGGCGTGGACACGGGACTGGCCCAGAAAAGGCTAGTCGGCGGGGCGTGGGGGGGGGTGAGAGCCCCTCCAATCCGGCTGAGAACGTGGAATGTGAGGGGCCTGAATGGGCCGGTGAAGAGGGCTCGAGTGTTCGCGCATTTAAAGGGACTGAAGGCGGACGTGGCCATGCTCCAAGAGACACACCTGAAGGTGGCGGACCTGGTCAGGTTAAGAAAGGGATGGGTAGGACAGGTATTCCACTCAGGACTGGACGCGAAGAATAGAGGGGTGGCAATATTGGTGGGAAAGCGGGTGTCATTTGAGGCCAAGACTATTGTAGCGGACAATGGAGGGTGATATGTAATGGTGAGCGGTAGGCTGCAAGGGACGTGGGTGGTGTTGGTAAACATATACGCCCCGAACTGGGATGATGCAGGATTCATGAAGCGCATGTTGGGGCGCATTCCGGACCTGGAGATAGGAGGCCTGATAATGGGAGGGGACTTCAATATAGTGTTGGATCCAGCACTGGACCGCTCCAAATCAAGGACTGGAAAGAGGCCGGCGGCGGCCAAGGTACTTAGGGGGTTTATGGATCAGATGGGGGGAGTGGACCCATGGCGGTTTGCAAGGCCACAGGCCAGGGAATTTTCTTTCTTCTCCCATGTACACAAAGCCTACTCCCGGATAGATTTCTTTGTTCTGGGTAGGGCGCTCATCCCGAGGGTGGAGGGGATGGAGTATTCGGCTATAGCCGTTTCGGACCATGCCCCGCACTGGGTGGAACTGGAGCTGGGAGAGGAGAGGGACCAACGCCCGTTGTGGCGGCTGGATGTGGGACTGCTAGCGGACGAGGTGGTGTGTGGGAAGGTGAGGGGGTGTATCGAAAGGTACTTGGAGGCCAACGACAACGGGGAGGTGCGGGTGGGGGTGGTATGGGAGGCGTTGAAGGCAGTGATCAGGGGAGAGCTAATTTCCATTAGGGCTCATAGGGAGAAGACAGAGGGTATGGAAAGGGAGAGGTTAGTGGGGGAGATTTTGAGAGTGGACAGGAGATTCGCAGAGGCCCCGGAGGAAAGATTACTTGGGGAAAGACGACGGCTCCAGACGGAGTTTGACCTGTTGACCACAGGGAAGGCGGAGGCACAGTGGAGGAAAGCGCAGGGGGCGACCTACGAGTATGGGGAAAAGACTAGTCGGATGCTGGCACACCAGCTCCATAAGAGGATGGCAGTGAGGGAAATAGGGGGAGTCAAAGATGGAAGGGGAGCCACGGTTCGGAGTGCGACGAAAATAAACGAGGTATTCAAGGCCTTTTATGAAGAGATGTACAGATCCCAGCCCCCAGCAGGGGAAGAGGGGATGAGACGATTCCTAGATCAGCTGAGATTCCCGAGGGTGGAGGAGCAAGAGGTGGCTGGTTTGGGGGCACCAATTGGGTTGGAGGAGCTGAGCAAGGGTTTGGGGAGCATGCAGGCGGGGAAGGCCCCGGGACAGGACGGATTCCCGGTGGAGTTCTACAGGAAGTACGCAGACCTGTTGGCCCCGCTTCTGGTGAGGACCTTTAATGAGGCAAGAGAGGAGGGGACCCTGCCCCCGGCAATGTCGGAAGCGACAATTTCTTTGATCCTAAAGCGGGACAAGGACTCACTGCAATGTGGATCGTACAGGCCGATCTCGCTCCTCAATGTGGATGCAAAGTTGCTGGCAAAAGAGCTGGCCACGAGGCTCGAGGACTGTGTCCCGGGGGTAATCCGCGAGGACCAGACAGGATTTGTAAAGGGCAGGCAACTAAACACCAATGTGCGGCAGCTCTTAAACGTGATAATGATGCCATCGGAGGAGGGAGAGGCGGAGATAGTGGCAGCTATGGACGCGGAGAAGGCCTTTGACCGAGTACAGTGGGAGTACCTCTGGGAGGTGCTGCGTAGGTTTGGGTTCGGGGTAGGGTTTATCAATTGGGTTAAGCTCCTTTACAGAGCCCCGATGGCGAGTGTAGTGACGAACCGACAGAGGTCGGAGTACTTTTAACTGTACCGAGGGACGAGGCAGGGGTGCCCCCTGTCCCCCCTGTTGTTCGCATTGGCGATCGAACCATTGGCCATGTCATTGAGGGAGTCTAATAAATGGAGGGGGGTGGTCCGAGGGGGAGAAGAGCATCGGGTGTCGCTATATGCGGATGACCTGTTGCTGTACGTGGCGGATCCAATGGAGGGGATGGTGGAGGTCATGCAGACTCTAAGGGAGTTTGGGGAGTTTTCGGGCTATAAGCTCAATGTAGGGAAGAGTGAGCTCTTTGTATTACAGGCGGGGGACCAGGAAAGAGAGATAGGGGACCTACCGCTGAGGAGGGCGGAGGGGAGCTTTCGGTATCTGGGGATCCAGATAGCCAGGAGTTGGGCGACCCTACATAAACTGAATCTGACGAGGTTGGTGGAGCAAATGGAGGAGGACTTCAAAAGATGGGACATGTTACCGCTCTTGCTGGCGGGTAGAGTGTAGTCGGTCAAAATGGTGGTCCTTCCGAGGTTTCTGTTTGTGTTTCAGTGCCTTCCCATCATGATCACTAAGGCCTTTTTTAAGAGAGTAGACAGGAGTATTATGGGGTTTGTGTGGGCGAATAAGACCCCGAGAGTAAGGAGAGGGTTCCTGGAACGCAGTAGGGACCGAGGAGGATTGGCGCTGCCAAACCTGGGGAGCTACTACTGGGCAAAGTGGCGATGATCCGCAAGTGGGTTATGGAGGGAGAGGGGGCGGCATGGAAGAGGATGGAGATGGCGTCCTGTAAAGGAAAGAGCCTGGGGGCGTTGGTGACGGTACCGCTGCCGCTCTTGCCGACAAAGTATACCACGAGCCCGATGGTGGCAGCAACGCTAAGGATCTGGGGCCAGTGGAGACGGCACCGGAGTGCAATGGGATCATCGGTGTGATCCCCGATCAGGGGTAACCACCGGTTTGTCCCGGGGAAGATGGACGGGGGGTTCCAGAGCTGGCATCGGGCGGGGATTGGAAGAATGGGGGACCTGTTCATCGACGGGGCTTTTGCGAACCTAGGCGCACTGGAGGAGAAGTTTGAGTTACTCCCGGGAAATGCCTTTAGATATATGCAGGTGAGGGCTTTTGTGAGGCGACAGGTGAAGGAATTCCCGTTGCTCCCGGCACAAGAAGTTCAAGATAGGGTGATCTCGGGTGTATGCGTCGGGGAGGGCAAGGTGTCGGAAATACACCAGGAGTTGAAAGAAAAGGGGGAAGCGCTGGTAGAAGAGTTGAAGGGTAAATGGGAGGAGGAGCTGGGGGAGGAGATCGAGGAAGGTCTGTGGGCTGATGCCCTAGGTAGCGTTAATTCCTCCTCCTCGTGTGCCAGGCTCAGCCTGATACAATTTAAGGTGGTCCACAGAGCGCACTTGACGGGGGCGAGGTTGAGTAGGTTCTTTGAGGTAGAGGACAGATGTGGAAGGTGCTCAGGGAGCCCGGCGAACCATGTCCATATGTTTTAGTCCTGCCCGGCACTGGAGGGGTTCTGGAGAGGAGTGGCGGGAGCAATATCTCAGATGGTGAAAGTCCGGGTCAAGCCAAGCTGGGGGCTAGCAATATTTGGAGTAGTGGACGAACCGGGAGTGCACGAGGCAAAAGAGGCCGGCATTCTGGCCTTTATGTCCCTAGTAGCCCGTCGAAGTATCTTGCTAATTACATAGAATTACATAGAACATACAGTGCAGAAGGAGGCCATTCGGCCCATCGAGTCTGCACCGACCCACATTAATCCCTCACTTCCACCCTATCCCCGCAACCCAATAACCCCTCCCAACCCTTATGGACACTACGGTCAATTTAGCATGGCCAATCCACCTAACCTGCATGTCTTTGGACTGTGGGAGGAAACCGGAGCACCCGGAGAAAACCCACGCGGACACGGGGAGAACGTGCAAACTCCGCACAGACAGTGACCCAAGCCGGGAATCGAACCTGGGACCCTGGCGCTGTAAAGCCACAGTGCTATCCACTTGTGTTACCGTGCTGCCCTGCTAATGTGGAAGGAGGCGAAGCCCCCCAACCTGGAGGCCTGGATAAATGATATGGCTGGGTTCATAAAGTTGGAGAGGATTAAGTTCGCCTTGAGAGGGTCTGCGCAGGGGTTCTACAGGCGGTGGCAACCGTTCCTAGACTATCTCGCGGAGCGTTAGAGGAAGATCGGTCAGCAGCAGCAGCAACCTTGGGGGGGGGCATCCTGGGAGGGGGAGGGAGAAAGGGGGGACTGCCTGGGAGGGTGGATGAGCAAGAGATAACATGAAGGGTTTGGGAAACTGGCACGTACGGGTGAGGGCCAGTGTACAAAGCTGTGTAAATATATCATTTTGCCATGTATATATCTTGCTCTGCGTGATTTCTTGTTTGTTTTTTTGTTACGAGGGGTTATTGTTTGTAAGGGAGAAAAATTGTGTTGAACAAACTTTAATAAATATATATTTTTTTTAAAAAATAAAGATACCTGGCGACTCAAGAGCAAAGGTTATAAAACAGAGCCAATTGAACAAACCAAAAGGTAGCAACACCACTGGCCGCCGTGCTGCCCCCTAACTACTTTATACTTGACTACCTGCAAACTTTTATGCTGGTTTAAATAAGAAATATTTTAAAGTTGGAAAGTGAAGCACCGAGGTGGCAAGATGAAGGGAGGATATTCCGGAGTTGAGCGCCTAAGCAACTGAAGGCACCAGTAGTGGAGTAATTAAAATCGGGAATGATCAAGAGGTCATAATGAGAGAGGCGCAGATACCTCGTAGGCCTGTGGGGCTGGAGGTGATCATTGAGATAGGGAGGCGCGAGGCCATGGAGAAATTTGGAAAAAGGATGATAATTTTAAAATCAAGGCACTGCTTAAATGGGTACCATTGTAGATCAGCGAGTACAGTAATAATGGATGTCGGGTATTTGATGTGAGTTAAGGCACAGTTTTAGACTGCTTCAAGCTTGATGAGAATAGAGTGTAGGAACAAGCCAGGAGTGTGTTGAAATAGTCAAGTCAAGAGGCAATTAAAGCACAAATAGCAGCTTCAGCAGTAGGGGAACAGAGGCAATAGTGAAATAAGGTGGAAATAGGAGGTTTTAGTAAAGATGAGGTGGGAAGTTCATCTCGAGGCCAAACTTGACACCGAATCACAGTCAGTCTGCCTTAATATCAGGCTGTTATCAGGGAGAGGGATGGAGTTGGTTGCTGAATGGTGAGATAGAGTTCACGGAGTCTGTGTACATGTGAAAACTAGCACTGTACTTTTGGATGATGACTACTCCTGAGGCTGTCTGATTACATTGATTCATGGGAGGCTTGTACAGTTGTGTGTGTGTATAAGGGTAACTTCACCTCGGGAAAACCAATAAACTGTTCAGCACATTCTAGACACAATCTGCTAATTGCACCAGAGTGGAAACTCCAGGCCCGGATACCTTTTAGTGAATGAAAATGATACTTAAACCAATCCGTCTTCTGTGAGCCCCCTGGATAAATTTTGTGTGGATGGACAGACAAGTAGACAGATAGATTGATAACAGCATCAGGGAAAGGTCAGAAACATTTGTAATGAGGGCAAATGACACATAATTTTGAACTTAATGGACACAGATGTGCAAAAAGAGTAGGAGAAATTGTTTAATATATCAATGATCAGATCAGCTTTCCTGTAACCTTGTTCAAGTAGTTCTTGTTCAACAAATGAGAGCTCCACATACCAGAGACCTATTTTGCCCAGGACAGAATATCAGAGCTAGAAATGTTTTGCCTCCCTCTTGAGGTTTGTAAAGAAATCACAAAAACAAATTAACAAGCCTACTCCATTATAGTAAAAGTAATCGGAGTTAAAATGCATATTTTAAATGTTCGTTACAGTTACTCACTTTGATATTTAAATCTTAATGGTGAAAAAGAATTTTAAAAATAAAGTATAAACTACAAATCATTAAAAGAATGAAATGTATCAGAAATTAAACATATAGATGAGAAAGACAAGTATAATATTTCAATAATACCTAGAAAGAACTAGTGGTTATGAAAATAAATAAATATTTTACCACATCATCCAGAGATTAGATGAGATATTAGGCAGGATATCGTAATCGGCGATCGGGCGGATAATTGACTCAGACGCCCAAATCAGGGCTGGCTTAGGTTTGACGCCGATCAGCCATGCACCGCCCCCTCGGAAATGGTGTCATTGCGTCACATGCCGCGCACCATTGCAACGGCATTGCCGTGTCATCTGCCGGCCCTCCCGCAATGCTCCGCCCCCGATGGACCGAGTCCTTGACGGCATGGGACACGTGTGGTCTCAGCCATGCGGGAACCCAGCGTGCCGGATGCAGACTGTGTCTAGCGCCGCCACACTTGGCCTGATCAGTACCACTGGCCGGAGGGGGGGGGGCTTCCGCGAGGGCTGGGGTCAGGCTGTGGGGTCGTGGATGGTGGGACCAGTCCGCGTACCATTGGTGCCATGCTGTTCGGCGCGACTGCTGCAAGTCGTCAGCTGTGCGCATGTGCGGCCAGTGACCCAGCCACTCTCCGGCTGCTTTTGGCGCAGGAGCCGGGAGTTTCACCCGACGCCGCTGCCAACCCCTCACCGGTGAGGGTGAGGGTTTTACGCAGAATCTTTTGTATTAAAAGACCACACATGCTCCATTGGCCTCAACCCTTAGTAGCTGAAACAGAGAATCCAGCCCATTATCTCTGGCACAGCATCCACCTATTTCTTAAATGATTTAAGGGGATTTTTCTCCACTACAATGCGCAATTGTTGATCCCAGAAGTGTTGGTCCTTCTCTGCATGAGCAACGTCAGAATGTCAATGCGATAGTTGCCTTCTGATGCCAGGAACATGGAAACCTTTTCAACTGAACAAGGTATGCAGGTACAGCATGTAATAAAACAGGCAAATGGGAATTTTGGCCTTTATTGCAAAATGACTGGAGTATAAAAGTAGAGAAGTGTTGACGCAATTGTATAGGGTGTTGGTGAGACCACATCTGGAGTATTGTATCCAGTATTTGTCTCCTTATTTGAGGAAGGTTGTGGTGGCATTGCAGGCAGTTCAGAGGAGGTTCATCAGATTGATTCCGGGATTGAAAGGGTTGACTATGAGGAGAGATTAAACAGTTTGGACTGATACTCACTTGCTGGAGTTAGAAGAATGAGAGGGGATCTAATCGAGATATCTAAAATACAAAGACAGATTGATAAAGTAAACGTAGACCAAATGTTCCCCCTTGTGAGGCAACCTAGAATGAGAAGTCACAGATATTGGTTGAAAGGCAGTAGATTTTAAACTGAGATGAGGAGGAACTACTTCTTACGGAGGGTAGTGAATTTGTGGAACTTGATGCCCCATAATGGGGTGAAGTCTGAACCATAAAATGATTTCTAGAAGGAGATAGATATATTTCTGATAAAAAAATGGGTTCAAGCAGGCAGGGAGGTGGATCTGAGACCAGGAAGCGATCAGCAACAATCTGATTAAATAGCAGAGCAAGCTCAAAGGGCTGAATTGCCTACTTCTACTCCTAATTCTTATGTTCCTATGTACTGACATGATTCAATTTGAACCAGTAGACCATTCTGTTTACCACAATATCACATCTAAATCAGTCAGTTTAAGGTTAGAAAGGTTATTTCTTTCCAGTCATTCTTTATAACTCAGTTCTCCAAGAATTGGGAATCCATCTTGTGACACTTCACTTAAGTATCTACAAATTTTAATGTCTTCCTTTAGTCCTTATGGTGCTTGGCAGTATACTCAAGTGTACTGACAACTTTACCCACATCAGACTTTCTCAAATGTCTACTCTATTTTGGTCATATAGTTCAACATTTTAGCTTCTTTGCTGATCGCTACTCTGCATGATGGAACATGCTGGTCATATAATCTACCAAATCACCTTCATCTCTTTTAACATTACCCCTGAAACTAATTCAAAACCAGCATGGCAAACTTACATCTTTCATTTTCCTATGTTAGGGATTCCCAAACTGTCCAGGTGTCTCCAAGGGGTCGACGGAGCTGGCGGCACGATGGCACAGTGGTTAGCACTTCTGCCTCATAGCACCAGGGTTCAATTACGGCCTTGGGTAACTGTCTGTGTGGAGTTTGCACATTCTCCCCGTGTCTGTGTGGGTTTCCTCCAGGTGCTCCGGTCTCCTCCCATAGTCCAAAAGATGTGCAGGTTAGCTAGATTGGCCATGCTACATTGCCCCTTAGTATCCAAAGATGTGCATGTTAGGTGGGGTCATGGAGATAGGGCAGGGTAGGATGCTCTCTCAGACGGTTGGTGCAGATTGGATGGGGCAATTGGCCTCCTTCTGCGCTGTTGGGATTCTATGATTCTACGTGACAGACAAATGCCGGTTCAAAAGGAGAAACTGGCCAATTTCAAAAATAATTATAGCAATGAAATAGGCCAATCAGAGAACCGCCTCTTGGAGCACTGGATGCTGATAGGCCTATCAATATTCAGTGATCCGAGAGACTATTCCCGGATTGGCCCATTTGATTTATTTAATCTCGCTGTTGCTATTTAATCTCGCTGTTGCTGGACGGAAAAACGCACGGCTAGCAGTGAGATTGAACAGTGGAGGACGGCAGCAAAAGGATTGATGCACTCTGCTGTAAGGAGTAGAAAGTGTGATTGATCCCTTTTAACATACTGGAAAGTCTAAATACTGATGTTTTTCTAAATATATTTAATTTCAAACATGCGAAAAAAACAGTAACATATACAACCACGCACTCCACAGCCTCACAGTCCACAGTGTGTACAATTATTTCCCTTTTACCCACTCCGCACCTCCTGTGACAAACAGTTCCTCAAACATTGTCATGAACAGTGTGGTGAACCACTATAATAGGAGATGTAAGGTAGGACCTGCACTACAGGTTCACCAGTAGCTCCTGCCGGCTGGCTCCGCTCACGGAGAACTGTATAAATATGCATGACCTCCTGTGCCCTGCCATTTCGCCAGCTGCAGCAGGAGGCCTCGCATCTGACTGTAATAAAGCCACAGTTGTACCCAACTTTAGTCTTTGTGCAATTGATTGTGCATCAATTTATTACAGTCAGATTTTCCATAGAATGGATATCCGAATTAAGCCCGATCGCCTGCAGCTGGATCCGCACTCGCCCGATGCCAGGAAAGACTTTACTCACTGGCTAGCATGTTTTGAGGCTTACATCAACACGGCGGACCCCGCGCCAACGGAGGCTCAGAAGATAAACGTCCTGTACTCCAGACTGAGCTCCAGCGTGTTCCCGTTGATCCAAGATGCCACAAATTACACAAAAGCAATGGAACTCCTCAAAGAACACTACACACAGAAGAGGAACACGGTCTTCGCCAGGCATGTACTTGCCACCCGCTCGCAACTACCTGGTGACTCCATCAAAAACTTCTGGCGGGCCCTAATTCCGTTCATCCGGGTCTGTGACAGTCAGGCCATCACGGCCGCCGAACACGCGAATCTCCTCATGCTCAATGCCTTCATGACGGGGATTGCGTCGGACCGCATCCGAGAACGATTGCTGGAAAGGGCCACGCTCGAACTGGCGGAGATGAAAACCTTGGTGCTCTCCATGACAGTTGCATCCCGTAACGTACAATCGTACCTCTCCCGCCACGCTGCTCACCCTTCTACTCCTTCCTACCCCTCCTGGACCCCGCCGAATACCTCCTCAGCCGGGGCCCTGCCTTCGCAATACGCCTGCGCCGCACACCGATCCGCGCACCCCGGGGATCCCCGCTGCTACTTCTGCGGTCAGCAGAAACACCCCCGCCAACACTGCCCGGCCCGCACTGCCGTTTGTAAAGCCTGCAGTAAAAAGGGCCACTTCACGGCTGTGTGCCAGGCCCGCGCAGTCGCTGCGATTGTGCCCGCTATCGCCCCTTCCCCCCGCCAGCCGCACAATGGGAGCCGCCATCTTCTCCTCCCGGGTACATGTGCGACCGATGGGCGCCGCCATCTTGTACCCCTTCAGCCACGTGCACCCCACGGGAGCCACCACCTTGTCCCGACATCGCAATGTGCGCACCATGGGCGTCGCCATCTTGTCCTGACCCCGCAATGTGCGCACCATGGGCGCCGCCATCTTGTTCCCCTCAGGGTCCCCGGACATCCCGACATCGGAACCGCACACACTCGCCACCCGAAGCATCCGATGGCTATCCGCAGCTCGCTTCGATGAGGCTGGACCAATCTCGCCCGTACAACCTGGCCACCTTGTCGACGATGGTTAAAATCAATGGCCACGTGACCTCGTGCCTGCTGGACTCCGGGAGCACCGAAAGCTTCATTCACCCAGATATGGAAAGGCGCTGCTCCCTCGCGGTCCACCCTGCCAATCAAAGGATCTCCCTTGCATCCGGATCCCACTCCGTCCCCATCCGAGGCTTTTGTACAGTCACCCTCTCGGTCCAGGGCGTAGAATTTAGTAACTTCCGCGTCTATGTCCTTCCTAATCTCTGCGCTGCACTCCTGTTGGGCCTGGACTTCCAGTGCAACCTCCAGAGCCTCACCCTCAAATTCGGCAGGCCCTTAACCCCCCTTACCGTTTGCGGCCTCGCGACCCTCAAGGTCGATCCCCCCTTCCTTTTTGCCAATCTAACTGTGGATTTGCAAGCCCGTTGCCACTAGGAGCAGACGGTACAGCACCCAGGACAAGACCTTCATCAGGTCCGAAGTCCAGCAGCTGCTTAAGGAGGGTATTATCGAGGCCAGCAACAGCTCCTGGAGAGCCCAAGTGGTAGTGGTTAAAACTGGGGAGAAACACAGGATGGTTGTGGACTACAGCCAGACCATCAATCGGTACACGCAGCTCGACGCGTACCCCCTCCCACGCATACCTGATATGGTCAATCAGATTGCGCAGAACCGGGGGCGAAATTCTCCTACCCGCCCCGCCACATTTCTGCCCCGACCGGCCGGCGGGAGTCTCCGTAACACCGGCCGGTCAATGGGGTTTCCCATTGTGGGGCAGCCCCACGCCGTCGGGAAACCCCCGGGCGCCGGCAAAACGGAGACTCCCGCCGGCTGAGAATGACGCCCCGGGTCTTTTCAACAATTGACCTGAAATCCACCTACCACCAGCTCCCCATCCGGAAGTTGGACCGGCCATACACTGCCTTTGAGGTGGACGGTCGCCTCTACCACTTCCTTAGTGTCCCCTTCGGTGTCACAAATGGGGTCTCGGTCTTCCAAAGAGAGATGGACCGAGTGGTCGACCAGTATGGTTTGCGGGCTACCTTTCCGTACTTAGATAATGTCACCATCTGCGGCCATGACCAGCAGGACCACGATGCCAACCTCGATAAATTCCTCCACACTGCCACTCTTCTCAACCTGACCTACAACAAAGAGAAGTGTGTGTTCAGCCATTTTCCGGTTAGTCATTCTCGGCTATATAGTCCAAAACAGGCTTCTCGGGCCCGACCCCGACCGCATGCGCCCCCTCATGGGACTTCCCCTCCCCCACTGCCCCATGGCCCTCAAACGCTGCCTGGGGTTCTTTTCCTGCTACGCTCAGTGGGTCCCAAACTATGCGGACAAGGCCCGCCCACTCATCCAGTCCACCCAATTCCCCCTCGTGGCCGAGGCACAACACGCTTTCGCCCGCATCAGAGCAGACATCGCCAAGGCCGGGATGCGCGCAGTGGACGAGTCACTGCCTTTCCAAGTAGAAAGCGACGCTTCAGACGTCGCCCTTGCCGCCACACTAAACCAGGCAGCCAGACCCGTGGCATTCTTTTCCCGCACCCTTCATGCCTCTGAAATTCGACACTCATCCGTCGAAAAGGAGGCCCAAGCTATCGTTGAAGCTGTGCGGCATTGGAGGCATTACCTGGCCGGTAAGAGATTTACTCTCCTTACGGACCAACGGTCGGTAGCCTTCATGTTTAATCACACACAGCGGGGCAAGATCAAAAACGATAAAATTTTGCGGTGGAGAATCGAGCTCGCCACCTATAATTACGAGATCTTGTATCACCCCGGTAAACTCAACGAGCCCCCAGACGCCCTCTCCCGAGGTACATGTGCCAGCGCACAAGTGGACTAACTCTGGGCCCTACACGACAGCCTTTGTCACCCAGGGGTCACTCGATTGTACCATCTGGTCAAAGCTCGCAATCTGCCCTACTCCGTCGAGGAAATAAGGAGAGTCACCAGTGACTGCCAGGTCTGTGCGGAGTGCAAGCCGCACTTCTACCGGCCAGACCGTGCGTGCCTGGTGAAGGCGTCCCGCCCCTTTGAACGCCTCAGCGTGGATTTCAAAGGGCCCCTCCCCTCCACCGACTGTAACACGTACATTCTCAGTGTGGTCGATGAGTACTCCAGATTCCCCTTCGCCATCCCATGCCCAGATATGACGTCTGCCACCGTCATCAAGGCCCTCAGCACCATCTTCGCTCTGTTTGGTTTCCCCGCCTACATCCACAGTGACAGGGGATCCTCATTCATGAGCGATGAGCTGCGTCAGTTCCTGCTCAGCAGGGGTATAGCCTCCAGCAGGACGACCAGCTGCAACCCCCGGGGGAACGGGCAAGTAGAACGGGAGAATGGGACGGTTTGGAGGGCCGTTCAGCTGGCCCTACGGCCAGGAACCTCCCAGTCTCTCGCTGGCAGGAAGTCCTCCCTGACGCTCTACACTCCATCCGGTCACTATTGTGCACCGCCACTAATAACACACCCCATGAATGTGTTTTTACCTTCCCCAGGAAGTCCACATCCGGGGTGTCGCTCCCGACATGGCTCGCTGCTCCAGGACCGGTCCTTCTCCGTAGGCACGTCCGACTCCACAAGGCAGACCCATTGGTGGACAGGGTTCATCTGCTCCACGCCACCAACCCTCAATATGCCTACGTTGAGTTCCCCGACGGCCGCCAAGATACTGTCTCACTCAGGGACCTGGCACCGTCAGGTTCCACCCCAACTCACCCCCCCCCACCAATGCGCTCCCCCCCTCCACATCCCACCGCGCCGCCAATATTGACCCCACCAGAGCACACCCCCTCCCCGGACGAAGAGGACTTCTGCATGCTCCCGGAGTTCCCCGATGACTGGCCAGCATCAGCACCGCCACCACCGCCATCGGTGCCACCTTCATCACCGCCAGCACGGACTTCGCCGCCACCGTTGCGCCGCTCCCAACGAAACACCAAAGCACCGGACCGGCTGAACCTTTGACGGACTCCAGGCCGTCAACATGGACTTTTCTTTCCCTACCACTGTACATAATTGCACTAATTGTATATAGTTTCATGTCACCCCCGCCGGACTCATTTTAACAGGGGGTGAATGTGGTGAACCACTGTAATAGGAGATGTAAGGTAGGACCTGCACTACAGGTTCGCCGGTAGCTCCTGCCGGCTGGCTCCGCTCACGGAGAACTGTATAAATATGCATGACCTCCAGTGCCCTGCCATTTCGCCAGCTGCAGCAGGAGGCCACGCATCAGACTGTAATAAAGCCACAGTTGTACCCAACTTTAGTCTTTGTGCAATTCATCGTGCATGAAACAGCCCCCAACGTGTCTCGAAGCCCTCCTCTGACCCCCTCAACTCAATTTAATATGTTCCTACTGAAGAAAGTCATACAGGCCCCCAGCCAAACCGCCACCCCCGGCTGCATATTCGACTTCTAATTTAGCAAGATGCTTCACCAGGCAATTAGAGAGGCGAAGGCCACAACATCAGTCCCGTTTCCCTCCAGCAGCTCCGGCATTTCTGTTACCCCAAAGATCGCCACCATTAGATCCGGCCTGACCTCCACCCCCACAGTTTTAGATAACGTCCCAAACATCGCTTCCCAGTAACTCTCCAGTTTCTCGCAACCCCAGAACATTTGCGCATGATTCGCCGGTCCTCGCCCACACTTCTCATATTCATCAGCCACCCCTTGAAAGAACCCACTCATCCTCGCCCGGGTCATATGTGCCCTGTGCACCACCTTGAACTGAATCAAGCTCATCCTCGCACAGGAAGAGGTTGAATTCACCCTACACATCACCTCGCACCACAATCCCCAGCCTATATTCCCCCCAACTCCTTCTCCCATTTGTTCTTGATCCTCACCACTTGCGTCCCCCCTGCTCTCCCAACCACCCATATATGTCCCCAATCCTACCTTCTCCCGACTCATCCGGGAGCAGCAGTCGTTCCAATAGGGTGTACTCCAGCAACCTGGGGAACATCCTCCACTCCTTTCATGCTAAGTCCCTCACCTGTATATATTTAACTTCACTCCCCCTTGGCAACTCAAACCACTCCTGCAACTCATCCAGATCTGCCAACTTCCCTTCCAAATTCAAGTCCCTCACTCTCACCAACCCGCCTCCCTCCAATTCCCATACAACCCAGCCATTCCCCCCCAGCATAAACCTGTGGTTCCCACACAGTGGTGTCAACACCAACATTCCCTCCAAGTGTCTCTGTAGCCGATTCCACACCATAACCATCAACTGTACCATGGGGCTCCCCTTATACTTCCCCGGAGCAATGTGGCACTGGGGCAGTCACCAAAGCCTTCAGACTGGATCCCCTACAGCACTCCTCCTCCATCTTGATCCAGTCCCTCCCCACCACCCAACCCCCCCCCCCCCCCCCCTCCATGCCATCGCCTCACCTTCTCCATATCCGCTGCCCAATAATAGTGCAGCATGTTCGAGAGCGCCACCCCCCTTTCTACCTCTGTAGCAGAGCCCTCTTTACCCTCGGCATCTTCCTTGCCCTTATAAACTCCAAAATCACGGTCTCCAATTTCCAGAAGAAGGCCTGTGGGAGAAAGATCGCGGGGGCGGGGGGGGGTCTGGAAAATGAACAGGAACCTTGGCAGCACATTAATTTTTATCACCCACACCCTCTATGCCAGCGTCAGGTGTGATGTATCCCATCTCTTATAATCTCCCATAATCTCCTGCACCAGCGTTGTCAAATTCCACCTATGCATCATAGCCCAGTCCCTCGTCAGAGAATCCCCAAATATCTGAACCTTTCCCAAGTTACCTTAAATGGCAACATCCCCAAGTTGGCCCCCACATGCTGCATTCACGGGAAAAATCTCACTCTTCCTGACATTTACCGGTGGGCTAAACAGCTGGCTTGTAATGCAGAACAAGGCCAGCAGTGTGGGTTCAATTCCCGTACCAGCCTCCCCTCAACAGGGGCCGGAATGTGGTGACTAGTGGCTTTTCACAGTAACTTCATTGAAGCCTACTTGTGACAATAAGCGATTATTATTATTATTACATTTAACTTTTCCCGAGAGAAGGACCCAAACCTCTCTAATATGCCCATGATCCTACCCATACTCTCCAATGGATTTGACATGAACAACAACAGGTCATCCACGTACAGCGAAACCTGGTGCTCCCCTCTTCCCTCACAATCCTCCGCCACTCCACAGATCCCCTAAGGGCCATCGGCAAGGGCTCAATCACCAGCGCAAACAACAACGGCATCAGCGGACACCCCTGTCTCATTCCCCTATGCAGCCCAACTCTGTGAACTCATCCCATTTGCCAGGGCTACATATAACAGATGCACTCACGCCACAAACTTCAGACCAAACCCAAGATCCCAAATATATACCTCCACTCCACCCGATCAAAAGCCTTCTCCGCACCCATAGAAATAATGACATCCGGCACCTGCCCCATGGATGGAGTCTGAAACAGATTCAACAGCCTCCTGATGTTACTGAAGAGCTGTCTGTCCTTTATGAAACCAATTTATCCTCAGCAACCACCCCTGGCACATATCCCTCCATCCGCCCTGCCACAGCACTTTCACAAAATTGAAATGGGCCTATATCACCCACACTCCAACAGATCCTTCCCCTGTTTTGGTGTTAGCATGATCGATGCCTGTGTCAGTGTGTCTGGCAGCTCCCCCTTCTCCAATACTTCATTAAACATCCCCAACCAATGTGGTGCCAACTTTGTTGCGAGCGCTATATAAAACTCCGCCGGAAAGCCGTTTGGCCCTGAATCCTTCCCTGACTTCATCCCCCTAATGCTGTTAATCACCTCCATCAGCCCAGCGGCTCATCCAATACCTGCCTCCTCTCTTCCTCCAACCTCAGAAACGGCAAACAGTCCGGAAACTGCCCCATATCCCCTTCCTCTCTACCCGGTTCGGCCCTGTACAGCTTCTCATAATACCTCCTGAACACCTCATTTATTAGTCCCGGCTCTGACACTACCTCCCCCTTCTCTGTTCGCACCCTTAAAATATCCCTTGGTGCAGCGCCTCCTCAGCTGGTGGTTCAGCATATGGCTTACCTTCTCCCCATATTCATATTGCACCCCCTTCGCCCTTCGTAGCTGCCTCACTGCCCTTCCCATCATCAGCCTATCAAACTGCGCCTGCAACCTCTTCTTCTCCGCCAACAACTCTTTAGTGGGGCCCCTGCGTATCTCCTGTCCACCACAACTATCTCATTGAATAACTGTCCATGCTCCTCCCTTCTCCTCCTGTCCCTGTGCGCCTTGAACAAGATAATATCCCCTCAAACCACCTCCTCAATACCTCCCAGGTGACCGCTGACACCTCTCCATTCTAGTTAGTCTCCTCTTAAACCCCAGTTGCCGACCTCACCTTCCCACAAAATTTCTTATCTGCCAAAAGACCAGAGTCTAGCTTCCATCGCGGCCTCTGCACCTGTCCCTTGCTAAGCCTCACCGCCAGCCAATGCGGCACATGATCAGATATCACATTCGCCACGTACTCCGCCCCCACCACCCCCATCAACACTGCTCATCTCACCACAAAGAATTCCATTCTGGAGTACACCTTATACTCAGGTGAGAAGGAGTACTCCCTCCCCCACCCCGCCCCGGGTTCTTCAACCTCCACGGATCAACCATTCCCATATGCTCCTTCGACCCTCCCAACTCCTTTGCCATCCTCAACGTTCACATTGACTTGGAGCTCAACCTGTCCACCCTTGGTTCCAGCACACAATTAAAATCTCCACTCGTAATCAACTGATGCGATTCCAGGTCCGAGATCACTCCCTGTAAACCTCTCAAAAACCTTACATCATCCCAAAGCGCCGCATGTACATTGGCTCGCACCACCGGCATCCCCTCCAGATTCCTACTCACTAGCACATACCTTTCCGCGAGTCCAGCACTTCCTTGGCCCCCACAAACCCCGTTCTTTTGTTCAACGAAATGGCCACACTCTGCGACTTTGAGTCAAACCCCGAGTGAAATACTTGTCCCACCCATCCCTTCCTCAACCTAACCTGATCCTTCAGCCAGAGATGCGCCTCTTGTAAAAAGATCACCTCTGCCTTCAAACTCCTCAGGTGCGCAAAACCTGAGACCTCTTAGTCGGCCCGTTCAATCCACGGAAGTTCCATGTTACAACTCTTACCGGCAGCTTATGGATCTACTCCCCTCTACCATCCGCCATCATCCCCCTCTGGCTCTGCTTCCTCTGATACCACCCTAAATCGAACCCACCCAAGATGGTCCCCTTCTCTGTCCGTAACCATGCTCAGTCTCCAACTCTGCCATGCCGCAATCCCCCCTCCCCACCAGACCACCTCTCGCGGCCACCTCCCTCATCTCACCTCCGTTCACCAGCATTACGTGCCAGCGTGGCAGCTCCCGCTTTAAGGCCCCTCTACATAACCATTTGTTCGCCGCTCCCCCCTCCCCCGCCAGTCACTCCTTAGCCTGAGCAAATGGCCCCCCCTATCCACCTGAACGCCCTCAGTTGGCAATCCCACCCAGCAGGCCCCACCATACACACCCCTTACCCGGAAAGAAAAAAGCACCCAAGATCGCAAATCGAACCCTCCAAAAAGAAAAACAGCACAGACAGCCGGGGAGGGGGTGTGGGGGAGGTGTGATTACCCCCTTACTGACATACAACTCCTCAAAGAAAGAAAATCCCACCTTCCGGCAACACATAATAGCCATAACCTCCAACATTTGCAGAAAGAGCTTATCCATCTCACACCAATTCTCAGTTCTCCCCCAGTTTATGGTCCCTTATAAAATCATTGACCTCTTCTGGCATTTCAGAATAGTAGTCTGGGCCTTCAAAAGTGACCCCAGGTTCGCCGGGAACAGCACCTCAAACCGAATCTTCTTTCAGTACAACACCGCCTTGGCCCTGTTGAATCCAGTATGCATCTTCGCACCAATATCCTGATATATTCGGACACGATATCCCTCCCATTCACAGGTCTCGCTTCTCCCTGGCCCATCGGAAAATCTTCTTCTCAACAAACCTGTGCAACAGCGCAATCACTGCCCACGGCGGTTCACCCACTCTCAGGCTCTGCCTTAAAGACCTGTGAGCCTTGCCCACCTCTGGAGCCTTACCTAGCACCCCCTCCTCCACCAGCCCAGCCTCGACACATATTTTGTGGCGCTCATTTCTTCCACACCCTCTGGCAGACCCACAATTCACAGGTTCTGCTGCCTGCACCTGTATTCCTGCTCCTCCACCTTCACCCTCAGCGACTTGCATAAGTCCCCCAGGACCCGCCACGTCCACCTCCAAGGACACGATCCAACCGCTCTGGTTGGACACCACCTTCTCCACCTCTCGTATCATCGCCCTTGTGCCTCAAGGCACTTCTCTACACGGTGCATCGATACTCGCAGATGTGCTACTGCTCCCTCAATGGCCTTCGACCAGTCACCATGCATCTCCTTCCTTTGCTGGCGAAATTTGTCCTTGATGAAGGCCATCAACTGCTCCAGCTGGGGCTTTCCCACTTCTCTGTCTGCCATTCTTGCAATTGTTGCTGCGTCACAGGTCCACGCATGCCCGACCCTGTCCGCCCGCAGAAATATTTCCCGGCCGCCTATAAATGGGCCAATTGGCCCGCCCCCGACCAGGGCGGCCGTGGACCGAGTCCACAGCCGTCACGTGAGTATCCCGACCGGCTGGATCACATTAGATCCATGCCATCGGGACTTTGGCCGGTCGGGGGCTGAACGGGCCTCTGGCAATGGCCCCAGGTAGGTCCTAGGCCCGAGTACGCCGCTTTCCGGGGCCCGCAGGATCGGGGAACCGGCGTCAGTCCCGATTCCGTGCAGGAAAATGGATTCTCCATCCCCGCGCCGGCCACAGTGGTGGATGAAAAAAATCTACAAGCATATTCAGGGAGGGGTCCAACCTCTGAGTCTAAGCAGTATGACCTCAAAGTTGGCAACGTATACGGGGAAACTTTAAAGATTTTAAGTGCCACGACGACACCAGCGTCATATTAACAACAGTTGGCTCAATTATCCATGTACGTTGTGGAAGGACAAGGGCCAAGCCTCATGGGGCAAAATTGACTAAATTAGTTAAAGCTAAATTAACTAGGGTTTTCAGGATATCAGTTGGCATCTTCCAAGAAGTCTTGTGGAAGTACGACGGTGTGTTTCAAAACAAACTTGGTTGAATAGGGTGGGTCAAGGCAAAAATGTAGGTCGCCCTTAAATCCACACCCAAAATTCTTCAGACTAGGCCCATCCCATATGCTGTATACCAGAAAGTTGAGGCCAAATTTAATGCTTGGAAGACCTAGGGATCATAAAATCAGTACAATTCTCTGAATGGACAGCCCCTATCGCCCCTGTTTTGAAACCTGACTGTTCTGTCAAAATCTGTGGTGATTATAAACTCACCATAACCCAAGAGGCCGCACTCGACAAGTATTCAATCCCTCGAATAGAAGACTTCTATGCATAGTTGGCAGGGGGCCTCAAATATACAAGACTTGACTTAAGTCGTGCTATTTGCAACTTGAATTGGATGCGGATTCTAGGAAATTCACGCAAAAGGCTTTTTCAATATACCAGATTGCCTTTGGGATATCATCTGCTTCCTGCACGGAATCGGGACTGGCGCTGGTTCCCCGATCCTGCGGGCCCCGGAAAGCGGCGTACTCGGGCGTAGGACCATATTTCAGAGAAGGGTGGAGCACCTGTTACAAGGAATCCCAAAAGTCATAGTGTACTTGGACGGCATCGTAGTCACGTGGTCTTTACACCAAGAGCATCTGGTCAGCTCCTTAAAAGGTTCAGAAACACTGGCATCAGATTAAAAAGACAGAAGTGCACATTTCAGGCCAGTGAGGTCTCGTATTTGGGCTTTAAGGTGGAGAACAAGGTAAAGGCCACCAAAGAGGTCTCTGCGCCAAAGAATGTTGTAGAATTCTAATTGTTCCTTGGCATGGTAAATTACTATGGCCGGTTCATCCTTAATTCAGCAACTGCTGGTATTGGAAAGACCCACAAAGGCGAGCTTTCCACCAAATCAAACAGGACTTACAGTCGTCCAGCTTGTTGGTCCATTTCAACCCAGACAAGCCGATAATTTTGACCTGCGATGCTTCGCATTATGAGATAGGGGCGGTCCTGTCCCACAGAATGGAGGATGGCACTGAAAGGCGCATCACCTTTGCCCCCCAAATACTCACTGATACAGAACAAAAGTATGCACAAATTGGAAAAGAGGGCCTACCTGTGATATATGGCATTAAAAATTCCATCAGTACATGTACTCTTGCCGATTCACCATTTGAACTGACCACAAAGCCACTAACTGGGCTACTTTGTAAGGATAAACAAATTCCACCTGTTGCTTTAGCCGGGGTGCAATAGTGGACCTTGCTACTGGCAGCCTATAGCTACGATTTTGAACATCGACCGGGCCGCTCCCAATGCTGCTGTGGGGACTGAAGAAGGGTGCACCCTCAACACACATGTAGAGACCTCGAAGAAACCTCCTGCTGTTGACGATTACACTGCCTCAATGTGGGAGGAATGAGTCAGGGAACTGAGGCATTCCACCAGGCCTAAGAAATGGCCTGACAGATTGTCTTTGTGAAGGATTATACTGTATTGTCACACACCCTGGTTTAGGGTTGGTTTAGCTCAGTGGACTAGACAGCTGGTTTGTAATGCAGAACAAGGCCAGCAGCCCGGGTTCAATTCCCGTACAAGCTTACCCGAACAGGCGCCGGAATGTGACGACTAGGGGATTTTCACAGTAACTTCATACTTGTGACAAAAAAAAAAGATTATTACTGGGGCTGGTTTGGCACGGGGCTAAACAGCTGGCTTTTAAAGCAGACCAAGGCAGGCCAGCAGCACGGTTCAATTCCCGTACCAGCCTCCCTGAACAGGCGCCGGAATGTGGCGACTAGGGGCTTTTCACAGTAACTTCATTTGAAGCCTACTTGTGACAATAAGTGATTTTCATTTCCATTTATTTCAAACCCCCCCCCCCCCACCCGGCCCCCTTGGTGTTTCTTCCCTCGTTGTAAATAGTTAACTCGAAGTAACCTGTATTGTATATACGTGTCAAGGGATTTAAGGGGGAAGGGATGTGGCAGCATGGCCCCTTTAAGGGGTGATCTTTCATTGACCACTTAACCCATTTGGGCCAACCACGTGGGAACGTGTTTACCCTAACCAATGGAGAAAAGGCAGGGACCCGGATGATGTGAACCCAGGAGTCAAGGAGTAAAGACCTGCATGATATCTCTGTGCCTTCATATAGTTAAACCTCATTGTTGTTTCCAATAAATCTCTTTGTTATACAAGAAGATTCCTCAGTGATACCTTGCACAATTACATGGGTGATTGGAGAATTACCCTGACAGCAGATCAGTAATTGGATATCAGTAATATGGGCAGGTATTGGTGTAGTGATATTGTCATTGGACTAGTAATCCAGAAATCCAGGGTAATGCTCGAGTTCAAATCCCACAATGCAGATGTTGAATTTTGAATACAATAAAAACTCTGGAATTAAAAGCCTAACACTCACAGTTAAACCATTGTCTATTGCCATGATAACCATCTGCTTCACTAATGTACTTCAGGGAAGGGTAGCAAGGATAATCCCGGGAACTACAGGCCGGTGAGCCTTACTTCAGTGGTAGGGAAATTACTGGAGAGAATTCTTCGAGACAGAATCTACTCCCATTTGGAAGCAAATGGACGTATTAGTGAGAGGCAGCACGGTTTTGTGAAGGGGAGGTCGTGTCTCACTAACTTGATAGAGTTTTTCGAGGAGGTCACTAAGATGATTGATGCAGGTAGGGCAGTAGATGTTGTCTACATGGACTTCAGTAAGGCCTTTGACAAGGTCCCTCATGGTAGACTAGTACAAAAGGTGAAGTCACACGGGATCAGGGGTGAGCTGGCAAGGTGGATACAGAACTGGCTAGGCCATAGAAGGCAGAGAGTAGCAATGGAGGGATGCTTTTCTAATTGGAGGGCTGTGACCAGTGGTGTTCCACAGGGATCAGTGCTGGGACCTTTGCTCTTTGTAGTATATATAAATGATTTGGAGGAAAATGTAACTGGTCTGATTAGTAAGTTTGCAGACGACACAAAGGTTAGTGGAATTGCGGATAGCGATGAGGACTGTCAGAGGATACAGCAGGATTTAGATTGTCTGGAGACTTGGGCGGAGAGATGGCAGATGGAGTTTAATCCGGACAAATGTGAGGTAATGCATTTTGGAAGGTCTAATGCAGGTAGGGAATATACAGTGAATGGTAGAACCCTCAAGAGTATTGAAAGTCAAAGAGATCTAGGAGTACAGGTCCACAGGTCATTGAAAGGGGCAACACAGGTGGAGAAGGTAGTCAAGAAGGCATACGGCATGCTTGCCTTCATTGGCCGGGGCATTGAGTATAAGAATTGGCAAGTCATGTTGCAGCTGTATAGAACCTTAGTTAGGCCACACTTGGAGTATAGTGTTCAATTCTGGTCGCCACACTACCAGAAGGATGTGGAGGCTTTAGAGAGGGTGCAGAAGAGATTTACCAGAATGTTGCCTGGTATGGAGGGCATTAACTATGAGGAGCGGTTGAATAAACTCGGTTTGTTCTCACTGGAACGAAGGAGGTTGAGGGGAGACCTGATAGAGGTATACAAAATTATGAGGGGCATAGACAGAGTGGATAGTCAGAGGCTTTTCCCCAGGATAGAGGGGTCAATTACTAGGGGGCATAGGTTTAAGGTGAGAGGGGCAAGGTTTAGAGTAGATGTACGAGGCAACTTTTTTACGCAGAGGGTAGTGGGTGCCTGGAACTCGCTACCGGAGGAGGTAGTGGAAGCAGGGACGATAGGGACATTTAAGGGGCACCTTGACAAATATATGAATAGGCTGGGAATAGAAGGATACGGACCCAGGAAGTGTAGAAGATTGTAGTTTAGTCGGGCAGCATGGTCGGCACGGGCTTGGAGGGCCGAAGGGCCTGTTCCTGTGCTGTACATTTCTTTGTTCTTGGTTGTTCTTTGGAAGGAAATCTGCCATCCTTACTTGGTCTGACTCCAGATCCACACCAGCTTGGTTGACTCCTAAATGTCCTTTGAAATGGCCTAGCTGTTATGTGTGTGTGGTGTGTGTGTGTGTGTGTGTGTGAGAGAGAGAGAGAGATGTCTGTGTGTGAATTTGGGAAAGAAATGCAAGTGTTTTTCTATGTGTATGAGGGAGAGAGAGGTGCTTGTGACCGATATCAGAATCAGTTTTCCATTATCGTTCCTCGCATGAAAAATGACAAAAAGATATCTCTGAAGCTTTTGTTTCATAAGAGAATTTTTAAATTATTACCCAATTACACACTCCTAAAGAGTACTACAGGGATTAATGTGAGAGGGAGCATGTATTTGTGACTGCGCCTCTTCTTAATTCCTAATATATGCATAGATATAGCTAGAAAAAACTTGTTTACATTTGATTTCTATGTTTGCACCTATTTCCCAGAAAGAAAAAGGGCCTCAACATTATGAGAATGATTTGGGGTTTTGGGCAGTCACCAGAAGTTCCGCAGCTCGAAAAGTCTGTGTGTGGGCCAGATTGTTTGCAAGGGAGGGAGAGTCAAACAAAAAAATTAAACAAAACCATCATAAAAATCAAGCCAACGAAGGTTGTGAGTATAACGGATGGAGATTCAGAAAAGTTTGCTTAAGTGGCTACAGCAATACCCATCCAGGTACTATTGGAGAAGGAAGGTCCAAGAAATAATGTCAAAATGTCCACAGAATTCCCAGTCTGAATTAGGATGCAACTGACCTTTCAGGTACATGGCACTGGCATCATTGTCATCGTTGATTACTCTACCAAGCAGCCCACTATTCAACAGTTCCACAATACATCAAGCACAACTGTCATGCACATTCTAAGTGCTATTTGCAGTTTAGTTGGTATGCCTAGAGAGATCATTATGGACAACAGTCCATAATTTATTGGTAAGTCATTCAAGATATGTGTGAGAAGTGGAATATCAATCACATTACTTTTCCTCATTAGTGTAGCTCTAATGGCCTAACTGAACCAAATGATTCACACAATGAAATCCCTGGGCGGAATCCCCGCGCCCCCCCCACGCCGGGTGGAAGAATCGTCCGGGCGCCGCGTGAGTCGCGCCACGCCGCCCCGACGCCCGCACGCGATTCTCTCAACCCCCCCCCTAAACCAGCGCGGCGTGAATCATGGCTGGCTGCTGGGAGAATCGCCGCTTGCCGTTGATAATGGGTGAGCGCCGATCCTCCGGCCCGGATGGGCCCAGCGGCCTGCCCAACACGACAGGTTCCCGCCGGCGCCATCTACACCTGGTCGCTGCCGGCGGGAACACTGGGGGGGGTCGGACTGTGGGGGGACGAGGGGGGTTCCTGCACCGGGGGGCGGGGGCTCAAAAGGGGCCTGGCCCGCGATTGGCGCCCACTGATCGGCAGGCCGGCCTCTCTGAAGGAGGACCTTCTTTCCTCCGCTGCCCCGCAAGGTCTATCCGACATCTTCTTGCGGGGCGGCCGCGGGGAGGACGGGAACCGCGCATGCACGGGTTGGCGCCTGCGCGGGTGACGTCATTTACGCAGCGCTGCTTTTGCGCGGTGCCAAGGCCCGGCGCGCGTAAATGACACGGCGCCGCTCCTAGCCCACCGGGGGCGGGAGAATAGGGGGCTGGGAACGGCCTCCGACGCCGGAGTGAAACACTCCGGTTTTCACTCCGGCGTCGGGACTTAGTCTCCCGATGGGAGAATTGCGCCCCAAAATTCTCAAATTTAGGCAGACAAAGCAATATCTACACAGTGCAATGTTACATCTGAGAGCAACACCTTCAAATGCAACCATTCCATCACCAGCAGAGCTCACAGGCAGACTAATCCGTACCAATTTACCTACCTTTACCCATTCTTCTTTCGCAAAAACTAGACAGCAACTTTCAAAATAATAATAATCTTTTATTATTGTCACAAGTAGGCTTACAGTAACATTGCAATGAAATTACTGTGAAAATCACTCAGTCGCCACACTCCGGCACCTGTTCAGGTACACCGAGGAAGAATTCAGAATATGAAAAATGAAATGAAATGAAAATCGCTTATTGTCACAAGTAGGCTTCAAATGAAGTTACTGTGAAAAGCCCCTAGTCGCCACATTCCAGCGCCTGTTCGGGGAGGCTGATACGGGAATTGAACCGTGCTGCTGGCTTGCCTTGGTCTGCTTTCAAAGCCAGCGATTTAGCCCTGTGCTAAACAGCCCCTGTTGGGGCAGCCCCTTGTGAGGGGAATATCCAATTCCCCTCACAAGCACGTCTTTTGGGACTTTTGGGGGAAAAAACGGAGGAGACCCATGCAGACACAAGGAGAACGTGCAGACTCCACACAGACAGTGACCCAAGCCTGAATCGAACCTGGGACTCTGGCGATGTGAAGCAACAGTGCTAACCACTGTGCCACCGTGCCCCCCTCCGTAAGAGATTATGACCAGTGTGCACAATAAAAAAGCAAGTGCAGAAGTGTCAAGTGTACCATTTGGACAACAAGTTTGCATCCAGGATTCCACGGAAGGTACGTGGCAACCCGCCAGGGTGAAAAGATTTGTTCGGAACCCAATTCCTGTTAAGCCATTGCACAAAAAGGCACAATGGTGAGGCATAAGGAACAACATCCAAGAATGACAATTCCACAGGTCACAGTGAACAATTAAGGTAACATCCAGGCATGGTTACATTACAAGAACTGGATGCACCAGCAGATTACCTCTATGCTTTAGAGGCTTATAGACTAATCAGATACACATATTTATATAATTGTAACTAACATGAATTATAAATAGTTATATATCTTTGGAAGGGTGGGTGGGGAAGTACCTTTAAAAAGGGAGATGTTGGGCAGCACGGTGGCGCAGTGGGTTAGCCCTGTAGTCTCATGGCACCGAGGTCCCAGGTTCGATTCCGGCTCTGGGTCACTGTCTGTGTGGAGTTTGCACATTCTCCCCGTGTTTGCGTGGGTTTCGCCCCCACAACTCAAAGATGTGCAGGCTAGGTGGATTGGCCACGCTAAATTGCCCCTTAATTGGAAAAAAATGAATTGGATGTCATGATATCCACATCAGCATATCATGGTGCAATCACACACACACTGATGGACAGGCAGTTGGACCAACCAGCACACACATAACATCGCAGCCAATCACCAGTGAGAGCACACGCACTATAAAACAGGGAACACCACAGTTCCCGCACATTCTTCCAGGAGATAGCTCAGAGCACAGAGCTCACAGCGTGCCACTCAGACATAGTCCATGTGCTGAGTGCCTCACCAAGATAGTGATAGGGCTGGGTCCACAGGTTAGCTGGTGAAGCACGTACCCAAGCCAGCAGTTAGTTGTAACCGGTGTTAATATAATAAAACAGAGTTGTACCATCTACAGCCGTGTTGGATCATTTGTACAGCAGAACACCCAACTTGACATTGGGAATTTTTTTTTTTTTTAAAGGGAGATGTTGTAATATGCCTTTAAGGACCTGCAGAATGACATCACTAAAAAGGGAGTGTGTGACAGAGTCACAGAATCTTTGTAGCGCAGATGTAAGGGGGGCTGGTTTAGCTCAGTGGGCTAGACAGCTGGCTTGTGATGCAGAACAAGCGCGGGTTCAATTCCTCTACCAGCTGAGAATTCTGAATTCTCCCTCTGTGACCCGAACAGGCGCCGGAATGTGGTGCCTAGGGGATTTTCACAGTAACTTCATTGCAGTGTTAATGTAAGCCTACTTGTGACAATAAAAAGATTATTATTATTAAGACCATTCAGCCCATCATGTCTGTACCGGATCTCTGAAAAACCATTTTACCTGGCCCCACTGCCCTGCGTTATCCACGTACACCTAGTACATTATAGACGGGGTTCTCTGGCCTCCCTACCGCATGTAGTCGGCAGCGGGAGGCAGTGCCCCATTCACTGGTGGTGGGATTTTCTGCTGCCGCTGCTTGCATTGGAAATTCCCATTCAAGCCACCCCACACCACTGGGAAAACTGCAGGCAGGGGTGCGCTCCTGTGGGACTAGAAAATTGCGCCGACAGAGAAATACCAGAGAATTCCGGCCCATTTCTTTTCAAAGAACAATCCAATTCCCTTTAGAACATCTCGATTGACTTTGCCTCCACCTCCCTCTCAGGAAAGTCATTCCAGACTCCAACCATCCTCTGAATGAAATAAATTTTCCTCACATCCTTTTGCCAATTATTTTGAATCTGTGCCCCCTAGTTCTTGATATACCTTTGAGAGGGAACAGATTCTCATGATTTACCCCTCAGGATCTGGAATACCTCTATCAAGTCAGCTCTCAGCCTTCTTTTCTCCAAGTAAAATAGATCCAACCTCTTTAATCTATTCTCATAGCTACAGTTGTTTATCCCTGGAAAAAGTCTTATGAATCACCTCTGTATTCTCTCCTATGCCTTCACATTCTTCCCCAAGTATGGCATCCAGAACAGAATATAGTACTCCAGGTGAGACCTAACTAGTGTCTCATACAAGTTCAGCATGATCTCCTTATTCTTGTACTTGATGCCTCTATTAATAAAACCTAAGATACTGAAGGAAACCAACTATTTCTGATAGGTAAAAGGGATCATTAATTAGCCTTTTAATTATAGATTTAAAAAGCTCAGTTTAAGTCATTTTAAAATGGATTCCTTCATGACACTGCAAATCATTACAAATTTACAAAGTGCATAGCTTGCAAGAATGAAGTCAAGGCAAAATACAAGCATTTGCAACAGTTTGCAAACGAGCTAAAAGCAAAATGCAACATTTCTACTGAAGGTCAAATTGACATTATAGTTCATATGAGCTTTCCATTGTCCGAAAGAAGGAATTGTAGGATTCAGCACATACCAGTCCAATGATAAGGACAGAGTTTGCATCCCAACACATACTAAAGAATTCTAAGATGCAACATGGCTGATAACTTGAAATTAATGTTGCATATTGAAAACTACCAACCCAATCATTGAATCAAATGTATCATTGACTCACCCAAACCAATCAGCATGTTACAGGGGTAGGAATAGATTGACTTAGACAATAGTTCAGGCTATCATTCTCCATTCTAGAATCATCCTATACTGCTTGCCTAGCTATTTACTATCTTGTTTCATATTTTCCATTTCTACTTCTACCTGCGCAGCTGTTTGCTTTGAGCAAAGAAACTGTTACTGCTATTGTATTTTGAATTTAAGTCGTTTTGTAAATTTCTAAGTATAATCATCTCAAGTAAAGCCTTCTGCAGGGGCCTGTATTGAGAACATTTGATTTTGTAACCACAAGAAGATTACTCTCTTTTATAATCAATAGATACCAGTAAAATTTCATTTCGTACCCGAGAAGTGTAGTGCAAATTTTTGCCTAGTTAAGAACATCGAACATAGAACATTACAGCGCAGTACAGGCCCTGCGGCCCTCGATGTTACGCCGACCTGTGAAACCACTCTAAAGCCCATCTACACTATTCCCTTATCGTCCATATGTCTATCCAATGACCATTTGAATGCCCTTAGTGTTGGCGAGTCCACTACTGTTGCAGGCAGGGCATTCCACACCCTTACTACTCTCTGAGTAAAGAACCTACCTCTGACATCTGTCTTATATCTACCTCCCCTGATTTTAAAGCTACGTCCCCTCGTGCTAGACATCACCATCCTAGGAAAAAGGCACTCACTGTCCACCCTATCCAATCCTCTGATCATCTTGTATGCCTCAATTAAGTCACCTCTTAACCTTCTTCTCTCTAACGAAAACAGCCTCAAGTCCCTCAGCCTTTCCTCATAAGATCTTCCCTCCATACCAGGCAACATTCTGGTAAATCTCCTCTGCACCCATTCCAATGCTTCCACATCCTTCCTATAATGCGGCGACCAGAATTGCACGCAGTACTCCAAATGCGGCCGCACCAGAGTTTTGTACAGCTGCAACATGACCTCATGGCTCCGAAACTCAATCCCTCTACCAATAAAAGCTAACACACCGTACGCCTTCTTAACAACCCTCTCAACCCGAGTGGCAACTTTCAGGGATCTATGTACATGGACACCGAGATCTCTCTGCTCATCCACACTGTCAAGAATCTTACCATTAGCCCAGTACTCTGTCTTCCTGTTATTCCTTCCAAAATGAATCACCTCACACTTTTCTGCATTAAACTCCATTTGCCACCTCTCAGCCCAGCGCTGCAGCTTATCTATGTCCCTCTGTAACTTGTAACATGCTTTTGCACTGTCCACAACTCCACCGACTTTAGTGTCATCTGCAAATTTACTCACCCATCCTTCTACGCCCTCCTCCAGGTCATTTATAAAAATGACAAACAGCAGTGGTCCCAAAACAGATCCTTGTGGTACACCACTAGTAACTGGACTCCAGTCTGAACACTTCCCATCAACCACCACCCTTTGTCTTCTTCCAGCTAGCCAATTTCTAATCCAAACTGCTAAATCTCCCTGAATCCCATGCTTCCGTATTTTCTGCCGTAGCCTACCATGGGGAACCTTATCAAACGCTTTACTGAAATCCATATACACCACATCAACTGCTTTACCCTCATCCACCTGTTTGGTCACCTTCTCAAAGAACTCAATAAGATTTGTGAGGCACGACCTACCCTTCACGAAACCGTGTTGACTATGTCTAATCAAATTATTCCTTTCCAGATGATTATACACCCTATCTCTTATAAACCTTTCCAAGATTTTGCCCACAACAGAAGTAAGGCTCACTGGTCTATAGTTACCGGGGTTGTCTCTACTCCCCTTCTTGAACAAGGGAACAACATTTGCTATCCTCCAGTCTTCTGGCACTATTCTTGTTGACAAAGGTGGCTTAAAGGTCAAAGCCAAAGGCTCAGCAATCTCCTCCCTAGCTTCCCAGAGACTCCTAGGATAAATCCCATCCAGCCCAGGGGACTTATCTATTTTCACCCTTTCCAGAATTGTTAACACCTCCTCCTTATGAACCTCAAGCCCTTCTAGTCTAGTAGCCTGAATCTCAGTATTTGCCTCAACAACATTGTCTTTTTCCTGTGTGAATACTGACGAAAAACATTCATTTAGCACCTCTCCCATCTCCTCGGACTCCAAGCACAACTTCCCACCACTGTCCTTGACTGGCCCTACTCTTACCCGAGTCATTCTTTTATTCCTGACATATCTATAGAAAGCTTTAGGGTTATCCTTGATCCTACCTGCCAAAGACTTCTCATGGCCCCTCCTGGCTCTTCTTAGCTCTCTCTTTAGGTCCTTCCTAGCTAACTTGTAACTCTCGAGCGCCCTTCCTGAACCTTCATGTCTCATCTTTACATAAGCCTCCTTCTTCCTCTTGACAAGTGTTTCGACTGCCTTAGTAAATCACGGTTCCCTTGCTCAACCACTTCCTCCCTGCCTGACAGGTACATTCTTATCAAGGACACGCAGTAGCTGTTCCTTGAACAAGCTCCACATTTCCATATGGCCCATCCCCTGCAGTTGTCCTCTCCATCTGATGCATCCTAAGTCTTGCCTCATTGCATCATAATTGGCTTTCCCCGAGATATAACTCTTGCCCTGTGGTATATACCTATCCCTTTCCATCACTAAAGTAAACGTAATCGAATTGTGGTCACTATCACCAAAGTACTCACCTACCTCCAAATCTAACACCTGTCCTGGTTCATTACCCAGTACCAAATCCAATACGGTCTCGGCTCTCGTTGGCCTATCTACATACTGTATCAGGAAACCCTCCTGCACACATTGGACAAAAATGGACCCATCTAAAGTACTCGAACTATAGCGTTTCCAGTCAATATTTGGAAAGTTAAAGTCCCCCATAACAACTACCCTGTTGCTTTCGCTCCTATCCAGAATCATCTTTGCAATCCTTTCCTCTACATCTCTGGACCTTTTTGGAGGCCTAAAGAAAACCCCTAACAGGGTGACCTCTCCTTTCCTGTTTCTAACTTCAGCCCATACTACCTCAATCGATGAGTCCTCATCAAACGTCCTTTCTGCCACCGTAATACTGTCCTTGACTAACAATGCCACCCCTCCCCCTCTTTTGCCACCTTCCCTGAGTTTACTGAAATATCTAAACCCCGGCACCTGCAACAACCATTCCTGTCCCTGCTCTATACATGTCTCCGAAATGGCCACAACATCGAAGTCCCAGGTACCAACCCATGCCGCAAATTCACCCACCTTATTCCGGATGCTCCTGGCATTGAAGAAGACACACTTTAAACCACCTTCCTGCCTGCCGGTACACTCCTGCAACTTTAAAACCTTACTCAGGACCTCACTACTCTCAACCTCCTGTATACTGGAGCTACAATTCAGGTTCCCAAGCCCCTGTTGAACTAGTTTAAACCCTCCCGAAGAGCATTAGCAAATTTACCCCCCCCAGGATATTGGTACCCCTCTGGTCCAGGTGTAGACCATCCCGTTTGGAGAGGTCCCACCGACCCCAGAATGAGCCCCAATTATCCAGAAATCTGAAACCCTCCCTCCTGCACCATCCCTGTAGCCACGCGTTCAACTCCTCTCTTTCCCTATTCCTCGTCTCGCTATCACGTGGCACGGGTAACAACTCAGAGATAATAACTCTGTCCTAGATCTATGTTTCCAACCTAGCTCCCTGAATTCCTGCCTTACATCCCTATCCCTTTTCCTACCTATGTCGTTGGTACCTATGTGGACCACGACTTGGGGCTGCTCCCCCTCCCCCTTAAGGATCCCGAAAACACGATCCGAGACATCACGCACCCTGGCACCTGCGAGGCAACACACCAACCGCGAGTCTCTCTCGTTACCACAGAATCTCCTATCTATCCCCCTAACTATGGAGTCGCCAATGACTAATGCTCTACTCCTCTCCCCACTTCCCTTCTGAGCAACAGGGACAGACTCTGTGCCAGAGACCTGCACCCCATGGCTTACCCCTGGTAAGTCCCCCCCCCCCCCCAACAGTATCCCAAGCGGTATACTTGTTACTATGAGGAACGACCACAGGGGATCCCTGTACTGCTTCCTCCCAGCCCCTCTCACCGTCACCCATCTATCTTTATTCTTCGGTGTAACTACATCCCTGAAGCTTCTATCTATGACCACCTCTGCCTCCCAAATGATCCGAAGTTCATCCAGCTCCAGCTCCAGTTCCCTAACGCGGTTTCTGAGGAGCAGGAGATGGGTGCACTTCCCACAGATGAAATCAACAGGGACACTGTCGGCGTCCCTCACCTCAAACATTCTGCAGGAGGAACATTGCACTACCTTCCCTGCCATCCACTCTAGATAAAAAAAGAAAAAGAAAGAAAGAGCTTACCTGTTATTCACTCTCCTTCTCAGCAAGCACTCACTCATCAACCTCTGCGCCCTGCACGATAACACCTGAGGGAAAATAAAAGAAAAACTACTTACCAGTCACCAGCCAATCCCTTACCTGCAGGCTGTGGCGTCACGGTTCAACTTCTTTCTACTTCTACCTGACCTCGAGCCTTCCTCTTGATCTTTACACCGGTTGTTTGTTTTTTTGGTTCGAGGAGGGGGTAGGGAGGGAAACACTGAAGAAGTGTTTCGGGTTTAAGTGTCACTTGACAACAGCTCCTCCACAAACCACCTTCAAGTTAGGGTGACCACAATGGAGGTATGCAAATTTCCCTTGCAACAGCCAATCAGCAGCTCTGCTCTACTGCCCTCTGCTGGATGCTTGTCTTCACTCGAACAGCTAGGGTCTCTAGCTCAGGTACACCTTCAAGTTAGGGTGACCACAACAGAGGTATGCAAATTTCCCTTGCAACAGCCAATCAGCAGCTCTGCTCTACTGCCCTCTGCTGGATAAGTGTACAGGAGAATACATTAACACAAGGGCAGTCTTCATCAGATACTATATGATTTATTAACTGCTCTCTCAACATACTCTGTACCTTCAATGACAGATACACTGAGGCCCCTTTGTTCCTGCACCTCCTATGGTGTTTCTCTCTTTATTATACAGCCTCTCCATATTCTTCCCGCCAAAATGAATCACCTCACGCTTCTCTGCATTTAACCTCAGCTGCCACTTGTCTGCCCAATTCACCAAAGTGTTTTGAAGCTCAAGGCTATCCTCATCACAGTTGATAACGCTTCCAATTTTCCTATCATCTGCATTTTGAAATCATACCCTGCGAGCCAAGAAAGCTGTAACCTGTGCTTAAACCCCTCAGATCCATCAGCTGCATGCCATTCCTTCATTGCTGGTAGTAGCCTCCTGTTAAGTGGATTCAATTTCCAACTCAGCACTTTAAAATTATTCAAGCATGGAGGGGTGTGATTGGAATGGACTTACCTTTCTTTGATGTGATGGATGTTTGTAAACAGTGTGGCTTCAGCACTTAGACTTACTCATCCATGAAGAAGATGAATGGAACAAGACTCACTGCTGCATTAAGAAAGCTGTCAATCACAGTCCACTACCATAAATGAATGAATGGCTTGCAAATAATGGATCTGAGGGGTGGAAACACAGATCACAGGTTCTCTTTCCAGAAATGGACAAGTGGTGCTTCCAGGTAAGTGGTACAACTGTAATATTTTTCACTACCCTTGTCTGGACTGCTCTCTAGCTTACAGACAGGGGTCTGTTATATTACTTTGCAAATATATATATTTCTCTTTTGAACTAGCCAAGTTGTTGAAATGAACAGTAGTCTTCTTGTAAATATAAACTAATTTATTGAGTAATATAAATAAACATGGAGTTATTTTTTACTTAATACTCAACTAGTAAAACAAATAGACAATTGTAGAGATAACTAATTAAATTATACAATACAATGCTTTGATAACTAATAACTTCTTCTCTCTCTAGCTTTCCTATGTCTGTTCTCTCTGCACTCCTGATTCACACTCTTTCAGAAAGAGCGGGAAAGCTATTAATATAGGTCCTGTCTAGTGTTCATTTGCCTGTACTAGCATTACATATATTGATCATGTATATTGGTAGACAGAGATCACTACAGGGTCTGTGGAGGGTCCCTCTATTTATCAGGTCCCTGTGGGGGGGTTTCTTATTTAGGAGCCCCTGTGGAAGGTCTCCTTGGTTAGGGGGGTCTTTGTGGGGGGGATCCGTTAAGTAGGGGATCCTGGGGGGTCTCCCTAGTTAGGGGGTCCCTGGTGAGTCTCCCTATTAAGAGTGTCCCTGGGGAGGTCTTCCATTTTAGGGGGTCTCTGAAGGCAGGGGTGGGAAGGGTGTGCATTATGGGGGGGGGGGGGGGTGGCCTTCAGAGGACTTTGGGGGCAACTCCCTAAAGCTGTTACCCCCTTGGCCCACCGCGAGGACCACCAAATCAAGCTCATGTTCGGGGAGAATTGTTGTAAATCCTGCCACATGATTCCCTGTCCAGAGGACCGGAGAATCACTCTGGACCGAGAATATGGTCCTCGGCCTGCTAATTGGGTGCAAGTGGACTCATTTGCATCCATTAGCATCCTCCCGCTCGTCATAATATACACCAGTATATCATGGTGCAGACACACACTGATGTACACACAGTGAGACCAATCAACATACACAACACCGCAGCCAATCACCAGTGAGAGCACACGCACTATAAAGACAGGGGACATCAGAGTTCCCGTTCATTTGAGTAGCCGCTAGCTAGGAGCACAGAGCTCACAGCCTGCAACACAGACATTCACCATGTGCTGAGTGCATCAACTGGTTAGGACAAGGCAAGGGTCAACAGTTAAAGCTGGTATTGTATTTACTCACAGTTCAAGTATGTTTGAACAGTTAACCTTTTAATAAAATAGTGTTGCACTTCATCATAGATTATCATAGGATTTACAGTGCAGAAGGAGGCCATTCGGCCCGTCGAGTCTGCACCGGCTCGTGGAAAGAGCACCCTACCCAAGGTCAACACCTCCACCCTATCCCCGTAACCCAGTAACCCCACCCCAACACTAAGAGCAATTTTGGACACTACGGGCAATTTATCATGGCCAATCCACCTAACCTGCACATCTTTGGACTTCTTCAAGTGTTGGTGACCTGTATGTGATCTAGAACACCCAACACATCACCCTGGCAAGCTGGTGCGAACTCCGATCCTGCCGCCTACAGGAGGGACCGGAGCATAACGATCGGTTCAGCACCCGGCATGAACCTCTATTTTGGCAGGACACCCGATTGCAACTCGGCACCATGAGGCAGAGAATTTATCCCTATATTTGGAATATTGAAGTCCCTCAATGTAATTACTCTAAAAATATTACACCTCTCTGTAATTTCTTCGCAGATTTGTTTCTCTACATCCGTTCCACTAGTTGGTGGTCTATATGCTATACCAATCTATGTCAGAGAGATTCACCATCCTTGACGCCTCTGGAACATCCTCTCTCTCCAGTACTGTAATGCCACCTTTAATCAATAATAATAATAATCTTTCTGAGTGTCATAAGTAGACTTACATTAACACTGCAATGAAGTTACTGTGAAATTCCCCTAGTCGCCACACTCGGGCGCCTGTTCAGGTACACTGAGGAAGAATTCAGAAAGTCCAATTCACCTCACAAGCATATCCTTCGGGACTTGAGTGGAAACCGGAGCACCCAGAGCAAATCCATGGAGACACGGGGAGAACGTGCAGACTCCGCACAGACAGTGACCCAGGCCGGGAATCGGACTGGATCCCTGGTGCTGTGAAGCAACAGTGCTAATCACTGTGCTACCATGCTTCCCACTGCCACTATTTCCACACACCCCAAGCTTCCCTTCGACCCACCACCCCCGCCCCCCCCTCACACACACACACACACATATACACACACACACACACACTTTTCTGCCTTTTGTGTCTGTCTGAAACACCTTGCACCCAGGAACGGTGAGCTAGTGGCGTAGTGATATTGTCACTGGACTAGTAAACCAGAGATTCAGAGTAACCCTCTGGGGACCCAGGTTCAAATCCTGTACTGCAGATGGTGAAATTTGAATTCTATAAAAATCTGGAATTAAAAATCTAATGATGGTCACAAAGCGATTGTCGATTGTCATAAAAACCCATCTGGTTCACTAATGTCCTTTAGGGAAGGAAGTCTGCCAGCCTTACCTGGCTACCTGGAACTCCAGGCCCACAGTAATGTGGTTGACACTCAACTGTCCCCTCAGGGCAATTAGGGAATGGTAAATGCTGCACAGCCTGCGACACCCACGTCGCATGAACGAATATATTTAATGTCCCGTTGTGCCCTTCTTTAATCCAGGTCTCCATTATCTCCAATACTATCATAGTTCTGTTAGCCACCCTGTGTCTATAGTTTACCAATCTTATTAACCACACTCCATGCATTCACATACATCCAAATTAATCCTGATTTAGACATTTTTGCTTTCCCACCCATACTCTGATCCCATCTAATGAAGTCCAGTTTCATTCAAACCAACTTTAGTTTCACTTTTGCTTGAGCAGATCCCACACACACAGACAGCTCTGCTGCTAATGTTTTCAAGCTTTGTACCCATGTATATCTGTTCTCATATGTCTAGTGTGAATAAATGAACCCACGGTGTTTTATCCAATCCCTTATAAGTAATCGGTGCCTTTGTATCATTATTAAATCACCACACCAGCAGCTCTCTTCGGAGGATGTACAAGATTTCATGGCATTATTTCAAAGAAAAGCAGGGAGTCCTCCCTTGTGTTCTAGACCAATATTTGTCCTTCAATATACATTACAAAAGCAGATTATCTAGTCCTTATTGCATTGTAGGAGCTTGCAAATTGGATGATGAGTTTCCCACTTTACGATAGTGTATACAATGCAGAAGTACTTAATTGTCTCTAAAACACTCTGGGATGTCCTGAGATTGTGAAATGTTAGTTCTTGTCTTCTTTTCAAAGTACAATGCTATATATATATATTCTGTGCTAAGTCCTACTCTATTTTACCCGGCATTAGGAAAGTTAATTTGCTGTTGCTCCTCGAGAGCAGTATTATTTTGCTTATATTGCTCTTTGTTAACTAGGTTGACTTTGTTGACTTGGTTCATTTGATAGGTATAAAGCATTGTTGGTGAATGCAGGATTTTCACTCACCTCTTAGCAAGTCAGTTTTAGCTGATATGCTGTACATTAAGGTTCACTGGTCAGTAACTAATGTCTGTTGCACTTTTGTTTTTCATTCATGCCATGGGATAGTCACTTGCACGTGATATCATGAGCAAGTTACTGCAGCAGTTGCTAAACAATGCAAAATAAACAATATTTGCTGAGGAAGGATCTGGATGCTGGTTTATGGGAGGAGGCTCTAAGAAGGGTGAATGTATCATCTTTGTGTGCTAGGCTGAGCCTCATTCACTTTAAAGAGTCCACATGGTGCATATGACGGTGGCCAGAATGAGCAGGTTTTTTGAGAGGGTGGAGGATGGGTGTAGGTGGTGCACAGGGAGGGCCACAAACTATGTCCACATGTTTTGGTCCTGTCCGACGGTGGAGGGAATTTGGCGGGGGATTGCTGACGTGATGTAGGAGATGCTGAGGGTGAAGGTAGTCCCGAGTCCAGAAGTGGCAATTTTTGGAGTGTCGGAAGGCCCGAGAGTACAGGGGGTGAGAGAGGCCGACATTGTAGCCGTTGTCTCTTTGGTAGCCCGGAGATGGATCTTGTTGGGATGGAAGGACTTGGGGATTCCTTCCAGGATAGTTAAGTCAGCAGGGGGAGGGGGGAACTTTGGGGTTAAAGAAAGAGGCAGTGTGGGTGGAGGGTAACAGCAGGAAGGGTTGGGTGCGGGTGTGTTGGGTTATTTATTTGTTATGAGATTTCCTGTTTGTTCTCTTTTTGGTTTTGGTTGTGTTTGATGTATATATGTATATATAAATGCCTTAATAAAAACATTTTTTAAAAAGGAAGTGCTCTTTCTTGCCATGTAATCAAGTCTGTATAACCTGTATGATTTACAAATGGGGAGTTATTGCAAACAAGTGAACCTCATAAACCTTAGTTAAAATAAATCGTCAACGCCCCTATTTCAATTCGTTGGCAAACGTGTTTCCAAATATAAATTCAAAATACTGGGAAGAAGCTGTGAGAATCTGACACCTTACCTGGCCATTTGTAACATATTAGAAGAAAATCCTTGCATTTATTTTGAACACTTAACTGTCTCAAATGCTTCAAAGTGCTTCAAGTATACTCATTTTGAAGTAGGATGGGAATAGAGGGATACGGACCCCGGAAGTGTAGGAGATTTCAGTTTAGACGGGCAGCATGGTCGGCGCAGGTTTGGAGGGCCGAAGGGCCTGTTCCTGTCCTGTTCTTTTCTTTGTTCTTTGTACACTAACCAATATGAAAAGTAAATAAGGGTGATTTTACCACTTTATATTCACAGTGGAAAGTCTCACCCATTGGAGGTGCAGAACAGAAATTTGGTTTCCAAGTACTGAGAAACTTGTTTTGTTAATTTTATCCTTTGTCTTTGTACTCATATAAAACTGAATTATGGAGTAATCATGGGAAACCATTGCAGAATATCCTTCAACTCTATTCAAGTTTCCAGCAAATTAAAATTTCAATGCACCTACCAAGATCTATAATCTGAAATTTGCAATTGATGTGTGCCACGAATGAGAGCAGTTTGCCACATGATTAACATTAACAATTACCATCTTACAGCAGAATTTAATATATGCACATGATTACAAATTCCAGCTGTGCTCTAGATATTCTCTCAGCTTCAGCACTTCAGGTGTCTGCCAATTTCTAGTCTCCACATGCACTTCTCCGAGACTTCCAAAAGGCATACCGATTCGTATTTTAATCAGACGAGGTTAATACAACTTGTGAAACAAGTTTATTTTGTAAAGTTAAATGGAAGATAAAAAACATTTGTAATAAATTCCACTGCACTTTAATTTGAGTCAATATTATCTCTCATCCCAAATACAATTTGATAACTTGACACATTACTCCTATCAGCACATCTGATTATGGTTTATCCTGAGCCTGTACAGGACCACTTGCCTCCTGTCTGTTACTCTCACCAAGTATTCCAGATCTAAGAACAGATGATATGGTTCTTCCCTTTCCATGGTCAGAAGACCAGCAGTTGGACTTTTGAATTACTTACTATCTGGGTGTTCATAATTAAGGCTGCCAACCAGCTCTGTGAGTGTATCCCTTAGAATCTATTAACTGCTGTTTTCAAATAAGACTATCCAGATATAATAAGACTGGATGGCTCACAGGGGAGATAATATCTACATAATAAGCCAATCACTTAGCTAGAACATTAATAATAACTCCTAGTCTCTCATGCTCAGTTGTGTGCAAGAACTGTTGCTCCACAAGCTGACTCAATTAGTTTTAATACCCATCTTCCAGTCTTTTTATTTGGAGCATTTAACCAAATGAGAACATAAATTAAATTAAATGCAATATTTTAGTGTAAGCCATACTAAGATTCCGAGTGAAACATTCATAAATCCTGAAACATGAAGCATATCCATCCACTTCATTACATAGAAAACTCTACACTTCCATCTATTATTCAGGCTAAAAATACAAAGTTCTATTTACAATGCATAAGATTACACAGAAATACAAAACATCAAACACATAGCAAATCAGAGCTTGTCTTACATCATTATTTCAAATATTTAGAAAGCAGAAGCCAAACGTAAAGGACGGGATTCACTGGTCCTGAGGCTAAGTGTTGACGCCGTCGTAAACGGCGTCACGTTTTGCGACGGCATCAACAGGCCCCAAGGAGCAGCTATTCCGAACCCTTCAGGAGGCCAGCACAGCACTGGAGTGACCCACGCCGCTCCAGCTGCCGATACAGGCATCAAATGTGCGGCTCGGGTTTCGCATGTGCGCTATGACTGATGCGAATGCACGCATGCGCGGTAGCCTCCTTCTCCGCGCCGGCGCTGACGCAACATGGCATAGGGCTACAGGGGCCGGCGCGGAGAAAAAGAGGCCCCCAGCCCAAGAGGCCGGTCCGCCAATCGGTAGGCCCCGATCGCGGGCCAGACCACAGCAGAGGCCCCACCAGGGTCGGATCCCTCCCCTCCCTCCCCCCACCAGGCTGCCCATGAAAGGATGCACGCCGAGGCCTGCCAGGTAAGACCACACGTGGACGGCGCCGGCGGGGCTCGGATTTTTTTTGCGGCAGATCTAAGAACAGATGATATGGTTCTTCCCTTTCCATGGTCAGAAGACCAGCAGTTGGACTTTTGAATTACTTACTATCTGGGGGGTTCATGTTTAAGGCTGCCAACCAGCTCTGTGAGTGTATCCCTTAGAATCGCCGGGGGGGGGGCTCCCGGTGCCGCGCTGACCACGCTGGCGCCAATGGCGCCGATTCTCCGCTGACCGGAGAATCGGCGGACCGGCATCGGGGCAGCGTCATACGATTCACACCCGGCCCGGAGATTCTCCGGCCCAGTGTGGGCTGAGAGAATCCCGCCCAATGTCTTTTGTGCAGGTACTTAAGCCCTTTTCACTTTAGTAAAAGATAGGCACAAAAATTAGATGCTAAGCATTATAAAACTGCCCATATATGCTTACGACTTTCTTTGAAGTAGATGTCAGCTTTTTTGAACAACACAAATGAAAGCAGTCCTTTTTCAAAGATGCATGAAAATAATTTATCAACTTTACCATCCAGATAGTGTGACATTGTGGGCTTGTCTCCGAAAACAACCCGAAAATGGCTGGCAGGATCCTGCAACTTTCATATTTCTAAATATTAATGTTAAATGCATAATGTCAATTGATAAAAATAAGATGCATGTGTAGCCACCTGGGTTGGCCACTTCCCGACTTAAAATGGAGCCAACACAGGCAAAGACTAGCAAGTGCAGAAATCATGTATATTGAAACCTGCAAAACAACCAGACAGCACTTAAACCAACAGCCATCTGCATAGTAATGCTGCAGCCATCTGCATATTAATGAGCGATTCCATGGCACAATGGCAACAGTTAAGGTGAATAAAGCCAAGCCAGACTCCTCGGCGCCAGCAGGAGCCAAGACAAAGGAAGGCCAATGGACACTTGGGGACCGCCCAGCGATCAGGGAACCGCTCCAGCATTGGAGAAATCGATCCAAGTGATCGGAAAGTAGTCCAACCATTTGGAACCAGGTACGGGGTCCGCCCCGAAGGGCGGGAAGCCCCTGGGGACTATAAAGTAAAGCCCCCAAGTTCAAATCGTCCTTCTTTGGCAGGGTCACTCAGCAACTTGAACCAACCCTTGACAGTGATCGGAAAGTATCGGGAAGCCCCTGGGGACTATAAAGTAAAGCCCCCAAGTTCAAATCATCCTTCTTTGGCAGGGTTACTCAGCAACCCTTGACAGTGACCTGCCTCACTGCCGCCAACCAAGTAAGTCTCAAGTCAACGCTCGCTACGAGATAGGCGCTCCATACCAGCTTTTGAATCCTGCAGACTCAGGACCTGAACGAAAGGCCATTTGTTCCCCTGACCTGGTGGACCAGTCTGAAGCTAAGTATAGGCCTTTTAGTGATAGGAATAGCCTAGAAAGTAGAGTTTATGCATGAGTAGTGATTTACTGTGTATAATAAATGTGTTTTGATTTGAATCTTACTAATTGGTGTGTTGAGTTATTGATCATTACTTGAACTTGAACCTCGTGGCGGTATCATAAAGATACCTGGCGGCTCTAGAGCAAAGGTTATAAAACAGCCAATTAAACCAACCAAAAGTTAGCAACATATTACTGGCGACATCCTGCCGGGACCCGACTGAGAAGTGGCTTAACCACTCCGGGAGAACCCAAACATTTGAATTAGAAATCCAATTGGGAACAGAAAAACCACAAGTGTTAAAGCAGTTCTGATCAATCCTCATAATTCGGAAGTGTGTTAATGCATGCATAACTAACAGGGTTATAAGATAAACTGATAGATTTTTGTTGCGAAAACTGTCGGGAATTTGTATTCCGGAAAATAGCGAAAGCCGTACCCGTAATTACAGCACCACCTTAATACCCCTCGTTCCAAATTTTAAGAGAAGTATTTAGAGAGGAAAGACGGCAATGCAGGCAATGCAACGCCTCATGAACCCCAAAGAATTTGTGGTCTCAGCGACCAACAGCAGAGTAGGACAGTGTCCCGTTTGGGAAGAGGAAATCAGAAAGTACCTCAAAGGGAAAGGATGGCCCCTTTGGACCGAATTCTGTGACAATGAGGAAACAGGTCCCGGGAGTATAGGACATACTTGGTGGGAGAACCTGTGCGAAATTCATAAGAAAAGCTTGGGAAAAGCTCACAAGCCGATGGCAATCGTGTCCTGTTTGGCACAATTGCGAGGCACAGAGGAGGTCGTTCGGACGCTCCGTAAAGAGATAGAGGAGACACATCGAATGAGCAAGGTCGATGTAAGCGAGGTTGAGAAAGAGAACCTAGAGTTAAGAAGTAAGTTAGCAGCAAAGGACAGAGAGGTGGATGATGCCAAGCGGGGACACCAGTCTTGTCTGGCGCACCCAAGCAGCTTCCAGACACAGTACGAAAAGGCCTATCAGGACACGCAACGTGCAGTCCTGGTAAGAGAGGAAACAGAGAAACAGGTAGAGGCATTGCAAAGGCAGTGTAGCGACCTGAAAGTAGCATTAAGAGCACTCCATACTACCAGGGAGGAGCACAGACAAAGCTCACTAGATCACGCAAAGTGCCGGAAGCAGATTGCAGAACTGCAATCTTTACTTACAGTTCAGAATGGATTCCAAAGCACCTTTGGATCCCACTTAGACACAGAAGATGGCCCGGATTGGGAAGAATTAAATGAGACCACGCATAGATATGTTCAGGGAACATGTGCGCAAGGAAAGCCCCAGAAGAGAAAAGCGTCCCAAACCCCACAGAGCAGATAGTTCAGGCACCAAATGAATCCAGTAACCACCCACCGCACAGTCACATCGGAAGGAGTCACAGAATTCCTGTACAGAACCCCCTTAACCGTGACCCAATTACGGAACGCGTGTGAGAAAATCACACCGTTCCTCCCCACCTCAGACCCCCACCGCTTCTTTGCCAGAGTAAAGCAGCAGGTGACCATGTACAGCCTGGACGAGCGTTAGCACGTGAAGCTCACAGTTTTGAGTTTAGACCCTTCAGTCGTAGCAGCCCTTCCCGACCCACAGAATGTAGGAGGAGGCACCCTTGCAGAAATGCATGCAGCGATCCTGGATGCGATCGGCTACAACAGAGGTGACCCCGTAGAAGGAATAACAGGAAGACAGAGTACTGGGCTAATGGTAAGATTCTTGGCAGTGTGGATGAGCAGAGAGATCTCGGTGTCCATGTACATAGATCCCTGAAAGTTGCCACTCAGGTTGAGAGAGTTGTTAAGAAGGCGTACGGTGTGTTAGCCTTTATTGGTAGAAGGATTGAGTTTCGGAGCCATGAGGTCATGTTGCAGCTGTACAAAACTCTGGTGCGGCCGCATTTGGAGTATTGCGTGCAATTCTGGTCGCCGCATTATAGGAAGGATGTGGAAGCATTGGAAAGGGTGCAGAGGAGATTTACCAGAATGTTGCCTGGTATGGAGGGAAGGTCTTATGAGGAAAGGCTGAGGGACTTGAGGCTGTTTTCGTTAAGAGGTTAAGAGGTGACTTAATTGAGGCATACAAGATGATCAGAGGATTGGATAGGGTGGACAGTGAGAGACTTTTTCCTCGGATGGTGATGTCTAGCATGAGGGGAAATAGCTTGAAATTGAGGGGAGATAGATATAGGACAGATCTCAGAGGTAGGTTCTTTACTCAGAGAGTAGTAAGGGTGTGGAATGCCCTGCCTGCAACAGTAGTGGACTCGCCAACACTAAGGGCATTCAAATGGTCATTGGATAGACATATGGACGATAAGGGAATAGTGTAGATGGGCTTTAGAGTGGTTTCACAGGTCGACGCAACATCGAGGGCCGAAGGGCCTGTACAGCACTGTAATGTTCTATGTACTAAGTGCAGGCAGAAAAACACAGAACACCCCACAGCGTTTGCTGGACGCCTGTGGATCCATTTCACAGCAGTTTTCGGCAATTTAGGATGCGCCCATTTGTCCCAAGACGGTATGGCCAAATGGACCTGCACCCTTATCTCCCATGCCACAGAGGCAGGACAAAAAGCCTGTACAAATTATGAACCCTCAGAGGAAGCCCACAATGAGAAATGGGTTTTAAAAAGATTGTCCCGCGCCTGGGAGCAGTCTGTACAAAACAAACCCGCAGTTAGGAAACCCAAGGAACAGCAGGCAGAAGCAGACATCGAAGCGGTGAAAACGCACCAGAACCCCGCATGGGTGAACGAAGGCAGGAACAGCCCCCCACAAAAGCCACAGGAGTGTTCCAACTGTGGACAGTTAGGACACTTTGCACAAGAATGCAATGCCCCACGAAAGCCCCAGAGAGTCCAGCACGCAGGCACTCTGAATAAGAATAGGACAGAGCCGATACATAGTGTGAGCACCCGTTCAGACCAGACGGACCTGAACGGAACAGACTGACGGTGTTCGGGCTCCCCCCAGTTGGGTCTGCGACACCCTTTGGGATAGGTCCGGCTGACCAGTAGTTGCAGCAAAGATACGGGGACAGCCCATCGAGTTTCTCTGGGACACAGGACGGACTCTCACCACAATCAATTCCTCCACCATATTCCAGAAAGACACGTGGCCCACTACAGCCACCATCACCCTCAGCGGCTTCACAGACCACTCACAGCAGGGACACATCACCGCCCCTGTACCCATTCAAATCGGCAACATCACCACCAAGCACACCATAGTCTTAGTCGACCTGCGCAACACAGCAGAACACATTTTGGGCATCGATTTTATTAATTCCCACAACCTGTCCTTTGATCCAGTCAACCAATGTGTTTGGAGAAAGGCAAAATCTGCAAGAGCCCCCGCAACGCTCACAAAAGGAGAATATGCAAACAAGATTAGCGCAGTAGGCGAATTTTGGTTTGACCCGACCACGATTAGCACAGACAAGCAGGTTCGGGCAGTTCTGCAAAAGCACAGGACAGCATTCGCGACCCACAAACACGACGGTGGCCGGATGACTGGTTCCGTTCAAATCACAGGACCTGACCCTAGACCCCAAAAGCAATACGGATTTCCCCAAGAGGCAGAGGGAGAAATCGCAAAAGTTATCGACAGCTTATTAGAGCAGGGCGCACTCAGATCAGCAGGCTCCACTAATAATGCCCCGATTTGGCCAGTGAGAAAGCCCGATGGATCATGGCGATTGACCATCGATTACCGGGAACTCAACAAAGTCACCCCCGCAGCAGCCCCCACGTTAGCCACAAGTCCCGAGACCATGCTCAAGCAGGGACTCAACTCACAATACTTTACGGTTTTGGACATCAGTAATGGATTCTGGTCCATTCCATTGGCAAAAGCGTGCCAATACAAATTTGCCTTCACTTTTAAAAATCAGCAGTACACGTGGACATGCCTTCCACAAGGATTCCACAACTCCTCCTCTATTTTCTAGCCCCGAATGTCTGGTCCAGTATGTGGACGACCTATTACTGCAGACAAGACACCAAGGAAGAGCACATCGAGCTTCTGTCCGAACTCCTGGAACTCCTACATTCAATTGGTTGCAAAGTAAACCCCAAAAAGGCCCAGATTCTGGAAAACAAAGTGATATATTTGGGTACGATTATCACGCACGGTAAACGCGAGGTCAAGCATAAAAGAATTGACTTGATTGCCAAATTGCCCCTTCCCCAGAATGTTTCAGCCCTCCGGTCGTTTTTAGGACTGGTTGGCTACTGCCGAAACCACATTTTCGTTTCGCCAGCAAGGTAGCACCCCTCTCGGAACTCCTAAAGAAAGGAGCCCCATGGGAATGGCTTCCGCAGCATACGAATGCTGTGGATGCTTTGAAAAGAGCCCTCATTGCAGCCTCCGCACTACAAGTTCCGGACTCACTTTCCCCCTATGCTATAGAGATAGCTAGCACAGACTGCACCCTTTCGGCCGTGCTCCTCCAGGAACGGCACGAACAGCTAAGACCCGTGGCTTATGCCTCCAGACTTTTAGATCCGGTGGAGCAGGGATTTTCGGCCTGTGAAAGGCACCTGCGCGCAGTTTTCTGGGCAGTTCAGTATTTTTCCTACATAACCGAACTAAACCCCATCAAAATCCTCACAGAACACACCCCCACCCAACTTTTACTTGACGGACAACTTAAGGACGGTACAGTTAGTCAAATTAGAGCATCTAGATGGAACCTTCTTTTGCAGGGACGGGACATCACTGTTAAAAGGACCAAGACCCACACTTTCTTAGCGGATAACCTTCAGTACCCAGGCACCCCCCCACGAATGTGAAATCATCTCACCGTACCACAACACAGGCCCCTTTATTGCGAAAACACCCCCCAGAAAAATAGGTAGTTCACCCCAGAGCCCCCAGCACACAGACACGTGCGCACCTTTAAGGATTTATGTGGATGGTTCTTCCACAGTATTAGAAGGGAAGCGCATTACAGGATTCGGCATTTATGTCGAGGATGCACAGGACGCACCCTAGAAGAAATCTCACTAAAACTACCAGGACACTTAGGCGCGCAGGCGGCAGAACTAGCAGCCGTTGCGTACATTGTGGATCACCCAGATTCCTTCCCCAGCCCAGCAGACATATACTCGGACAGCCTCTATGTCTGCAACAGCCTTACAGAATTCCTACCCCTGTGGAAAGCAAGAGGATTTGTTTCCGCAGACGGAAAACCCCTCCCTTCAGCCCCATTGCTCCGCCACATTTTAGAAAAAGCACAGAACAGGACATTCGGAATCGTTAAAGTTTGCAGTCACCACCGTTCCTCCCCCCTGGAAATGTAAAGGACAACGCACTGGCAAAAGCAGGTTCCAGGCATGGAGATTTTTGGACACCCCCCGAAAGCGCACCAGTGAATGCAGTTCAGGTCTCGCAGACTAATATCAAGGATTTAGTGCAGGCCCAGAAGCTGGATAGCAATCTCAGAAAGATTTTAAAAGGACAATTTATAGCACCCTATGTTAGATTTTAAAATGCACTGACCACACATGACGGTGTGGTGTTAAAAGACTCCCTTTATGTGGTTCCTGAACAGGACAGGAATCAACTTATTTGTTTATTCCATGACAGTCATGGACATCAAGGAATTGATCCCACTACAGCCCACCTCAGGCAGCTCTGTTGGTGGCCAAGTTTAAAAGATGACGTAACGCACTACGTTGAGAATTGTCTTATCTGTGCCCAGAACAATCCGGACAGATACGCAAAGAAAGCTCAACTTAGCCACACCCGCCCCGTTAACGGCCCCTGGAGTAACCTCCAGATCGATTTGAAAGGACCATTGCCCCCTTGCAGGAATGGTTACAAGTACGTATTAGTCGTCATAGACACTTTTACGAAATGGATAGAACACGGCAAAGACCACTGCAAAGATCTTAACCCACCACATCTTTACGAGATGGGGACTCCCCCGCAGCATTGAATCCGACCAAGGTTCCCATTTTACGGGACGCGTCATGAAGAACTTCCTCACGATATTTGGCATTACCCCAAAATTCGACATCGCATACCACCCCCAGTCAAGTGGTATCGTGGAGCGCATGAATCGGACCCCAAAATCAACCCTCAGAAAAATGGTCCAACAAAACAACACCACTTGGGATTCAGTCCTCCCTTTTGCGCTGATATTTTTGAGAAATACTGTCTCAACTTCCACAGGTTACACCCCACACACTCTCATGACTGGACGCCCCATGAAAGGCACAGAATTTTTATTAGGACTGGACTTGACCCGCCCCGAAGTGACGAACCTCACACACGAGAACGCAGTAAAACAGCTAGTCGAAAATGTAAAAACGGCTCAGCTAGCAGCCGCAGTAAGATTAGGCACACGGAAGAAACAGAGCAAGGTCTGTTTCGACAAGACAGTGCATGCGACTGAGTTTGAGGTAGGACAGCAGGTCATGCTCTCATTTTACAACCCCAGCACATTCCTGTCACCAAAGTATTCAGGTCCGTACTCCATTGCGGACAAAGTAAGCCCCTCCGTCTACAAAATCAAGTATCCCAACGGAAAGACTGCGTGGTTCCATATTAACCAGCTTAAGGCATATGGCCCACAGTCCAACCACGCACACCACGTCATGCTCGACGCAGCAGACCACACCCCGCCCGTATCCCTACCCTCCCCCAGCATGCCCACCACACCCAGGGACCCGCCCTCAACTCCACCCCCGACCTCTAGACTCCACCCCGGAACGCCCACAGACAGCAGCAGCAGCAGCGACAGCGACTGTGACTCAGACAATAGCCACAGCACGCCTCCCTACTATCCCCAGACAACAGGACCCACACCCAGCGAATCTGACCACGATTCGAGTGATCCCTTCCTCATCACATTCCTCAACAAACCCCACCGCCCTATGATGACGATTCCGTCCCCACAGAACTAGACACCACCTTTTGGCACCGCGACAACTCATACAGGCTCGTCCGGAACGACGAGATGGACCCCAAAATGCACCATGCAGCCCTATCAGCCCTTATACATTCGAGAGTATGGCATCCGGGAGAAGATGACGACTTTGAGTCTGACTCCCAAAGCGAGAACCCCTTTGTGACCCTGTTCGCAACTGATAACTGAGGTGTCCAGATGATGTTTTAAAAAGGAACCGCTTGGGAGAAATGGTGTCCTTTCTGATGGAACCTGCAGCATGTTGTTTAATGTTGTTTGTTATGTTATTGTTATATGTTGTTCGTAAGATCGGACATTTTTTCCACGGCCCCACGCCTTATTTTTCGGCCGAAACCTATGAGAACTTGCCAGCACGCTCATCGGCACAAACCACTGAGAGCTTGCCAGACCCCCGTTCATAACTGCTCTTCTGGTTCGAAGGTAGAACCAATACGGCAACCCCCGACGATGACTACATTTCTTGCCCGTTCTTGCTGGTTGCTCAGGCAGTGGAGATACGGCATTGGTCTCCACCCTGCCTGAAGACCCCCCCGCCCATCTGGTCAACTACGCTCGGGTAGAGCACACACGGCATCGGTCGCCATCCTACCCGGGGATTCCATCCAATTCTTACCCATCGCGGCCCATACGCACCTCATTTCGGCACTTTTGGTTCAAAGGGTTTTGTTTTGTTTTCCAGCAACCCTTAGGTTGCCATCCCTATGCTATTTACATCCTCAAACATTTGGATGGTAAATCGCTCAGCCTGTGAGATGGCTCGCACTGTTTCAGTATTTTTAAGTGTGTCTTGTCCTGAATATTTGGTTTACAAAAGAATAAAATGAGGGAGTCACACATGGTGACAAATTGTAAAGGGAGAATTGGCACTGAAGGAACAGACATACTAACGCACGAGATATTAACCAAGATAGTAACAGACAGTATGCTTGATCCCACAGAACCCCGGAAGCTCCAGGAAAAGAGACGAAACGGAAAGGAAGAGACAAAAAGGAAAGAAGACAACAATGAAGACGTCATACGTGTATTTCGTCGTTATTGCAATGTGTATTCACGAACGCGAACCCCCTGACCCCAACCCCCCCCCCAGCCGTTAATGATTCACTTCCCCATAGCACCCAGAGCCAAGTAACAGGCAACACCACACCATCATGGTACTCCCTTTCCTACGTAGTCGAATTCCTATTAGTGTTGGTGATACTCTGCAGCACCGTGCAGACTATCCGCATGAGAAAATGGAGAAGGAGAGCCTACCGCGCTCGTAGCCCCGGTATACAGAATAAGATCCCCTATGTTCAGCTATCCCCAGGACCCCGAACCCTCGATCTATAATAAAGGACATTCGCTTACGTTCTTCTGTAAATAAAGAAATGGAAAGATTGTACAACCCTGTGTTTGACTGCCAAGCCAGGAAAAATGTAAATGCTGCTTTTATTTTGTATTGTTAGGAAGTTAATATGACTTAAATGTTTTGTGAGTGTAGTTTATTGAGGACAGTTAGAGGTACCGTTTTTTAAATTTTGTAATGCATGTCCCTCTTTTGACATAGCGCCACTTAGAATGCCAGTTAAAAATTTTCATTGCATAGTTACGGTCAGTGTAGAGGCCATGGAAGAGTGCTCGCCGGGTCAGGGAATGAAGACAACGCAGTTATGTGATCCTTCACGCTTCGCGTTAGGGATCACAAGGAGGGTGCGTACCCACCTGGGTTGGCCACTTCCCGACTTAAAATGGAGAACCGCAAAGGCTGAAGGGAAATTCAGCCAACACAGGCAAAGACTAGCAAGTGCAGAAATCATGTATATTGAAACCTGCAAAACAACCAGACAGCACTTAAACCAGCAGCCATCTGCATAGTAATGCAGCAGCCATCTGCATAGTAATGAGCGATTCCAAAGCACAATGGCAACAGTTAAGGTGAATAAAGCCAAGCCAGACTCCTCGGCACCAGCAGGAGCCAAGACAAAGGAAGGCCAACGGACACTTGGGGACCGCCCAGCGATCAGGGAACCGCTCCAGCATTGGAGAAATCGATCCAAGTGATCGGAAAGTACAATCACTTGGAACCAGGTACGGGGTCCGCCCCAAAGGGCGGGAAGCCCCTGGGGACTATAAAGTAAAGCCCCCAAGTTCAAATCGTCCTTCTTTGGCAGGGTCACTCAGCAACTTGAACCAACCCTTGACAGTGACCTGCCTTGCTCCCGCCAACCAAGTAAGTCTTAAGTCAACGCTCGCTACAAGATAGGCACTCCTAGCTTCCAGTCCATACCAGCTTTTGAATCCTGCAGTCTCAGGACCTGAACAAAAGGCCATTTGTTCCCCTGACCTAGTGAGCCAGTCCGAAGCTAAGTTTTGTGAGGGCCACGAAGAATCCAGCACGAGTTTTAAGGATACAAAGTAATAACATTTATTTACAATAACATACATACATAACACTAGCAGTAACTTCCCTTGCTACATACTCCTTCCTGCTGGTTCCTGAACTGGCCAGCTTTATTTACACTAGGAGTTTACTAATGGTTTCTCTGCCCCCCTCATTGGGGAAGCTCATACTCCCACAGGATTGTGGGATAGTCATTAGTCCCCAGCCAATGGTAAGTAGGCAGGTTATAACACTAAGTATAGGCCTTTTAGTGATAGGAATAGCCTAGAAAGTAGAGTTTATGCATGGGTTGTGATTTACTGTGTATAATAAATGTGTTTTGATTTGAATCTTGCTAATTGGTGTGTTGAGTTATTGATCATTATTTGAACTTGAACCTCATGGCGGTAGCATAAAGATATCTGGCGACTCTAGAGCAAAGGTTATAAAACAGAGCCAATTGAACCAACCAAAAGTTAGCAACAGCATGTGATTAAATTAATTCGGGAATCCTGATGGTCAGGTGTCCAAGAAACTACTGGTCACCTTTACATAGCTATGTATTGATTTGCTTGATTGCTCATATCCAGACACCGTATAATCATAAATAGAATAACATATTGTGAATTTAAATTAATTTCTATCTAAAAGAAAACATGAGAATGAAGATAATCAGAACTTGCTTGGAGATTGGAAATGTTTTCACTACGGATAAAAATATGGCCAAATAGAAGCTAAATACATGAATTTCAGATCATATACTGTATTATGAAGCCCAAAATACTCCTCATAACTACTTATCACAGAAGAAGTTTGTATTGTTCAAGCAGACACTTCAGAGCATTCTGAAGTTTTGAACTGAAGTGGAGGAGGTAGGTTGAGAGTGTAGCCACCTAAATTGGCCAACTCCCGATTTAAAATGGCGAACGGCAAAGGCTGATGGGAAAGTCAGCCAGCACAGACAGAAACCAGCATGTGCAGGTTTGCTGTGTATTTAACTCTGCAAAAGCCCAGACAGCATCGATACCAGCGACCATCAGCATAACAATGTAGCAGCCATCTACATACTGATGAGCAATCCCCGGGAACAATAGCAACATTTGGGACACACAAAACTAAGCCAGACTCCCCTGCGTCAGCAGGAGCCAACACAAAAGAGGTTAACGTACACCTCAAGACCGCCCATCGATCATGGAACCGCTCTAGTATTGGAGAAATCAAACCAAGCGATTGGAACGACGTCCAATCACCTAGAACCAGGTACAGGGTCCGCCCCGAAAGGCGGGAAGCCCCTGGGGACTATAAAGTTAAGCCCCCCAGTTCAACTCGCTCTCTTCGTCCTGCCCGGGTCACCCAGCAACGTGAACCAACCTTGACCGTGACCAATGCACCGAAAGAAGTAAGTCTTAATTCAATGCTCGCTACGAGATAGGCACTCCTAGCTACCAATCCGTACCAACTTCGAATCCCGCAGACTCAGAACCCGAACGAAAGGCCATTTGTTCCCCTGACCTGGTGGGCCAGTCCGAAGTTAAGTATTGGCCTGTTAGTTGTAGAAGTAGCTTAGACGTAGAATTTGTGCATGAGTAGCGATTACGGTGTATAATAAATGTGCTTTGATTTGAATCTTACTAATCGGTGTACTGAGTTATTGATCATTACTTGGACTTGAACCTCGTGGCGGTATCATAAAGATACCTGGCAACTCGAGAGCAAAGGTAATATAACAGAGCAATTGAACCAACTGGAAAATTAGCAAAAAGAGCAAAATGTTGCAGAACATTTGCCTTTAGAATACTTCAACTAACAAGCAGTCACAACACTAGGTGGCAACCCTTCCCCCAAATATTATATTTCTGATAAGTTTAACACTTAAATACCAGCAGCTCCAGGAACCTCTGTTCAGGGCGAGCTTTTAAATATAAGTATGCACACATATCAATAAACTTACTATTTTAAAACATATTTTGTATATTATAATAATTAAAGCTTACATCGATATTCAATGCATAATAATTGTTAGATAGGCATAGAAATCCCATAAACTGCATTGCAATTGCATACATAAATAATTGCTTATCAAACTAGACCTGGAGTTATGCATGGTTGGAGAAAAGGAAAAATCAGGTTGGAAAAGTTCTATCTATAAGAATGGAAGCCAATACATTAAAGTCTGGTGCATATTAGTTACAACATGGAAACAGGCACAGATGTTCTACCTTCTGTTATCATTTTTACATAACTTAGATTTATATTATATTACTGCTATTGAAATATCCTTCACTGAGATCCCAGGGCATCAAAGAGCAGTATACTAGTTACATAGCTAACAAAGGCAACTTCAATTTGAGAAGCAGAGAATATTAGATTCTTGACGCAGGGAATTCTTTGATATATATGCTGAGAAGTTAGAGTATGGGCTGAATTACATGGGGAGGGTTTATTCCTCACAGTCCCCCACCCCCTCTCCTACTGAAAAGTCATAGGCGCCTTGCCAACTTTAAAAGGCTGCGCTGCAGAATTAGAGGCCGCCTTAACGCGCTCACAGCCACTCAGAGTAGCCAACAGCTGAGTAGTCCCAGCAGTAGGAGTGCCCACTGCTGGACTACAAGGAGTCCCAAGAAGAAGGAACATAGATACTGGACTTCAAGGCAAGTCTAGGGATTTTTATCAATGAAGGATCGGGGACCCTAACAAGGTGTTGGGGGGAGGTAGCATCTTAGAGGTCAGGGTGGGAGGCACAAAGGGGTGTGCCATCTTGGAGGGTAAGCCCAATGGGCACAAGACACCCCAAAGAATGTATTCCCCTGACTTCCCACCTTTTAGCCCGAGCTGTTAAAGTAGCAGACTGACCATCTTCCTTCCCCACCAAACGTATTATGGCAGCAGAGGTGGAGTGAGATTCTTAAGTTGGCAACTTAAGGGCCTCGATAAGCCTATGGGGGGGGGGGGGGGGGGGGCTGCTGGATGCCTGATAACTTATCCACCCTCCATAATATAGTGGACAGTTTGAGGTGAGTGGAAAGGCGGTGGACTTGCCAGCCGCTTTATGCTATGTGCCCGCCACCTTCAAATATGCCAGCAGAGGAGGGAGGACCATAAAATTCCTACTGCCATGACTGGAAGAAGGGTATAGAACATAGAACATAGAACATAGAACAATACAGCGCAGTACAGGCCCTTCGGCCCACGATGTTGCACCGAAACAAAAGCCATCTAACCTACACTATGCCATTATCATCCATATGTTTATCCAATAAACTTTTAAATGCCCTCAATGTTGGCGAGTTCACTACTGTAGCAGGTAGGGCATTCCACGGCCTCACTACTCTTTGCGTAAAGAACCTACCTCTGACCTCTGTCCTATATCTATTACCCCTCAGTTTAAAGTTATGTCCCCTCATGCCAGCCATATCCATCCACGGGAGAAGGCTCTCACTGTCCACCCTATCCAACCCCCTGATCATTTTGAATGCCTCTATTAAGTCTCCTCTTAACCTTCTTCTCTCCAACGAAAACAACCTCAAGTCCATCAGCCTTTCCTCATAAGATTTTCCCTCCATACCAGGCAACATCCTGGTAAATCTCCTCTGCACCCGCTCCAAAGCCTCCACGTCCTTCCTATAATGCGGTGACCAGAACTGTACGCAATACTCCAAATGTGGCCGTACCAGAGTTCTGTACAGCTGCAACATGACCTCCCGACTCCGGAACTCAATCCCTCTACCAATAAAGGCAATCACTCCATAGGCCTTCTTCACAACCCTATCAACCTGGGTGGCAACTTTCAGGGATCTATGTACATGGACACCTAGATCCCTCTGCTCATCCACACTTTCAAGAACTTTACCATTAGCCAAATATTCCGCATTCCTGTTATTCCTTCCAAAGTGAATCACCTCACACTTCTCTACATTAAACTCCATTTGCCACCTCTCAGCCCAGCTCTGCAGCTTATCTATATCCCTCTGTAACCTGCTACATCCTTCCGCACTATCGACAACACCACCGACTTTAGTATCGTCTGCAAATTTACTCACCCACCCTTCTGCGCCTTCCTCTAGGTCATTGATAAAAAGGACAAACAGCAACGGCCCCAGGACAGATCCTTGTGGTACTCCACTTGTGACTGTACTCCATTCTGAACATTTCCCATCAACCACCACCCTCTGTCTTCTTTCAGCTAGCCAATTTCTGATCCACATCTCTAAATCACCCTCAATCCCCAGCCTCCGTATTTTTTGCAATAGCCTACCGTGGGGAACCTTATCAAACGCTTTGCTGAAATCCATATACACGACATCAACTGCTCTACCCTCGTCTACCTGTTCAGTCACCTTCTCAAAGAACTCAATAAGGTTTGTGAGGCATGACCTACCCTTCACAAAGCCATCACATATAATTACATGTGATGATAGACAGGAACAAATGTCCAATGTTGGGTCCATTTTATCAATGTCAGGTTAGACAAGCATCTTCCTGATGTCATTGAGACGTGTTCAAACTTTAAAATGTGTATAAAAAACATAAATAATGAAATCCTAAAGAAACCATGAACTTCTTTAAGTATGACAATTTTCATTTGAACTTATTTGACCATCATTCATGCATGTCAATTACCGCATCTTTAGAAATCTTATTTTTCATATTTTTAATGCAATGTTGACCAGACAATCTGTTTTTGGGATGCTGGTTACAACATAAATATTGGCCCAGATACAGAGGAGAATTCCCCTGTTCTTTTGCAAAATAGTGCCATCGGATCATTTACACACACCTGACAGGGCAGACAGTTACAAAAGCAAAATGCTACCGATGCTGAAAATAGAAACAAAAAATGCTGGAAATGCTCAGCAGGTCAGGCAGTATCTGTGGACTTCACATTTCAGGTCGATAACTTTTCCACACAGAGTTTAAGGTCTCACCCGAAGATCAGCACTGGGACAGTAGAGAGTCGCTCCGTACTTATTGCCCTGGAGGATCAGATTTGATTTTCTTTGTGTGTTCCACTGACTCGGAGGCGAGAGTGCGAACAACAGAGACAAGGCAAAGAAGAAAGGGGTGAAGATTGAGCAGTGACTTCATAACAAACGTTAGGTTAACCTGCAGCAGGTGCGGGCTCCGCTGATGATGTCCGCTGTAACCTGCACCAGGTGCGGACTCCGCTGATGAGGAGCGCGTGACTCTGAGCCCAGGTTAAATGGCGCGCGCCTCCTGACTCCTTTTACCATTTTATTGGCGGTGTACCTACCTTTCAGTTTTGTTGGGGAGGGGAAACAGCTTAAAAGCGTGGACTGGGCAGATTGGGGATAGAATTTGGACTATGGCGTCTATCCTGTTACTTGGGTAAGTCTTTGCAATGTGAAAGAATTTGGAAGGGAGTTTCTCATCTTTTCGTTCATGGTGCTCTATGTGTTTCACAGATTGATATCCTCGGTGGTTGCGGCAACGCCTGAAGTCTGGATGCAAACTGCGCCTCCAGGTCAGTGTTCGCCAAGCCGCTTGTGTCTCCTCCGCTGGTCTCGAGTTTAATATTGAAGGAATTCTTCTGATTCGCTTCTGCAGGTTTTCTGAAGACTGAATGCCGCGACAGTGTCTTCTGGGTTGGACTAAATACGCACTTTCTTGCTGGGAAGTTTTGGCAGATTAGCGTCGTTGGTAAGAATCAGTTATTTGTCCGATAATAGTGTAAATCGTTAAACCTCAGATACGAAAGTTAAATTTAACTTTATGATGGATTATCATAGATAGAATTTACAGTGCAGAAGGAGGCCATTTGGCCCATCGAGTCTGCACTGGCTCTTGTAAAGAGCACCCTACCCAAGGTCAACACCTCCACTCTATCCTGTAACCCCACCCAACACTAAGGGCAATTTTGGACACTATGAGCAATTTATCATGGCCAATCCACCGAACCTGCACATCTTTGGACTGTGGGAGGAAACTGGAGCACCCGGAAGAAACCCACGCACACACGGGGAGGATGTGCAGACTCCGCACAGGCAGTGACCCAAGCTGGAATCTAACCTGGGACCCTGGTGCTGTGATGCAATTGTGCTATCCACAATGCTACCGTGCTGCCACAATCTGAAACTACACTAGATAGTGATTTTTCTTTTAGAAATGAACTGAAGTGTCTAATTAATATAATGTCTAATTGGTACCATGCTTTTGATCGTCTGTGTTGGTGACCAGGTTTTTTTTTTAATGCTTTTTTTTTTAAGGGACGTTTGGAGAATCTTTTATTCTTGTAGGATCTTTAATTCATTTGGCATGTTAAAAAGCAGCGGAGTTTCATGTAATCCTTAGCTTTCTGGAATAGTGAAATCTTTTGGCAGAGAACAATGGTCCAATCTAACTTGCTCAAATCAGATCTTTATGTTGTCCTGCATGTGCATTATGATTCTGGGTTGACATTAATGCCCTTGGATCTCATTGAAGGATGTTTCAATAGCAGTCCTCTACGATCAATAGCATCAAAATATATATGTTTTTTTAATCCTGTGGGGTGCAATTGTGACCAATGGGAACCCACAGCTATATTGTTGCAGCAAGTCCTTCATTGAAGATTGCAACTGGACCAGGAATAAAGAATCTTTTTCATTTCCTCCAGTCACCTTAAACTGTTTCTGATTCACTGGTTCTTGAAGTTTGTCATTGAATAATGTCCAATTGGAGTAACTCGAGTCTAAATTAGATACAATACTGAACATGCCATAATTAACATTAAGTAAATAAGTATTCTGAAGTCTTGCCTTACAAATTCTGGTTATTTCAAGAGAGCTTGTTTGGCTATTCTAAATTGACTGCACCTCCTATTTGTACCACGAGTACCTGGCAATGACCATTGCCAACAAGAAGGAATCTAACCATGACCCCCTGACATTCAATAGCTTAACCATTGCTGAATTTTCCCCCTGTGGTATGGTTTGGAGGGGGGGGGGGAGAAAGGGAAAGAAAGAGTCATCACTGACCCAAAAACTGAACTAGACTAGCCATATAAATATAATGGGTCAGCAGCTAGGAATCTTGTGACAAGTAACTAGCCTGATTTCCCGAAAGCCTATCCGCTATCTACAAATGCATAAGTAGGGTTGGAATATTCGATCATCTGGATGAATGCAGCTCTAACAACATCTAAAGCAGTTTGACACTGTATAGGGTGTTGGTGAGGCCGCACCTGGAGTATTGTGTTCAGTTTTGGTCTCCTTTCCTGAGAAAGGACATATTGGCACTGGAGGGAGTGCAGAGGAGATTCACTCGGTTGATCCCAGAGTTGAGGGGATTAGATTATGACGCGAGGTTGAGTAGACTGGGACTGTACTCATTGGAGTTTAGAAGGATGCGGGGGGATCTTATTGAGACATATAAAATTATGAAGGGAATAGATAGGATAGATGCGGGCAGGTTGTTTCCACTGGTCGGGGAAAGCAGAACTAGGGGGCATAGCCTCAAAATAAGGGGAGGTAGATTTAGGACGGAGTGTAGGAGGTACTTCACCCAAAGGGTTGTAAATCTCTGGAATTCCTTGCCCAGTGAAGCAGTTGAGGCTCCTTCTTTAAACGTTTTTAAGAAAAAGATAGATGCCTTTCTAAAGAATAAAGGGATTCGGGGATATGGTGTACGGGCCGGAGAGTGGAGCTGAGTCCACAAAGATCAGCCGTGATAATTAAATGGCAGAGCAGGCTCGAGGGACCAGATGGCCTACTCCTGTTCCTAGTTCTTGTGTTCTTATGAAACCTCTGGTTACAGTCAGTGGTCACATACAAGATGGTGGCCCAACTGATTTATGGGTGCAATCAATGCTGACCTAGCCAGTGATGCCCACATCTTGTAGATACCTTTCATGGATACAATACTTCATTGTAGATTAAGATGAGGCACCTGACACAAGCAGTTTTATTTCATACCCTGCACTACCCCACCCTATGCCACTTTTTTCAATAGCCTGGAAAATGCTAATAGGAGAACTTTTCTTCCTCCTTTCTACTTTTGCCAAACCCATACAAATGAAAGATCTTGCAATGCAACCTAAATTTTGAAGGGGAAATGGTTTGCAGAGAACAATGTTCTTCATTGAGCACAATTTTGCTTGCTAACTCCTTGTTTTATTTTCTCAGATCAGTTTGGTCATATCTTTCCAATTACACCAGAGTTTGCATCACAATGTGGGTATACAATTGCAGTGGATCATCGGAATGTCGAATTCCGTGCTTCTGTCCTCAGCTGTTACGTCCATAATTTGGTAAGTAGAGTTTGATCCGATGATAGAAATATTGTTTTGTTTTTTAGGACAGGAATAGGGAACCATGGATGATGGGTGAATTTTATTAGTAAAAAAGAAAAATCAAAGGAAGCATACACAAGGTATAGGCAACTAAAAACATGGCTTTTGACGAATATAGGAAAAGTAAGAACTCAAAAGCTGAGTGAGGGCTAAAAGGGGCCACGAAATGTCATTGGCAAGCAGGGTCAAGGAAAATCCCAAGGCCTTGTATACATGCATAAGGAGCAAGAGGATAGCTAGGGAAAGTAGGCCCACTCAAGGACTTTGTCCTTGCACGTGGAGTCTGAGGAAGTGAGGTGATATCCTTAATGAATACTTTGCATCAGTATTCACCAAGGAGATGAGTGTGATGCATATTGATGATTGAGTGTGAGGTTCCAGAGCACTGAAGAATGTCCCTTTGGTTTAAAAGTGGAAGTGGGGATAATCCAGGTAATTGGCCGGTGAACCTGGCGTCAGCGGGGAGGAAGCTCGCCGAGGGACCAGATTTATTTGCATTTGGAGGCGAATGGACTTGTGATGGGCAATATGGTTTTGTGTGGGATGGTTATGTAGTTTTTGAGGACGTGACAAAATTGAGGGAAAGGTTGTGGCTGGACTTCAGGTGTTTGACCAGTCCCTCCATGGCAAGTCCCTCCATGGCAGACTGGTACAAAAGGTGAAGTCACATAGGATTTGGTGTGCTAACTAGATGGATAAAGAAATGGCTTGGCAACAGGAGACTGAAGCAGTGGAAGAGAATTTTTCAGAATGGAGATCTAACTAGTGGCGGACCACTGGGGTCGGTGCATCATTGGAGAGTTAAGCAGGTAAATGGCAGATGGAGTTCAATCTGGACAAAATGTGAGGTGATGCATTTTGGAAGATCAAATTCAGATGTGAATTATACAGTAAATGGCAGGACCCTTGTGAGCATTAACATAGAGGGATCTGGGCATTCGGGTCCATAGTTCCATTTGGCGATGCAATGGATAAGGTGGTCAAGAAGGCATATGGCATGCTTGCCTTCATCGGCTGGGGAGTATGAGTTGGCAGGTCATGTTACAGTTGTATAAAACTTGTAGGTCACATTTGGAATATTGTGTGCAGTTCTGGTCGGCACCATGTTTGCTTTGGATCGAGTGCAAAGAATGTTGCCAGGTCTGGAGGGTGTTAGCATGATGAGGTTGAATAAATGCTACTTGTTTTCATTGGCAAGACGAAGGCTGAGCGTACATGTGATTTGAGACTGGAGGTGTTGAGGGTGGAAGAGTGTATTTACAAAGGGACACAGGTTCAAGGCGAGGGGTATTTGTTTTCCATGCAGAGTGGTGGGTACTGAAATGCAGTGCGGAGGCAGGCACCATAGCACGATGCATCTTGATCGACACATGAAGGGTCAGAAAATGGGAGAGATACGGATCATTTGGACAACAGTAGTAGGTCTGAATCCGTGCAAGCTTGGTGGGCTGAAAGGCTGGTCCTGTGCTGTAATGTTCTTTATAGGATACGTTTCAAGCGTAGTTTATTGCAACAGCTGAAATGGGATGCATGAGTTGGAGGGATAACTAATTGGGAATGTGCCCCCTACTCTGATCAGTTTAGGTTTCATGTATTGCATAATGGAAATGCACTGTAGGAAGCTATTCCAGGATTCTATTTCAGTCCTTTGGTGCCTGAGAATGAATATTACAGGTTTGTGACCAGTTTTCATCTTGACATTGTACTTCCAATTTCTCTGCAGAATGATGAGCAATTCAGTATCACTATACAAATCCAAGTGTCAGGAACTGACACACCAGCTTCAACATATATTCAAACACTGTCTTGTATGTACTCGCCATGGGCTGTAAGGGAAATATACTGTGAAGAAAACTATATGCAGGTAAAAACAGAATACTGAATATCGCTATATCTGTAGGTGTCATCTACTTGATGCCTGATTATACATAATTTTATTTAATTTAACAATTACCTACACAATCTATACAATTTCTCTTTAGTGTATCCCATATTTTCTTTTGTGGATTAATGTAATGTGCCTATTGTAGGGCTAGACTTGGCTCTGGCTAATGGTACAAAGATCTGTACCAATTGCAAATGCATGCATTAACTTGCAATTAATCATGCACAGGTTTCTGTACAAAGAAATATACCAAACATCGAAGACTATGCCCAAGATGCTGAAGATTGGGCTTTAGTGTTTCCAGAAGTAAGTTGTTTTGTTTTTTTTAAACCACTGATTTGTACCAAAGATTTTCAATGATAAAAGGATTACACAATTTGAGAACCTCCTTTGGTATCAATGGTGAGTGACAACTTTGGTATTCCACTAAATCTGGTTAACTTTGCTTAATTTCCCTGCAAGCAGGAGCCCATCTCTATTCAATCTGCCTACAAACACTGTGCATGACTTCTGGATGAATGAGCAGATCACCCTAATCACTGCAGCAATGATACATTTTTATGTGCTGTCTACCTCAGTTTTGCTTTGTACCACAGTTCGTCCATAACTAAAAGTGTCCTTTTCTAGTTGGTCTACAATTATTTAACTGTCCTCTTCCAGTACTAGGGTTCACAGTTCCTTCTGCAGGTCTCCTGGCAGGGTTACCTGCAGAGGGCCACACTTGAAACAATCTCCAAGGCTAAGATGTTTGTTTGCAATCGGGGGTCCTATATTTCCTTTAAGCAAACACTTCTGAAATAATTAGAGAATTCTAGTAAACCTTTACCTTGGCTAAATTGACCATGTCTTTCTCGATGCTCTCATTGCACAATTCTTGAAATATCTTTGGTCTGGCAAATCCGTCCACATGACAAAAGTCCATATACTATCACTGTATAATCCATCTATCTTTGTAACTACCTTTTTTTTATAATTTATTTTGATGGTTTTGAAGGGACCAGGCGAATGAGCAGTAGGGTGACTGACATGATACTGAATGACTCCCAGTACCTGATGTGATTCGCTTCCTCACTGCCCAATGCTAGCTGAGTAGTGTAAATAATTGTCTCCCGGATGCCTATCTTTGTGGACTATGACTAATCTTGGACAAGAAAATAGAAATGTATGAATGTGTAGGATTTGTCATGCATTAAAGGCACATTACTATTTTCTTAAATATAACATCCCAGCCCATGAAAACATTTGATCTGTCTAGGATAAAATCCCATTTGAGCATCTTGGGTTTTAAAAACGGTTTCCCTGTTGGGGAGTTTCATCATTCTGCAAAATGCATACATGGACTTGTATTGGATTTCTTAGAGGTATTACAGTTGAAAAAGAGCCTCTCTACACTACCAACATTGTCTTATTCCAACATGCTTCAAGACAATCCATAGCATTTGGAGAGTCCAATTAATTTCCAGACAATTTGGGCTAGAATTCATTTGTGGTATTGGATGTTTCTACATCCAATTTGACTCTACTCCAATCGTCTCTATTCTCTCATTACTACGTGGCAATGGGATTTGTTCATCCACATTTTCCTTCTCTAGGTGATGCTTAAAAACAGATATACTGTACCTGGTTGACATTTTCTTACACTGCAACACTACAGAAATTGCTGATGCAAATTATTGATTAGGGAAAATTGAACTTGGATATCATGACTTCTAATTTAATTCAGTTAAATGGGGAGACTCGTCTAACCTTTTTGATCTTTTACAATTTATCAAGGCAACTTATGCAGAAAGTGGAATATGGCAAGTAGTATTTCACATCCCTGGTGGCAAAAAGAGTATGACTGTGAAAGAAGCACAAAGAATGAACTATGGTATCAATACTACAATTTCTCGTATATTGCTCCGTGCTCCATATCACACAAATGAGGCTCAAATAGTTTTGGTAAGTTCACTATATTTTGCCTCTAGATGGTAGTCTGATTTGGATATTTTAAATTCTTCTTGTGACTTTTTAAAAATTTGCTACTAGATCCAAGGTATTCCCTTGACTGTAATCCGATCAACAAGTTTTTACAAGGAGCAATGGATGGTTTTGCTAATTGACACTGCGATAGCTTGTCCTGTTGGTAAGAAATGTTACAACTGTTCCCTCCATGGCATCTTGCATTCTCCTGTCCCCACTGAAATAATTGGGTACTGTTGGCCAACTGTTTATTCCTTATTTACCATAACTGGACACTGTTTAACTGTAGGTGAGCTACACTTTCTGAGCTATCCAAAATCGTGCCCTTTATACATGAGCCATCCATGTATTTCCAAATTCCATTTGTAACCTCTGCATGCATGTCCCGTGCCATGCCATTGTTAAATCCGCATGTGTTTTGGTTTCCTAATAGATGGTGTTACATTCACTGATGACATCATCATGTGGACTGTGCCAAGAATCTTCACTCCAATTGTGTCCGGTGCAGTTCATCAAGACAACACCTCCATGGGAGTAAATGGCATCAAGTTGGATCCCGCACAAATGGCAGAAAGAAACTATACTCTTGACAAAAATGGGACAACACTTGCTATAAATGTGCCAATTGGAGCACAGGATGGATACTTTAAGGTTAGTGAGGAATTGGCTTTTTTTCAGTTATTTCATCCACACTGATATTGATATTTATGCATGTCTGAGACTAAAATCCATTTTAAAATATGCAATCCCTAAGCAAAAGAGAACCAGTGTGATTGACTTCTGTCATTTCAGTGAAATTAGTTTTCACTCTTGAAAATCAGGACTGCTGTAAATCCAACTAGTAGATTGTCTATATAATTTTTTTAAAACTCTGGTTTGGCTTTTTGGGTGACCCCGTTATTGAAATTGATGCTTCAGTACCAACATCCCCCTCATGGTTTTAATTATTTTGCTGTCTGATAGGTCTATAATATATCTTGTGTGTCACCGCACTTTATATATTACACGACAGATCTTGAAACTGAGCTTCCATGTGTGAAGTAAATTGTTTTATTCAGTTAGTTTCAGATGTCTCTTGATCAAGTCTGTTTTCTTGCCAATATTTTTTTTTAACTTTTTGTTTTGTCCAGTACCGAGTTGAATTCAATACAAATTACAGATCTTGATTTGTTCTAATTGAATACACAATACAGAAGTTAAAATAAACAATGGCAGTTCAAAGCGATGCAGAAAGTAAGTCCGATGATTCCAGAATGAATTGTTCAAAACCGGCAGTACTTTGCAGTTAATTCAATTGATTGAGATGTCTGTCCATCAAATTTTAATATGGGGTGATTGAAATACATCTCAAGCCTTATCCGTTGTCATGGGAATATAGCCCAGAAACGTTAAATTACCAAATGTGTCCTTGCTCTGTCTGGCTTCATTATTTGGATGTTTCTCATGAGATTCAGCGTTTTTGATGTCCTGCTGAATGTGGGTTTTTAAACAAACCATTTTAAATCTTGGGTTGTTATTCCTTTAAACTTGTTATAAACTTCACTGTCAGCTACATTGTGTGTACCTGACCAGGTATTTAACATTTTTATTCAACCTGACATTAAACGCATAAGCAAGCTGAAGCAATTTTTTAAAAATCCTTTGGCTAAGACTAGGAATAGTGGCTTGTGTCACTGAAAAACTGATGTTTAAAATGTCACTCTGTTCCATTTCTTAACCTGCTTAATTGAATTGCCATTTGCTTTCAGAGCCATGTGGTGGATGGACTGTATGGTATAAAATACAGCATTAATCTGTTTTTGGAACACCAATGGGAAGATGAGGCATGGGGACTGAATAAAATCAATGTGATCCATCCAGTTACTACTCCCTTTATACCTCAACCCCTAGTTCTCATTGATGGTACGTACTAATGTAAGATAACATCCTTTTGCTAATGCTGAGAATGTTTTCATTTCTAACCAGAAATATGGCTCTGAGAAGCCTCCTATTAAAACTTGCAATGAAATCAACCATCCATAATTGCCCACAGGTTCAAGGTTGCTGCCTTGAACCACTGCAGTACATGGGAACATCTCCATACAAATTATTTTTGTGGTTTTGGGGGGGGGGGGTGGGGGGGGGGTGGGGGGTGAGGGGAGGTTGTGTTTGGTAGGTGCTTCCAAACAACTCTTGGGCAAATAACTCTAGTGGCTACAAAGTTCCAGGAATGGATCTGTAATCTAATGTATAACAAGAGTAATAATGCAAACTAAACTGATCTGAGGAAATGCTGTGCTTTCACAATCTCTAGGCTTGGCAAGTAATCTATACTGACATGTTCTGATAAATTTGGAGTTACTGCTACATTTTTGTCTGTTCCAGAATGTGAACTGAATCCTAATTAAATTCCAAGAGTAGAGCAATCGAGAATATACAATTTCAACTTTGTCATACCTTTCAGATAATGCTGAAGGACAATATGCTACCCCATACCAACTCTAGATTCAGAAACTTTGTTCCCCCTGAAATGGGAATTTCACAATTTCTGTACATTGTCTTGATTTTTTTCTCAAATTTGAACTCTGCATTTGGCGTTGACAGAAATGCAGCCAAATGGTAAAACAATAAACACTACAGTATTGCTTACACTCCAGTGTACAATTAAGCTTTTCCATATCTTCCAGATACCATTCCTGAGCAATGGCTATTCAACGTCACATTGGGCAACTTTCTTCCTGATGTAGAACTCAAAAAACTGACTCTGGACTCTCAATCCTTCCCTGTGGATGAAAAAAACCAGCTGTTTAATGTGTACAATGGGACTAACACAAATGAGACGACCCTAAATAGAATCTTCATTCTTGAAGTTCCAATGGAGTCCCCAGTTGTAGACAGAAAGGTAATGAAATGTCAGGCTGTTTCCACAATGCTGCCTGGCCATGTTGCTGACTCTGCCTTTGTTTCCTTTCAGTATATAGGAGATGGTGTTGAGCAATTTACCCTTGATATCATCTACACACTGACTGTGGTACCAGAAAATCTAATCTTCACATATGTAGCACATTTAATACATCAGCATAAAATAGGTAAGGGGCTCCTTGCGAAGACCAACGTAATTATTTAAATTACACTGAAGTAATAGAGTATTAAAAATGTTTCCTTTAGTACACCCTGAGGCAAATGGCTTTTGTGATGAAGAGAACATGACATTGATAGTGACACAAACCTTGGATCGCTACTGGATTCCTTTCATTGGAACTGTACAGCTTACCCCTCAATCTGCTGAGCAGCGTGGTTATATCTTGAGAGAAAATGGTACCCACTCAGTAATCTTAATTCCACATGATGCAACTGGAGCTGTCCTTGAGGTAAGCTGCTGTTAGCTGGTGTCTTGTCTTAATTTGAGATGATCCTACTTAATTGTGCTTTCATTACAGGCAATAAACAACCAAGGCCTTCGCAATAGATTTGACATCCAGTTCCGGGATAATAAAGCCCTGGATGTGCTAGTTAATATTTCTGTTTCTTGCAGCTTCTCGGTAACCAGCCTCTTAAGTAAGCTCTCTTCCTTTCACTCTCTGATAACCCAAGCTCTTGTGTAGTATTGGCATACTGACTACTTTCTTTTCTTAGCTTGTTTTCCAAATGGAAGAATTGTCATTACTGCTCTGAAACTTGAAGCACTGCTGGGAGTAGATGGCAAAATGATGCTGAGAGATAAAGCCTGTAAACCAAAGGAGAGTACCGAATTCAAAGCCACCTTTGAATTTTCTGCAGACACGTGTGGAACAAGCAGAAGGGTAAGCTAGCAATAGCTCTTGAAAAATAATAGTCTGGAAAGGGTTCAGCAGATATCTGGTAATTGACAAATTTGACTTTTCTACTTTTCTTGTAATAGTTTGAGAAGGACTACATTATCTATGAGAATGAAGTGGCATACTTTGGAAAGTCAGCACCAAGACTTGGTCCAATATATCGGTAAGATTCTGAGGAATTGTTTGGGGTCTTTTGGTACGTATATGAAATAGTACGTAACTGTCTATTCCTCCTAGGCTTGCAATATCGTGTCATTATCGTGTAAATGACTCTCTGCATATTCCGTTTGAACACCAAGTTAATCCTCAGCCAACCGTTGCAGCTGGATATGGACCTCTGGTCCTGGTTTTGCAACTTGCTAAAGGTAAAACTCAGTGCCTTTTAAAGCAAATCTGTTAACAGCCAAGATCTATTTGAAAAAGTACCTTTTTTTCCACTTCTTTCCATCTTGCCCCGTTGTTTTTGGAACTCCATTGAATGCTACAGAAGTGTCATATTCTAATCTATATGAAGACAATGACTATCCAGTGGTGAAATATTTGGCTGAGCCGCTCTACTTTGAAGTACAACTGCTGCACAATGAAGATCCACAAATTGAACTGTTCCTGCAAGATTGCTGGGCAACTGCATCACCAGACAGACATGGCATTCCACAGTGGCCGATTGTTGTCAACAGGCAAGTAATCTGCTTTCTAAAGTAGGAAAACTAATTTTAGTTTGGCTAACCAGCTTTTTTTTTGTTTTTTTTTTGTTAAGCTGTGAGAGCAAAGCTGATGTGCACAAGACCATTTTCCATCCAGTAAGGAGGAATGAGCGAGTCCGATATCCTACCCACTTCAAAAGGTTTGAAGTCAAAATGTTTGCTTTTATCTTGGCAAATGTTGATACCTTGGAGCAGGTGAGGATTGCTTCAGCGCAACAAATTTTCAAATAAATTCAACTGGTCCTGCTAAGATATCTTTATTTTCTCTTTCTTTTTTTTCTCCCCCCCCCCCCCTTTTTTTTAGCTGTATTTCCATTGCAGTGTAGTCCTGTGTGGGAAGGAACCAGTAAATGGGCTGCTCTGCCCTGGTCAATGTGTACCAGGAAAACAACGCATTGGTATGGTATTATTTAAGATTGGAATAAAATTTGCTTTCCTTTTAACATTTATACTGATCAGCCATGGTCTAATAAATGGCAGAGCAGGCTCTTGAGGGCTGAATTGCCTATTGCTGCTCCTAATTCTTGTGTTCCTACACACCTGCAGGTCGGAATGCTGATGCAGAACGCCATCAGCAAGGATATGTATCATCAGGAGCAGTGGTGATCTTGACAGAATTCCCTCCTATTGAAAACTGGACTATGAAAGGTGAATGAAGAGTTATTTGCAAAATCCTTCTTGAGCTATCCAATCACAGAAACTGAATTTATTTACTTTTTTCTTTCAGATCGCCAAGTGAAGTCCTATTGGCCATTGATACTAATTGGAGGTTCAGCAATTATTGCTTCTATTGTGCTTGGAATGTTTTTGATTACAAAAACTAAATAATTTATGACCTTGTAATTAAAAGAATTTGACTCTTAACTTTTTGTTTGTCTTTAAATGTGCTTCTAGCTACTGTCATAACAACATTGAAGTTCTGAGCTACAACAATTTAAGCATTTATTCTAATCTGACACCTCGATCGACTTCAGGAATTGGTCAATGGCACCCTAAATTCAGATTTACACCACTACCTGAGTGGATGAAATTGAAGTACGCCATTTCCATTTGAGGGCTGCTCAGAACAAGTGGCCCACAGTCTTGCTCAGGAACCTACTGTTGGAGGAACCCAGGCGCAGCTGGGAATTGCAAGCAGTGTCCAGAGGATGGAGCCTAGCAACCAGCTCACCAGAGTAGATTTCTGAGCTACATTTTTGTAAGCCAACTTTCTTTCTTTCTCTCGCTCTCCAGAGCTCGAGCTCTCGCTCTCTCCAGATTGCACGCTCGGCAAACAGTGACCACTATTCCGTAAGCCTTCGGTTACTTGTGGAAAGGAACGTGTTGTCCTGGGGTATGCTAAATTGGGAGAAGGCTGGCTAACTAGAACCAGATAAGGCAGAATTTTAGAGATTGTTTAGGAGAGGATGCTTGAGGGACATCCACATTTGGCATGTGGGTCTTTTTTAAGGAGCAGTTGATGTTATGGAGTGCAGAATGGCATGTGATTGTATGGAAGGGTAGGATTGCAGAACTGTGGATGACCAGGGAAATGTAAGTCTGGTCCAAAAGAAAGGATACATGAATTCTGCAACTAAAAACAGTGAAGCACATGTGTTCAAACAGGGAATTAGGAGGGCAAAAAGGGTCACAATGTCCTTTGCCGTCCAGGATCAAGGAGAAACCCAAGGCATTTTAGACATATTGGGAACAAAAGGGTAAATTGGCCCACAAGACAAAGGGAAATTATGCAAAAGGGTGAGATCCTTAATAGTACTTTGTATCGGTATTCACAAAAGAGAGGGACATGTTGATTGGTATCTCAGAAGGATATGTAAACACTTTAGAACAGTCGTTATTAACGGGAAGGAAGTGTTAGATGTGGTTAAAAAGCATTAAGGTGGGCAAATCCCCCTGGGCCAGATGGCATCTATCCAGATTACTGAGGGAGACGAGAGGAAATCGCTGGTCCTCTTGTGTATATATTTTTTAAATTTGTTGGCCATGGGTGAGACCCCAGAGGATTGGCAGATAACCTGGATAATTATAGGTCAGTGAGCTTGACGTCAAATAATAGTGAAAATTGTTGGAAAAGATCCTCCCATCTTATTCGTGACAGTATGATTTTGTAATCATTTTTTTGAGGTGACAAATGATTGAAGGCAGGGCTGTGCATGTTGACTACATGGGACTTCAGTAAAGCATTTAACAAGTGCCAGCCAAAATCCCACAGTCGAGTGAAATAACTCGATGGATTCAGAACTGACTTGGCCATAGACAGCAGGTAGCAGTGGAAGGGTGTTTTCTGCATTGAGGTCTGTAACTAGTGGTGTTCAGTAGTAATGTCCTGGGAAGATGGTTTGAGATGGCATTGCCTTGCATACACTTTTGGTCTGAATGTTATGTAGGTCCTGCTGCCAATATCTTGTTCCCAGTGCTGATGTTTATGGAGGGAAGATGGTTGTGCCTAGGACATTACCTTGAGGTGCTCCTGCCATGATGATCTGGAGCTGAGATCATTGACCTCTAACTTCTGCAACTATCTTCCTTTTTCTGCTAGGTATGATGCCAGCCAAGAGGCCTTTGATTGCCATTGAATTTGGTTTTGCTCTGTCATGCCACAGTCAAATGTTGTGTTGATGTCAAGAGCAGTTACTCCACCTCAATGCCTCCAGCTGTTTCTGTCTAGGTTTGGAGTAAGATGAGGACAGCTAAATGTATGGCCTTTGTCCCTTTTTTTTTTTTTTCTTTCAAACTCATTTCAAAGCTGATTTTTTTTTCTTCCCCCCCCCCCCCCTCCTCCTCGCCCCCAAAAAAGCTTGACTGCTTTTGTTTCTGGCAGAACAAACCAGTTAATTTTACCTTCAAAAAAAAAAAAAAGTTTGAATAATTGAAATCCCTATGGAGAACTATGGACATCCCATCACCAAGGTTCTGAGCTCAGTTGGTTGTTTTAACCTCTGACTGTAAATATGGGCCATTATCTTTTTGTCTGTTTACCAGCCTTCCATTACCTTTTCAGTGTTGCAATATGGTATTACCCTTTCAATTTCTAAGTGCTAGGGAACCGGGGGGAAATTTGTGCTTGATGAAATTGTGGTGATAAGATCATTTTGATTGGAAGGTGAGCACAATGTCTTTTCGCTCCTAGATTGTATGCAAAAATGGTAGGAAATGAGGACCTCAATGGTCACCTGGTATGAGTGACTACTGAGGGTTTATTGGTGATTTTGGCTTGCTAGATGTCAGCCTTATGATCTGTGATGTAAAAATATCATGAGGGAGGAAAGTGTTTTGTAAGCACATAGTGCCTGAACAAATGAGCTGGAAAAACAAATTTAAAAGAACAATTGAAAGTCACTTTACCAGAATAGCAGTAAGAAGAGATGCCAAACATGGATTGAGATAAGAAAATGATGGAATTGGGGAAAATCGTTAATTAAATTCTTTTATCGTGGCAAGTGCAGGAAGCAATTGTGTTCTGTGAATTCGGGTGCTGGAAATGCCCTGAATTCTAACAGATACAGGAAAGTCAGATAAAATTAATTGGTTTTGATCTGTATCTGAAACATTCTAGATATGCCATATTATGGAAATGGGTTATGCAGGGGTGTACCCTCTTGGACTGGAGTTCTCGACCGACCGACTGGAGTTCTCGACCGACCGACTGGAGTTCTCGACCGACCGACTGGAGTTCTCGACCGACCGACTGGAGTTCTCGACCGACCGACTGGAGTTCTCGACCGACCGACTGGAGTTCTCGACCGACCGACTGGAGTTCTCGACCGACCGACTGGAGTTCTCGACCGACCGACTGGAGTTCTCGACCGACCGACTGGAGTTCTCGACCGACCGACTGGAGTTCTCGACCGACCGACTGGAGTTCTCGACCGACCGACTGGAGTTCTCGACCGACCGACTGGAGTTCTCGACCGACCGACTGGAGTTCTCGACCGACCGACTGGAGTTCTCGACCGACCGACTGGAGTTCTCGACCGACCGACTGGAGTTCTCGACCGACCGACTGGAGTTCTCGACCGACCGACTGGAGTTCTCGACCGACCGACTGGAGTTCTCGACCGACCGACTGGAGTTCTCGACCGACCGACTGGAGTTCTCGACCGACCGACTGGAGTTCTCGACCGACCGACTGGAGTTCTCGACCGACCGACTGGAGTTCTCGACCGACCGACTGGAGTTCTCGACCGACCGACTGGAGTTCTCGACCGACCGACTGGAGTTCTCGACCGACCGACTGGAGTTCTCGACCGACCGACTGGAGTTCTCGACCGACCGACTGGAGTTCTCGACCGACCGACTGGAGTTCTCGACCGACCGACTGGAGTTCTCGACCGACCGACTGGAGTTCTCGACCGACCGACTGGAGTTCTCGACCGACCGACTGGAGTTCTCGACCGACCGACTGGAGTTCTCGACCGACCGACTGGAGTTCTCGACCGACCGACTGGAGTTCTCGACCGACCGACTGGAGTTCTCGACATTATGGTTTAATGGGGTCAAAGTCTTCCAATAGGTGGCATTCACCCTCCAGTCAGGTCACACCATCTATCAACAGGTTTGATGACAGGGTTGGACTTAAAGACTGGTGAGAGATAAACTTGAACCAAGGCAGCTAATGTCATGGTGGCAGTTCTCCAAATTAAGTGAGCTAAGACTGGAAGGGGGAAGTATCCAGACAGTCAATTACAATCTGTACTGGAGCAAATGATTGGGCCCATAACTTCCAGGTTTCCCAGCATACCCCCAATTATGTGCTGGTAAATCCATCTAAGGAGTACCCATGCAAGGGTTTACCTGGCAATTGTCTAGAAGTCTTTTTTTTCCCTTTGACAATTGTGTTGGGCTGAGAATCATTCTGTGGATGTTCTGCCAGTTTTACCCTGTTCTGAAAAAAGAACACCAGACCAAGTCGTGCATGGGACCCCCTGTGCGCGCACATACAATGGCATAGTGTAGGTTAGATGGCTTTTGTTTCGGTGCAACATCGTGGGCCGAAGGGCCTGTACTGCACTGTATTTGTTCTATGTTCTATGAAGCAATGTAATGTCTGGATGGTTGAGAACCGATGAATCCCTGAAGGAAATTTAGCAAGGAGGGGAAAAAGCAGTCAAAGTCCTTGGCAAACAGGACTAGGACACTAGAATGAGAAGCAGGAGTAGGCCATCTGGCCCTTTGAGCCTGCTCTGCCATTCAATTAGATCATGGCTGATTTTATTTAAAAAAAATAAAAAAATAAAAAAAATTTGTGGACTCCACTCTCCCACCATTATCCTATATTCCTTTAGTCGTCAAACTAAACTTTACCTTGAAAACATTTAATGAAGGAGCGCTTCAACGGTTTCACTGGGCAGGGAGTTCCACAGATCCACAACCCTTTGGGTGAAGTTCCTCCTAAGCTCAGTCCTAAATGTACTTTCCCTTATTTTGAGGCTATGCCCCCTAGTTTTGCTATCACCTGCCAATGGGAAAAAAACCTCCCTGCATCTCCCCACATCTATCCTATCTTTTCCCTTCATAATTTTGTTTCTAGAAGATCCCCTGCATCCTTCTAAATTCCAATGAGTACAGTCCCAGTCTACTCTACCCCTCCTTGTAATCCAACCCCTTCAACTCTGGGATTAACCTAGTGAATGTCTTCTGCACACCCTCCAGTGGCAGTCATCTTTTCTCGGGTAAGGAGACCAAAACTGAACACTACTCCAGGTGTGGCCTCACTAGCACCTTGTGTACAATTGCAGCATAACCTCCCTAGTCTTAAACGCCACCCTTCTAGCAATGAAGGACAACTGCATTTGCCACCTTAATCATCTGTAAACCAACTTTTTGTGACTCGGACACTCTGGTCCCTCTACACAGCAGCAGCATGTTTCAATATTTTATCATTTATATAATCCCTTTTGCTGTTGTTCCTACCAAAAATGGATTATCTCCCATTTGTCAATTCCATCTGCCAGACCCTAGCCCATTCACTTAACCTATCCAAATCCCTCTGCAGACTTCCAGTATCCTCTGCACTGTTTGCTTTACCACTCCTGTCGTCTGCAAACTTAGGACACATTGGGTGCCCAACTCCAAATCACTCATCTAAATTGTGGCCCCAACACTGGTCCCTGAGGGACACTACGAGATACTAGTCACCAACCAGAGAAACCCTCATTCATCCCCACTCTTTGATTGTTTTCACTGCTGTCTATCCTGCTCAAATTTTGTAAACCTCTTCTATTGTTGCAGTGAAAACCATTTGGTTTATCCAACCATTCTCTCTTCATAGCCATACCCTCCAGACCAGGAAACATCCTGGTAAATCTCTTCTGGACCCTCCAAGTCTCCACACCCTTCTAGCAGTGTGGGGAGAAGAATTCCAAATGTGGCCTAACCAAAGTTCTATACAGCTGCAGCAGGACTTGGCAATTTTAATACTCAAATGCCTGACTGCTGAAGGCAAGCATGCCATATGCCTTCTTGACTTCCACCAGTGTTGCTACTTTCACTGATCTGTGGACCTGTACACCCAGATCCCTCTGTCCAACTGCTCTGCCATTTACTGTATATTTCTCATCTTGTTGTAAAAAAAACTTGCCTCATCTTCTGCCATCTCCTCTAAGCTTTCACCCCTAGCACCTAGGTCCCCTAGTAATGGACTCTTCTACCCTGGGGGAAAAAAACAACTGACTTACATTGCTGTCCACCCTGCTCAAATTTTGTAAACCTCACATTGGAATAGAGGGAGGTTTACAAAATTTGAGCAGGGTGGACAGCAATGTAAGTCAGTTGTTTTTCCCAGGGTGGAAGAGTCCATTACTAGGGGACCTAGGTGCCAAAGGCGAAAGTTGAGGAGATGGTGCAAAAAGCCTTGAACTCACTGCCGGGGGAGGTAGTGGAAGCAAATACTATGGTGACTTTTAATGGCCATCTTGACAAATATTTGAATAGAAGGATAAGAAGTGCAGAGGTTTTAATTGTTTCTACAACTGCTTGTGGTCAACAGCAGATGCTGTGGAACTAAGTTATAAAGTATACGCAAAAAACGGGGTCAGTTACTTGGTAACCAACATCACCGGAAACGCAATGGGTTTATGTCTTAATCACATACAACCTAATCAGTGGGGGTAACATCCCACTGTGGCATATTAAGAAACTGACACTCTTACAACCCTGCTTCTGAAAGGAGTTATGAAAATTGTCGGTGTTGAAGAGAATTAAGTGATGCCAGCCTGTAAAGTTGAAGACTGAATAAGGTTTTGTACAATTGTACCACAACTCCCACTCCAGTCTCGTGAATATAATAGTGTCATGTCAGGTTTTGGTCTTATCACATGGCTACAGTGATATCATTGTGTTGCTGGAGCTGGGTTGTGGCTGTGAGGTTTTTGGTTTCGCTTTCGCCTTTGGCTGTTGTTTGGCCTGTCTCTCTCTCTTTTCATTTTAAATATCTGTTCCAGTAAAAATCACCTTGGTGGCTTCAGACATTAGTTTACTTTCTGGAAGGGTTTAAACCTGCTGGTGAGACTGGATGAGGATCTCAGGACAACCAGTCGTATTCAAGTGAGAATTGTTGCTCTGTTTTGGTCCCAATAGCGTCGCCAATACTGTGGGTATTTCTATTTATCTTAGTGAACCACCAGTCTTCCTTCCTTTATCTCGATCAAATGGCCATACAACCAGTTAGTTCAAAAGATGGTTTATTTACATACACGAGTTCTCAACACGCAAACACAATATCTACTACGAGTTAAACTACACCTATCAGCTACAATAACCTATACTTCAGGGCAACCGGCACTGTGCAAATGGATAAGGCCTTTTTCTGGATTTCACTTGGTTGGTTCGAAGAAAGTGGCTCTTTCTGCTGGGCTCAGCCGTCAGGTAACGATCGTTGGTCTTGAACTTAGCTGACTGTTCCTGCTGCAATTGGGCTGGCACAGGCCGGACGCAAAAGAGACAGAACATATGGCTGTGCCCTCTTTTATCCCTCTGGGATTTTGCTCTTTGGGGCAGTCCTTAACCTTGGATCCAATAGTTTGACAGGGCTCTGATCACTGTCTTTGATTGTGGCCAATAAAGGGGCAGGTGCCTTGGTGGGTCTTTAGAGGTTGTGAAAGTGTACAAACTCAGCAATAGCATGATGGGGGAAAAATAGCCAACTTATGTAACCAAGTGTGAGGCAGCTGTGTCAGCTAAGGGCCAAGATCAGACCCTGACAAACTAGACAAAGCTAAGAATCCACATAATTGTATCATACAAGGCCAGAAGAGGGAAAATAGTGCCTGACCTTATTAAAACCTGATAACAAAGCCACGATCTAGGAATGTCCTAATAACACAACTTCCTCATGACCTAGGTCCATCTGTGTCAAGGCATCATGAGGGCAGAGGTAAAAACAAAATAGGACCACGTCTTAAACCCTCAAGACAAAATACTGCAAATAAGCCGAGTCGGGGTCTTTCCATGACAACATGTTTGATCAGAAGTTGACTGTATTGACATTTTTGAACAAGGTCTGTTTTTGTAAAATGATACAGCTTTTGTATAAATATTGAACGTTTTCTCCATGTCTTTGCGAGCTTGAGAAAGAATGAGCAGGTTTACCTTAACAGCTCGCTCTCTCTCTCTCTCTCTCTCTCACCTGTAGCCATCTGCATGCAGACTTTGGTCAATAAAGACAAAGTTATTTATTTCGAAGCAAAGTTGTTTTCTTCACAGTCTTGAAGTAGGAAAAATTTTAAAAGACGACAGTGGCGCTGCGAGCCCTCACCAATACCCTGAGTGGCTTCCGTGGGGGACCGAACAAGTGATCGAGCACGAACCCGGAGACGGATGGCGCAACAAGGTAAGCTTTAACCTTGGTCTCTCTCTCGGATCGGTGCTGTGACCCCTCGTCCCTGACTGATAACGCTGACAGGTGACTGTGTTCGAATCTAAATTTGACTGTGTAATGTTCTTGGGGTCTGGGACCTGGTTGTCATTCAAAGCCTAAAGTCCGGGACCACTTTTTTTTTTTTTTTTTTTCCCAGGACGGGGATACACAGGCTTGGCTAGGTCAGGGACCGGATTTGGAATTTTGATGTTTATCTCTCTCTCTCTCTCTCTCTCTCTCTCTCTCTCTCTCTCTCTCAATATTTTTTCCACTCCTTAAAAGTCATGGGCCAGAGCCTGGACAAAACGGAGGACAATTCTCCCTTGCTTTTTATGTGCACCACGTTCCCTGATAAGGAACGCAATTTATGCCTCTTGTCTTCAGCTTTAAATAAGAAATTCGGATCTGAAATTTGGCCACTAGGTGGTACCTGGAATTTAGAAAACTGCACCACGGCAGAGACAGCCATTTGGTCTCGGAATGCCGGAGCCAAATGGAAGAAATTAATTACCAAATGGCAAAAAGAATCAGACAGACGACACAAACTGTCCTTGTTAATGAGTTGGAGGGACAATGCACGTAGGAGAGGGATTGCTGATTATAAAGACGGAGAAACCAAAGACTGGGAAACGTTGAAATTCGAATGTGAACCATGGGACAGGAAAGATCCTAAGAATCAAGGGGGGGATAACACTGCATTGGGCGGTAAGCAGGTCGGAATATCCCATCAGATTAAAAATCAGGAGGATCCTCCCACTACCTCTGGCATGCCGTTGTTTCCCTATTTGATTGATACAGAGGAGGAGGAATTAAATCCCACGATGCCCCCATGGCCACCTCTTCCCAGCTCCACGGTGCGGCAGCCCCGTTCTCACCCTCCCCCTTGTAACAATCTTGCTGCCGATAATCTCCCTGCTCCTATTACTCCCATTGCAACACGCACTCGCTCAAAAGCACCAACCACCTTCCTCGATCAGCCCGTTACCTCTGTTAATCAGGCTTTCCAAGAATTAACTATCAGTACAGCACCGGTAGAGGAGCCTTTTCCACCACCGCCTCCCCCTGCAAATTTTCCAATCCGACGTCTTGTTAACCCTCGAGTGACTGATGATGACGACCAATTTATTGAGACATGGCAGGCTTTTAAACCTCAGGAGCTCGGTTTGATCATGGCTCACTGTCCGTCACATAAAACGGACCCAGAGGGCTTTACTGAATAACTGAGGAGAACTGCGACACTGTATGGTGCTACCCCTAGGGATCAGTATTCCCTTATTTTTTTCATCCCTTCCCCCAGATTTAGGTGAGAAATGGAAACGAGAATTAGGGGATCATGGAACCACATGGGATGCATTTAAAACCAACAATCCATCAGATGAGGCTCAACTCACTTTTTAATGTTCCCAGCACTTAAGCGTGCTCTCCGTAAACCTGTAGATATCTCAAATTCTTGATTGTACACCCACTCCTAAGGAGGAGGGTCCTGAATTTTTTGACCACTTTTGTGGAATTTACACTTTATTCCGGTGATGAGACTTTTAATGCGGGCTTGAAATCTCCCCAGTTCAATGCGCTGCTTATGCAGGTCGTGCCTGACCGCATAGCAACCAGTATTAAAACTAATAATATGGATTGGTCTGATAGCTCCAAATCCCACATGCGACGTGCTATCTCTTATTCCTGGAGCAATGGCCGAGACAGAAGCTTTTGGAAGGGACCCTCCTACACCCAAAATAAAGTCCGAGTTTGTCCAGCGAAGCATATCCCCTTCCTCATTGATACAGGGGCAACTGCTTCTACGTTGAATTTGACGTTAGTTAAACAGTATTGTTTTCCTCTCAGACGAATATGTGGAACTTTCTGGTTTTATGGGTGAGAGGGCTACATACCAACTCACGAAACCCTTTCTGGTTCAATTTAATGACCGTCAATGTTGTATTCCCTTCACTGTCACGCGTACCCTCGGTGTTAATCTTGCTGGCCGTGATCTGTTATGTCCCTTACAAGTTGAGATTGTTTGCCTTGACGACGGCGTCACGATCTCCACGGCTCCACAAGTCCAGCCTCGAAATTTACCCCTTTTTTTTTCACACTCCAATGGTGGTCCGTTGATTTTGATCCCTCCAATTTTTCACCTCCCTTGCATGTTCCTCATCCACACGTGACCCTTTGCTATGACCACACTGGGTGCTCGCCCGATTTGGAGACCATCTACCAGGACTCCCTCGGGTCCACAGTGGCGGTTACTTTCATCGCTCATGCTGAGGGAAAAGAGGGCTCTGCATTTCTTGTTGAAGTGCCCCTCGTATTCTGGAAACCGTCTGGACTAGTGGCACCTCACGTTACCCTCACTGTCAATGCAGGCTACAGTGCCAGGTCACTGGGCTTTCTGGTTGCTACCCTCCAAGGAAAATGTGATCCTTTTTATACTGGACGACAGACCTTCCCTGAAGGCACGTTACAGTATTTTTCACAGCCCTTTTGTGTTGATGGTACATTGAACCACCATCGGACCAACCGTTCCTCATCCCCAGAGATTCCTGCAGACTTATGGGCTGCGTCCAAACACTAAGTTGGTCTTACTAATGTGCCTCCAGTTCTCATTAAGGTTAAGTCCGGTGTGCCCCTGCCCTCCATTTCTCAGTACCCTATTCGCCCTGACGCTGAGGAAGGAATCTCCAGCATGATACAGTCCTTCCTTCAACAGGGAATTTTGGTTCCGTGCCAACTGCCCTGTAACACCCCTATTCTTCCGGTTCCTAAGGTTGGGCAGCCGTCTGAATGGCGTTTGGTCCAGGACCTCCGCCGTATCAATCAGATCGTTGAACCCTTGCATCCCCTGGTCCCTAACCCGGCTACAATCCTCAGTAATATCCTGCCTGAGGCCGCTGTCTTTACCCTTGTGGACTTACAACACGCCTTTTTTGCAATTACCCCTTGCCGCTGAATCCCAGTATTTGTTTGCCTTCACATTCAAAGGGCACCAGTACACTTGGACTAGGCTACCGCAAGGTTTCATTCATTCACCGACACTCTTCTCACAGGCACTGCACTCCCAATTAGCTACTTTGACACCCCCAGGGGAATCTACTATTATACAGTATGTCGATGACTTACTCCTTGCTAGCCCTGACTTTGCTTCTAATGAACGTGACTCCATTTATCTGCTCACCCATCTCCATTCCTGGGGATATGTAATACCACCTAATAAAGTACACAAAGGACAGAGGCAGGTTAAATTTCTGGGCGTTCTGATAAGCGCTACTGAACGTTCCCTTACGCAGGATCGTATTACTCCCATTTTGCAAACCGCACTTCCTACCTCGCCAAAGCAGATGAGAGCCTTTTTAGGTTTAGTGAACTTTTGAAGACAATGGATTCCGAATGTTACTGCTCATACCAAGGAGCTTACTCCTTATTCCTCCCAGAATTCACCCCTTAAGTTTGAACTACCCGATTTAGCACAGCAATCTTTTGTTACTCAAGAACGCGCTGGCTTCCGCCCCGGCTCTAGGACGACCTCTTTATGACAGGCCCTTCCAGTTGTATGTTAATGTCCTTGACCTATGTGCCACGGGTGTCTTGACACAGGAACATGGTGACCAACGCTATCCGGTTGCCTATTATTCTACTAAATTGGATCCAGTAGCTTGTGGTTTGCCCCCCTGCACTCAAATTCTCACTGCTGTACATGTGTTAGCTCAGGCAGCCTCTAATCTAACCCTTCATCAGCCCGTGCATGTGTATACCTCACACTCTGTTGTGGCTCTCCTTACATCTCAGCAGACCCAGCATCTGACACAGGCCCGCTTGAGCTGATATGAGGTCTCACTATTACAGAACCCATATCTGTCTTTCCATTACTGTTCCACTTTAAATCCCGCAGCATTCCTCGAACATCCCCCTGATGTACTTGTTGATCCACCACATGATTGTTTGCTTAGGAATCACTTCCTTACCGCACCTCGTCCCGATTTAACTGACCACCCTCTTGATAATCCTGATCTCTCTTTTTATGTTAATGGCAGTTCTTCTATTTCCCAAATGGGTGTCCTGCAATCGGGATATGCCATTGTTACAGACACTGACATTCTGGAAGCAGCTGCTTTCCAGTCTCGGCACAGAAAGCTGAGCTATTCGCCCTTACTAGAGCTTGTGTTCTGGCCAAAGACCGAAGTGCGAATGTGTACACAGACTCTAGGTACGCTTTTGGTGTCACCCACGATTTTGGCCGCCTCTGGCAGCAACGTGGATTCCTTACCTCTGCAGGCTCTCCCATTCTAAATGCTCTTTGGGTTAAAAATCTCCTCGTTGCTATTCAACTTCCTCGTCAATTGGCTATCATTTAAATGTGCTGCGCACACTTCCGGGGACACTCCTGTGCAATTAGGAAACGCCCGTGCTGATTCAGCCGCTAAGGCAGTGTCTGCATCAGCCCCTATGATTGTTCCCGCAGGGGGTACACAGGCTTTAAATCAGCTACCTATTCTAGCAAAAAAGGGCATGCCAGAGTTAGCTGAAATTCAAAGGTTACAGAGGGACGCCTCTGATTCTGAGCGCACACTATGGAAGTCAATGGGTGTTCGCACTCGTTGACACAACCTCTGGCTTACCCCAGTAGGTCAAGTTTGTGTTCCAGATTCGTTATTGCCGATACTTATTGATTATTTGCATTCTTGTACACATCTTGGCAAGGAGGGAATGGTACAGCTACTTTTGAAAACTTGGTGGCACCCAGATCTGAATACAGCAGCGCACATGCGGCTGGATCGATGTCTTATTTGCATGAAAAATAATAAGGGTAAAGGCATTAAATGCCCTCCCGGAACAACCCCCTTGCCAGATGGTCCTTTTGCCTGCATACAGCTTGATTTTATTGAATTACCTAAAGTACAATGCTATAAATATTGTTTAGTGATCATTGATGTATTTAGTAAATGGATTGAAGCCTTCCCCACCACCAACTGTACTGCACATGTGGTAAAATTACTATTGACAGAAATTATTCCCCGATTTGGGATTCCCAGAATGATGAGCTCAGACAATGGAACACATTTTGTGGCTCGAATCAATTCTGAATTATGCGAAGCACTCAAAATTAAACAACAGCTGCACTGCGCGTATCATCCACAGGCAGCAGGAATTGTAGAGAGAGCAAATGGGACCTTTAAAAGAAAAATTATCTAAATTGACCAAAGAAACTGGATTAAATTGGCTAAAGGTATTGCCTTTGGCACTGTTTCACATGAGGGTTACTCCACATTCGCGGTCCGGACTGTCAGCTGCAGAGATAGTCTGCGGTCGGCCAATGAGGACTCCCTGGGATGTCCATGAAGAACCCCTAGAGGGAGTAGACCTCCACGTTATGGGAGATAAAATGCTGAGTTATTTGAAGCAATTAACATTTTCTTTAAAGTTTCTCCACTCGCAGGTAAAACAGGCCCATCTCCCAGCAGCAGCCGGAACAAAGATCCCTCTATATCCAGTAGTCAAACCAGGAGACTACGTGCCGATAAAGAATTGGGACAGAGAGAAGTTAGGGCAACGCTGGAGCGGCCCTTTTCAAGTATTGCTGACTACACCGACTTGCCGTTAAACTCTAAGGACGTTCGAGTTGGGTACACCTATCGGATTGTAAGAAGATTGGTTTCAGCCCCAACGAGGACGCAGAATGAGGATCTTCATTATCACATTTGGACTATTTGGACTAATTGGTCTTAATGGCCATTTGACAGGAGGCGAACAAACTGACAAAGAGCTGCGTGCTAATAGCTTTGCAGTTGTCCTTTCTGAGTAAGGGGGGTGGCACCGATCAGCCTGTGGCTGTACCGGTTGCTTGATTGGAGTTCTATTGTCCTGGGAAAATGGGCCATTCAAATGCAAACTAGCGGGGGTTTCGATCAGGTCTGGTTACCTGTGTTTTAGATACACATAGGCTGTGTATGTGTCTGAATCCTGGGTTGGCCATAATTCCCATGGTCCTTTGCAGGTGGCCATCTTAGATGGCTACATTCCGTCCTCTTGATCCTGAACGCGAAGTGTGGTGGAACACACTATTGATCCCTGTTCATCCTTGGTGGACCGGTCACCTTGGTCAAGGCAAGGTTCTACTCTACTCTTTCTTATTGTTTGGGACACTTACCTAATATTTCATTAATACATTCACAAATTAATTCATCTCTAATGGTTACTATAATTTAAGTCATTATAACATTTAATTTATCCGCACAGTTGATCACTAGCTAACGCTATCTAAGCTACTCATGCTGCTGATGAATATCGAAGAACTTATATACAGTACAAAATTTAAAACAGCAGCATCACATTTCTACTTAAGCCTAATAAAGGTAAAGAGGTACATGGTTTATTTTTAGCAGCAAATTGTTACAGAAGTTCAATTTTGTTGAATTCCAAAGAAGGGGGCTTGGACTGGATATATCGGAGAGCGGGAGGCTTTTGCTCGCCATTTGCGGAGTCTGAGTGTCTGAATGATACTGCAGATTATTGCAATTACTAGAAGAGCCTCTACTATGTATGAAAGGGGATTCCATTTGGCAATGTTTTCGCACCAGGTGGGGGTTTCGATGTCTGTCTTTGTGTGTGGTGTAGTGTCCGGGCTGGTGGTGGCCTGTTGGGTGGTAGTGTTCGGGGCCGGTGTGGGGTTTGTTACAAAAGTCCGTTGCGTGCGCAGTTGCAGAAATCCAGCGACGATCCAAACGCATATCAACAGTGCTTGCTTCATCCTGTGTTTTCTGTTTTCCGGGTAATCCTGGGGGTGCAAGCATAGTATCTGTTATTATCTTTGGTTAATATCTCATTTTATTAGTCTTTCTCTCCTTACTCCAATTACCCGTCATGATTGTCACCACGTGTGACTCTTTTTTTTTTTTTTCTCGGAATACCAATTTGGAGACTAGAAATGCAAAATTTGTGGTCGATGCAGGGAGTGGTCGGACAATTTCTTCGACCAGCCTTTCTTTACTTGCAACCAGTGGTGGTTGAGGCTTATCTTAACCAGCTGAATTTCAGGGCAGCCAGTTTTATAAATTTTCATCCCAGGGCTCAGAGGTAGTTCGCATGTATAGCAGCAGTGATTAGCAACCAATTGTGTCATGTGTAAATAGCATGTGGGGAGTGACCAGGCGGTTGTGGGAGGTAAAAATAAAAGGGGGAAGCGTATGGAACGTGGCAAAATACATCCTTTATACCACAACCCAAGGGAGAGTAGAGAAGGTGAAACTGAGGACTGCCAAAGGCAACGCAGAGTATAGAGAACCATTCCAGAGTGTAGGGAGTGAAGGGACCATGAGGTGCGTGTGGGCATCTGCGGAAGAAGAATAGGTGGAATCCCTGGGTAGTGCGGGGGTTAGTGCCGTTACTCTACTACCCGAGCTTAACTGACTGGATGCATTTGGGATCCTCGGTTAGGGCGGGGATTAGTGCCGTTACTCCCGACCTGGGTGGGCGATAGGAGTTTGTAGTCATGTGCAAACTTGTCATAAAGACTGGGAGAACAGTGATCTGTTTCTCAACAAAGGTGTGCCTTTAGCTGACATTGGGTATCGTACCCTTGAATCAGAAGAGTAATTTTGTGTCAGGCGACATGAATTAAGACCATGTAGTAGAAGAAGGAAAAAGGCGGGCAGGCTCCATCAGAACTTTGGACACCTTAATACATAGGCAGTGTCTCTTTCTCATCATCTGGACACCTCAGGATTCTGTACCGAACAGTGTTGTAAAAGCATTACCGAAACAAGTCAGTATCTGAATCATCACCATCTCCCGATTTCCAGACCTCGTGTCTGCCATTTCTGTGCCTCGGCCGCGTGGGCCGTTGGATGGTGTGCATCGTCGTGCCTTGCTTGTCTGCAAGAGCTGTTGCGGAGTCAAAGAGGGGCTTGTTTGTCGTGAGGCGGTGGGAGTGGAGGGCAAGTTACTGTCGTCGGGCAGTGGATGTGGCAGTGGCAGGGGGAGGGCATATAGGGGGTCAAAGATATCTAAGTCGTGGTTCCGGGGGCTTGGGTGACTGGTGGCAGAGAGATCGTGCCAGTGTTCAGGGATAGTAATCAAATCTGGGAAGCTCTCGCTGTCGTCGGAGTCAAGTTCAAGGTGAAAGTTTGTTCCTGTGGGCGGAGACAAGTTCGGGTCTGTGGGCGTGGACAAGGGATAAATGCCAGCATGGTTGGCGTAGGGGTCGGACTAAGTTGTCAATGGGTGGGGCGTGATCGTCTCCTATTACCAGAGAGATGTGGTGGGAGTGGCTTCATTGTGATCCATAGACTTTGAGTTGGTTGATGTGGAACTAACCAGTTTTTCCATTGGGGTACGTTAGCTTGTACACGGAGGGGCTCACTTTGTCGGAAATGGAGTAGGGTCCTGCAAATTTGGGGGAGAGGAAAGAACTGGGGTTGTAAAGTGAAACCATTACTTGCTGACCGACTGTGTACTCTACGGGGTGGACGGTTTTGTTAAATCGGACAGCTGCAGCGAGTTGTGCCGCTTTAATGTTATCTATAACCTGTTGAACTGCTTTTTCGTGGGTGAGGGCGGTTACTGTTGGGCTTGCCAGATAGAGGCCTAATAAATATTCAATACCTTTCATGGACCGTCCGGTCATGAGTGTGGGGGGTGAAACCTGTTGAACTGGAAACTGTGTTCCGAATAAACATGAGAGCAAATGGGAGAACTGTGTCCCATGCGGTATTATCCTGTTGCACCATCTTCCTAATGGTCGCTTTTAAAGTTCGATTCATTCTCTCAACAATGCCACTGGATTGGGGGTGATATGCTATATGGAATTTCTGCCTGATCCCAAAAATTGTTCAAACATTTTGCATGACTCGTGAATATCTGTTGGGTTAAAATCTTAGCGGTGGCCTTTGCTGTGTTTGTCTGTCAGGGAAATGCTTCTACCCATTTAGTAAAGGTGTCGATTACAACCAGCACATTCTTGAAACCGTTTCTGCAAGGGGGAAGGGGGCCAATATAATAGAATTGCAAATTTGTCCAAGGGCATTCACAGGTCGGGTGTGACGTAATTGTCCTTTCTTTGAGTAACGTTCTGGATTGTGCTGAGCACATAAGGCAATTCTCGACATAATGGGTTACATCGCTTTTTAAATCGGGCCACCAACACAAGGGTCTTAAATGGGCAATGGTATTGTCTATCCCCTGATGTCAGTGTCCGTCATGAAATTGGTAAATGAGCTGGTTTCTGTCCTGGGTGGGGACCACATAAATTCCGTTTTTTTAAACTATGCTGTCCTGTACAGTCAGTGTGTCCTTCCATTTATCACAGGGGGCTGGGATGCTGCCGTCTAAAACCTGTTTGAGGGTGTCGTCTGCTTTTTGGGCATGAGATAGGTCCTCAATATTGGTCTGGGAAACCTGGACTCAGAACTGGGACTCAGAACTAAGTGTATCGGTTTGCTTTCGGGTGGCTGCCAGAAGTGACCATGGCGTGATCCTGCTTTGGCGAAGGCGTCTGCCTTTACATTACCAGGTGGGGAGGAGCGATGATGGCTTCTTCATGAGACTCTGTTTGATCTGAGGCTGTCTTGAGAATGTGCTTTACCAGCGGGGTAGAGGGTAGGAATTTTCCATCGGCTGAAACAAAACCTCGAGATTCCCACAGGGGCAGGAATTCTGTTAAGCTGTTGCACACATACAGGCTGTCGGAGTGTATGTCTGTGGGAGTTGGAAAAGAGTCGGGGTGCTGAATTACATAGGCTATGGCTGCGCGTTCTGCTGCTTGTGAACCTAATTTTAAAGAGATCTCTTCTAGTGGGTGTCTTCTACGTAAATTACACAACCAGTAATTCTAACTCCATTTTCGATTGTGGAGGAACAGTCGACATAAATTTTTAAAGTATCCCCTGTGGTTTGGGAATTCTGTGTCTTACTGCCTGCTTGTGGGTGTAGTGACTTTGGGATAAAGCATCCTGTGTGGTATTGGGCTGCTATGATCTGGCACTCATGTGGGGTCCCTGCATATTGGAGATTGTCAGCCAGAAATGTGTGGGGTTTGGTGTGTTTTACCGTAATGTACCTGCCTTGTAATAGGAGTGTCCAGCGAGCTGCTCTGATTTGGCTGACTGAACCATCCTTTAATCTACCGTCTAGTAATAGTTGCGTGAGGGTGTGCTCGGTCAAGATCATGACTGGGTTGAGGCCTGTGATATACGCCAAGTATGTGAAGCGCACAATGACTTACGAGAGAGACGAGTAGAGATGAAGTCGATGAGGCTTTATTAAGCGTGACTTGTTCCCAGCAGTTCAGCAACAGAATGGAGCGGCGGGGAGAAGCACGGGTTCTTGTACTCTGCCTCCAGGGCGGAGCCAGGGGTCAACAGCCAACCAGGACCCAGGATCTGTCAGCCAATAGCATCACGGCTTCGCAGTCCCACATGACCCCTAATACATACTACCACATTCACCCCTTGTTAAAAATGAACCCGGCGGAGTGGTGGTTCGCATGGTGGTAGGGGTTTACAAGGCTGGTCCTGGGAGGAAAATTTTGGGCATGTCATTACAATTTTAGCCCTACACTGGGCTATGTACAAGGTTTGTGAAACTATTTACAATATTTGTAAGAGAAAAGAACATTTTTGTTACAGTCCAACAACATTCTTGGTGTCATGCCGATGCCACGAGTCGAGCGGGCGGTCTGGTCTTCCTCGTCGATCGCCTCAGCCCCGGTGGTGGTGCAGGTGCTTGTTCCCGCGTTGTCATCTCCGGGAGCGTTTCGGTGTTTGTTTCTGTTTCACTCCTGGTCGGACACGGGAGGAGGACCGATCCTCCCGGGAAGGGGGCGGTCGCGGAGTGCGCTGGTGGCAGGGAGGGGATGATCGGTGTCGGGGGGGGGGGGGTGTTGCCGGCGGGCGCCAGGTCTCGCAGGGAGACCGTGTCCTGTCGGCCGTCTGGGTACGCCACGTAGGCGTACTGTGGGTTCGCGTGGAGGAGGTGAACCTTCTCGACCAACGGGTCCGACTTGTGTGCCCGCACATGTTTTCGGAGCAAGATGGGGCCTGGGGCTGCCAGCCAGGTCGGCAGCGACTTTCCGGAGGAGGACTTCCTGGGGAAGACCAGGAGGCGCTCATGAGGCGTTTGGTTAGTGGTGGTACACAGCAGCGACCGGATGGAGTGGAGAGCGTCCGGGAGGACCTCCTGCCACCGGGAAACTGGGAGATCCCTGGACCGGAGGGCCAGTAGGACGGTCTTCCAGACCGTGCCGTTCTCCCTCTCTACTTGCCCGTTGCCCCGGGGGTTGTAGCTGGTCGTCCTGCTCGAGGCTATACCCTTGCTGAGCAGGAACTGGCGCAGCTCCTCACTCATGAAGGAGGACCCCCTGTCGCTATGGATATACGCGGGGCAACCGAACAGTGTGAATATGGTGCTAAGGGCTTTGATGACTGTGGCCGCTGTCATGTCTGGGCAGGGGATGGCGAAGGGGAAACTGGCGTACTCGTCCACCACGTTCAGGAAGTATGTGTTGCGGTCGGTGGAGGGGAGGGGCCCTTTGAAATCCAAACTGAGGCGTTCAAAGGGGCGGGAAGCCTTGATCAGGTGCGCTCTATCCAGCCTGAAAAAGTGCGGTTTGCACTCCGCGCAGATGTGGCAGTTCCTGGTGACTGTACGGACCTCCTCCACAGAGTAGGGGAGGTTGCAGGACTTTATGAAATGGTAGAACCGAGTGACCCCCCGGGTGGCAGAGGTCCTCGTGGAGGGCTTGGAGACGGTCTATTTGTGCGTTGGCACATGTGCCGCGGGATAGGGCATCGGACGGCTCGTTCAGCTTTCCGGGATGGTACAAGATCTCGTAGTTGAAGGTGGAGAGCTTGATCCTCTACCTTAAGATCTTGTCATTTTTTATTTTGCCCCGCTGTGCATTATCGAACATGAAGGCTACCGACCATTGGTCAGTGAGGAGAGTGAATCTCCTACCGGCCAGGTAATGCCTCCAATGTCGCACAGCTTCCACTATGGCTTGGGCTTCCTTTTCCACTGAGGAGTGGCGGATTTCTGAGGCGTGGAGGGTGCGGGAGAAGAAGGCCACTGGTCTGCCCGCTTGGTTAAGGGTGGCCGCCAGAGCTACGTTGGAGGCATCGCTCTCGACCTGGAAGGGGAGGGACTCGTCGATAGCGCGCATCGTGGCCTTTGCGATATCCGCTTTGATGCGGCTGAAGGCCTGGCGAGCCTCTGTCAACGGTGGAAGGTAGTGGTCTGTATTAGTGGGCGGGCCTTGTCTGCATACTGGGGGACCCACTGGGCGTAATATGAAAAGAACCCCAGGCAACGTTTCAGGGCTTTGGAGCAGTGGGGGGGTGGGAAATTCCATAAGGGGGCGCATGCGTTCGGGGTCGGGGCCTATTATCCCATTGCGCACTACGTATCCCAGGATGGCCAGCCGGTTTGTGCTAAAAACGCACATTTCCTCATTGTATGTGAGGTTCAAGGCATTTGCGGTCTGGAGGAATTTTTGGAGGTTGGCGTCGTGGTCCTGCTGATCGTGGCCGCAGATGGTTACGTTGTTGAGACACGGGAACGTGGCCTGCAACCCGTGTTGTTCAACCATTCGGTCCATCTCCCGTTGGAAGACCGAGACCCCGTTCGTGACACCAAATGGGACCCTTAGGAAGTGGTATAGACGCCCGTCTGCCTCGAAGGCTGTGTACTTGCGGTCACCTGGGCGGATGGGGAGCTGGTGGTAGGCGGACTTGAGGTCCACGGTGGAGAAAACCTTATATTGGGCGATCCGATTTACCATGTCGGATATGCGGGGGAGAGGGTACGCATCTAGCTGTGTGTACCTGTTGATGGTCTGGCTATCGTCTATGACCATCCTTTGCTTCTCCCCAGTCTTTACTACTACCACCTGTGCTCTCCAGGGACTATTGCTGGCCTGGATTATGCCTTCCTTCAGCAACCGCTGGACTTCAGACCGAATAAGTATCCGGTCCTGGGCGCTGTACCGTCTGCTCCTAGTGGCGACGGGTTTGCAATCCGGGGTGAGGTTTGCAAACCAGGACGGCGGTTCAACCTTGAGAGTTGCGAGGCTGCAGATAGTGAGTGGGGGTATTGGGCTGCCGAATTGAAACGTTAGGCTCTGCAGGTTGCACTGGAAATCTAATCCCAGTAATGTGGGCGCGCAGAGTTGGGAAAGGACGTAGAGCCTGTAGTTTTTAAACTCCCTCCCTTGCACCGTTAGGTTCGCGATGCAGAACCCTTTGATCTCTACGGAGTGGGATCCTGCAGCTAGGGAAATCTTTTGCGTACTTGGATGGATGGTCAAAAAACAGCGTCTTACCGTGTCTGGGTGGATGAAACTTTCGGTGCTCCCGGAGTCGATCAGGCATGGTGTCTCATGTCCGTTGATCAGCACCGTTGTCGTCGTCGTCGTCTGGAGCGTCCGGGGCCGTGATTGATCTAGCGTCACCAAGGCCAGTCGTGGTCGTAGTGTCTCAGCGTCTTCTTCGGACCCCATGGAGCCGTCAATGCTGGGGTCCTTTGTTGTCATCCAAGATGGCGGCGTCCATGAATCGCACCCGGCCGGGGGTGGACAAAATGGCCGCCCCCATGCATCGCATGTGGCTGGGGAGTCACAAGATGGCGGCGCCCATCCTCCCCTCGTGGTGGCCGGGACCCAAAATGGCGGCGCCCGCCGGTCGCACATGGGGCGCTGGGGGGGGGGGGGGGGGTTGGGGAGCGTTTGGGATGCGCTGGGCTCGTTCTTCTCCGGGGATTGCGGCGACCCCCCTGGGACCGGCACACAGCCGCGAAAAGGCCCTTTTTGCCGCAGCTCTTGCAAATAGCTGCGCGGGCCGGGCAGCGCTGCCGTGGGTGTTTCGCTTGCCCGCAGAAATAGCAGCGGGACCCCCCCCCCCCCCCCGGGATGATCCGGCACTTTAACCGCGCAAGCCTGTGAGGGAGGGGGGGGATTTGACGTGACGGGAGTCCACGGAGCCCAAGGGGCTGCCGCGCGGTCGGGGCCGTAGGCGCGGGCGTTTTGCGAGGCCACATCTAGGGAAGCTACAATGGCCCGTGCCTCAGAGTCCTAGCGACTCTTTTTCTAAAAGTCTTTGGCGGATTTGGGGAGAGTTCATACCTGCCACAAACGCATCGCGAATTAACATGTCCGTGTGTTCAGTCGCTTTACCGGTGGGCAGCTGCAGCCCCGTCCCAAAATTAGCAGCGTGGCGTAGAACTCCTCTAATGATTCTCCGGGACTTTGCCGTCTCGTTGCGAGTTGGTAGCGTGCGTAGACCTGGTTCACGGGGCGACCGTAGATGCTCTTCAGTGCTGCGAGCGCCGTCGGGAAATCCTCTGCATCTTCTATGAGAGGGTAAATTTCCGGGCTTACCCTTGAGTGCAGGACCTGCAGTTTCTGGTCTTCTGTGATCCGGCCGGGGGCCGTTCGGAGGTAGCCTTCGAAACAAGCTTGCCAGTGTTTAAATACTGCTGCCGAGTTCGCTGCGTGGGGGCTGATCCGCAGGCATTCCGGGACGATCCGGAGCTCCATAGTCCTTTAAGCACGCTTAATAAATTGTAGCGCACAATGATTTACGAGAGAGACGAGTAGAGATGAAGTCGATGAGGCTTTATTAAGCGAGACTTGTTCCCAGCAGTTCAGCAACAGAATGGAGCGGCGGGGAGAAGCACGGGTTCTTATACTCCGCCTCCAGGGCGGAGCCAGGGGTCAACAGCCAACCAGGACCCGGGATCTGTCAGCCAATAGCATCACAGCTTCACAGTCCCCCATGACCCCTAATACATACCACCACAGTACGGTACTGCCCAAAAGACTGTGAGCAAGTGCCGTTTGCAGGCTCTGAATCCTTGCTCTACGGGATCTAATACTCTTGAGGCATAGCCTACGGATCCTAGGTGATCGTGTCGTTCTTGCAGGAGCACTGCTGATAGGGTTCGGTCGGTGGTTGCTACTTCTAGGGCATAGGGCAAATCTGGGTCTGGAACTTGTAAAGCGGGGGCTGTTCCTACGGCGCGTTTTAATTTATCAATGGCGTCTGTGTGCTGCGGAAGCCATTCCCATGGGCCGTTCTTTTTATGGAGCTCAGAGTGGGGCTGCTTTGGTGGCAAAACCTACGATATAATTTCAGCAATATCCTAGCAAACCTAGAAATGACCGGAGATTTGGGGGCAGGGGCAATTTAAAAATGGATTCGATCCATTTTTGCTCAATTTCTCTCGTCCCGTGGGGGGTGATGGTGCGTAAATAAAGAACCTTTTCCTTTAAAATCTGGGCCTTTTTGGGGGTTTACCTTGCATCCGATTGATTGCAGTAGGCCTAGTAATTCAGATAAGAGCTCTACGTGTTCCTCTTTTGTGTCCGTTTGCAAGAGCAGATCGTCTACATGTTGTATTAGGCATTCGGGTCGGGAAAAGTCCATTTACCAATTTGTCAGTGGAAAATGGAGGGGGAGTTATGCAATCCTTGTGGGAGGCATGTCCACGTGTACTGCTGCCCTTGAAACATAAATGTGAACTTATACTGGCAGGCCATGTCTAACGGGATGGACCAAAAGCCATTGCTGATGTCCAGCACTGTGAAATATTTTGCCTGTACTCCCTGTTTGAGCATGGTCACGGGACTCGTGGCAACAGTGGGGGCTGCTAATAAGAACCTTATTAAGTTCTCGGTAGTCGATTGTTAGTCGCCCTCAACCTCGGGCCTCTTTACGGGTCAAATTGGGGCATTCTTTGTGGAAACTACGGGTCGAATAACTCCTTGGTCTAACAAACTGTTAATAACCTTCGAAATCTCACCCTTGGCTTGCTGTGGGAAACCATATTACTTTTGCGGCTTTGGATCGGGACCTGAAATCTTTACTGTACCTGGGAACTTCCCACAGCCGTGTTTGTGTTGTGCGAATGAAGCTTTGTGTTTTATGAGGACCTCTCTAAAAGCCTGGTCTGCACTAATTGTTTGCGGATTAAACCAATAGACCCCTACTGAGCAAATCCTGGTTTCATAATCCCCTTCTGTGAGCATAATGGGAGCCCCAGCTGTTTTAGTCAATCGCCAGACACATTTGTTTACTGGGTCAAATGAAAGGTTATGGGAGCTCATAAAATCAATGCCTAAAATGTATCATAGAATTTACAGTGCAGAAGGAGGCCATTCGGCCCATCGAGTCCGCACCGGCTCTTGGAAAGAGCATCCTACCCAAGGTCAACACCTCCACCCTATCCCCATAACCCAGCAACCCCACCCAACACTAAGGGCAATTTTGGACACTAACCCTTGAGTGCAGGACCTGCAGTTTCTGGTCTTCTGTGATCCGGCCGGGGGCCGTTCGGAGGTAGCCTTCGAAACAAGCTTGCCAGTGTTTAAATACTGCTGCCGAGTTCACTGCGTGGGGGCTGATCCGCAGGCATTCCGGGGCGATCCGGAGCTCCATAGTCCTTTAAGCACGCTTAATAAATTGTAGTGCACAATGACTTACGAGAGAGACACCTAACCTGCACATCTTTGGACTGTGGGAGGAAACCGGAGCACCCGGAGGAAACCCACGCACACACTGGGAGGATGTGCAGACTCCGCACAGACAGTGACCCAAGCCGGAATCGAACCTGGGACCCTGGAGCTGTGAAGTAATTGTGCTATCCACAATGCTACTGTGCTCTGCGGTTTGGGGTAAGTCAACTAAAACGACTGGGTGTTTGGTGCCAATGGTCCCTATCTGGATGGGTACGGGTGCTGTGATATATGCTTGTTGCATGTGGCCTGTGAATCCACTCTGGGTGATGGGGTCTGTGGTGGGCCATTTGTCCTGTTGGTGGAGGAGTTTAAAGTGATGCGGGATCCTCCTGTGTCCCAAAGAAAATCGACTGTATGTCCCTGGACTGCGCCTGTAACTACTGGTCTGCCTGATTTGTCCCAGCGTGTGTCACAGACCCAAGTTGGGGAGTCCGAACACTGTCAATCTGTGGAGTTAAACGCTAACATTATGCATGGGCCCAACATTGTTCCTAGGTGGGGGGTTTTGGTTGGTGCTGGTTCGGGGGGTTTTGTCAGCAATCGCAGGCGTAATGTCCTATGTGACCACAATTGTAACAAACTTGTGGTGCCTGTGGTCTGGGGTGCTGTCCCTTGTGTCTACCCTCGTTTATCCATGCTGAGTCCTGGCTAGTTCTAACTGCGTGCATGTTTACTTCTATACCATCCTGATCTGTCCGTCGGTGTAGGGTTTGTTCTCGTGCTCTAGAAAGTCGTTTCAATACCCAAACCTCATTGTGTGTGTGTGTGCGTGGGTGGTCTGCGGGGTCGTAGATTGCAGAAGCCTTTTGACCTGCGTCTGTGGCATACAAGACTAAGGTGCAGGACCACTTAGTGGTGTCCTCCTCATTTAGGTGTGCGCGGTTCAATTGTCCGTAGACTGCCATGAAATGAATCCATCATAGGCAACCAGCAAATGAGGTTGGATGTTCTCCCTTCTTTTGTCTGCAGTGATTTAAACCCTCGACTGGATCTCCTTCGTTATACGCGATGGCATCTAATATGGCTGTTTTCATTTCCTGTAGAGTTCCTCCTACATTTTGGGGTTCTGGCAAAGCTGACCATACGGACAGGCGGAGGCTCATAACTATTAGCTTTACTTCCTCTCTCTCGTCTAGGCCGTACATAACTTTTTGTTGGCGCATCTCCTCAAAGAAGCTGTGCAGATCTGCGGTGGGCTGTAATGGACTAATTTTCGTGCAAGCTTCTCTTAATTGGGTTATGGATAGTGGGGTGGTGTAAACGATATCAGGCTCCTCCTGATCCGATGACTTGCGTTGTGTGGTAACCGGATTCATGGGGGTCGAATTGTGAGTGGGGGTGTGTGCTGTCTGTGCAGTCGATGCTGCGGGTGCTTTTCTTTTTGGGGCGTGGGGGGGCTCGATTTTGATTTCCCGTGTCCTCTACGTATCTTTGGGCGCTTTCATTTAACTCTTCCAATCGGGAGCATCTTCCTCATCTAAATCCTGCCTGAAAGTGTATCTGAAACCATTCTGTACTGAGAGTCGACTGTAACTTTTCTATCTTCTGTTGGCATTGTAGCCGCTTAAAATGGCTAACCTCCGATTAGAATGGCCAAACCCCGATTTAAAATGGCGAATGGAAGAGGCTGATGGGAAAATCAGCCAACAGGACTCAAACAGACAGCTGCAGGTAAAACAGCGTATTCGCCTCTGGGGAAGCCAGACAGAATCGATAGCTGCAGCCATCAACATAACACCTCAGCCATCTGCATATAAAGTAGCAATCCCAGGAACAATATGCTACAAATTAGTAACACCAAGCCGACCCAGACCTTTCGGCGCCAGCAGGAGCTGACACAAAGAGAGGTAAACGACCACCCCTCGATCAAGGAAGCGCTCCAACATTGGAGAATATCGAACGAAGTGATTGGGACCAGGTCCAATCACTTGGAACCAGGTACAAGGTCTGCCCCGAAAGGCAGGAAGCCCCTGGGGTCTATAAGAATAGGGGCCAAGTTCAAATCGACTCTTCTCCTCTCCGCACCCTTCTTCACCCTTCTTCTCCCGTCTGCACCCTTCTTCACTCCAACAACAGCCGAAAGAAACGTAAGTCTTACTCCAACGATCGCTACCAGATAGACACTCTTGACTATCGACCTGTACCAGCTTTGAATCCCGCAGGCTCAGAACCCATACGAAAGGCCATTCGTTTCCCTGACCTGGTGGGCCATTTCCAAAGTTAAGTATTGGCCTGTTAGTTGTAGGAAGTAGCTTAGAGGTAGAATTCATGTACAAGTATTGATTGCTGTATATAATAAATGAGCGTTGATTTAACTCTTACTAAGCAGTGTGTTGGATTATTAATCATTACTCGGACTTGAACCACGTGGCGGTATCAGAAAGATACCGACTCCAGAGCAAAGGTGACAGAATTAGAGCAATTAAACTAAGGCTAAAACGAGCAACATTTTGGCGACATCGTGACGGGACCCGATCTAGAAGTGGAAAACCACTCCCGGAGAACCCAAGAAATTTGAATTAGAAACCCAATTGGAAACAGAAAACGACAAGTGTTCAAGCAGTTCTGATCAATAATCATAATTCGGAAGTGTGTGTATGCCTGCGTAACTAACAGGGCTATAAGGTAAAACTGATAGATTTTTGTTGCGTCAAAACTGTCGGAAGTCTGTATTTTCGGAAAGTAGCGAAAGCCGTACCCGTATCTACAACACCGCCTTAGCCCCCTATTCCAAATTTTAAAGAAGCAGTCGGATAGGAAAGATGGCCATGCAGGCAATGCAGCGCCTCATGAACCCTGAGGAATTTGCGGTCGCAGCGACCAGCAGCAGGAGAGTGGGACAGTGTCCCACTTGGGAGAAGGAAATCCGGAAATATATCAAGGGCAAAGGATGGCCCCTGTGGAATGATTTCTGCGATAATGAAGAATCAGGTCCCGGAAGTAAAGGGCATAGTTGGTGGGAGAACCTGAGCGAGATACACAAAAATAGCTTGGGAAAAGCTCGCAAGCCGATGGCAATCGTGGCCTGTTTGGCACAATTGTGAGGCACAGAGGAGGCCATCAAGACGCTCCGCAAAGAAGTTGAGGGCATACATCGGATGAGTAAAGTCGATGTGAGCGAAGTTGAGAAAGAGAATTTAGAATTACGCAGGAAATTGGCAGCAAAGGATGAAGAGGTGGCTGACGCCAAACGGGGTCACCAGTCTTGTCTGCCGCATTTAAGCAGTTTCCAGTCGCAGTATGAAAAGGCCTATCAGGACACGCAATGTGCAGTCCTGGTAAGAAAAGAGACAGAAAAGCAGGTAGAGACTCTACATAAACAGTGCAGTGATCTCAAGGCAGCACTAAGAGCACTCCACGCTGCCACCACAGAACAAATACAGAGCACCATAGATCATGCAAAGTGCCGGAAGCAGATTGCAGAGCTGCAATCACTGCTTTCTGTTCAGAAAGGATTTCAGGAAACCTTTGGGGAAAAGTTAGACCAGGAAGACGGCCCTGATTGGGAAGAGTTACAAGAAACAGCGCAGAGATATGTTCAGGGAACATGTGCGCAGGGAAAGCCCCAAAAGTGAAAAGCACCCCAACCCCCCACACAGCAGGTAGTTCAGGCTCCAATGAACCCTGTAACCACCCACCGCACAGCCACATCGGACAATGCGGAATATCTATATTCCACCCCCTTAACAGTGACCCAATTACGGGACGCGTGCGAGAAGATCACACCGTTCCTCCCCGCCGCAGACCCCCACCATTTCTTTGCCACAGTTAGACATCAGGCGAACATGTACGGCCTGGATGAGAGAAAGCATGTAAAGCTCATGGTTTTAAGTTTAGATCCGTCAGTAGCAGCAGCCCTTCCCGACCCGCAGAATGTAGGAGGTGGCACTCTTGCAGAAATGCATTCCGCGATCCTGGATGCGATCGGGTATAACCTGGGTGACCCCGTAGAATGCCTCAATAAGTGCAGGCAGGAAAAGACAGAACACCCCACAGCGTTTGCTGGACGCCTGCGTATTCATTTCACAGCAGTTTTTGTAAATTTAGAACGTGCCCATTTGTCCCAAGATGGTATGGCCAAATGGACCCGCACCCTTATCTCCCAAGCCACAGAGGCAGGACAAAAAGCCTGTACAAATTATGACCCCTCAGAGGAAGCCCACAATGAGAAATGGGTTTTAAAAAGATTGTCCCGCACCTGGGAGCAGTCTGTACAAAGCAAACCCGCAGTTAAAAATCCCGAAGAACAGCAGGCAGTAGCAGACAAACCCGCAGTTAAAAATCCCGAAGAACAGCAGGCAGTAGCAGACAAACCCGCAGTTAGGGAACCCGAGGAAGAGTAGGCAGACATGCATCCAGTTAAAACGCATCAGAACCCCGCATGGGTAAACTAAGGAAGCAACAGCCCCCCCCCCCCCTCCCCCCAGAAACCACCGGAATGTTATAATTGCGGACAATTGGGACATTACGCATGAGAATGTCAAGCCCCCCTGAAACTGCAACGGAATCAGCCCACAAATGCCCCCCGAACCAGCGAAGACACCAACAGCCCCGACTCCCCACCCAGGGAACCATACCCAAGGGAACAATGCATCAGAGAGCCTGCTCCACCTTATGTGCCCCAGGGGTCATGTTACAACTGTGGGCAGCCAGGACACTTCGCCCGAGATTGCAGGAGACCCCCACCAGCTAGACTAGCCCCCAGATATGAAAGAGAACACCACCCACAGCAGCTACAAGGTCCCAGCTGCCCCATGCAAACTGTGAGCGCTTACCCACCACTTCTCATGGCAGCAAGGCCACTTCATTTTTGTTTCACTCCTCCTTCCTTTCTTCTTCGGTCACGCCGCACTCCCTCCATATGCTAGTTACACCCCAGCCCAAATGTGATTTACGATGTCCCGTATTCTGTTGGAACCTGCAGAATGTTTTATGTTGTTAGTAAGTTTGTTTAATGTTGTATGTCCGACAGGAGAATTTTTCCACACGCTTGTTCAGCGGAACTAGCTTATCTGCAGATACTGGTCAACAGACCACACGCTTGTTCAGAGGAACTAGCTTTTCAGCTGATACTTCTTCGGGTATCAGACGCCCGATCGTAACTTCCCTTCTGGTTCGAGGGATAGAACCACTACGGCAGCCTCACCACGATGACTACATTTTTGCCCGTTCTTGTCGGTTGCTCAGGCAGTGGAAAAACGGCGTGAGACCCGCCCTGCTTGAGGACCCCCCCCGCTGGTCAATCACGCTCGGGTAGGGGAGATACGGCATTGGTAGCCGTCCTACCCGGGGACTCCATCCAAATCTTACCCGTTGCGGCCCATTCGCACCTCATTTGGGCATTTTTCATTTCAAAAAGCTTTGTTTGTTTAGGGAACCTTTAGGTTGCTGCCATCTGCTATTTACATCCTGGAATATTGGGATGATAAATCAGCACTGGTTCATGATTGGGAAGTGTGCCGTGTCCTAAAAATTTGTTTTTTTGAAAAAAAAAATGAGGGAGTCACACATAGTGAGCAATTATGAAGGGAATAATTGGCACCAAAGGACAGACACACTAGCATACCAGATATTAAACAAAGATAGTTACAGATACTATGCTTGTTTATACAGAACTCCAGAAGCTCCAGGATCGGAGAAAATAAAGAGAAGAGAAGGAAAGAGGACAGCCATGAGGACTTCCTTCATCATGATCAACACACTGTTTTTGGACATTTGGTTGCGCGTGACCGCGAACCCCATGACTTCAAACCCCCCCAGCCGTTAATGTTTCACTGCCCCGCAGTACCCAGAGCCCAGTCACCAGCGACACTGCATCATCCTGGTGTGCCACGTTCATAACCTGGTACTCCCTGTCCTACGTGATCGAAACATTGTTAGTGTTGGCGATACTCTGCTGTGTAGTACAGACTATGCGCCTACGTAAATGGAGAAGGAAAGCCTACCGTGCTCGAACCCCGGTATATAGGATCAGATCCCCTATATTCGGTTACGACCAGACCCCCGACCCCCGCGATCTATAATAAAATAATAAAGTGCATTCGCCTACGTTTATTGTTGTTGTTGTAAATAAAAAGATGTAAAAAACTTTTTCATGAGCAAAAATTGTACGATCCTGAGCTTTACTGCCAAGCCAGGAAGGACTATGAAATGCTGTGATTTTGTTGTATAATTGAGGAAGGTAGGATAATGGAATGTTTAGCGAGTGTAGTATATTAAGGATAAGTTAGAGGTTCCAAGTTTGTTATGTTGTAATGCATGTCCCTGTCTGACATAGCGCCCTTAGAATTGTTAGTTAAAAAATTTTGTGCATAGCTATGGTCAGTGCAGAGGCCATGTAGGAGGTGTCCCCCCCGGTCAGGGAATGGAAAGTAACAAAAATGATGTGATCCTTCACGCTTCGCGTTAGGATCACAAGGAGGGAAAGTAGCCGCTTAAAATGGCTAACTCCCGATTAGAATGGCCAAACACCGATTTAAAATGGTGAATGGAAGAGGCTGATGGGAAAATCAGCCAACAGGACTCAAACAGACAGCTGCAGGTAAAACAGTGTATTCGCCTCTGGGGAAGCCAGACCGAATCGATACCTACAGCCATCAACATAACAACACCCCAGCCATCTGCATATAAAGTAGCAATCCCGGGAACAATATGCTACAAATTAGTAACACAAAGCCGACCCAGACCTTTTGGCGCCAGCCGAAGTCCAATCACTTGGAACCAGGTACAAGGTCCGCGCCGAGAGGCAGAAAGCCCCTGGGGACTATAAGAATAGGGGCCAAGTTCAAATCGACCCTTCTTCTCCTCTCTGCATCCTTCTTCACCCTTCTTCTCCTCTCCGCACCCTTCTTCTCCTCTCTGCACCCTTCTTCACCCTTCTTCTCCCGGCTGCACCCTTCTTCACTCTCTCCAACAACAGCCAAAAGAAACGTAAGTCTTACTCCAACGATCGCTACCAGATAGACACTCCTGACTATCGACCTGTACCAGCTTTGAATCCCGCAGGCTCAGAACACATACGAAAGGCAATTTGTTTCCCTGACCTGGTGGGCCATTTCCAAAGTTAAGTATTGGCCTGTTAGTTGTAGGAAGTAGCTTAGAGGTAGAATTAATGTATAAGTATTGATTGCTGTATATAATAAATGAGCGGTGATTTAACTCTTACTAAGCGGTGTGTTGGATTATTAATCATTACTCGGACTTGAACCATGTGGCGGTATCAGAAAGATACCTGGCGACTCAAGAGCAAAGGTGACAGAATTAGAGCAATTAAACGAAGGCTAAAACGAGCAACAGCATTTAGCATGGTCAACGGTGCTCTGCCTCTGTTCCTTGGTGGAGCTG